>NC_091057.1:69851889-70451889 GCF_000393655.2 Nicotiana sylvestris
AGGTCGAACTCTTCTCTTTTTGGTGAAGGCCCTATTCCTTAAAGGGTTTCATTTCACACTTATCGAAATAGTAGCCTATCATCGTTCGATCAAGATCGAACTCTTCTCTTGTTTGCGAAAGCTCTTGGAATTAAAGGGTGTAATTTCGAACATATCAAAACAGTAACCCGTCGTCGTACTGTCGAGGTCGAACTCCTCTCCTTTTGGCGAAGGCCCTTGACCTTAAAGTGTGTTATTTCGAACTTATCGAAATAGTAACCCATTGTCATTCGATCGAGGTCGAACTCTTCTCTTTTTGGCGAAGGCCCTTGGCCTTAAAGGGTGTTATTTTGAACTTTTCGAAATAGTAACTCGTCGTCGTTCGATCGAGGTCGAACTCTTCTCTTTTTTCGAAGGCCCTTAGCATCAAAGGGTGTTATTTTGAACTTATTAAAATTGTAACCCATCGTCGTTCGATCGAGGTCGAACTCTTTTCTTGTTTGCAAAGGCCCTTGGCCTTAAAGGGTGTTATTTCGGACTTATCGAAATAGTAACTCGTCGTCGTTCGATCGAGGTCGAACACTACTCTTGTTGGCGAAGGCCCTTGGCCTTCAAGGGTGTTATTTCGAACTTATCGAAATAGTAACCCGTCGTCGTTCGATCGACGTCGAACTCTTCTATTTTTGGTGAAGTCCCTTGGCCTTATAGGGTATTATATCAAAATTATCGAAATAGTAACCCGTTGTTCTATCGAGGTTGAACTCCTCTCTTGTTTGCGAAGGCCCTTGGCCTTAATGGGTGTTATTTCGAACTTATCAAAATAGTAACTCATCGTCATTCGATCGAGGTCGAACTCTTCTCTTTTTGGAAAAGGTCCTTGGCCTTAAAAGGTGTTATTTTGAACTTAACGAAATAGTAACCCGTCGTCGTTCGATCGAAGTCGAACTCTTCTCTGGTTGGCGAATTCTCTTGGCCTTAAAGGGTGTAATTTTGAACTTATCGAAATAGTAACCCGTCGTTGTTCGATCGAGGTCGAACTCTTCTCTTTTTGGTGAAGTCCCTTGGCCTTAAAGGGTATTATTTTACAATTATCGAAATAGTAACTCGTCGTCGTTCGATCTAGGTCGAACACTACTCTTTTTGGCGAAGGCCCTTGGCCTTAAAGGGTGTTATTTCGAACTTATCGAAATAGTAACCCGTCGTCGTTCGATCGAGGTCGAACTCTTCTCTTTTTGGTGAAGTCCCTTGGCCTTAAAGGGTATTATTTTACAATTTTCGAAATAGTAACCCGTCGTTGTTCTTTCGAGGTGGAACTCTTCTCTTGTTTGCGAAGGCCCTTGCCCTTAATGGGTGTTATTTCGAACTTATCAAAATAGTAACTCGTCGTCATTCGATCGAGGTCGAACTTTTCTCTTTACGGCGAAGGCCCTTCGCCTTAAAGGGTGTTATTTAAAACTTATCAAAATAGTAACTCGTCCTCGTTCGATCGAGGTCGAACTCTTCTCTTTTTTGTGAAGGCCCTATTCCTTAAGGGGTGTCATTTCACACTTATCGAAATAGTAGTCTGTCATCGTTCGATCAAGATCGAACTCTTCTCCTTTTGGCGAAAGCCCTTGGAATTAAAGGGTGTAATTTAAAACTTATCAAAACAGTAACCCGTCGTCGTACTGTCTAGGTCAAACTCCTCTCCTTTTGGCGAAGGCCCTTGACCTTAAAGTGTGTTATTTCGAACTTATCGAAATAGTAACCCATCGTCGTTCTATTGAGGTCGAACTCTTCTCTTTTTGGCGAAGGCCCTTGGCCTTAAAGGGTGTTATTTTGATCTTATCGAAATAGTAACCTGTCGTCGTTCGATCGAGGTCGAACTCTTCTCTATTTGGCGAAGGCCCTTGGCATTAAAGGGTATTATTTTGAACTTATTAAAATTGTAACCTATCGTCGTTCGATCGAGGTCGAAATCTTTTTTTGTTTGCAAAGGCCCTTGGCCTTAAAGGGTGTTATTTCGGACTTATCGAAATAGTAACTCGTCGTCGTTCAATCGAGGTCGAACACTACTCTTGTTGGCGAAGAACCTTGGCCTTAAAGGGTGTTATTTCAAACTTATCGAAATAGAAACCCGTCGTCGATCGATTGAGATCGAACTCTTCTCTTTTTGGTGAACTCCCTTGGCCTTAAAGGGTATTATTACAAAATTATCGAAATAGTAACCCGTCGTTGTTCTATCGAGGTGGAACTCTTCTCTTGTTTGCGAAGGCCCTTAGCCTTAATGGGTGTTATTTCGAACTTATCGAAATAGTAACCCATTGTCGTTCGATCGAGGTCGAACTCTTCTCTTTTTGGCGAAGGCCCTTGGCCTTAAAGGGTGTTATTTTGAACTTTTCGAAATAGTAACCTGTCGTCGTTAGATCGAGGTCGAACTCTTCTCTTTTTTTCGAAGGCCCTTGGCATCAAAGGGTGTTATTTTGAACTTATTAAAATTGTAACCCATCGTCGTTCGATCGAGGTCGAACTCTTTTCTTGTTTGCAAAGGCCCTTGGCCTTAAAGGGTTTTATTTCGGACTTATCGAAATAGTAACTCGTCGTCGTTCGATCGAGGTCGAACACTACTCTTGTTGGCGAAGAACCTTGGCCTTCAAGGGTGTTATTTCGAACTTATCGAAATAGTAACCTGTCATCATTCGATCGAGGTCGAACTCTTCTCTTTTTGGTGAAGTCCCTTGGCCTTAAAGGGTATTATTTCAAAATTATCGAAATAGTAACCCGTCGTTGTTCTATCGAGGTGGAACTCTTCTCTTGTTTGCGAAGGCCCTTGGCCTTAATGGGTGTTATTTCGAACTTATCAAAATAGTAACTCGTCGTCATTCGATCGAGGTCGAACTCTTCTCTTTTTGGCAAAGGTCCTTGGCCTTAAAAGGTGTTATTTTGAACTTAACGAAATAGTAACTCATCGTCGTTCGATCGAAGTCGAACTCTTCTCTGGTTGGCGAATTCTCTTGGCCTTAAAGTGTGTTATTTCGAACTTATCGAAATAGTAACCCATCGTCGTTCTATCGAGGTCGAACTCTTCTCTTTTTGGCGAAGGCCCTTGGCCTTAAAGGGTGTTATTTTGAACTTATCGAAATAGTAACCCGTTGTCGTTCGATCGAGGTCGAACTCTTCTCTATTTGGCGAAGGCCCTTGGCATTAAAGGGTGTTATTTTGAACTTATTAAAATTGTAACCCATCGGCGTTCGATCGAGGTCAAAATCTTTTTTTATTTGCAAAGGCCCTTGGCCTTAAAGGGTGTTATTTCGGACTTATCGAAATAGTAACTCGTCGTCGTTCAATCGAGGTCGAACACTACTCTTGTTGGCGAAGAACCTTGGCCTTAAAGGGTGTTATTTCAAACTTATCGAAATAGTAACCCGTCGTCGATCGATCGAGGTGGAACTCTTCTCTTGTTTGTGAAGGCCCTTGGCCTTAATGGGTGTTATTTCGAACTTATCAAAATAGTAACTCGTCGTCATTCGATCGAGGTCGAACTCTTCTCTTTACGGCGAAGGCCCTTCGCCTTAAAGAATGTTATTTAAAACTTATCGAAATAGTAACTCGTCATCGTTCGATCGAGGTCGAACTCTTCTCTTTTTGGTGAAGGCCCTATTCCTTAAGGGGTGTCATTTCACACTTATCGAAATAGTAGCCTTTCATCGTTCGATCAAGATCAAACTCTTCTCCTTTTGGCGAAAGCCCTTGGACTTAAAGGGTGTAATTTCAAACTTATCAAAACAGTAACTCGTCGTCGTACTATCAAGGTCAAACTCCTCTCCTTTTGGCGAAGGCCCTTGACCTTAAAGTGTGTTATTTCGAACTTATCGAAATAGTAACCCATCGTCGTTCTATCGAGGTCGAACTCTTCTCTTTTTGGCGAAGGCCCTTGGCCTTAAAGGGTGTTATTTTGAACTTATCGAAATAGTAACCCGTTGTCGTTCGATCGAGGTCGAACTCTTCTCTATTTGGCGAAGGCCCTTGGCATTAAAGGGTGTTATTTTGAACTTATTAAAATTGTAACCCATCGTCGTTCGATCGAGGTCAAAATCTTTTTTTATTTGCAAAGGCCCTTGGCCTTAAAGGGTGTTATTTCGGACTTATCGAAATAGTAACTCGTCGTCGTTCAATCGAGGTCGAACACTACTCTTGTTGGCGAAGAACCTTGGCCTTAAAGGGTGTTATTTCAAACTTATCGAAATAGTAACCCGTCGTCGATCGATCGAGGTCGAACTCTTCTCTTTTTGGTGAAGTCCCTTGGCCTTAAAGGGTATTATTTTACAATTATCGAAATAGTAACCCGTCGTTGTTCTTTCGAGGTGGAACTCTTCTCTTGTTTGTGAAGGCCCTTGGCCTTAATGGGTGTTATTTCGAACTTATCAAAATAGTAACTCGTCGTCATTCGATCGAGGTCGAACTCTTCTCTTTACGGCGAAGGCCCTTCGCCTTAAAGAATGTTATTTAAAACTTATCGAAATAGTAACTCGTCATCGTTCGATCGAGGTCGAACTCTTCTCTTTTTGGTGAAGGCCATATTCCTTAAGGGGTGTCATTTCACACTTATCGAAATAGTAGCCTTTCATCGTTCGATCAAGATCAAACTCTTCTCCTTTTGGCGAAAGCCCTTGGACTTAAAGGGTGTAATTTCAAACTTATCAAAACAGTAACTCGTCGTCGTACTATCAAGGTCAAACTCCTCTCCTTTTGGCGAAGGCCCTTGACCTTAAAGTGTGTTATTTCGAACTTATCGAAATAGTAACCCATCGTCGTTCTATCGAGGTCGAACTCTTCTCTTTTTGGCGAAGGCCCTTGGCCTTAAAGGGTGTTATTTTGAACTTATCGAAATAGTAACCCGTTGTCGTTCGATCGAGGTCGAACTCTTCTCTATTTGGCGAAGGCCCTTGGCATTAAAGGGTGTTATTTTGAACTTATTAAAATTGTAACCCATCGGCGTTCGATCGAGGTCAAAATCTTTTTTTATTTGCAAAGGCCCTTGGCCTTAAAGGGTGTTATTTCGGACTTATCGAAATAGTAACTCGTCGTCGTTCAATCGAGGTCGAACACTACTCTTGTTGGCGAAGAACCTTGGCCTTAAAGGGTGTTATTTCAAACTTATCGAAATAGTAACCCGTCGTCGATCGATCGAGGTCGAACTCTTCTCTTTTTGGTGAAGTCCCTTGGCCTTAAAGGGTATTATTTCAAAATTATCGAAATAGTAACCCGTCGTTGTTCTATCGAGGTGGAACTCTTCTCTTGTTTGCGAAGGCCCTTGGCCTTAATTGGTGTTATTTCGAACTTATCGAAATAGTAACCCATTGTCGTTCGATCAAAGTCGAACTCTTCTCTTTTTGGCGAAGGCCCTTGGCCTTAAAGGGTGTTATTTTGAACTTATCGAAATAGTAACCCGTCGTCGTTCGATCGAGGTCGAACTCTTCTCTTTTTGGCGAAGGCCCTTGGCATTAAAGGGTGTTATTTTGAACTTATTAAAATTGTAAGCCATCGTCGTTCGATCGAGGTCGAACTCTTTTCTTGTTTGCAAAGGCCCTTGGCCTTAAAAGGTGTTATTTCTGACTTATCGAAATAGTAACTCATCGTCGTTCGATCGAGGTCGAACACTACTCTTGTTGGCGAAGGCCCTTGGCCTTAAAGGGTGTTAATTCGAACTTATCGAAATAGTAACCTGTCGTCGTTCGATCGAGGTCGAACTCTTCGCTTTTTGGTGAAGTCCTTTGGCCTTAAAGGGTATTATTTCAAAATTATCGAAATAGTAACCCGTCGTTGTTCTATCGAGGTGGAACTCTTCTCTTGTTTGCGAAGGACCTTGGCCTTAATGGGTGTTATTTCGAACTTATCAAAATAGTAACTCATCTTCATTCGATCGAAGTCGAACTCTTCTCTTTTTGGCGAAGGTCCTTGGCCTTAAAAGGTGTTATTTTGAACTTATCGAAATAGTAACTCGTCATCGTTCGATCGAAGTCGAACTCTTCTCTGGTTGGAGAATTCTCTTGGCCTTAAAGGGTGTAATTTTGAACTTATCGAAATAGTAACCCGTCGTCGTTCGATCGAGGTTAAACTCTTCTCTTTTTAGCGAAGGCCCTTGGCCTTAACGGGTGTTATTTTGAACTTATCGAAATAGTAACCCGTCGTCGTTCGATCGAGGTCGAACTCTTCTCTTTTTGGTGAAGTCTCTTGGCCTTAAAGGGTATTATTTCAAAATTATCGAAATAGTAACCCGTCGTTATTCTATCTATGTGGAACACTTCTCTTGCTTGTGAAGGCCCTTGGCCTTAATGGGTGTTATTTCGAACTTATCAAAATAGTAACCCATCGTCATTCGATCGAGATTGAACTCTTCTCTTTTTGGCAAAGGTCCTTGGCCTTAAAAGGTGTTATTTTGAATTTATCGAAATAGTAACTCGTCGTCGTTCGATCGAGGTTGAAATCCTCTTCTTTTGGCGAAGGCTGTTGGCCTTAAAAGGTGTTATTTTGAACTTATCGAAATAGTAACTCGTCATCATTCGATCGAGGTCGAACTCTTCTCTTTTTGGCGAAGGCCCCTAGCCTTAAAGGGTGTTATTTCAAACTTGTCAAAATAGTAACCGGTCGTCATTCGATAGAGGTTGAACTCTTCTCTTCTTGGCAAAGGCCTTTGGCCTTAAAGGGTGTTATTTTGAACTTATCAAAATATTAACTCGTCATCATTCGATCGATGTCGAACTCTTCTCCTGTTGGCGAAGGCCCTTGGCCTTAAAGGGTGTTATTTCGAACTTATCGAAACAGTAACCCATCCTTGTCCGATCGAGGTCGAACTTTTCTATTTTTGGCGAAGGCCCTTGACTTAAAGGGTATTATTTCGAACTTATCGAAATAGTAACCCGTCGTCGTTCGATCGAGGTTGAAATCCTCTCCTTTTGGCGAAGGTTGTTGGCCTTAAAAGGTGTTATTTCGAACTTATCGAAATAGTAATCCGTCATCATTCGATCGAGGTCGAACTCTTCTCTTTTTGGCGAAGGCCCTTAGCCTTAAAGGGTGTTATTTCAAACTTGTCAAAATAGTAACCCGTCGTGATTCGATCGAGGTCGAACTCTTCTCTTTATGGCGAAGGCCCTTAGCCTTAAACGGTGTTACTTAAAACTTATCGAAATAGTAACTCGTCGTCGTTCGATCGAGGTCGAACTCTTCTCTTTTTGGTGAAGGCCCTTTGCCTTAAAGGGTATTATTTTGGACTTATCGAAATAGTAGCATGTCATCGTTCGATCAAGATCGAACTCTTCTCTTGTTGGCGAAAGCTCTTGGCCTTAAAGGGTGTAATTTCAAACTTATCAAAACAGTAACCCCTCGTCGTACTATCGAGGTTGAACTCCTCTCATTTTGGCAAAGGCCCTTGACCTTAAAGTGTGTTATTTCGAACTTATCGAAATAGTAACCCATTGTCGTTCGATCGAGGTCGAACTCTTCTCTTTTTGGCGAAGGCCCTTGGCCTTAAAGGGTGTTATTTTGAACTTATCAAAATAGTAACCCGTCATCGTTTGATCGAGGTCGAACTCTTCTCTTTTTGGCGAAGGCCCTTGGCATTAAAGAGTGTTATTTTGAACTTATTAAAATTGTAACCCATCATCGTTCGATCAAGGTCGAACTCTTTTCTTGGGGGGGGGGTCATTTTATTGGGTCATTTTAATGGTAAATCTGCAGTATAAATAGTAAATCTGCAACTTG
The DNA here is from genome assembly GCF_000393655.2 of Nicotiana sylvestris. Lineage (NCBI taxonomy): Eukaryota > Viridiplantae > Streptophyta > Magnoliopsida > Solanales > Solanaceae > Nicotiana > Nicotiana sylvestris. The sequence continues at coordinate 69,859,609 of NC_091057.1, forward strand.
GTGGGGGGGTCATTTTAATTTTAATACTGCGATGTATACCTGCTGATGGGTCATTTTACTTTTAATACTGCGATGTATACCTGCTGATACATATATTCATTGTTTTAATATTTGTAAGAATTATTGTTTTTCTGTGTTGATAAGTTTCAAGATTATCTTTATAAAATTCAATTTCTTTTTCTATAGTTAATAAAGCTTTATTACGTAATCTATTATATTTAACTATGTCTTTGCAGGTTTTAAGATTGTGTTTAACACAATCTATTTTTCTATTTATGTTACTAAGGTTTTTAAGAAGTTTCAATTTCTGGGTGTTATAGAATCTTATGTAATGAAAAGTGTTATGTTTCATTTATAAACAGATTTTATTAACTTGATATGTGATCATTAATCTGAATATAAATCTAATTCATATAGATCTAATATATCTATTTCTTGTGATACAATTAGTTCTGTAAATGCTTGTTCCATTACATATATTATTTCAAAAGTAACTAAAATATCATAAATTTTTCTTTTAACATCGTTATTAAGTCTGTTAAAGATATATAATATAAGTATTTTGTAGTCAATATTTTCTTCTAATAAATACGTGTGGTTGTTCATTCAGATTTACTATTTATCCTTATCATGTGTTTACTAAACATATTCCCTCTAACCTCTTTGTTTATCATAGAGTTTATCATATTTTAATAAGTTATACTGAACAATCTTTTCTGGTCACTACCATGTTTTTCATGCTTCAATCATTTACCCTAACAGCGCCTCAACTCTGTGTACTCCCCTAAACGGCTTCCTTGCCTACTGGTTTCCACTTTAGGATGGCATAGTCTGGGCTTAACTACTCTCAGCATTATTAGACAGGCAAACTTTCTCAAGATGTTCTTTATAACAGTACTATAACATGATAAACAATTATGATATTCAAGAGATTATAAGGAATATAAGAGTTTAGTTAAACATGATTATGAATAAACTTACCTGGTTTTGTAACTCGTTTGAATGCTCCATAGCTTTCAGAAGTTTGTATATAATCAGATATTTTATTGAGAGAAGATAAGAGAGAGAAGGTGAGTATGAGGATGTCTGAGGATGATCTCTCCTCTTATGATTTACAAAATATATAGAAAATTTAAACGACTCCTACTGTTCATGAACGACCTTTACTGTTCATGAATGTGACTCGTACTATTTACTTTACGACTTTTTTACATGACTCTTACTATTCATGAACGACCTTTACTGTTCATGAATGTGACTCGTACTATTTACTTTACGACTTTTTTACATGACTCTTACTATTCATGAACGACCTTTACTGTTCATGATTATGACTCTTACTATTTACTTTACATTTTTTGTTTTCAATAGGTGTCTTCTTCTTTTGTCTTCTTGCCGATACCTTTATTCTAGTTGGACTTCTGGTACTTGGTTATCTTCTCCGTTGCATTTCGAACATATGTGGTCTGGATATTTGTGTCCCACTAGTTTGCAGTATCTTGTCAATAACTCATTAGAAATAAATTCCTTCTTCAAGGCTCTTGTAGTTGGCTGTGCTTCTGGTTTTAGCAATGATAAAATCCATTTTTGGACTTCTTCCATATCTCCTTGTCGTAGTTCTTTTGAATAGGCATATATCATTAACTGGTCTCTGGAATAATAGCTCCAGATAGCATTTCCTTGTAGATAATTGTTAGCTAGTTCTTGAATAATAGTTGCTATACCAATTATTCTTTTATTAGCATAGAAACTTGGTATCTCCATTTTCTGTATCTCCGGTTGTTTCTCTATCTCTTCCGGTATTATCATATCTCGTGTTAGTCCTATTTTTATCACCTGTATTATGGGTTTTATTTCATCATATAGTATTTCCGCTGGTGCTGTATAGAATTTGATGAAGAATAGGTTGCCTTTTGTAATTCTCTTGAAGGTGACAAATGCTTTGTATAGCTCTGGTATTCCAATTATTTCTTCTCCGTCATGGGTATATACTGTGCTAAGTAGTCCGTAGTTGTAACATGTTTTTACTAGGTTTGCTTTTGTTTTTGGCTGGGCTATAAGCCTATTATATCCCTGTAGTTTTTGGGTTACATAATCTTGTGTTGGATCTGTAGTAGTTGTTGATCTAGGGTTTAGGTTCAGAAATGTCTGGATTTTATATATATTCTCAATATATGTTTGAGTAATATGGTTATATACCTTTTTGTTGTGGTGTAGGCTATTAGCATAGGTTGAAGTTTGTGGGGCTATAACTATTGCTTCTCTTGGCTTTTTTGATGTAAATGGCTTATCAAATACGGTATTTAGGTTTACATTGATATGTGGCTTTTTGCTAACTTGTTTGCTTGTACCTGCAGCTGTATATAAAGCAACTGTGTTATGGGTTTTTTGGAGTTTCCCAACGTCTCCTTCTACCTCTGGAAGTTTAGAGTCTTCCGATCGACTTAGCTCCGCATTTTTATAGTCATGCTGCTGACTTTCTAGCTGTTGTAATCTTTTTCCCATACTCTCCATCTGTAAGGATAGAGTAGTAAGGATTGTAAATATGTCTTTTGATTCTTGGCTTTCATCTGTTTGGGTACCTTTGTCTTGATAGGTAGTCTGCAATAACATTCTTGTCAGTTCGTATTACTTCAATTGTAAATGTAAAATTTTGTATATTTAATACAAGTCTCCTTATTTCCTTTGTAGTTACTGAATCCTGTACTTTCCGAGTTATCCACCATTTTACTTGTGTATTATCTGTTCTTACTATAAATTTGTTATAAACAATATATGGCTCAAATGCTAACAAACATTTATATAATCCAAATAGTTCTTTCCTATTTATTTCCCATTTTAATTGTGGTTCCGTGTATGATCCGGAATAATATCTACAATGGTGTTCAATTTTTTCATTATCATATTTATATTTTAGAACTCCTCCGTAGCTGTGATCACTAGAATCAGTTTCTACAATATATGTAAACTGTCTTTTTTCATCTGGAAAATATAGTTTTGGTAATTGTTTACACATATTTTTTATTTTCTTTATATGTATTTTATCTTTTTCGTCAAAATGGTATTCTACATCTTTTTTTAATTTTTTCTGTAATGGTTTTAAGTTTTCTGCTAATTTAGGAATATATTCTCTTACTTGGTTAACCAATCCTAAAAATGACTGTAACTTCTTTTTTGTATCAAGTGTTTCATTTAAGTTAATTATTTTTTGTACTATATGGGTTTGCATTTTTATTCCGTTTTTGTCTATTTGTATACCTAAAAATTCTATTTGATTTTTCATTACTTCTGCTTTCTTTTTACTTAAACTTATTCCTGATATTTCTACAATGTGTATGAATTTTTCTAGTAGTTTTATATGTTCGTTCTCTGTTCTAGAATATAACAGTATATCATCTATATATATTATACAATTTTCTAATTGGTTAAAGTAGTTATCCATAAAATGTTGATATCTACCTGGTGCATTTTTATATCCAAATGGTAATACATTCCATTCATAAAATCCTTGTGGTACTGTGAATGCTTGTTAACTTCTTAGATTCGTCTTCTAGTTTTAAATGGTAAAATCCTGATTTACAATCAAACTTACTGAAATAGTTATATCCTTGTATTTGTCTGATTTTTAGTATTTTATTTGGTATCGGATAATTATATGTTTTTGTTTTTGCATTTAAATTTCTATAATCTATAACCATACGGCTTTTTCCTCGTTTTTGTTCACTATGCTTATTTACTATAAATGTCGGGCTAGTATGTTTACTATTACTTTCTTGTATGTACTTATTGTCTAATAATTCCTTTATATGCATTTTAAATTCTGTTAAATCATTAAAGTTGTATTTTAAAGGTTTTTGTGTTACTATGCTATTTTCATCTATTAGTTCAATCTTTATTTTTGTTTTATGTTTTTCCCATCCTTGGAGTGGATTATCATTATATAGTAATTCTAATTTATCTTGCAGTAGTTTTATTTTATTTATTGAGAAAATGATTATCTCTATATTATGGTTGCTTTGTATTACATTTTCTAATTTTTGGGTAATCTTTTCACTTCCTTTAATCCAGGGTGTTGTTTTTCTTACTTTATTATTTACTCTTTTTGCTCCTAATTTTTGTTTACACGGGGTAGTAAACCACCAATGTGTTTTTGTTATTATATGTGGGTATAATTTATCTAAAAATGGCATTCCTAATAATATATCTTTATTTGTGAATTCATAACTATATATTTCTTCTATGGTTAATATTTTATCCCATATTTGTATCTTTATATTTCTTGCTTTGTATGTTATCATACTTCCCTCATTATTGAATCCTGTTACTACTATGGGGTTTTTTAGCTTTTCCCATTTACTTTCTGGTAAACAATTATGTCTACACATGTTAGCTTCTGCTCCTGTATCCATCATAGGTGTATAGTATCTATTATAATATCCTTCTACTATTATCTTGGCAAGTATGTATATCTTTGGCATTATATCAAAGTTCTTTTTATTATTATTTTCTTATTTTCATAACTTATCGTTAATTGTCTATCTTCTAATTTGTATGGTTTGACTTTTTTTAACCATTTTATTCCTATTGTAATGTTTTTATCGCCTTGATATATTTTAAAATTTATTAATATTGGTATTCCTCCAATAATTAATTCTTTTTCAGTTGTTTCTTCATTTTTTCTTAACGCTTTTGGTAGTTCTGAATTTTGCTGTTCTATTGTTACTATCTCTTGTTCTGGTATTAATTCCCTTATAACATAATTATCTTCCTGCCCTGTATTTATTAATATTAAATATTTTTTTTGGTCCATTATTCCCGTTATATAATAATGATATGGGTTTATTTCTTCTATTTTTTTTTCTATTAATTTTTGTGGAGTTATATAATTTATTCTTCTTGATGTACTTCTTGATGTACTTATTCTTGATGACGTTTCTGGCATTTCGTTATTTGTTCGTTTCGACGTGCTTAATCTTTCTTTTACTATTTCTAAATCTTCTTCCATGTCCATTTCCGTATAACTGTAATCATTGTTGTCTATAACTGATACTATTCTTTCGAATGGATTTTCTATTTTTATTTTATTTATTTTATTTTTAGTTGTTATCTTATGTTTTGTTGTTAGGACATATAGATTTTTACATCTTGCTGTGAATATTTTACTTCCTGGTGCTAATTCTATTCCAGACATTTTCCAGTATAGCACTAATGATTTATCTATATTTTTATCATCTATTGCTACTGAATAGTTGGCACTTACTATAAATTTAAATTTTTGGTATATTAAGTTACCTCTTACGACACTTATTATACTCTTTTCTATAGGTTGTACAATTCTATCATCTGCCAAGTATATTTCTATAGGGGTATCTATTCCTTCCCTAAAACATGCTTTTATTTGGATTTTCGTTCCTTCTAAGTGTACGTATTTTATTGGATTTTTTGCTTTTATATCTTGTATTTCTTTATTTAGTAGTTTTTTATTTAAAATTGGTATTTGTGCTTTACCTTTGATGTATTTACAATCTATTATATGTTCTCTTTGGCTCACTACATAGTATTCTTCTTTCTGTCTTTTAAACCAATTCTTTATTGTTGGTACTTCTAATATTTTGTCTATGCTTAGATCCAATTCTTTTCCTTTTATCTGTTCAAATATATTAGCGTCAAATATTATTTTTTTTTCTGAAGATTGTTCATCTTGGTGTTCTTCTTGTTGTATAATTTGTATATCTTTTTCAGTCATTACTTTCTTCATCTGATTCTTCTATATTATTGTCTATTTCTTTTTTATTTTCGGGGAACTCGTTTTCTGATATCTCATATATGTTGTCTTCACTGCTTAATTCATAATCTACATATTCTATTTGTGTATATTTATCATTATCTATCATTATTTCGGTAATTTGTTTTTTCTTTGGGTTTTTTGGTAATCTACAATCTTTGGCTAAGTGTCCTAGCTTTCCACAATTATAGCAAGTACATTCTGTTAGTTTTTTCTTTTTCCTATATGGTTTTTTATGTTTATAATTTTTTACATAATATCTTCCTCTTGGTTTCCTATATTTATATTTTGAATATTTTGATTTAAATTTCTTTCTCTTTCCTTCTTTTTTGTAATATTTATCTGTGCAGCCAAATTGGGGTGCTATTCTACTTTTGCAGCATGCCAAATTTTTTACTAATATTTTATCCATTTTGATATTTTCTTTATACTTTTCGCATAATTCTATAAACCAGTTTTGTAGAAATTTTATTCGCGCTCCTAGAGTATCTGCTAGGTCTGCTTCATTCCAGTTTTTTATTATTATTGAGCTAAACGGTTCTGGTAATTTTGTAAAATATAATTTTCTTATTTCCTTACTTTCATCTGGACTATATGTTCCTTTATAATAATAGTCTCTAAATGCACAAGTATATTCGTCTATATAACACATATTACATATTGCTAATTTTGTCATCAAATTTCTATTTGTAGTTTTTTCTTTATTTTGTTCTTCTACTTCTGTTGTCATACTACTAAACTCATTTCTTATTGCTATTTCATATTTATTCAATATATCTGTCACTGTTGTTGCTGTTGTTCCATCAAGTTTTTTATTACTTCTTAATGTATCTAGGCTTTCACTTGATAAATTTTGTAACAATAGTTTTACCGTTCCTATAAGTGTTCTTTCTATATATCCTGGTGTTTCAGCTATTGCAATTTTATTATCTATTAGTTGTTTGGAGATGTACCCTATCCATAATTGGATTGTTTTATTTATATCTGCTACACAATCTAGATCTAAAAAATTACATTGTTCAGTTATCTGTCTTGGTGTCCATTTCCTATTTAGCCTTTTATCCCATAATGTTTTATTTCTATCATATGAATCATAACTTACTCTGTAATAGGTTGGGTTTAGTTGTCTTGGATTTTTTACTCCTGATGTGCTTGGTTTATCTTCAATCATATCTCCTGTATCTATTTCTGTGTTGATAAGTCTCAAGATTATCTCTATAAAATTCAATTTCTTTTTCTATAGTTAATAAAGCTTTATTACGTAATCTATTATATCTAATTATGTCTTTGCAGGTTTTAATATTGTGTTTAACACAATCTATTTTTCTATTTATGTTACTGAGGGTTTTAAGAAGTTTCCATTTCTGGGTGTTATAGAATCTTATATAATGAAAAGTGTTATGTTTCATTTATAAACAGATTTTATTAACTTGATATGTGATCATTAATCTGAATATAAATCTAATTCATATAGATCTAATATATCTATTTCTTGTGATACAATTAGTTCTGTAAATGCTTGTTCCATTACATATATTATTTCAAAAGTAACTAAAATATCATAAATTTTTCTTTTAACATCGTTATTAAGTCTGTTAAAGATATATAATATAAGTATTTTGTAGTCAATATTTTCTTCTAATAAATACGTGTGGTTGTTCATTCAGATTTACTATTTATCCTTATCATGTGTTTACTAAACATATTCCCTCTAACCTCTTTGTTTATCATAGAGTTTATCATATTTTAATAAGTTATACTGAACAATCTTTTCTGGTCACTACCATGTTTTTCATGCTTCAATCATTTACCCTAACAGCGCCTCAACTCTGTGTACTCCCCTAAACGGCTTCCTTGCCTACTGGTTTCCACTTTAGGATGGCATAGTCTGGGCTTAACTACTCTCAGCATTATTAGACAGACAAACTTTCTCAAGATGTTCTTTATAACAGTACTATAACATGATAAACAATTATGATATTCAAGAGATTTTAAGGAATATAAGAGTTTAGTTAAACATGATTATGAATAAACTTACCTAGTTTTGTAACTCGTTTGAATGCTCCATAGCTTTTAGAAGTTTGTATATAATCAGATATTTTATTGAGAGAAGATAAGAGAGAGAAGGTGAGTATGAGGATGTCTGAGGATGTCCTATCCTCTTCTGATTTACAAAATATATAGAAAATTTAAACGACTCCTACTGTTCATGAACGACCTTTACTGTTCATGAATGTGACTCGTACTATTTACTTTACGACTTTTTTACATGACTCTTACTATTCATGAACGACCTTTACTGTTCATGATTATGACTCTTACTATTTACTTTACGACTTTTTTACATGACTCTTACTATTCATGAACGACCTTTACTGTTCATGATTATGACTCTTACTATTTACTTTACGATTATTTGTTTTCAATAGCTGTCTTCTTTTTTTGTCTTCTTGCCGATACCTTTATTCTAGTTGGACTTCTGGTACTTGGTTATCTTCTCCGTTGCATTTCGAACATATGTGGTCTGGATATTTGTGTCCCACTAGTTTGCAGTATCTTGTCAATAACTCATTTGTAGCTTCTTGTTAACTTGTTTGCTTGTGCCTGCAGCTGTAGATAAACAAACTTTGTCATGGGTTTTATGGAGTTTCCCAAGGTCTCCTTCTACCTCTGGAAGTTTAGAGTCTTCCGATCGACTTAGCTCCGCATTTTTATAGTCATGCTGCTGATTTTCTAGCTGTTGTAATCTTTTTCCCATACTCTCCATCTGTAAGGATAGAGTAGTAAGGATTGCAAATATATTTTTGGTTCTTGGTTCTCATCAGTTTGAGTACCTTTGTCTTGATAAGTAACCTGCAATAACATTTTTGTCAGTTCTTATTACTTCAATTGTAAATGTAAAATTGTGTATATTTAATACAAGTCTTCTTATTTCCTTCGTAGTTACTGAATCTTGTACTTTCCGAGTTATCCACCATTTAACTTGTGTATTATCTATTCTTACAATAAACTTGTTATAAACGATATATGGCTCAAATGCTAACAAACATTTATATAATCCAAATAGTTCTTTTCTATTTATCTCCCATTTTATTTGTGGTTCCGTGTATGATCCTGAATAATATCTACAATGATGTTCAATTTTTTCATTATCATATTTATATTTTAGAACTCCTCCGTAGTTGTGATCACTGGAATCAGTTTCTACTATGTATGTAAACTGTCTTTTTTCATCTGGAAAATATAGTTTTGGTAATTTTTTACACATATTTTTTATCTTCTGTATATGTATTTTATCTTTTTCGTCAAAATGATATTCTATATCCTTTTTTAATTTTTTCTGTAATGGTTTTAAGTTTTCTGCTAATTTAGGAATATATTCTCTTACTTGGTTAACCAATCCTAAAAATGATTGTAACTTCTTTTTTGTATCAAGTGTTTCATTTAAGTTAATTATTTTTTGTACTATATGGGTTTGCATTTTTATTCCGTTTTTGTCTATTTGTATACCTAAAAATTCTATTTGATTTTTCATTACTTCTGCTTTCTTTTTACTTAAACTTATTCCTGATATTTCTACAATGTGTATGAATTTTTCTAGTAGTTTTATATGTTCGTTCTCTGTTCTAGAATATAGCAATATATCATCTATATATATTATACAATTTTCTAATTGGTTGAAGTAATTATCCATAAAATGTTGATACCTACCTGGTGCATTTTTATATCCAAAAGGTAATACGTTCCATTCGTAAAATCCTTGTGGTACTGTGAATGCTGTTAACTTTTTAGATTCATCTTCTAGTTTTAAATGGTAAAATCCTGATTTACAGTCAAATTTACTAAAATAGTTATATCCTTGTATTTGTCTGATTTTTAGTATTTTATTTGGTATCGGATAATTATATGTTTTTGTTTTTGCATTTAAATTTCTATAATCTATAACCATACGGCTTTTTCCTCGTTTTTGTTCACTATGCTTATTTACTATAAATGCCGGGCTAGTATGTTTACTATTACTTTCTTGTATGTACTTATTGTCTAATAATTCCTTTATATGCATTTTAAATTCTGTTAAATCATTAAAGTTGTATTTTAAAGGTTTTTGTGTTACTATGCTATTTTCATCTATTAGTTCAATCTTTATTTTTGTTTTATGTTTTTCCCATCCTTGGAGTGGATTATCATTATATAGTAACTCTAATTTATCTTGCAGTAGTTTTATTTTATTTATTGAGAAAATGATTATCTCTATATTACGGTTGCTTTGTATTACATTTTCTAATTTTTGGGTAATCTTTTCACTTCCTTTAATCCAGAGTGTTGTTTTTCTTACTTTATTATTTACTCTTTTTGCTCCTAATTGTTGTTTACACGGGGTAGTAAACCACCAATGTGTTTTTGTTATTATATGTGGGTATAATTTATCGAAAAATGGCATTCCTAATAATATATCTTTATTTGTGAATTCATAACTATATATTTCTTCTATGGTTAATATTTTATCCCGTATTTGTATCTTTATATTTCTTGCTTTGTATGTTATCATACTTCCCTCGTTATTGAATCCTGTTACTACTATGGGGTTTTTTAGCTTTTCTCATTTACTTTCTGGTAAACAATTATGTCTACACATGTTAGCTTCTGCCCCTGTATCCATCATAGGTGTATAGTATCTATTATAATATCCTTCTACTATTATCTTGGCAAGTATGTATATCTTTGGCATTATATCAAAGTTCTTTTTATTATTATTTTCTTATTTTCATAACTTATCGTTAATTGTCTATCTTCTAATTTGTATGGTTTGACTTTTTTAACCATTTTATTCCTAGTGTAATGTTTTTATCGCCTTGATATATTTTAAAATTTATTAATATTGGTATTCCTCCAATAATTAATTCTTTTTCAGTTGTTTCTTCATTTTTTCTTAACGCTTTTGGTAGTTCTGAATTTTGCTGTTCTATTGTTACTATCTCTTGTTCTGGTATTAATTCCCTTATAACATAATTATCTTCCTGCCCTGTATTTATTAATATTAAATATTATCTTTGGTCCATTATTCCCGTTATATAATAATGATGTGGGTTTATTTCTTCTATTTTTTGTTCTATTAATTTTTGTGGATTTATATAATTTATTCTTCTTGATGTACTTCTTGATGTACTTATTCTTGATGACGTTTCTGGCATTTCGTTATTTGTTTGTTTCGACGTGCTTAATCTTTCTTTTACTATTTCTAAATCTTCTTCCATGTCCATTTCCGTATAACTGTAATCATTGTTGTCTATAACTGATACTATTCTTTCGAATGGATTTTCTATTTTTATTTTATTTATTTTATTTTTAGCTGTTATCTTATGTTTTGTTGTTAGGACATATAGATTTTTACATCTTGCTGTGAATATTTTACTTCCTGGTGCTAATTCTATTCCAGACATTTTCCAGTATAGCACTAATGATTTATCTATATTTTTATCATCTATTGCTACTGAATAGTTGGCACTTACTATAAATTTAAATTTTTGGTATATTAAGTTACCTCTTACGGCACTTATTATACTCTTTTCTATAGGTTGTACAATTCTATCATCTGCCAAGTATATTTCTATAGGGGTATCTATTCCTTCCCTAAAACATGCTTTTATTAGGATCTCCGTTCCTCCTAAGTGTACATATTTTATTGGATTTTTTGCTTTTATATCTTGTATTTCTTTATTTAGTAGTCTTTTATTTAAAATTGGTATTTGTGCTTTACCTTTGATGTATTTACAATCTATTATATGTTCTCTTTGGCTTACTACATAGTATTCTTCTTTTTGTCTTTTAAACCAATTCTTTATTGTTGGTACTTCTAATATTTTGTCTATACTTAGATCCAATTCTTTTCCTTTTATTTGTTCAAATATATTAGCGTCAAATATTATTTTTTGTTCTGAAGATTGTTCATCTTGGTGTTCTTCTTGTTGTATAATTTGTATATCTTTTTCAGTCATAATTTTCTTCATCTGACTCTTCTATATCCTTGTTTATTTCATTTTCAGAGAACTCGTTTTCTGATATCTCATATATGCTGTCTTCACTGCTTAATTCATAATCTACATATTCTACTTGTGTATATTTATCATTATCTATCAATATTTCGGTAATTTGTTTCTTCTTTGGGTTTTTTGGTAATTTACAATCTTTGGCTAAGTGTCCTAGCTTTCCACAATTATAGCAAGTACATTCTGTTAGTTTTTTCTTTTTCCTATATGGTTTTTTATGTTTATAATTTTTTACATAATATCTTCTTCTTGGTTTCCTATATTTATACTTTGAATATTTTGATTTAAATTTCTTTCTCTTTCCTTCTTTTTTGTAATATTTATCTGTGCAGCCAAATTGGGGTGCTATTCTACTTTTGCAGCATGCCAAATTTTTTACTAATATTTTATCCATTTTGATATTTTCTTTATACTTTTCGCATAATTCTATAAACCAGTTTTGTAGAAATTTTATTCGCGCTCCTAGAGTATCTGCTAGGTCTTCTTCATTCCAATTTTTTATTATTTTTGAGCTAAACGGTTCTGGTAATTTTGTAAAATATAATTTTCTTATTTCCTTACTTTCATCTGGACTATATGATCCTTTATAATATGCTAATTTGATGACGAAATTAGCAATATGTAATATGTGTTATATAGACGAATATACTTGTGCATTTAGAGACTATTATTATAAAGGAACATATAGTCCAGATGAAAGTAAGGAAATAAGAAAATTATATTTTACAAAATTACCAGAACCGTTTAGCTCAAAAATAATAAAAAATTGGAATGAAGCAGAACTAGCAGATACTCTAGGAGCGCGAATAAAATTTCTACAAAACTGGTTTATAGAATTATGCGAAAAGTATAAAGAAAATATCAAAATGGATAAAATATTAGTAAAAAATTTGGCATGCTGCAAAAGTAGAATAGCACCCCAATTTGGCTGCACAGATAAATATTACAAAAAAGAAGGAAAGAGAAAGAAATTTAAATCAAAATATTCAAAATATAAATATAGGAGACCAAGAGAAAGATATTATGTAAAAAATTATAAACATAAAAAACCATATAGGAAAAGGATAAAACTAACAGAATGTACTTGCTATAATTGTGGAAAGCTAGGACACTTAGCCAAAGATTGTAGATTACCAAAAACCCAAAGAAAAAATAAATTACCGAAATAATGATAGATAATGATAAATATACACAAATAGAATATGTAGATTATGAATTAAGCAGTGAAGACAGCATATATGAGATATCAGAAAACGAGTTCCCCGAAAATGAAAAAGAAATAGACAATAATATAGAAGAATCAGACGAAGAAAGTAATGACTGAAAAAGATATACAAATTATACAACAAGAAGAACACCAAGATGAACAATCTTCAGAACAAAAAATAATATTTGACGCTAATATATTTGAACAGATAAAAGGAAAAGAATTGGATCTAAGCATAGACAAAATATTAGAAGTACCAAAAATAAAGAATTGGTTTAAAAGACAGAAAGAAGAATACTATGTAGTAAGCCAGAGAGAACATATAATAGATTGTAAATACATCAAAGGTAAAGCACAAATACCAATTTTAAATAAAAAACTACTAAATAAAGAAATAAAAGATATAAAAGCAAAAAAATCCAATAAAATACGTACACTTAGGAGGAACGGAGATCCTAATAAAAGCATATTTTAGGGAAGGAATAGATACCCCTATCGAAATATACTTGGCAGATGATAGAATTGTACAACTTATAGAAAAGAGTATAATAAGTGCCGTAAGAGGTAATTTAATATACCAAAAATTTAAATTTATAGTAAGTGCCAACTATTCAGTAGCAATAGATGATAAAAATATAGATAAATCATTAGTGCTATACTAGAAAATGTCTGGAATAGAATTAGCACCAGGAAGTAAAATATTCACAGCAAGATGTAAAAATCTATATGTCCTAACAACAAAACATAAGATAACAGCTAAAAATAAAATAAATAAAATAAAAATAGAAATTCCATTCGAAAGAATAGTATCAGTTATAGACAACAATGATTACAGTTATACGGAAATGGACATGGAAGAAGATTTAGAAATAGTAAAAGAAAGATTAAGCACGTCGAAACGAACAAATAACGAAATGCCAGAAACGTCATCAAGAATAAGTACATCAAGAAGTACATCAAGAAGAATAAATTATATAAATCCATAAAAATTAATAGAACAAAAAATAGAAGAAATAAACCCACACCATTATTATATAACGGGAATAATGGACCAAAGAAAATATTTAATATTAATAAATACAGGGCAGGAAGAGAATTATGTTATAAGGGAATTAATACCAGAACAAGAGATAGTAACAATAGAACAGTAAAATTCAGAACTACCAAAAGCGTTAAGAAAAAACGAAGAAACAACTGAAAAAGAATTAATTATTGGAGGAATACCAATATTAATAAATTTTAAAATATATCAAGGCGATAAAAACATTACACTAGGAATAAAATGGTTAGAAAAAGTCAAACCATACAAATTAGAAGATAGACAATTAACGATAAGTTATGAAAATAAGAAAATAATAATAAAAAGAACTTTGATATAATGCCAAAGATATACATACTTGCCAAGATAATAGTAGAAGGATATTATAATAGATACTATACACCTATGATGGATACAGGGGCAGAAGCTAACATGTGTAGACATAATTGTTTACCAGAAAGTAAATGGGAAAAGCTAAAAAACCCCATAGTAGTAACAGGATTCAATAATGAGGGAAGTATGATAACATACAAAGCAAGAAATATAAAGATACAAATATGGGATAAAATATTAACCATAGAAGAAATATATAGTTATGAATTCACAAATAAAGATATATTATTAGGAATGCCATTTTTAGATAAATTATACCCACATATAATAACAAAAACACATTGGTGGTTTACTACCCCGTGTAAACAAAAATTAGGAGCAAAAAGAATAAATAATAAAGTAAGAAAAATAACACCCTGGATTAAAGGAAGTGAAAAGATTACCCAAAAATTAGAAAATGCAATACGAAGCAACCATAATATAGAGATAATCATTTTCTCAATAAATAAAATAAAACTACTGCAAGATAAATTAGAATTACTATATAATGATAATCCACTCCAAAGATGGGAAAAACATAAAACAAAAATAAAGATTGAACTAATAGATGAAAATAACATAGTAACACAAAAACCTTTAAAATACAACTTTAATGATTTAACAGATTTTAAAATGCATATAAAGGAATTATTAGACAATAAGTACATACAAGAAAGTAATAGTAAACATACTAGCCCGACATTTATAGTAAATAAGCATAGTGAACAAAAACGAGGAAAAAGCCGTATGGTTATAGATTATAGAAATTTAAATGCAAAAACAAAAACATATAATTATCCGATACCAAATAAAATACTAAAAATCAGACAAATACAAGGATATAACTATTTCAGTAAGTTTGATTGTAAATCAGGATTTTACCATTTAAAACTAGAAGACGAATCTAAGAAGTTAACAGCATTCACAGTACCACAAGGATTTTATGAATGGAATGTATTACCATTTGGATATAAAAATGCACCGGGTAGATATCAACATTTTATGGATAACTACTTCAACCAATCAGAAAATTGTATAATATATATAGATGATATACTGTTATATTCTAGAACAGAGAACGAACATATAAAACTACTAGAAAAATTCATACACATTGTAGAAATATCAGGAATAAGTTTAAGTAAAAAGAAAGCAGAAGTAATGAAAAATCAAATAGAATTTTTAGGTATACAAATAGACAAAAACGGAATAAAAATGCAAACCCATATAGTACAAAAAATAATTAACTTAAATGAAACACTTGATACAAAAAAGAAGTTACAATCATTTTTAGGATTGGTTAACCAAGTAAGAGAATATATTCCTAAATTAGCAGAAAACTTAAAACCATTACAGAAAAAATTAAAAAAGGATATAGAATATCATTTTGACGAAAAAGATAAAATACATATACAGAAGATAAAAAATATGTGTAAAAAATTAACAAAACTATATTTTCCAGATGAAAAAAGACAGTTTACATACATAGTAGAAACTGATTCCAGTGATCACAGCTACGGAGGAGTTCTAAAATATAAATATGATAATGAAAAAATTGAACATCATTGTAGATATTATTCAGGATCATACACGGAACCACAAATAAAATAGAAAAGAACTATTTGGATTATATAAATGTTTGTTAGCATTTAAGCCATATATCGTTTATAACAAGTTTATTGTAAGAACAGATAATACACAAGTGAAATGGTGGATAACTCGGAAAGTACAAGATTCAGTAACTACGAAGGAAATAAGAAGACTTGTATTAAATATACACAATTTTACATTTACAATTGAAGTAATAAGAACTGACAAAAATATTATTGCAGATTACTTATCAAGACAAAGGTACTCAAACTGATGAGAACCAAGAACCAAAAGATATATTTGCAATCCTTACTACTCTATCCTTACAGATGGAGAGTATGGGAAAAAGATTACAACAGCTAGAAAGTCAGCAGCATGACTATAAAAATGCGGAGCTAAGTCGATAGGAAGACTCTAAACTTTCAGAGGTAGAAGGAGACGTTGGGAAACTCCATAAAATCCATGACAAAGTTTGTTTACCTACAGCTGCAGGCACAAGCAAAAAAGTTAACAAGAAGCTACATACCAATGTAAATCTAAACAACGTATTTGATAAGCCATTTACATCAAAAAAGCCAAAAGAAGCAATAGTTATAAACCCACAAACTTCAACCTATGCTAATAGCCTACACCACAACAAAAAGGTATATAACCATATTACACAAACATATATTGAGAATATATATAAAATCCAGACATTTCTGAACCTAAACCCTAGGTCAACTACCACAACAGATCCAACACAGGATTATGTAACACAAAAACTACAGGGATATAATAGGCTAATAGCCCAACCAAAAACAAAAGCCAACCTAGTAAAGACATGTTACAACTACGGACTACTTAGCACTGTATATACCCACGATGGAGAAGAAATAATTGGAATACCAGAGCTATACAAAGCATTTGTCACCTTCAAAAGAATTACAAAAGGCAACTTATTCTTCATCAAATTCTATACAGCACCAGCTGAAATACTATATGATGAAATAAAACCCATTATACAGGTGATAAAAATAGGACTAACACGAGATATGATAATACCGGAATAAATAGAGCAACAACCGGAGATACAAAAAATGGAGATACCAAGTTTCTATGCCAACAAAAGAATAATTGGTATAGCAACTATTATTCAAGAACTAGCTAACAATTATCTACAAGGAAATGCTATCTGGAGCTATTATTCGAGAGACCAGTTAATGATATATGTCAATTCAAAAGAACTACGACAAGGAGATATAGATGAAGTCCAAAAATGGATTTTATCATTGCTAAAACCAGAAGCACAACCAACTACAAGAGCCTTGAAGAAGGAATTTATTTCTAATGAGTTATTGACAAGATATTGCAAACTAGTGGGACACAAATATCCAGACCACATATGTTCGAAATGCAACGGAGAAGATAACCAAGTACCAGAAGTCCAACTAGAATAAAGGTATCGGCAAGAAGACAAAAGAAGAAGACAACTATTGAAAAAAAAAGTCGTAAAGTAAATAGTAAGAGTCATAATCATGAACAGTAAAGGTCGTTCATGAATAGTAAGAGTCATGTAAAAAAGTCGTAAAGTAAATAGTAAGAGTCATAATCATGAACAGTAAAGGTCGTTCATGAATAGTAAGAGTCATGTAAAAAAGTCGTAAAGTAAATAGTACGAGTCACATTCATGAACAGTAAAGGTCGTTCATGAACAGTAAGAGTCGTTTAAATTTTCTATATATTTTGTAAATCAGAAGAGGAGAGGACATCCTCAGACATCCTCATACTCACCTTCTCTCTCTTATCTTCTCTCAATAAAATATCTGATTATATACAAACTTCTGAAAGCTATGGATCATTCAAACGAGTTACAAAACCAGGTAAGTTTATTAATAATCATGTTTAACTAAACTCTTATATTCCTTATAATCTCTTGAATATCATAATTGTTTATCATGTTATAGTACTGTTATAAAGAACATCTTGAGAAAGTTTGCCTGTCTAATAATGCTGAGAGTAGTTAAGCCCAGACTATGCCATCCTAAAGTGGAAACCAGTAGGCAAGGAAGCCGTTTAGGGGAGTACACAGAGTTGAGGCGCTGTTAGGGTAAATGATTGAAGCATGAAAAACATGGTAGTGACCAGAAAAGATTGTTCAGTATAACTTATTAAAATATGATAAACTCTATGATAAACAAAGAGGTTAGAGGGAATATGTTTAGTAAACACATGATAAGGATAAATAGTAAATCTGAATGAACAACCACACGTATTTATTAGAAGAAAATATTGACTACAAAATACTTATATTATATATCTTTAACAGACTTAATAACGATGTTAAAAGAAAAATTTATGATATTTTAGTTACTTTTGAAATAATATATGTAATGGAACAAGCATTTACAGAACTAATTGTATCACAAGAAATAGATATATTAGATCTATATGAATTAGATTTATATTCAGATTAATGATCACATATCAAGTTAATAAAATCTGTTTATAAATGAAACATAACACTTTTCATTACATAAGATTCTATAACACCCAGAAATGGAAACTTCTTAAAAACCTCAGTAACATAAATAGAAAAATAGATTGTGTTAAACATAATATTAAAACCTGCAAAGAATTAATTAAATATAATAGATTACGTAATAAAGCTTTATTAACTATAGAAAAAGAAATTGAATTTTATAGAGATAATCTTGAGACTTATCAACACAGAAAAACAATAATTCTTACAAATATTAAAATAATGAATATATGTATCAACAGGTATACATCGCAGTATTAAGATGATAAAAGATCTTAATACTATATCCCCCCAAATTGGTATCAACCCCCCAAATTGGCAAAGGGCCTTCGCCATAAAGAGAAAAGTTCAACCTCCATCGAATGACGACGGGTTACTTTTTTGACAAGTTTGAAATAACACCCTTTAAGGCTAAGGGCCTTCTCCAAAAAGAGAAGAGTTTGACCTCGATCAAATGATGATAGGTTATTATTTCGATAAGTTCGAAATAACACCTTTTAAGGCCAACCGCCTTCGCCAAAAGGAGAGGATTTCAACCTCGATCGAACGACGACGGATTACTATTTCGATAAGTTCGAAATAATACCGATTAAGGCAAGGGCCTTCACCAAAAAGAGAAGAGTTCGACATCGATCGAACGATGATGTGTTACTATTTCGATAAGTTCGAAATTACACACTTTAAGGCCAAGAGAATTCGCCAACCAGAGAAGAGTTCGACTTCGATCGAACGACGATGAGTTACTATTTCTATAAGTTCTAAATAACACCCTTTAAGGCCAAGGGCCTTCAGCAAAAAGAGAAGAGTTCGACATCGATCGAACGATGATGGGTTACTATTTCGATAAGTTCGAAATTACACCCTTTAAGGACAAGAGAATTCGACAACCAGAGAAGAGTTCGACTTCGATCAAACGACGACGAGTTACTATTTCGATAAGTTCAAAATAATACCTTTTAAGGCCAAGGACCTTCGCCAAAAAGAGAAGAGTTCGACCTCGATCGAATGACGACGGGTTACTATTTCGATAAGTTCGAAATAATACCCTTTAAGGCAAGGGCCTTCGCCAAAAATAGAAAAGTTCGACCTCGATCGGACAACGATGGGTTACTGTTTCGATAAGTTCGAAATAACACCCTTTAAGGCCAAGAGCCTTCACCAACAGGAGAAGAGTTCGACCTCGATCGAATGATGACGGGTTAATATTTTGATAAGTTCAAAATAACACCCTTTAAGGACAAGGGCCTTTGCCAAGAAGAGAAGAGTTCGACCTCGATCGAACGACAACGAGTTACTATTTCTATTAGTTCGAAATAGCACCCTTTAAGGCCAAGGGCCTTCACCAAAAAGAGAAGAGTTCAACATCGATCGAACGATGATGGGTTACAATTTCAATAAGTTCGAAATTACACCCTTTAAGGCCAAGAGAATTCGCCAACTAGGGAAGAGTTCGACTTCAATCGAATGACGACGGGTTACTATTTCGATAAGTTCAAAATAACACCTTTTAAGGCCAACAACCTTCGCCAAAAGGAGATGATTTCAGCCTCGATCGAACGATGACGAGTTACTATTTCGATAAGTTCGAAATAATAACCTTTAAGGCAAGGGCCTTCGCCAAAAATAGAAAAATTCGACCTCGATCGGACAACGATGGGTTACTGTTTCGATAAGTTTGAAATAACACCCTTTAATGCCAAGGGCCTTCTCCAACAGGAGAAGAGTTCGACCTCGATCGAACGATGATGGGTTAATATTTTGATAAGTTCAAAATAACACTCTTTAAGGCCAAGGGCCTTTGCCAAGAAGAGAAGAGTTCGACCTCGATCGAACGACGATGAGTTACTATTTCTATAAGTTCGAAATAACACCCTTTATGGCCAAGGGCCTTTACCAAAAAGAGAAGAGTTCGACCTAGATCAAACAACGATGAGTTACTATTTTGATAAGTTTTAAATAACACCGTTTATGGCAAATGGCCTTCGCCATAAAGAGAAGAGTTCGACCTCGATCGAATGACGACGGGTTACTCTTTTGAAAAGTTTGAAATAACACCCTTTAAGGCTAAGGGCCTTCACCAAAAAGAGGAGAGTTCGACCTCGATCGAATGATGACGGGTTACTATTTCGATAAGTTCAAAATAACACCTTTTAAGGCCAACAGCCTTCGCTAAAAGGAGAGGATTTCAACCTCGATCGAAGGACGATGGGTTAATATTTCGATAAGTTCGAAATAATACCCTTTAAGGCAAGGGCCTTCACCAAAAATAGAAAAGTTCGACCTCGATCGGACAACGATGGGTTACTGTTTCGATAAGTTCGAAATAACACCCTTTAAAGCCAAGGGCCTTCGCTAACAGGAGAAGAGTTCGACCTCGATTGAACGATGACGGGTTAATATTTTGATAAGTTCAAAATAACACCCTTTAAGGCCAAGGGCCTTTTCCAAGAAGAGAAGAGTTCGACCTCGATCGAACGACGACGAGTTACTATTTCGATAAGTTTTAAATAACACCCTTTAAGGCGAAGGGCCTTCGCCGTAAAGAGAAGAGTTCGACCTCGATCGAATGACGACGGCTTACTGTTTTGACAAGTTTGAAATAACACCCTTTAAGGCTAAGGGACTTCGCCAAAAAGAGAATAGTTCGACCTCGATCGAATGATGACGGGTTACTATTTCTATAAGTTCAAAATTACACACTTTAAGGCCAAGGGCCTTCCCCAAACGAGAAGAGTTCGGCCTCGATCGAATGACAATGGGTTACTATTTCTATAAGTTCAAAATAGCACCCTTTAAGGCCAAGGGCATTCGCCAATAGGAGAAGAGTTTGACCTCGATCGAACAACGACGAGTTACTATTACTATAAGTTCGAAATAACACCCTTTATGACCAAGGGCCTTCACCAAATAGAGAAGAGTTCGACCTCGATCGAACAACGATGAGTTACTATTTTGATAAGTTTTAAATAACACCGTTTAAGGCAAATGGCCTTTGCCATAAAGAGAAGAGTTCGACCTCGATCGAATGATGACAGGTTACTATTTCGATAAGTTCAAAATAACACCTTTTAAGGCCAACATCCTTCGCCAAAAGGAGAGGATTTCAACCTCGATCGAACGACGATGGGTTACTATTTCGATAAGTTCGAAATAATACCCTTTAAGGCAAGGGCATTCACCAAAAATAGAAAAGTTCGACCTCGATCGGACAACGATGGGTTACTATTTCGATAAGTTCGAAATAACACCAATTAAAGCAAAGGGCCTTCACCAACAGGAGAAGAGTTCGACCTCGATCGAACGATGTCGGGTTAATATTTTGATAAGTTTAAAATAACACCCTTTAAGGCAAAGGGCCTTTGCCAAGAAGAGAAGAGTTCGACCTCGATCGAACGACGGCGAGTTACTATTTCTATAAGTTCGAAATAGCACCCTTTAAGGCCAAGGGCCTTCACCAAAAAGAGAAGAGTTCAACATCGATCGAACGATGATGGGTTACAATTTCAATAAGTTCGAAATTACACCCTTTAAGGACAAGAGAATTCGCCAACTAGGGAAGAGTTCGACTACAATCGAATGACGACGGGTTACTATTTCGATAAGTTCAAAATAACACCTTTTAAGGCCAACAACCTTCGCCAAAAGGAGATGATTTCAGCCTCGATCGAACGATGACGAGTTACTATTTCGATAAGTTCGAAATAATAACCTTTAAGGCAAGGGCCTTCGCCAAAAATAGAAAAATTCGACCTCGATCGGACAACGATGGGTTACTGTTTCGATAAGTTTGAAATAACACCCTTTAATGCCAAGGGCCTTCTCCAACAGGAGAAGAGTTCGACCTCGATCGAACGATGATGGGTTAATATTTTGATAAGTTCAAAATAACACTCTTTAAGGCCAAGGGCCTTTGCCAAGAAGAGAAGAGTTCGACCTCGATCGAACGACGATGAGTTACTATTTCTATAAGTTCGAAATAACACCCTTTATGGCCAAGGGCCTTTACCAAAAAGAGAAGAGTTCGACCTAGATCGAACAACGATGAGTTACTATTTCGATAAGTTCAAAATAACACCCTTTAAGGCCATGGGCCTTCACCAAAAAGAGAACAGTTCGACCTCGATCGAACGACAATGGGTTACTATTTCGATAAGTTCGAAATAACACACTTTAAGGTCAAGGGCCTTCGCCAAAAGGAGAGGAGTTAGACCTCGACAGTACGACGACGGGTTACTATTTTGATAAGTTCGAAATTACACCCTTTAAGTCCAAGTGCATTCGCCAACAAGAGAAGAGTTCGATTTTGATCGAACGATGACAGGCCACTATTTCGATAAGTGCGAAATAACACCCTTTAAGGCAAAGGTCCTTCACCAAAAAGAGAAGAGTTCGACCTCGATCGAATGACGACGAGTTACTATTTCGATAAGTTTTTAATAACACCCTTTAAGGCAAAGGGCATTCGCCGTACAGAGAAGAGTTCGAGCTCGATCGAATGACGACGGGTTACTATTTTGACAATTTTGAAATAACACCCTTTAAGGCTAAGGGCCTTCGTCAAAAAGAAAACAGTTCGACTCGATCGAATGATGACGGGTTACTATTTCGATAAATTCGAAATAACACCTTTTAAGGACAACAACCTTCGCAAAAAGGAGAGTATTTCAGCCTTGATCGAACGACGATGGGTTACTATTTCGATAAGTTCGAAATAATACCTTTTAAGGCAAGGGCCTTCGCCAAAAATAGAAAAGTTCGACCTCGATCGGACAACGATGGGTTACTGTTTCGATAAGTTCGAAATAACACCCTTTAAGGCCAAGAGCCTTCGCCAACAGGAGAACAGTTCGACCTCGATCGAACGATGACGGGTTAATATTTTGATAAGTTCAAAATAACACCCTTTAAGGACAAGGGCCTTTGCCAAGAAGAGAAGAGTTCGACCTCGATCGAACGACAACGAGTTACTATTTCTATAAGTTCGAAATAGCACCCTTTAAGGCCAAGGGCCTTCACCAAAAAGAGAAGAGTTCGACATCGATCGAACGATGATGGGTTACAATTTCAATAAGTTCGAAATTACACCCTTTAAGGCCAAGAGAATTCGCCAACTAGGGAAGAGTTCGACTACAATCGAATGACGACGGGTTACTATTTCGATAAGTTCAAAATAACACCTTTTAAGGCCAACAACCTTCGCCAAAAGGAGATGATTTCAGCCTCGATCGAACGATGACGAGTTACTATTTCGATAAGTTCGAAATAATAACCTTTAAGGCAAGGGCCTTCGCCAAAAATAGAAAAGTTCGACCTCGATCGGACAACGATGGGTTACTGTTTCGATAAGTTTGAAATAACACCCTTTAATGCCAAGGGCCTTCTCCAACAGGAGAAGAGTTCGACCTCGATCGAACGATGATGGGTTAATATTTTGATAAGTTCAAAATAACACTCTTTAAGGCCAAGGGCCTTTGCCAAGGAGAGAAGAGTTCGACCTCGATCGAACGACGACGAGTTACTATTTCTATAAGTTCGAAATAACACCCTTTATGGCCAAGGGCCTTTACCAAAAAGAGAAGAGTTCGACCTCGATCGAACAACGATGAGTTACTATTTTGATAAGTTTTAAATAACACCGTTTATGGCAAATGGCCTTCGCCATAAAGAGAAGAGTTCGACCTCGATCGAATGACGACGGGTTACTCTTTTGAAAAGTTTGAAATAACACCCTTTAAGGCTAAGGGCCTTCACCAAAAAGAGAAGAGTTCGACCTCGATCGAATGATGACGGGTTACTATTTCGATAAGTTCAAAATAACACCTTTTAAGGCCAACAGCCTTCGCCAAAAGGAGAGGATTTCAACCTCGTTCGAAGGACGATGGGTTAATATTTCGATAAGTTTGAAATAATACCCTTTAAGGCAAGGGCCTTCACCAAAAATAGAAAAGTTCGACCTCGATCGGAAAACGATGGGTTACTGTTTCGATAAGTTCGAAATAACACCCTTTAAAGCCAAGGGCCTTCGCTAACAGGAGAAGAGTTCGACCTCGATTGAACGATGACGGGTTAATATTTTGATAAGTTCAAAATAACAGCCTTTAAGGCAAAGGGCCTTTTCCAAGAAGAGAAGAGTTCGACCTCGATCGAACGACGACGAGTTACTATTTCTATAAGTTCTAAATAACACCCTTTATGGCTAAGGGCCTTCAGCAAAAAGAGAAGAGTTCGACATCGATCGAACGATGATGGGTTACTATTTCGATAAGTTCGAAATTACACCCTTTAAGGCAAAGAGAAGTCGCCAACCAGAGAAGAGATCGACTTCGATCGAACGACGATGAGTTACTATTTCGATAAGTTCAAAATAACACCTTTTAAGGCCAAGGACCTTCGCCAAAAATAGATGAGTTCGAGGCCCTATTCCTTAAAGGGTGTCATTTCACACTTATCAAAATAGTAGCCTGTCATCGTTCGATCAAGATCAAACTCTTCTCTTGTTGTCGAAAGCTCTTTGACTTAAAGGGTGCAATTTCAAACTTATCAAAACAGTAACCCATCGTCGTACTGTCGAGGTCGAACTCCTCTCTTTTTGGCGAAGGCCCTTGACCTTAAAGTGTGTTATTTCGAACTTATAGAAATAGTAACTCGTCGTTGTTCGATCGAGGTCGAACTCTTCTCTTCTTGGCAAAGGCCCTTGGCCTTAAAGAGTGTTATTTTGAACTTATCAAAATATTAACCCGTCATCGTTCGATCGAGGTCGAACTCTTCTCTTGTTGGCGAAGGCTCTTGGCCTTAAAGGCTGTTATTTCGAACTTAAAATAGTAACTCGTCGTCGTTCGATCGAGGTCGAACTCTTCTCCTATTGGCGAAGGCCCTTGGCCTTAAAGGGTGTTATTTTGAACTTATAGAAATAGTAACCCATTGTCGTTCGATAGAGGCCGAACTCTTCTCGTTTGGGGTAGACCCTTGGCCTTAAAGTGTGTAATTTCGAACTTATCGAAATAGTAACCCATCATCATTCTATCGAGGTCGAACTCTTCTCTTTTTGGCGAAGGCCCTTAGCCTTAAAGGGTGTTATTTCAAACTTGTCAAAATAGTAACCCTTCGTCATTCGATCGAGGTCAAACTCTTCTCTTTACAGCGAAGGCCCTTCGCCTTAAAGGGTGTTATTTAAAACTTATGGAAATAGTAACTCGTCGTCGTTCGATCGAGGTCGAACTCTTCTCTTTTTGGTGAAGGCACTATTCCTTAAAGGGTGTCATTTCACACTTATCGAAATAGTAGCATGTCATCGTTCGAACAAGATCGAACTCTTCTCTTGTTGGCGAAAGCTCTTGGATTTAAAGGGTGTAATTTCGAACTTATCAAAACAGTAACCCATCGTCGTACTGTCAAGGTCGAACTCCTCTCCTTTTGGCGAAGGCCCTTGGCCTTAAAGGATGTTATTTTGAACTTATCGAAATAGTAACCCGTCGTCGTTCGATCGAGGTCGAACTCTTCTCTTTTTGGCGTAGGCCCTTGGCATTAAAGGGTGTTATTTTGAACTTATTAAAATTGTAACCCATCGTCGTTCGATCGAGGTCGAACTCTTTTCTTGTTTGCAAAGGCCTTTGGCCTTAAAGGGTGTTATTTCGGACTTATCGAAATAGTAACTCGTCGTCGTTCGATCGAGGTCGAACACTACTCTTGTTGGTGAAGGCCCTTGGCCTTAAAGGGTGCTATTTCGAACTTATCGAAATAGTAACCCGTCGTCGTTCGATCGAGGTCGAACTCTTCTCTTTTTGGTGAAGTCCCTTGGCCTTAAAGGGTATTATTTCAAAATTATCGAAATAGTAACCCGTCATTGTTCTATCGAGGTGGAACTCTTCTCTTGTTTGCGAAGGCCCTTGGCCTTAATGGGTGTTATTTCGAACTTATCAAAATAGTAACCCGTCTTCATTCGATCGAGGTCGAACTCTTCTCTTTTTGGCGAAGGTCCTTGGCCTTAAAAGGTGTTATTTTGAAATTATCGAAATAGTAACTCGTCGTCGTTCGATCGAAGTAGAACTCTTCTCTGGTTGGCGAATTCTATTGGCCTTAAAGGGTGTAATTTCGAACTTATCGAAATAGTAACCCATCATCGTTCGATCGATGTCGAACTCTTCTCTTTTTACTGAAGGCCCTTAGCCATAAAGGGTGTTATTTAGAACTTATAGAAATAGTAACTCGTCGTCGTTCGATCGAGGTCGAACTCTTCTCCTGTTGGCAAAGGCCCTTGTCTTTAAAGGGTGTTATTTCGAACTTATCGAAACAGTGACCCATCGTTGTCCGATCTTGGTCGAAGTTTTCTATTTTTGGTGAAGGCCCTTGCCTTAAAGAGTATTATTTCGAACTTATCGAAATAGTAACCCGTCATCGTTCGATCAAGGTTGAAATCCTCTCCTTTTGGCGAAGGCTGTTGGCCTTAAAAGGTGTTATCTTGAACTTATCGAAATAGTAACCCGTCATCATTCAATCGAGGTAGAACTCTTCTCTTTTTGGCGAAGGCCCTTAGCCTTAAAGGGTGTTATTTCAAACTTGTCAAAATAGTAACCCGTCGTCATTCGATCGAGATTGAACTCTTCTCTTTATGGCGAAAGCCCTTTGCCTTAAACGGTGTTATTTAAAAATTATCGAAATAGTAACTCATCGTCGTTCGATCGAGGTCAAACTCTTCTCTTCTTGGCAAAGGCCCTTGGCCTTAAAGAGTGTTATTTTGAACTTATCAAAATATTAACCCGTCATCGTTCGATCGAGGTTGAACTCTTCTCTTGTTGGCGAAGGCTCTTGGCCTTAAAGGCTGTTATTTCGAACTTAAAATAGTAACTCGTCGTCGTTCGAACGAGGTCGAACTCTTCTCCTATTGGCGAAGGCCCTTGGCCTTAAAGGGTGTTATTTTGAACTTATAGAAATAGTAACCCATTGTCATTCGATCGAGGCCGAACTCTTCTCATTTGGGGAAGGCCCTTGGCCTTAAAGTGTGTAATTTCGAACTTATCGAAATAGTAAACCGTCATCATTCGATCGAGGTCGAACTCTTCTCTTTTTGGCAAAGGCCCTTAGCCTTAAAGGGTGTTATTTCAAACTTGTCTAAATAGTAACCCGTCGTCATTCGATCGAGGTCGAACTCTTCTCTTTACGGCGAAGGCCCTTCACCTTAAAGGGTGTTATTTAAAACTTATGGAAATAGTAACTCATCGTCGTTCTATCGAGGTCGAACTCTTCTCTTTTTGGTAAAGGCCCTATTCCTTAAAGGGTGTCATTTCACACTTATCGAAATAGTAGCCTGTCATCATTCGATCAAGATGGAACTCTTCTCTTGTTGGCGAAAGCTCTTGGACTTAAAGGGTGTAATTTCGAACGTATCAAAACAGTATCCCGTCGTCGTACTGTCGAGGTCGAACTCCTCTCCTTTTAGCGAAGGCCATTGACCTTAAAGTGTGTTATTTCGAACTTATCGAAATAGTAACCCATTGTCGTTCGATCGAGGTCGAACTCTTCTCTTTTTGGCAAAGGCCCTTGGCCTTAAAGGATGTTATTTTGAACTTATCGAAATAGTAACCCGTCATCGTTCGATCGAGGTCGAACTCTTCTCTTTTTGGCGTAGGCCCTTGGCATTAAAGGGTGTTATTTTGAACTTATTAAAATTGTAACCCATCGTCGTTCGATCGAGGTCGAACTCTTTTCTTGTTTGCAAAGGCCTTTGGCCTTAAAGGGTGTTATTTCGGACTTATCGAAATAGTAACTCGTCGTCGTTCGATCGAGGTAGAACACTACTCTTGTTGGTGAAGGCCCTTGGCCTTAAAGGGTGCTATTTCGAACTTATCGAAATAGTAACCCGTCGTCGTTCGATCGAGGTCGAACTCTTCTCTTTTTGGTGAAGTCCCTTGGCCATAAAGGGTATTATTTCAAAATTATCGAAATAGTAACCCGTCATTGTTCTATCAAGGTGGAACTCTTCTCTTGTTTGCTAAGGCCCTTGGCCTTAATGGGTGTTATTTCGAACTTATCAAAATAGTAACCCATCGTCATTCGATCGAGGTCGAACTCTTCTCTTTTTGGCGAAGGTCCTTGGCCTTAAAAGGTGTTATTTTGAACTTATCGAAATAGTAACTCGTCGTCGTTCGATCGAAGTCGAACTCTTCTCTGGTTGGCGAATTCTCTTGGCTTTAAAGGGTGTTATTTCAAACTTGTCAAAATAGTAACCCGTCGTCATCCGATCGAGGTCGAACTCTTCTCTTTACGGCGAAGGCCCTTCGCCTTAAAGGGTGTTATTTAAAACTTATGGAAATAGTAACTCGTCGTCGTTCTATCGAGGTCGAACTCTTCTCTTTTTGGTAAAGGCCCTATTCCTTAAAGGGTGTCATTTCACACTTATCGAAATAGTATTTTGTCATCATTCGATAAAGATGGAACTCTTCTCTTGTTGGCGAAAGCTCTTGGAATTAAGGGGTGTAATTTCGAACTTATCAAAACAGTATCATGTCGTCGTACTGTCGAGGTCAAACTCCTCTCCTTTTGGCGAAGTCCATTGACCTTAAAGTGTGTTATTTCGAACTTATCGAAGTAGTAACCCATTGTCGTTCGATCGAGGTCGAACTCTTCTCTTTTTGGCAAAGGCCCTTGGCCTTAAAGGGTGTTATTTTGAACTTATCGAAATAGTAACCCGTCGTCGTTCGATCGAGGTCGAACTCTTCTCTTTTTGGCGAAGGCCCTTGGCGTTAAAGGGTGTTATTTTGAACTTATTTAAATTGTAACCCATCGTCGTTCGATCGAGGTCGAACTCTTTTCTTGTTTGCAAAGGCCCTTGGCCTTAAAGAGCGTTATTTCGGACTTATCGAAATAGTAACTCGTCATCGTTCGATCGAGGTCGAACACTACTCTTGTTGGTGAAGGCCCTTGGCCTTAAAGGGTGCTATTTCGAACTTACCAAAATAGTAACCCTTCGTCGTTCGATCGAGGTCGAACTCTTCTCTTTTTGGTGAAGTCCCTTGGCCTTAAAGGGTATTATTTCAAAATTATCGAAATAGTAACCCGTCATTGTTCTATCGAGGTGGAACTCTTCTCTTGTTTGCGAAGGCCCTTGGCCTTAATGGGTGTTAATTCGATCTTATAAAAATAGTAACCCGTCGTCATTCGATCGAGGTTGAACTCTTCTCTTTTTGGCGAAGGTCCTTGGCCTTAAAAGGTGTTATTTTGAACTTATCGAAATAGTAACTCGTCGTCGTTCGATCGAAGTCGAACTCTTGTCTGGTTGGCGAATTCTCTTGGCCTTAAAGGGTGTAATTTCGAACTTATCAAAATAGTAACCCATCATCGTTCGATCGATGTCGAACTCTTCTCTTTTTGCTGAAGGCCCTTGGCCATAAATGGTGTTATTTAGAACTTATAGAAATAGTAACTCGTCGTCGTTCAATCGAGGTCGAACTCTTCTCTACTTGGCAAAGGCCCTTGGCCTTAAAGGGTGTTATTTTGAACTTATCAAAATATTAACCCGTCATCGTTCGATCGAGGTCGAACTCTTCTCCTGTTGGCGAAGGCCCTTGGCTTTAAAGGTTGTTATTTCGAACTTATCGAAACAGTAACCCATCGTTGTCCGATCGAGGTTGAAGTTTTCTTTTTTTGGTGAAGGCCCTTGCCTTAAAGGGTATTATTTCGAACTTATCGAAATAGTAACCCGTCGTCGTTCGATCAAGGTTGAAATCCTCTCCTTTTGGCGAAGGCTGTTGGCCTTAAAAGGTGTTATTTTGAACTTATCGAAATAGTAACTCGTCATCATTCGATCGAGGTCGAACTCTTCTCTTTTTGGCGAAGGCCCTTAGCCTTAAAGGGTGTTATTTCAAACTTGTCAAAATAGTAACCCGTCGTCGTTCGATCGAGGTCGAACTCTTCTCTTTATGGCGAAGGCCCTTTGCCTTATACGGTGTTATTTAAAACTTATCGAAATAGTAACTCATCGTCGTTCGATCGAGGTCGAACTCTTCTCTTCTTGGCAAAGGCCCTTGGCCTTAAAGAGTGTTATTTTGAACTTATCAAAATATTAACCCGTCATCGTTCGATCGAGGTCGAACTCTTCTCTTGTTGGCGAAGGCTCTTGGCCTTAAAGGCTGTTATTTCGAACTTAAAATAGTAACTCGTCGTCGTTCAATCGAGGTCGAACTCTTCTCCTATTGGCGAAGGCCCTTGGCCTTAAAGGGTGTTATTTTGAACTTATAGAAATAGTAACCCATTGTCGTTCGATCGAGGCCAAACTCTTCTCGTTTGGGGAAGGCCATTGGCCATAAAGTGTGTAATTTCGAACTTATCGAAATAGTAACCCGTCATCATTCGATCGAGGTCGAACTCTTCTCTTTTTGGCGAAGGCCCTTAGCCTTGAAGGGTGTTATTTCAAACTTGTCAAAATAGTAACCGGTCGTCATTCGATTGAGGTCGAACTATTCTCTTTACGGCGAAGGCCCTTCGCCTTAAAGGGTGTTATTTAAAACTTATCGAAACAGTAACTCGTCGTCGTTCGATCGAGGTCGAACTCTTCTCTTTTTGGTGAAGGCCCTATTCCTTAAAGGGTGTCATTTCACACTTATCGAAATAGTAGCCTGTCATCGTTCGATCAAGATCGAACTCTTCTCTTGTTAGCGAAAGCTCTTGGACTTAAAGGGTGTAATTTCGAACTTATCAAAACAGTAACCCGTCGTCATATTGTCGAGGTCGAACTCCTCTCCTTTTGGCGAAGGCCCTTGACCTTAAAGTGTGTTATTTCGAACTTATCGAAATAGTAACCCATTGTCGTTCGATCGAGGTTGAACTCTTCTCCTTTTGGCGAAGGCCCTTGACCTTAAAGTTTGTTATTTCGAACTTATCGAAGTAGTAACCCATTGTCGTTCGATCGAGGTCGAACTCTTCTCTTTTTGGCAAAGGCCCTTGGCCTTAAAGGGTGTTATTTTGAACTTATCGAAATAGTAACCCGTCGTCGTTCGATCGAGGTCGAACTCTTCTCTTTTTGGCGAAGGCCCTTGGCATTAAAGGGTGTTATTTTGAACTTATTTAAATTGTAACCCATCGTCGTTCGATCGAGGTCGAACTCTTTTCTTGTTTGCAAAGGCCCTTGGCCTTAAAGAGCGTTATTTCAGACTTATCGAAATAGTAACTCGTCATCGTTCGATCGAGGTCGAACACTACTCTTGTTGGTGAAGTCCCTTGGCCTTAAAGGGTGCTATTTCGAACTTACCGAAATAGTAACCCTTCGTCGTTCGATCGAGGTCGAACTCTTCTCTTTTTGGTGAAGTCCCTTGGCCTTAAAGGGTATTATTTCAAAATTATCGAAATAGTAACCCGTCATTGTTCTATCGAGGTGGAACTCTTCTCTTGTTTGCGAAGGCCCTTGGCCTTAATGGGTGTTAATTCGAACTTATAAAAATAGTAACCCGTCGTCATTCGATCGAG
This sequence comes from Nicotiana sylvestris, assembly GCF_000393655.2. Classification (NCBI taxonomy): domain Eukaryota; kingdom Viridiplantae; phylum Streptophyta; class Magnoliopsida; order Solanales; family Solanaceae; genus Nicotiana; species Nicotiana sylvestris. The sequence continues at coordinate 69,891,628 of NC_091057.1, forward strand.
GTTGAACTCTTCTCTTTTTGGCGAAGGTCCTTGGCCTTAAAAGGTGTTATTTTGAACTTATCGAAATAGTAACTCGTCGTCGTTCGTTCGAAGTCGAACTCTTGTCTGGTTGGCGAATTCTCTTGGCCTTAAAGGGTGTAATTTCGAACTTATCAAAATAGTAACCCATCATCGTTCGATCGATGTCGAACTCTTCTCTTTTTGCTGAAGGCCCTTGGCCATAAATGGTGTTATTTAGAACTTATAGAAATAGTAACTCGTCGTCGTTCAATCGAGGTCGAACTCTTCTCTACTTGGCAAAGGCCCTTGGCCTTAAAGGGTGTTATTTTGAACTTATCAAAATATTAACCCGTCATCGTTCGATCGAGGTCGAACTCTTCTCCTGTTGGCGAAGGCCCTTGGCTTTAAAGGTTGTTATTTCGAACTTATCGAAACAGTAACCCATCGTTGTCCGATCGAGGTTGAAGTTTTCTTTTTTTGGTGAAGGCCCTTGCCTTAAAGGGTATTATTTCGAACTTATCGAAATAGTAACCCGTCGTCGTTCGATCAAGGTTGAAATCCTCTCCTTTTGGCGAAGGCTGTTGGCCTTAAAAGGTGTTATTTTGAACTTTTCGAAATAGTAACTCGTCATCATTCGATCGAGGTCGAACTCTTCTCTTTTTGGCGAAGGCCCTTAGCCTTAAAGGGTGTTATTTCAAACTTGTCAAAATAGTAACCCGTCGTCGTTCGATCGAGGTCGAACTCTTCTCTTTATGGCGAAGGCCCTTTGCCTTATACGGTGTTATTTAAAACTTATCGAAATAGTAACTCATCGTCGTTCGATCGAGGTCGAACTCTTCTCTTCTTGGCAAAGGCCCTTGGCCTTAAAGAGTGTTATTTTGAACTTATCAAAATATTAACCCGTCATCGTTCGATCGAGGTCGAACTCTTCTCTTGTTGGCGAAGGCTCTTGGCCTTAAAGGCTGTTATTTCGAACTTAAAATAGTAACTCGTCGTCGTTCAATCGAGGTCGAACTCTTCTCCTATTGGCGAAGGCCCTTGGCCTTAAAGGGTGTTATTTTGAACTTATAGAAATAGTAACCCATTGTCGTTCGATCGAGGCCAAACTCTTCTCGTTTGGGGAAGGCCATTGGCCATAAAGTGTGTAATTTCGAACTTATCGAAATAGTAACCCGTCATCATTCGATCGAGGTCGAACTCTTCTCTTTTTGGCGAAGGCCCTTAGCCTTGAAGGGTGTTATTTCAAACTTGTCAAAATAGTAACCGGTCGTCATTCGATTGAGGTCGAACTATTCTCTTTACGGCGAAGGCCCTTCGCCTTAAAGGGTGTTATTTAAAACTTATCGAAACAGTAACTCGTCGTCGTTCGATCGAGGTCGAACTCTTCTCTTTTTGGTGAAGGCCCTATTCCTTAAAGGGTGTCATTTCACACTTATCGAAATAGTAGCCTGTCATCGTTCGATCAAGATCGAACTCTTCTCTTGTTAGCGAAAGCTCTTGGACTTAAAGGGTGTAATTTCGAACTTATCAAAACAGTAACCCGTCGTCATATTGTCGAGGTCGAACTCCTCTCCTTTTGGCGAAGGCCCTTGACCTTAAAGTGTGTTATTTCGAACTTATCGAAATAGTAACCCATTGTCGTTCGATCGAGGTTGAACTCTTCTCCTTTTGGCGAAGGCCCTTGACCTTAAAGTTTGTTATTTCGAACTTATCGAAATAGTAGCCTGTCGTCGTTCGATCGAGGTCGAACTCTTCTCTTTTTGGCGAAGTCCCTTGGCATTAAAGGGTGTTATTTTGAACTTATTAAAATTGTAACCCATCGTCGTTCGATCGAGGTCGAACTCTTTTCTTGTTTGCAATGGCCTTTGGCCTTAAAGGGTGTTATTTCGGACTTATCGAAATAGTAACTCGTCGTCGTTCGATCGAGGTAGAACACTACTCTTGTTGGTGAAGGCCCTTGGCCTTAAAGGGTGCTATTTCGAACTTATCGAAATAGTAACCCGTCGTCGTTCGATCGAGGTCGAACTCTTCTCTTTTTGGTGATGTCCCTTGGCCTTAAAGGGTGTAATTTCGAACTTATCGAAATAGTAACCCATCATCGTTCGATCGATGTCGAAATCTTCTCTTTTTGCTGAAGGCCCTTGGCCTTAAAGGGTGTTATTTAGAACTTATAGAAATAGTAACTCGTCGTCGTTCGCTCAAGGTCGAACTCTTCTCTTATTGGCAAAGGCCCTTGGCCTTAAAGGGTGTTATTTTGAACTTATCGAAATAGTAAACCATCGTCGTTCGATCGAGGTCGAACTCTTCTCTTTTTGGCGAAGGCCCTTGGCATTAAAGGGTGTTATTTTGAACTTATTAAATAGGCCCTTGGCCGAAATAAAGTGTGTTATTTCGAACTTATCGAAATAGTAACTCGTCGTCGTTCGATAGAGGTCGAACTCTTCTCCTGTTGGCGAAGGCCCTTGACCTTAAAGGGAGTTATTTTGAACTTATTGAAATAGTAACCCATTGTCGTTCGATCGAGGCCGAACTCTTCTTGTTTTGGGAAGGCCCTTGGCCTTAAAGTGTGTAATTTTGAACTTATCGAAATAGTAACCCGTCATCATTCGATCGAGGTCAAACTCTTCTCTTTTTGGAAAAGGCCCTTAGCCTTAAAGGGTGTTATTTAAACTTCTCAAAATAGTAACCCGTCGTCATTCGATCGAGGTCGAACTCCTCTCCTTTTGGCGAAGGCCCTTGACCTTAAAGTTTGTTATTTCGAACTTATCGAAATAGTAACCCATTGTCGTTCGATCGAGCTCGAACTTTTCTCTTTTTGGCGAAGGCCCTTGGCCTTAAAGGGTGTTATTTTGAACCTATGGAAATGGTAACCCGTCGTCGTTCGATCGAGGTTGAACTCTTCTCTGGTTGGAGAATTCTCTTGGTCTTAAAGGGTGTAATTTCGAACTTATCGAAATAGTAACCCATCATCGTTCGATCGATGTCGAACTCTTCTCTTTTTGCTGAAGGCCCTTGGCCATAAAGGGTGTTATTTACAACTTATAGAAATAGTAACTCGTCATCGTTCGATCGAGGTCGAACTCTTCTATTATTGGCAAAGGCCCTTGGCCTTAAAGGGTGTTATTTTGACCTTATCGAAATAGTAAACCGTCGTCGTTTGATCGAGGTCGAACTCTTCTCTTTTTGGCGAAGGCCCTTGGCATTAAAGGGTGTTATTTTGAACTTATTAAAATTGTAACCCAACGTCGTTCGATCGAGGTCGAACTTTTTCTTGTTTGCATAGGCCCTTGGCCGAAATAAAGTGTGTTATTTCGGACTTATCGAAATAGTAACTCGTCGTCGTTCGATCGAGGTCGAACACTGTTATTTCAAACTTATCAAAATCGTAACCCGTCGTCGTTCGATCGAGGTCAAACTCTTCTCTTTTTGGTGAAGTCCCTTGGCCTTAAAGTGTGTAATTTCGAACTTATAGAAATAGTAACCCATCATCGTTCGATCGATGTCGAACTCTTCTCTTTTTGCTGAAGGCCCTTGGCCTTAAAGGGTGTTATTTAGAACTTATAGAAATAGTAACTCGTCGTCGTTCGATCGAGGTCGAACTCTTCTCTTCTTGGAAAAGGCCCTTGGCCTTAAAGGGTGTTATTTTGAACTTATCAAAATATTAACCCATCATCATTCGATCGAGGTCAAACTCTTCTCGTGTTGGCGAAGGCCCTTGGCTTTAAAGGGTGTTAGTTCGAACTTATCGAAATAGTAACTCGTCGTCGTTCGATAGAGGTCGAACTCTTCTCCTGTTGGCGAAGGCCCTTGACCTTAAAGGGAGTTATTTTAAACTTATAGAAATAGTAACCCATTGTCGTTCGATCGAGGCCGAACTCTTCTTGTTTGGGGAAGGCCCTTGGCCTTAAAGCGTGTAATTTTGAACTTATCGAAATAGTAACCCGTCATCATTCGATCGAGGTCAAACTCTTCTCTTTTTGGCAAAGACCCTTAGCCTTAAAGGGTGTTATTTAAACTTGTCAAAATAGTAACCCGTCGTCATTCGATCGAGGTTGAACTCTTCTATTTATGGCGAAGGCCCTTTGCCTTAAACGGTGTTATTTAAAACTTATCGAAATAGTAACTCGTCGTCGTTCGATCGAGGTCGAACTCTTCTCTTTTTGGTGAAGGCCCATTGCCTTAAAGGGTGTTATTTCGCACTTATCGAAATAGTTGCCTGTCATCGTTCGATCAAGATCGAACTCTTCTCTTGTTGGCGAAAGCTCTTGGCCTTAAAGGGTGTAATTTCGAACTTATCAAAATAGTAACCCGTTGTCGTACTATCGAGGTCGAACTCTTCTCCTGTTGGCGAAGGCCCTAGACCTTAAAGGGAGTTATTTTGAACTTATAGAAATAGTAACCCATTGTCGTTCGATCGAGGCCGAACTCTTCTTGTTTGGGGAAGGCCCTTGGCCTTAAAGTGTGTAATTTTGAACTTATCGAAATAGTAACCCGTCATCATTCGATCGAGGTCAAACTCTTCTCTTTTTAGCAAAGGCCCTTAGCCTTAAAGGGTGTTATTTAAACTTCTCAAAATAGTAACCCGTCGTCATTCGATCGAGGTCGAACTCCTCTCCTTTTGGCGAAGGCCCTTGACCTTAAAGTTTGTTATTTCGAACTTATCGAAATAGTAACCCATTGTCGTTCGATCGAGCTCGAACTCTTCTCTTTTTGGCGAAGGCCCTTGGCCTTAAAGGGTGTTATTTTGAACCTATGGAAATGGTAACCCATCATCGTTCAATCGATGTCGAACTCTTCTCTTTTTGCTGAAGTCCCTTGGCCATAAAGGGTGTTATTTAGAACTTATAGAAATAGTAACTCGTCGTCGTTCGATCGAGGTCGAACTATTCTCTTCTTGGCAAAGGCCCTTGGCCTTAAAGGGTGTTATTTTGAACTTATCGAAATAGTAACCTGTCGTCGTTCGATCGAGGTCGAACTCTTCTCTTTTTGGCGAAGGCCCTTGGCATTAAAGGCTGTTATTTTCAACTTATTAAAATTGTAACCCATCATCGTTCGATCGAGGTCGAACTCTTTTCTTGTTTGCATAGGCCCTTGACCTTAAAGGGTGTTATTTCGGACTTATCGAAATAGTAACTCGTCGTCGTTCGATCGAGGTCGAACACTATTCTTTTTGGCGAAGGCCTTGGCCTTAAAGGGTGTTATTTCGAACTTATCAAAATAGTACCTCATCGTCGTTCGATCGAGGTCGAACACTACTCTTGTTGGCGAAGGCCTTTGGCCTTAAAGGGTGTTATTTCGAACTTATCGAAATAGTAACCCGTCGTCGTTCGATCGAGGTCGAACTCTTCTCTTTTTGGCGAAGGCCCTTGGCCTTTAAGGGTGTAATTTTGAACTTATCAAAATAGTAACCCGTCGTCGTTCGATCGAGGTCGAACTCTTCTCTTTTGGGCGAAGGCCCTTGGCATTAAAGGGTGTTATTTTGAACTTATTAAAATTGTAACCCGTCGTCGTTCGATCGAGGTCGAACTCTTTTCTTGTTTGCATAGGCCCTTGGCCTTAAAGGGTGTTATTTCGGACTTATCAAAATAGTACCTCGTCGTCGTTCGATCGAGGTCGAACACTACTCTTGTTGGCGAAGGCCTTTGGCCTTAAAGGGTGTTATTTCGAACTTATCGAAATAGTAACCCGTCGTCGTTCGATCGAGGTCGAACTCTTCTCTTTTGTTGAAGTCCCTTGACCTTAAAGGGTGTTATTTCGAACTTATCGAAATAGTAACACGTCGTCGTTCGATCGAGGTCGAACTCTTCTCTTTTTGCTGAAGGCCATTGTCCTTAAAGGGTGTTATTTAGAACTTATAGAAATAGTAACTCGTCGTCGTTCGATCGAGGTAAAACTCTTCTCTTCTTGGTGAAGGCCCTTTGCCTTAAAGGGTGTTATTTTGAACTTATAGAAATAGTAACCCATTGTCGTTCGATCGAGGCCGAACTCTTCTCGTTTGGGGAAGGCCCTTGGCCTTAAAGTGTGTAATTTTGAACTTATCGAAATAGTAAACCGTCATCATTCGATCGAGGTCAAACTCTTCTCTTTTTGGCGAAGGCCCTTAGCCTTAAAGTGTGTTATTTCAAACTTGTCAAAATAGTAACCCGTCGTCATGCGATCGAGGTTTAACTCTTCTATTTATGGCGAAGGCCGTTTGCCTTAAACGGTGTTATTTAAAACTTATCGAAATAGTAACTCGTTGCCGTTCGATCGAGGTCGAACTCTTCTCTTTTTGGTGACGGCCCTTTGCCTTAAAGGGTGTTATTTCGCACTTATCGAAATAGTTGTCTGTCATCGTTCGATCAAGATCGAACTCTTCTCTTGTTGGCGAAAACACTTAGACTTAAAGGGTGTAATTTCGAACTTATCAAAACAGTAACCCGTCGTCGTATTGTCGAGGTCAAACTCCTCTCCTTTTGGCGAAGGCCCTTGACCTTAAAGTGTGTTATTTCGAACTTATCGAAATAGTAACCCATTGTCGTTCGATTGAGCTCGAACTCTTCTCTTTTTGGCGAAGGCCCTTGGCCTTTAAGGGTGTAATTTTGAACTTATCGAAATAGTAACCCGTCATCATTCGATCGAGGTCAAACTCTTCTCTTTTTGGCAAAGACCCTTAGCCTTAAAGGGTGTTATTTAAACTTGTCAAAATAGTAACCCGTCGTCATTCGATCGAGGTTGAACTCTTCTATTTATGGCGAAGGCCCTTTGCCTTAAACGGTGTTATTTAAAACTTATCGAAATAGTAACTCGTCGTCGTTCGATCGAGGTCGAACTCTTCTCTTTTTGGTGAAGGCCCATTGCCTTAAAGGGTGTTATTTCGCACTTATCGAAATAGTTGCCTGTCATCGTTCGATCAAGATCGAACTCTTCTCTTGTTGGCGTAAGCTCTTGGCCTTAAAGGGTGTAATTTCGAACTTATCAAAATAGTAACCCGTTGTCGTACTATCGAGGTCGAACTCCTCTCCTTTTGGCGAAGGCCCTTGACCTTAAAGTGTGTTATTTCGAACTTATCGAAATAGTAACCCATTGTCGTTCGATCGAGCTTGAACTCTTCTCTTTTTGGCGAAGGCCCTTGGTTTTAAAGGGTGTTATTTTGAACTTATCGAAATAGTAAGCCGTCGTCGTTCGATCGAGGTCGAACTCTTCTCTGGTTGGCGAATTCTCTTGGCCTTAAAGGGTGTAATTTCGAACTTATCGAAATAGTAACCCATCATCGTTCAATCGATGTCGAACTCTTCTCTTTTTGCTGAAGGCCCTTGGCCTTAAAGGGTGTTATTTAGAACTTATATAAATAGTAACTCGTCGTCGTTCGATCGAGGTCGAACTCTTCTCTTCTTGGAAAAGGCCCTTGGCCTTAAAGGGTGTTATTTTGAACTTATCAAAATATTAACCCATCATCATTCGATCGAGGTCAAACTCTTCTCGTGTTGGCAAAGGCCCTTGGCTTTAAAGGGTGTTATTTCGAACTTATTGAAACAGTAACTCGTCGTCGTTCAATAGAGGTCGAACTCTTCTCATGTTGGCGAAGGCCCTTGACCTTAAAGGGAGTTATTTAAACTTGTCAAAATAGTAACCCGTCGTCATTCGATCGAGGTTGAACTCTTCTATTTATGGCGAAGGCCCTTTGCCTTAAACGGTGTTATTTAAAACTTATCGAAATAGTAACTCGTCGTCGTTCGATCGAGGTCGAACTCTTCTCTTTTTGGTGAAGGCCCATTGCCTTAAAGGGTGTTATTTCGCACTTATCGAAATAGTTGCCTGTCATCGTTCGATCAAGATCGAACTCTTCTCTTGTTGGCGAAAGCTCTTGGCCTTAAAGGGTGTAATTTCGAACTTATCAAAATAGTAACCCGTTGTCGTACTATCGAGGTCGAACTCCTCTCCTTTTGGCGAAGGCCCTTGACCTTAAAGTGTGCTATTTCGAACTTATCGAAATAGTAACCCATTGTCGTTCGATCGAGCTCGAACTCTTCTCTTTTTGGCGAAGGCCCTTGGTTTTAAAGGGTGTTATTTTGAACTTATCGAAATAGTAAGCCGTCGTCGTTCGATCGAGGTCGAACTCTTCTCTGGTTGGCGAATTCTCTTGGCCTTAAAGGGTGTAATTTCGAACTTATCGAAATAGTAACCCATCATCGTTCAATCGATGTCGAACTCTTCTCTTTTTGCTGAAGTCCCTTTGGCCATAAAGGGTGTTATTTAGAACTTATAGAAATAGTAACTCGTCGTCGTTCGATCGAGGTCGAACTCTTCTCTTCTTGGCAAAGGCCCTTGGCCTTAAAGGGTGTTATTTTGAACTTATCGAAATAGTAACCTGTCGTCGTTCGATCGAGGTCGAACTCTTCTCTTTTTGGCGAAGGCCCTTGGCATTAAAGGCTGTTATTTTCAACTTATTAAAATTGTAACCCATCATCGTTCGATCGAGGTCGAACTCTTTTCTTGTTTGCATAGGCCCTTGACCTTAAAGGGTGTTATTTCGGACTTATCGAAATAGTAACTCGTCGTCGTTCGATCGAGGTCGAACACTATTCTTTTTGGCGAAGGCCTTTGGCCTTAAAGGGTGTTATTTCGAACTTATCGAAATAGTAACCCGTCGTCGTTCGATCGAGGTCGAACTGTTCTCTTTTTGGTGAAGTCCCTTGGCCTTAAAGGGTGTAATTTCGAACTTATCAAAATAGTAACCCGTCGTCGTACTATCGAGGTCGAACTCCTCTCCTTTTGGCGAAGGCCCTTGACCTTAAAGTGTGTTATTTTGAACTTATCGAAATAGTAACCCATTGTCGTTCGATCGAGGTCGAACTCTTCTCTTATTGGCGAAGGCCCTTGGCCTTTAAGGGTGTAATTTTGAACTTATCAAAATAGTAACCCGTCGTCGTTCGATCGAGGTCGAACTCTTCTCTTTTGGGCGAAGGCCCTTGGCATTAAAGGGTGTTATTTTGAACTTATTAAAATTGTAACCCATCGTCGTTCGATCGAGGTCGAACTCTTTTCTTGTTTGCATAGGCCCTTGGCCTTAAAGGGTGTTATTTCGGACTTATCAAAATAGTACCTCGTCGTCGTTCGATCGAGGTCGAACACTACTCTTGTTGGCGAAGGCCTTTGGCCTTAAAGGGTGTTATTTCGAACTTATCGAAATAGTAACCCGTCGTCGTTCGATCGAGGTCGAACTCTTCTCTTTTTGTTGAAGTCCCTTGGCCTTAAAGGGTGTTATTTCGAACTTATCGAAATAGTAACACGTCGTCGTTCGATCGAGGTCGAACTCTTCTCTTTTTGCTGAAGGCCATTGTCCTTAAAGGGTGTTATTTAGAACTTATAGAAATAGTAACTCGTCGTCGTTCGATCGAGGTAAAACTCTTCTCTTCTTGGTGAAGGCCCTTGACCTTAAAGGGTGTTATTTTGAACTTATAGAAATAGTAACCCATTGTCGTTCGATCGAGGCCGAACTCTTCTCGTTTGGGGAAGGCCCTTGGCCTTAAAGTGTGTAATTTTGAACTTATCGAAATAGTAAACCGTCATCATTCGATCGAGGTCAAACTCTTCTCTTTTTGGCGAAGACCCTTAGCCTTAAAGTGTGTTATTTCAAACTTGTCAAAATAGTAACCCGTCGTCATGCGATCAAGGTTTAACTCTTCTATTTATGGCGAAGGCCGTTTGCCTTAAACGGTGTTATTTAAAACTTATCGAAATAGTAACTCGTTGCCGTTCGATCGAGGTCGAACTCTTCTCTTTTTGGTGACGGCCCTTTGCCTTAAAGGGTGTTATTTTCGCACTTATCGAAATAGTTGTCTGTCATCGTTCGATCAAGATCGAACTCTTCTCTTGTTGGCGAAAGCTCTTAGACTTAAAGGGTGTAATTTCGAACTTATCAAAACAGTAACCCGTCGTCGTATTGTCGAGGTCAAACTCCTCTCCTTTTGGCGAAGGCCCTTGACCTTAAAGTGTGTTATTTCGAACTTATCGAAATAGTAACCCATTGTCGTTCGATTGAGCTCGAACTCTTCTCTTTTTGGCGAAGGCCCTTGGCCTTTAAGGGTGTAATTTTGAACTTATCAAAATAGTAACCCGTCGTCGTTCGATCGAGGTCGAACTCTTCTCTTTTGGGCGAAGGCCCTTGGCATTAAAGGGTGTTATTTTGAACTTATTAAAATTGTAACCCATCGTCGTTCGATCGAGGTCGAACTCTTTTCTTGTTTGCATAGGCCCTTGGCCTTAAAGGGTGTTATTTCGGACTTATCAAAATAGTACCTCGTCGTCGTTCGATCGAGGTCGAACACTACTCTTGTTGGCGAAGGCCTTTGGCCTTAAAGGGTGTTATTTCGAACTTATCGAAATAGTAACCCGTCGTCGTTCGATCGAGGTCGAACTCTTCTCTTTTTGTTGAAGTCCCTTGGCCTTAAAGTGTGTTATTTCGAACTTATCGAAATAGTAACACGTCGTCGTTCGATCGAGGTCGAACTCTTCTCTTTTTGCTGAAGGCCCTTGTCCTTAAAGGGTGTTATTTAGAACTTATAGAAATAGTAACTCGTCGTCGTTCGATCGAGGTAAAAATCTTCTCTTCTTGGCAAAGGCCCTAGGCCTTAAAGGGTGTTATTTTGAAATTATCAAAATATTAACCCATCGTAGTTCGATCGAGGTCGAACTGTTCTCTTTTTGGTGAAGTCCCTTGGCCTTAAAGGGTGTAATTTCGAACTTATCAAAATAGTAACCTGTTATCGTACTATCGAGGTCGAACTCCTCTCCTTTTGGCGAAGGCCCTTGACCTTAAAGTGTGTTATTTTGAACTTATCGAAATAGTAACCCATTGTCGTTCGATCGAGGTCGAACTCTTCTCTTATTGGCGAAGGCCCTTGGCCTTTAAGGGTGTAATTTTGAACTTATCAAAATAGTAACCCGTCGTCGTTCGATCGAGGTCGAACTCTTCTCTTTTGGGCGAAGGCCCTTGGCATTAAAGGGTGTTATTTTGAACTTATTAAAATTGTAACCCATCGTCGTTCGATCGAGGTCGAACTCTTTTCTTGTTTGCATAGGCCCTTGGCCTTAAAGGGTGTTATTTCGGACTTATCAAAATAGTACCTCATCGTCGTTCGATCGAGGTCGAACACTACTCTTGTTGGCGAAGGCCTTTGGCCTTAAAGGGTGTTATTTCGAACTTATCGAAATAGTAACCCGTCGTCGTTCGATCGAGGTCGAACTCTTCTCTTTTTGTTGAAGTCCCTTGGCCTTAAAGGGTGTTATTTCGAACTTATCGAAATAGTAACCCATCATCATTCGATCGATGTCAAACTCTTCTCTTTTTGCTGAAGGCCCTTGGCCATAAAGGGTGTTATTTAGAACTTATAGAAATAGTAAATCGTCGTCATTCGATCGAGGTCGAACTCTTTTCTTCGTGGCAAAGGCCCTTGGCCTTAAAGGGTGTTATTTTGAACTTATCGAAATAGTAAACTGTCGTCGTACGATCGAGGTCGAACTCTTCTCTTTTTGGCGAAGGCCCTTGGCATTAATGTGTGTTATTTTGAACTTATTAAAATTGTAACCCATCGTCGTTCGATCGAGGTCGAACTCTTTTCTTTTTTGCATAGGCCCTTGGACTTAAAGGGTGTTATTTCGGACTTATCGAAAGAGTAACTCGTCGTCGTTCGATCGAGGTCGAACACTACTCTTGTTGGTGAAGGCCTTTGGCCTTAAAGGGTGTTATTTCGAACTTATCGAAATAGTAACCCGTCGTCGTTCGATCGAGGTCGAACTCTTCTCTTTTTGGTGAAGTCCCTTGGCCTTAAAGGGTGTAATTTCGAACTTATCGAAATAGTAACCCATCATCGTTCGATCGATGTCGAACTCTTCTCTTTTTGCTGAAGGCCATTGGCCTTAAAGGGTGTTATTTAGAACTTATAGAAATAGTAACTCGTCGTCGTTCGATCGAGGTCGAACTCTTCTCTTCTTGGAAAAGTCCCCTGGCCTTAAAGGGTGTTATTTTGAACTTATCAAAATATTAACCCATCATCATTCGATCGAGGTCAAACTCTTCTCGTGTTGGCGAAGGCCCTTGGCTTTAAAGGGCGTTATTTCGAACTTATCAAAACAGTAACTCGTCGTCGTTCGATAGAGGTCGAACTCTTCTCCTGTTGGCGAAGGCCCTTGACCTTAAAGGGTGTTATTTTGAACTTATAGAAATAGTAACCCATTGTCGTTCGATCGAGGCCGAACTCTTCTCGTTTGGGGAAGGCCCTTGGCCTTAAAGTGTGTAATTTTGAACTTATCGAAATAGTAAACCGTCATCATTCGATCGAGGTCAAACTCTTCTCTTTTTGGCGAAGGCCCTTAGCCTTAAAGTGTGTTATTTCAAACTTGTCAAAATAGTAACCCGTCGTCATGCGATCGAGGTTTAACTCTTCTATTTATGGCGAAGGCCCTTTGCCTTAAACGGAGTTATTTAAAACTTATCGAAATAGTAACTCGTTGCCGTTCGATCGAGGTCGAACTCTTCTCTTTTTGGTGAAGGCCCTTTGCCTTAAAGGGTGTTATTTCGCACTTATCAAAATAGTTGTCTGTCATCGTTCGATCAAGATCGAACTCTTCTCTTGTTGGCGAAAGCTCTTAGACTTAAAGGGTGTAATTTCGAACTTATCAAAACAGTAACCCGTCGTCGTATTGTCGAGGTCAAACTCCTCTCCTTTTGGCGAAGGCCCTTGACCTTAAAGTGTGTTATTTCGAACTTATCGAAATAGTAACCCATTGTCGTTCGATTGAGCTCGAACTCTTCTCTTTTTGGCGAAGGCCCTTGGCCTTTAAGGGTGTAATTTTGAACTTATCAAAATAGTAACCCGTCGTCGTTCGATCGAGGTCGAACTCTTCTCTTTTGGGCGAAGGCCCTTGGCATTAAAGGGTGTTATTTTGAACTTATTAAAATTGTAACCCATCGTCGTTCGATCGAGGTCGAACTCTTTTCTTGTTTGCATAGGCCCTTGGCCTTAAAGGGTGTTATTTCGGACTTATCAAAATAGTACCTCGTCGTCGTTCGATCGAGGTCGAACACTACTCTTGTTGGCGAAGGCCTTTGGCCTTAAAGGGTGTTATTTCGAACTTATCGAAATAGTAACCCGTCGTCGTTCGATCGAGGTCGAACTCTTCTCTTTTTGTTGAAGTCCCTTGGCCTTAAAGTGTGTTATTTCGAACTTATCGAAATAGTAACACGTCGTCGTTCGATCGAGGTCGAACTCTTCTCTTTTTGCTGAAGGCCCTTGTCCTTAAAGGGTGTTATTTAGAACTTATAGAAATAGTAACTCGTCGTCGTTCGATCGAGGTAAAAATCTTCTCTTCTTGGCAAAGGCCCTAGGCCTTAAAGGGTGTTATTTTGAAATTATCAAAATATTAACCCATCGTAGTTCGATCGAGGTCGAACTGTTCTCTTTTTGGTGAAGTCCCTTGGCCTTAAAGGGTGTAATTTCGAACTTATCAAAATAGTAACCCGTTATCGTACTATCGAGGTCGAACTCCTCTTCTTTTGGCGAAGGCCCTTGACCTTAAAGTGTGTTATTTTGAACTTATCGAAATAGTAACCCATTGTCGTTCGATCGAGGTCGAACTCTTCTCTTATTGGCGAAGGCCCTTGGCCTTTAAGGGTGTAATTTTGAACTTATCAAAATAGTAACCCGTCGTCGTTCGATCGAGGTCGAACTCTTCTCTTTTGGGCGAAGGCCCTTGGCATTAAAGGGTGTTATTTTGAACTTATTAAAATTGTAACCCATCGTCGTTCGATCGAGGTCGAACTCTTTTCTTGTTTGCATAGGCCCTTGGCCTTAAAGGGTGTTATTTCGGACTTATCAAAATAGTACCTCATCGTCGTTCGATCGAGGTCGAACACTACTCTTGTTGGCGAAGGCCTTTGGCCTTAAAGGGTGTTATTTCGAACTTATCGAAATAGTAACCCGTCGTCGTTCGATCGAGGTCGAACTCTTCTCTTTTTGTTGAAGTCCCTTGGCCTTAAAGGGTGTTATTTCGAACTTATCGAAATAGTAACCCATCATCATTCGATCGATGTCAAACTCTTCTCTTTTTGCTGAAGGCCCTTGGCCATAAAGGGTGTTATTTAGAACTTATAGAAATAGTAAATCGTCGTCATTCGATCGAGGTCGAACTCTTTTCTTCTTGGCAAAGGCCCTTGGCCTTAAAGGGTGTTATTTTGAACTTATCGAAATAGTAAACTGTCGTCGTACGATCGAGGTCGAACTCTTCTCTTTTTGGCGAAGGCCCTTGGCATTAATGTGTGTTATTTTGAACTTATTAAAATTGTAACCCATCGTCGTTCGATCGAGGTCGAACTCTTTTCTTTTTTGCATAGGCCCTTGGACTTAAAGGGTGTTATTTCGGACTTATCGAAAGAGTAACTCGTCGTCGTTCGATCGAGGTCGAACACTACTCTTGTTGGTGAAGGCCTTTGGCCTTAAAGGGTGTTATTTCGAACTTATCGAAATAGTAACCCGTCGTCGTTCGATCGAGGTCGAACTCTTCTCTTTTTGGTGAAGTCCCTTGGCCTTAAAGGGTGTAATTTCGAACTTATCGAAATAGTAACCCATCATCGTTCGATCGATGTCGAACTCTTCTCTTTTTGCTGAAGGCCATTGGCCTTAAAGGGTATTATTTAGAACTTATAGAAATAGTAACTCGTCGTCGTTCGATCGAGGTCGAACTCTTCTCTTCTTGGAAAAGTCCCCTGGCCTTAAAGGGTGTTATTTTGAACTTATCAAAATATTAAACCATCATCATTCGATCGAGGTCAAACTCTTCTCGTGTTGGCGAAGGCCCTTGGCTTTAAAGGGCGTTATTTCGAACTTATCAAAACAGTAACTCGTCGTCGTTCGATAGAGGTCGAACTCTTCTCCTGTTGGCGAAGGCCCTTGACCTTAAAGGGTGTTATTTTGAACTTATAGAAATAGTAACCCATTGTCGTTCGATCGAGGCCGAACTCTTCTCGTTTGGGGAAGGCCCTTGGCCTTAAAGTGTGTAATTTTGAACTTATCGAAATAGTAAACCGTCATCATTCGATCGAGGTCAAACTCTTCTCTTTTTGGCGAAGGCCCTTAGCCTTAAAGTGTGTTATTTCAAACTTGTCAAAATAGTAACCCGTCGTCATGCGATCGAGGTTTAACTCTTCTATTTATGGCGAAGGCCCTTTGCCTTAAACGGAGTTATTTAAAACTTATCGAAATAGTAACTCGTTGCCGTTCGATCGAGGTCGAACTCTTCTCTTTTTGGTGAAGGCCCTTTGCCTTAAAGGGTGTTATTTCGCACTTATCAAAATAGTTGTCTGTCATCGTTCGATCAAGATCGAACTCTTCTCTTGTTGGCGAAAGCTCTTAGACTTAAAGGGTGTAATTTCGAACTTATCAAAACAGTAACCCGTCGTCGTATTGTCGAGGTCAAACTCCTCTCCTTTTGGCGAAGGCCCTTGACCTTAAAGTGTGTTATTTCGAACTTATCGAAATAGTAACCCATTGTCGTTCGATTGAGCTCGAACTCTTCTCTTTTTGGCGAAGGCCCTTGGCCTTTAAGGGTGTAATTTTGAACTTATCAAAATAGTAACCCGTCGTCGTTCGATCGAGGACGAACTCTTCTCTTTTAGGCGAAGGCCCTTGGCATTAAAGGGTGTTATTTTGAACTTATTAAAATTGTAACCCATCGTCGTTCGATCGAGGTCGAACTCTTTTCTTGTTTGCATAGGCCCTTGGCCTTAAAGGGTGTTATTTCGGACTTATCAAAATAGTACCTCGTCGTCGTTCGATCGAGGTCGAACACTACTCTTGTTGGCGAAGGCCTTTGGCCTTAAAGGGTGTTATTTCGAACTTATCGAAATAGTAACCCGTCGTCGTTCGATCGAGGTCGAACTCTTCTCTTTTTGTTGAAGTCCCTTGGCCTTAAAGTGTGTTATTTCGAACTTATCGAAATAGTAACACGTCGTCGTTCGATCGAGGTCGAACTCTTCTCTTTTTGCTGAAGGCCCTTGTCCTTAAAGGGTGTTATTTAGAACTTATAGAAATAGTAACTCGTCGTCGTTCGATCGAGGTAAAAATCTTCTCTTCTTGGCAAAGGCCCTAGGCCTTAAAGGGTGTTATTTTGAAATTATCAAAATATTAACCCATCGTAGTTCGATCGAGGTCGAACTGTTCTCTTTTTGGTGAAGTCCCTTGGCCTTAAAGGGTGTAATTTCGAACTTATCAAAATAGTAACCCGTTATCGTACTATCGAGGTCGAACTCCTCTCCTTTTGGCGAAGGCCCTTGACCTTAAAGTGTGTTATTTTGAACTTATCGAAATAGTAACCCATTGTCGTTCGATCGAGGTCGAACTCTTCTCTTATTGGCGAAGGCCCTTGGCCTTTAAGGGTGTAATTTTGAACTTATCAAAATAGTAACCCGTCGTCGTTCGATCGAGGTCGAACTCTTCTCTTTTGGGCGAAGGCCCTTGGCATTAAAGGGTGTTATTTTGAACTTATTAAAATTGTAACCCATCGTCGTTCGATCGAGGTCGAACTCTTTTCTTGTTTGCATAGGCCCTTGGCCTTAAAGGGTGTTATTTCGGACTTATCAAAATAGTACCTCATCGTCGTTCGATCGAGGTCGAACACTACTCTTGTTGGCGAAGGCCTTTGGCCTTAAAGGGTGTTATTTCGAACTTATCGAAATAGTAACCCGTCGTCGTTCGATCGAGGTCGAACTCTTCTCTTTTTGTTGAAGTCCCTTGGCCTTAAAGGGTGTTATTTCGAACTTATCGAAATAGTAACCCATCATCATTCGATCGATGTCAAACTCTTCTCTTTTTGCTGAAGGCCCTTGGCCATAAAGGGTGTTATTTAGAACTTATAGAAATAGTAAATCGTCGTCATTCGATCGAGGTCGAACTCTTTTCTTCTTGGCAAAGGCCCTTGGCCTTAAAGGGTGTTATTTTGAACTTATCGAAATAGTAAACTGTCGTCGTACGATCGAGGTCGAACTCTTCTCTTTTTGGCGAAGGCCCTTGGCATTAATGTGTGTTATTTTGAACTTATTAAAATTGTAACCCATCGTCGTTCGATCGAGGTCGAACTCTTTTCTTTTTTGCATAGGCCCTTGGACTTAAAGGGTGTTATTTCGGACTTATCGAAAGAGTAACTCGTCGTCGTTCGATCGAGGTCGAACACTACTCTTGTTGGTGAAGGCCTTTGGCCTTAAAGGGTGTTATTTCGAACTTATCGAAATAGTAACCCGTCGTCGTTCGATCGAGGTCGAACTCTTCTCTTTTTGGTGAAGTCCCTTGGCCTTAAAGGGTGTAATTTCGAACTTATCGAAATAGTAACCCATCATCGTTCGATCGATGTCGAACTCTTCTCTTTTTGCTGAAGGCCATTGGCCTTAAAGGGTATTATTTAGAACTTATAGAAATAGTAACTCGTCGTCGTTCGATCGAGGTCGAACTCTTCTCTTCTTGGAAAAGTCCCCTGGCCTTAAAGGGTGTTATTTTGAACTTATCAAAATATTAAACCATCATCATTCGATCGAGGTCAAACTCTTCTCGTGTTGGCGAAGGCCCTTGGCTTTAAAGGGCGTTATTTCGAACTTATCAAAACAGTAACCCGTCGTCGTTCGATAGAGGTCGAACTCTTCTCCTGTTGGCGAAGGCCCTTGACCTTAAAGGGTGTTATTTTGAACTTATAGAAATAGTAACCCATTGTCGTTCGATCGAGGCCGAACTCTTCTCGTTTGGGGAAGGCCCTTGGCCTTAAAGTGTGTAATTTTGAACTTATCGAAATAGTAAACCGTCATCATTCGATCGAGGTCAAACTCTTCTCTTTTTGGCGAAGGCCCTTAGCCATAAAGTGTGTTATTTCAAACTTGTCAAAATAGTAACCCGTCGTCATGCGATCGAGGTTTAACTCTTCTATTTATGGCGAAGGCCCTTTGCCTTAAACGGAGTTATTTAAAACTTATCGAAATAGTAACTCGTTGCCGTTCGATCGAGGTCGAACTCTTCTCTTTTTGGTGAAGGCCCTTTGCCTTAAAGGGTGTTATTTCGCACTTATCAAAATAGTTGTCTGTCATCGTTCGATCAAGATCGAACTCTTCTCTTGTTGGCGAAAGCTCTTAGACTTAAAGGGTGTAATTTCGAACTTATCAAAACAGTAACCCGTCGTCGTATTGTCGAGGTCAAACTCCTCTCCTTTTGGCGAAGGCCCTTGACCTTAAAGTGTGTTATTTCGAACTTATCGAAATAGTAACCCATTGTCGTTCGATTGAGCTCGAACTCTTCTCTTTTTGGCGAAGGCCCTTGGCCTTTAAGGGTGTAATTTTGAACTTATCAAAATAGTAACCCGTCGTCGTTCGATCGAGGTCGAACTTTTCTCTTTTGGGCGAAGGCCATTGGCATTAAAGGGTGTTATTTTGATCTTATTAAAATTGTAACCCATCGTCGTTCGATCGAGGTCGAACTCTTTTCTTGTTTGCATAGGCCCTTGGCCTTAAAGGGTTTTATTTCCGACTTATCAAAATAGTACCTCGTCGTCGTTCGATCGAGGTCGAACACTACTCTTGTTGGCGAAGGCCTTTGGCCTTAAAGGGTGTTATTTCGAACTTATCGAAATAGTAACCCGTCGTCGTTCGTTCGAGGTCGAACTCTTCTCTTTTTGTTGAAGTCCCTTGGCCTTAAAGGGTGTTATTTCGAACTTATCGAAATAGTAACACGTCGTCGTTCGATCGAGGTCGAACTCTTCTCTTTTTGCTGAAGGCCCTTGTCCTTAAAGGGTGTTATTTAGAACTTATAGAAATAGTAACTCGTCGTCGTTCGATCGAGGTAAAACTCTTCTCTTCTTGGCAAAGGCCCTAGGCCTTAAAGGGTGTTATTTTGAACTTATCAAAATATTAACCCATCGTCGTTCAATCGAGGTCGAACTGTTCTCTTTTTGGTGAAGTCCCTTGGCCTTAAAGGGTGTAATTTTGAACTTATCAAAATAGTAACCCGTCATCGTACTATCGAGGTTGAACTCCTCTCCTTTTGGCGAAGGCCCTTGACCTTAAAGTGTGTTATTTTGAACTTATCGAAATAGTAACCCATTGTCGTTCGATCGAGGTCGAACTCTTCTCTTATTGGCGAAGGCCCTTGGCCTTTAAGGGTGTAATTTTGAACTTATCAAAATAGTAACCCGTCGTCGTTCGATCGAGGACGAACTCTTCTCTTTTGGGCGAAGGCCCTTGGCATTAAAGGGTGTTATTTTGAACTTATTAAAATTGTAACCCATCGTCGTTCGATCGAGGTCGAACTCTTTTCTTGTTTGCATAGGCCCTTGGCCTTAAAGGGTGTTATTTCGGACTTATCAAAATAGTACCTCGTCGTCGTTCGATCGAGGTCGAACACTACTCTTGTTGGCGAAGGCCTTTGGCCTTAAAGGGTGTTATTTCGAACTTATCGAAATAGTAACCCGTCGTCGTTCGATCGAGGTCGAACTCTTCTCTTTTTGTTGAAGTCTCTTGTCCTTAAAGGGTGTTATTTCGAACTTATCGAAATAGTAACCCATCATCGTTCGATCGATGTCAAACTCTTCTCTTTTTGCTGAAGGCCCTTGGCCATAAAGGGTGTTATTTAGAACTTATAGAAATAGTAAATCGTCGTCATTAGATCGAGGTCGAACTCTTTTCTTCTTGGCAAAGGCCCTTGGCCTTAAAGGGTGTTATTTTGAACTTATCGAAATAGTAAACTGTCGTCATACGATCGAGGTCGAACTCTTCTCTTTTTGGCGAAGGCCCTTGGCATTAATGTGTGTTATTTTGAACTTATTAAAATTGTAACCCATCGTCGTTCGATCGAGGTCGAACTCTTTTCTTGTTTGCATAGGCCCTTGGACTTAAAGGTTGTTATTTCGGACTTATCGAAAGAGTAACTCGTCGTCGTTCGATCGAGGTCGAACACTACTCTTGTTGGTGAAGGCCTTTGGCCTTAAAGGGTGTTATTTCAAACTTATCGAAATAGTAACCCGTCGTCGTTCGATCGAGGTCGAACTCTTCTCTTTTTGGTGAAGTCCCTTGGCCTTAAAGGGTGTAATTTCGAACTTATCGAAATAGTAACCCATCATCGTTCGATCGATGTCGAACTCTTCTCTTTTTGCTGAAGGCCATTGGCCTTAAAGGGTGTTATTTAGAACTTATAGAAATAGTAACTCGTCGTCGTTCGATCGAGGTCGAACTCTTCTCTTCTTGGAAAAGTCCCTTGGCCTTAAAGGGTGTTATTTTGAACTTATCAAAATATTAACCCATCATCATTCGATCGAGGTCAAACTCTTCTCGTGTTAGCGAAGGCCCTTGGCTTTAAAGGGCGTTATTTCGAACTTATCGAAACAGTAACTCGTCGTCGTTCGATAGAGGTCGAACTCTTCTCCTGTTGGCGAAGGCCCTTGACCTTAAAGGGTGTTATTTTGAACTTATAGAAATAGTAACCCATTGTCGTTCGATCGAGGCCGAACTCTTCTCGTTTGGGGAAGGCCCTTGGCCTTAAAGTGTGTAATTTTGAACTTATCGAAATAGTAAACCATCATCATTCGATCGAGGTCAAACTCTTCTCTTTTTGGCGAAGGCCCTTAGCCTTAAAGTGTGTTATTTCAAACTTGTCAAAATAGTAACCCGTCGTCATGCGATCGAGGTTTAACTCTTCTATTTATGGCGAAGGCCCTTTGCCTTAAACGGTGTTATTTAAAACTTATCGAAATAGTAACTCGTTGCCGTTCGATCGAGGTCGAACTCTTCTCTTTTTGGTGAAGGCCCTTTGCCTTAAAGGGTGTTATTTCGCACTTATCGAAATAGTTGTCTGTCATCGTTCGATCAAGATCGAACTCTTCTCTTGTTGGCGAAAGCTCTTAGACTTAAAGGGTGTAATTTCGAACTTATCAAAACAGTAACCCGTCGTCGTATTGTCGAGGTCAAACTCCTCTCCTTTTGGCGAAGGCCCTTGACCTTAAAGTGTGTTATTTCGAACTTATCGAAATAGTAACCCATTGTCGTTCGATTGAGCTCGAACTCTTCTCTTTTTGGCGAAGGCCCTTGGCCTTTAAAGGTGTAATTTTGAACTTATCAAAATAGTAACCCGTCGTCGTTCGATCGAGGTCGAACTCTTCTCTTTTGGGCGAAGGCCCTTGGCATTAAAGGGTGTTATTTTGATCTTATTAAAATTGTAACCCATCGTCGTTCGATCGAGGTCGAACTCTTTTCTTGTTTGCAGAGGCCCTTGGCCTTAAAGGGTTTTATTTCGGACTTATCAAAATAGTACCTCGTCGTCGTTCGATCGAGGTCGAACACTACTCTTGTTGGCGAAGGCCTTTGGCCTTAAAAGGTGTTATTTCGAACTTATCGAAATAGTAACCCGTCGTCGTTCGTTCGAGGTCGAACTCTTCTCTTTTTGGTGAAGTCCCTTGGCCTTAAAGGGTGTAATTTCGAACTTATCGAAATAGTAACCCATCATCGTTCGATCGATGTCGAACTCTTCTCTTTTTGCTGAAGGCCCTTGGCCATAAAGGGTGTTATTTAGAACTTATAGAAATAGTAAATCGTCGTCATTCGATCGAGGTCGAACTCTTTTCTTCTTGGCAAAGGCCCTTGGCCTTAAAGGGTGTTATTTTGAACTTATCGAAATATTAACCCATCATCATTCGATCGAGGTCGAACTGTTCTCTTTTTGGTGAAGTCCCTTGGCTTTAAAGGGTGTAATTTTGAACTTATCAAAATAGTAACCCGTCATCGTACTATCGAGGTCGAACTCCTCTCCTTTTGGCGAAGGCCCTTGACCTTAAAGTGTGTTATTTTGAACTTATCGAAATAGTAACCCATTGTCGTTCGATCGAGGTCGAACTCTTCTCTTATTGGCGAAGGCCCTTGGCCTTTAAGGGTGTAATTTTGAACTTATCAAAATAGTAACCCGTCGTCGTTCGATCGAGGTCGAACTCTTCTCGTTTGGGCGAAGGCCCTTGGCATTAAAGGGTGTTATTTTGAACTTATTAAAATTGTAACCCATCGTCGTTCGATCGAGGTCGAACTCTTTTCTTGTTTGCATAGGCCCTTGGCCTTAAAGGGTGTTATTTCGGACTTATCAAAATAGTACCTCGTCGTCGTTCGATCGAGGTCGAACACTACTCTTGTTGGCGAAGGACTTTGGCCTTAAAGGGTGTTATTTCGAACTTATCGAAATAGTAACCCGTCGTCGTTCGATCGAGGTCGAACTCTTCTCTTTTTGTTGAAGTCCCTTGGCCTTAAAGGGTGTTATTTCGAACTTATCGAAATAGTAACCCATCATCGTTCGATCGATGTCAAACTCTTCTCTTTTTGCTGAAGGCCCTTGGCCATAAAGGGTGTTATTTAGAACTTATAGAAATAGTAAATCGTCGTCATTCGATCGAGGTCGAACTCTTTTCTTCTTGGCAAAGGCCCTTGGCCTTAAAGGGTGTTATTTTGAACTTATCGAAATAGTAAACTGTCGTCGTACGATCGAGGTCGAACTCTTCTCTTTTTGGCGAAGGCCCTTGGCATTAATGTGTGTTATTTTGAACTTATTAAAATTGTAACCCATCGTCGTTCGATCGAGGTCGAACTCTTTTCTTGTTTGCATAGGCCCTTGGACTTAAAGGGTGTTATTTCGGACTTATCGAAAGAGTAACTCGTCGTCGTTCGATCGAGGTCGAACACTACTCTTGTTGGTGAAGGCCTTTGGCCTTAAAGGGTGTTATTTCGAACTTATCGAAATAGTAACCCGTCGTCGTTCAATCGAGGTCGAACTCTTCTCTTTTTGGTGAAGTCCCTTGGCCTTAAAGGGTGTAATTTCGAACTTATCGAAATAGTAACTCGTCGTCGTTCGATCGAGGTCGAACTCTTCTCTTCTTGGAAAAGTCCCTTGGCCTTAAAGGGTGTTATTTTGAACTTATCAAAATATTAACCCATCATCATTCGATCGAGGTCAAACTCTTCTCGTGTTGGCGAAGGCCCTTGGCTTTAAAGGGCGTTATTTCGAACTTATCGAAACAGTAACTCGTCGTCGTTCGATAGAGGTCGAACTCTTCTCCTGCTGGCGAAGGCCCTTGACCTTAAAGGGTGTTATTTTGAACTTATAGAAATAGTAACCCATTGTCGTTCGATCGAGGCCGAACTCTTCTCGTTTGGGGAAGGCCCTTGGCCTTAAAGTGTGTAATTTTGAACTTATTCGAAATAGTAAACCGTCATCATTCGATCGAGGTCAAACTCTTCTCTTTTTGGCGAAGGCCCTTAGCCTTAAAGTGTGTTATTTCAAACTTGTCAAAATAGTAACCCGTCGTCATGCGATCGAGGTTTAACTCTTCTATTTATGGCGAAGGCCCTTTGCCTTAAACGGTGTTATTTAAAACTTATCGAAATAGTAACTCGTTGCCGTTCGATCGAGGTCGAACTCTTCTCTTTTTGGTGAAGGCCCTTTGCCTTAAAGGGTGTTATTTCGCACTTATCGAAATAGTTGTCTGTCATCGTTCGATCAAGATCGAACTCTTCTCTTGTTGGCGAAAGCTCTTAGACTTAAAGGGTGTAATTTCGAACTTATCAAAACAGTAACCCGTCGTCGTATTGTCGAGGTCAAACTCCTCTCCTTTTGGCGAAGGCCCTTGACCTTAAAGTGTGTTATTTCGAACTTATCGAAATAGTAACCCATTGTCGTTCGATCGAGGTCGAACTCTTCTCTTTTTGGCGAAGGCCCTTGGCCTTTAAGGGTGTAATTTTGAACTTATCAAAATAGTAACCCGTCGTCGTTCGATCGAGGTCGAACTCTTCTCTTTTGGGCGAAGGCCCTTGGCATTAAAGGGTGTTATTTTGATCTTATTAAAATTGTAACCCATCGTCGTTCGATCGAGGTCGAACTCTTTTCTTGTTTGCATAGGCCCTTGGCCTTAAAGGGTTTTATTTCGGACTTATCAAAATAGTACCTCGTCGTCGTTCGATCGAGGTCGAACACTACTCTTGTTGGCGAAGGCCTTTGGCCTTAAAAGGTGTTATTTCGAACTTATCGAAATAGTAACCCGTCGTCGTTCGTTCAAGGTCGAACTCTTCTCTTTTTGTTGAAGTCCCTTGGCCTTAAAGGGTGTTATTTCGAACTTATCGAAATAGTAACACGTCGTCGTTCGATCGAGGTCGAACTCTTCTCTTTTTGCTGAAGGCCCTTGTCCTTAAAGGGTGTTATTTAGAACTTATAGAAATAGTAACTCGTCGTCGTTCGATCGAGGTAAAACTCTTCTCTTCTTGGCAAAGGCCCTAGGCCTTAAAGGGTGTTATTTTGAACTTATCAAAATATTAACCCATCGTCGTTCGATCGAGGTCGAACTGTTCTCTTTTTGGTGAAGTCCCTTGGCCTTAAAGGGTGTAATTTTGAACTTATCAAAATAGTAACCCGTCATCGTACTATCGAGGTCGAACTCCTCTCCTTTTGGCGAAGGCCCTTGACCTTAAAGTGTGTTATTTTGAACTTATCGAAATAGTAACCCATTGTCGTTCGATCGAGGTCGAACTCTTCTCTTATTGGCGAAGGCCCTTGGCCTTTAAGGGTGTAATTTTGAACTTATCAAAATAGTAACCCGTCGTCGTTCGATCGAGGTCGAACTCTTCTCGTTTGGGCGAAGGCCCTTGGCATTAAAGGGTGTTATTTTGAACTTATTAAAATTGTAACCCATCGTCGTTCGATCGAGGTCGAACTCTTTTCTTGTTTGCATAGGCCCTTGGCCTTAAAGGGTGTTATTTCGGACTTATCAAAATAGTACCTCGTCGTCGTTCGATCGAGGTCGAACACTACTCTTGTTGGCGAAGGACTTTGGCCTTAAAGGGTGTTATTTCGAACTTATCGAAATAGTAACCCGTCGTCGTTCGATCGAGGTCGAACTCTTCTCTTTTTGTTGAAGTCCCTTGGCCTTAAAGGGTGTTATTTCGAACTTATCGAAATAGTAACCCATCATCGTTCGATCGATGTCAAACTCTTCTCTTTTTGCTGAAGGCCCTTGGCCATAAAGGGTGTTATTTAGAACTTATAGAAATAGTAAATCGTCGTCATTCGATCGAGGTCGAACTCTTTTCTTCTTGGCAAAGGCCCTTGGCCTTAAAGGGTGTTATTTTGAACTTACTGAAATAGTAAACTGTCGTCGTACGATCGAGGTCGAACTCTTCTCTTTTTGGCGAAGGCCCTTGGCATTAATGTGTGTTATTTTGAACTTATTAAAATTGTAACCCATCGTCGTTCGATCGAGGTCGAACTCTTTTCTTGTTTGCATAGGACCTTGGACTTAAAGGGTGTTATTTCGGACTTATCGAAAGAGTAACTCGTCGTCGTTCGATCGAGGTCGAACACTACTCTTGTTGGTGAAGGCCTTTGGCCTTAAAGGGTGTTATTTCGAACTTATCGAAATAGTAACCCGTCGTCGTTCAATCGAGGTCGAACTCTTCTCTTTTTGGTGAAGTCCCTTGGCCTTAAAGGGTGTAATTTCGAACTTATCGAAATAGTAACCCATCATCGTTCGATCGATGTCGAACTCTTCTCTTTTTGCTGAAGGCCATTGGCCTTAAAGGGTGTTATTTAGAACTTATAGAAATAGTAACTCGTCGTCGTTCGATCGAGGTCGAACTCTTCTCTTCTTGGAAAAGTCCCTTGGCCTTAAAGGGTGTTATTTCGAACTTATCGAAATAGTAACCCGTCGTCGTTCGATCGAGGTCGAACTCTTCTCTTTTTGTTGAAGTCCCTTGGCCTTAAAGGGTGTTATTTCGAACTTATCGAAATAGTAACCCATCATCGTTCGATCGATGTCAAACTCTTCTCTTTTTGCTGAAGGCCCTTGGCCATAAAGGGTGTTATTTAGAACTTATAGAAATAGTAAATCGTCGTCATTCGATCGAGGTCGAACTCTTTTCTTCTTGGCAAAGGCCCTTGGCCTTAAAGGGTGTTATTTTGAACTTACTGAAATAGTAAACTGTCGTCGTACGATCGAGGTCGAACTCTTCTCTTTTTGGCGAAGGCCCTTGGCATTAAAGGGTGTTATTTTGAACTTATTAAAATTGTAACCCATCGTCGTTCGATCGAGGTCGAACTCTTTTCTTGTTTGCATAGGCCCTTGGCCTTAAAGGGTGTTATTTCGGACTTATCAAAATAGTACCTCGTCGTCGTTCGATCGAGGTCGAACACTACTCTTGTTGGCGAAGGACTTTGGCCTTAAAGGGTGTTATTTCGAACTTATCGAAATAGTAACCCGTCGTCGTTCGATCGAGGTCGAACTCTTCTCTTTTTGTTGAAGTCCCTTGGCCTTAAAGGGTGTTATTTCGAACTTATCGAAATAGTAACCCATCATCGTTCGATCGATGTCAAACTTTTCTCTTTTTGCTGAAGGCCCTTGGCCATAAAGGGTGTTATTTAGAACTTATAGAAATAGTAAATCGTCGTCATTCGATCGAGGTCGAACTCTTTTCTTCTTGGCAAAGGCCCTTGGCCTTAAAGGGTGTTATTTTGAACTTACTGAAATAGTAAACTGTCGTCGTACGATCGAGGTCGAACTCTTCTCTTTTTGGCGAAGGCCCTTGGCATTAATACGTGTTATTTTGAACTTATTAAAATTGTAACCCATCGTCGTTCGATCGAGGTCGAACTCTTTTCTTGTTTGCATAGGACCTTGGACTTAAAGGGTGTTATTTCGGACTTATCGAAAGAGTAACTCGTCGTCGTTCGATCGAGGTCGAACACTACTCTTGTTGGTGAAGGCCTTTGGCCTTAAAGGGTGTTATTTCGAACTTATCGAAATAGTAACCCGTCGTCGTTCAATCGAGGTCGAACTCTTCTCTTTTTGGTGAAGTCCCTTGGCCTTAAAGGGTGTAATTTCGAACTTATCGAAATAGTAACCCATCATCGTTCGATCGATGTCGAACTCTTCTCTTTTTGCTGAAGGCCATTGGCCTTAAAGGGTGTTATTTAGAACTTATAGAAATAGTAACTCGTCGTCGTTCGATCGAGGTCGAACTCTTCTCTTCTTGGAAAAGTCCCTTGGCCTTAAAGGGTGTTATTTTGAACTTATCAAAATATTAACCCATCATCATTCGATCGAGGTCAAACTCTTCTCGTGTTGGCGAAGGCCCTTGGCTTTAAAGGGCGTTATTTCGAACTTATCGAAACAGTAACTCGTCGTCGTTCGATAGAGGTCGAACTCTTCTCCTGTTGGCGAAGGCCCTTGACCTTAAAGGGTGTTATTTTGAACTTATAGAAATAGTAACCCATTGTCGTTCGATCGAGGCCGAACTCTTCTCGTTTGGGGAAGGTCCTTGGCCTTAAAGTGTGTAATTTTGAACTTTTCGAAATAGTAAACCGTCATCATTCGATCGAGGTCAAACTCTTCTCTTTTTGGCGAAGGACCTTAGCCTTAAAGTGTGTTATTTCAAACTTGTCAAAATAGTAACCCGTCGTCATGCGATCGAGGTTTAACTCTTCTATTTATGGCGAAGGCCCTTTGCCTTAAACGGTGTTATTTAAAACTTATCGAAATAGTAACTCGTTGCCGTTCGATCGAGGTCGAACTCTTCTCTTTTTGGTGAAGGCCCTTTGCCTTAAAGGGTGTTATTTCGCACTTATCGAAATAGTTGTCTGTCATCGTTCGATCAAGATCGAACTCTTCTCTTGTTGGCGAAAGCTCTTAGACTTAAAGGGTGTAATTTCGAACTTATCAAAACAGTAACCCGTCGTCGTATTGTCGAGGTCAAACTCCTCTCCTTTTGGCGAAGGCCCTTGACCTTAAAGTGTGTTATTTCGAACTTATCGAAATAGTAACCCATTGTCGTTCGATTGAGCTCGAACTCTTCTCTTTTTGGCGAAGGCCCTTGGCCTTTAAGGGTGTAATTTTGAACTTATCAAAATAGTAACCCGTCGTCGTTCGATCGAGGTCGAACTCTTCTCTTTTGGGCGAAGGCCCTTGGCATTAAAGGGTGTTATTTTGATCTTATTAAAATTGTAACCCATCGTCGTTCGATCGAGGTCGAACTCTTTTCTTGTTTGCATAGGCCCTTGGCCTTAAAGGGTTTTATTTCGGACTTATCAAAATAGTACCTCGTCGTCGTTCGATCGAGGTCGAACACTACTCTTGTTGGCGAAGGCCTTTGGCCTTAAAGGGTGTTATTTCGAACTTATCGAAATAGTAACCCGTCGTCGTTCGTTCGAGGTCGAACTCTTCTCTTTTTGTTGAAGTCCCTTGGCCTTAAAGGGTGTTATTTCGAACTTATCGAAATAGTAACACGTCGTCGTTCGATCGAGGTCGAACTCTTCTTTTTTTGCTGAAGGCCCTTGTCCTTAAAGGGTGTTATTTAGAACTTATAGAAATAGTAACTCGTCGTCGTTCGATCGAGGTAAAACTCTTCTCTTCTTGGCAAAGGCCCTAGGCCTTAAAGGGTGTTATTTTGAACTTATCAAAATATTAACCCATCGTCGTTCGATCGAGGTCGAACTGTTCTCTTTTTGGTGAAGTCCTTTGGCCTTAAAGGGTGTAATTTCGAACTTATCAAAATAGTAACCCGTCATCGTACTATCGAGGTTGAACTCCTCTCCTTTTGGCGAAGGCCCTTGACCTTAAAGTGTGTTATTTTGAACTTATCGAAATAGTAACCCATTGTCGTTCGATCGAGGTCTAACTCTTCTCTTATTGGCGAAGGCCCTTGGCCTTTAAGGGTGTAATTTTGAACTTATCAAAATAGTAACCCGTCGTCGTTCGATCGAGGTCGAACTCTTCTCTTTTGGGCGAAGGCCCTTGGCATTAAAGGGTGTTATTTTGAACTTATTAAAATTGTAACCCATCGTCGTTCGATCGAGGTCGAACTCTTTTCTTGTTTGCATAGGCCCTTGGCCTTAAAGGGTGTTATTTCGGACTTATCAAAATAGTACCTCGTCGTCGTTCGATCGAGGTCGAACACTACTCTTGTTGGCGAAGGCCTTTGGCCTTAAAGGGTGTTATTTCGAACTTATCGAAATAGTAACCCGTCGTCGTTCGATCGAGGTCGAACTCTTCTCTTTTTGGTGAAGTCCCTAGGCCTTAAAGGGCGTAATTTCAAACTTATTGAAATAGTAACCCATCATCGTTCGATCGATGTCGAACTCTTCTCATTTTGCTGAAGGCCCTTGGCCATAAAGGGTGTTATTTAGAACTTATAGAAATAGTAACTCGTCGTCGTTCGATCGAGGTCGAACTCTTCTCTTATTGGCAAAGGCCCTTGGCCTTAAAGGGTGTTATTTTGAACTTATCGAAATAGTAAACCGTCGTCGTTCGATCGAGGTCGAACTCTTCTATTTTTGGCAAAGGCCCTTGGCATTAAAGGGTGTTATTTTGAACTTATTAAAATTGTAACCCATCGTCGTTCGATCGAGGTCGAACTTTTCTCCTGTTGGCGAAGGCCCTTGACCTTAAAGGGTGTTATTTTGAACTTATAGAAATAGTAACCCATTGTCGTTCGATCGAGGCCGAAATTTTCTCGTTTGGGGAAGGCCCTTGGCCTTAAAGTGTGTAATTTTGAACTTATCGAAATAGTAAACCGTCATCATTCGATCGAGGTCAAACTCTTCTCTTTTTGGCGAAGGCCCTTAGCCTTAAAGGGTGTTATTTCAAACTTGTCAAAATAGTATCCCGTCGTCATTCGATCGAGGTTGAACTCTTCTATTTATGGCGAAGGCCCTTTGCCATAAACGATGTTATTTAAAACTTATCGAAATAGTAACTCGTCGTCGTTCGATCGAGGTCGAACTCTTCTCTTTTTGGTGAAGGCCCTTTGCCTTAAAGGGTGTTATTTCGCACTTATCGAAATAGTTGCCTGTCATCGTTCGATCAAGATCGAACTCTTCTCTTGTTGGCAAAAGCTCTTGGACTTAAAGGGTGTAATTTCGAACTTATCAAAATAGTAACCCGTCGTCGTATTGTCGAGGTCGAAATCCTCTCCTTCTGGCGAAGGCCCTTGACCTGAAAGTGTGTTATTTCGAACTTATCGAAATAGTAACCCATTGTCATTCGATCGAGCTCGAATTCTTCTCTTTTTGGCGAAGGCCCTTGGCCTTAAAAGGTGTTATTTTGAACTTATGGAAATAGTAACCCGTCGTCGTTCGATCGAGGTCGAACTCTTCTCTGGTTGGCGAATTCTCTTGGTCCTAAAGGGTGTAATTTCGAACTTATCGAAATAGTAACCCATCATCGTTCGATCGATGTCAAACTCTTCTCTTTTTGCTGAAGGCCCTTGGCCATAAAGGGTGTTATTTAGAACTTATAGAAATAGTAAATCGTCGTCATTCGATCGAGGTCGAACTCTTTTCTTCTTGGCAAAGGCCCTTGGCCTTAAAGGGTGTTATTTTGAACTTATCGAAATAGTAAACTGTCGTCGTACGATCGAGGTCGAACTCTTCTCTTTTTGGCGAATGCCCTTGGCATTAATGTGTGTTATTTTGAACTTATTAAAATTGTAACCCATCGTCGTTCGATCGAGGTCGAACTCTTTTCTTGTTTGCATAGGCCCTTGGACTTAAAGGGTGTTATTTCGGACTTATCGAAAGAGTAACTCGTCGTCGTTCGATCGAGGTCGAACACTACTCTTGTTGGTGAAGGCCTTTGGCCTTAAAGGGTGTTATTTCGAACTTATCGAAATAGTAACCCGTCGTCGTTCGATCGAGGTCGAACTCTTCTCTTTTTGGTGAAGTCCCTTGGCCTTAAAGGGTGTAATTTCGAACTTATCGAAATAGTAACCCATCATCGTTCGATCGATGTCGAACTCTTCTCTTTTTGCTGAAGGCCATTGGCCTTAAAGGGTGTTATTTAGAACTTATAGAAATAGTAACTCGTCGTCGTTCGATCGAGGTCGAACTCTTCTCTTCTTGGAAAAGTCCCTTGGCCTTAAAGGGTGTTATTTTGAACTTATCAAAATATTAACCCATCATCATTCGATCGAGGTCAAACTCTTCTCGTGTTGGCGAAGGCCCTTGGCTTTAAAGGGCGTTATTTCGAACTTATCGAAACAGTAACTCGTCGTCGTTCGATAGAGGTCGAACTCTTCTCCTGTTGGCGAAGGCCCTTGACCTTAAAGGGTGTTATTTTGAACTTATAGAAATAGTAACCCATTGTCGTTCGATCGAGGCCGAACTCTTCTCGTTTGGGGAAGGCCCTTGGCCTTAAAGTGTGTAATTTTGAACTTATCGAAATAGTAAACCGTCATCATTCGATCGAGGTCAAACTCTTCTCTTTTTGGCGAAGGACCTTAGCCTTAAAGTGTGTTATTTCAAACTTGTCAAAATAGTAACCCGTCGTCATGCGATCGAGGTTTAACTCTTCTATTTATGGCGAAGGCCCTTTGCCTTAAACGGTGTTATTTAAAACTTATCGAAATAGTAACTCGTTGCCGTTCGATCGAGGTCGAACTCTTCTCTTTTTGGTGAAGGCCCTTTGCCTTAAAGGGTGTTATTTCGCACTTATCGAAATAGTTGTCTGTCATCGTTCGATCAAGATCGAACTCTTCTCTTGTTGGCGAAAGCTCTTAGACTTAAAGGGTGTAATTTCGAACTTATCAAAACAGTAACCCGTCGTCGTATTGTCGAGGTCAAACTCCTCTCCTTTTGGCGAAGGCCCTTGACCTTAAAGTGTGTTATTTCGAACTTATCGAAATAGTAACCCATTGTCGTTCGATTGAGCTCGAACTCTTCTCTTTTTGGCGAAGGCCCTTGGCCTTTAAGGGTGTAATTTTGAACTTATCAAAATAGTAACCCGTCGTCGTTCGATCGAGGTCGAACTCTTCTCTTTTGGGCGAAGGCCCTTGGCATTAAAGGGTGTTATTTTGAACTTATTAAAATTGTAACCCATCGTCGTTCGATCGAGGTCGAACTCTTTTCTTGTTTGCATAGGCTCTTGGCCTTAAAGGGTGTTATTTCGGAATTATCAAAATAGTACCTCGTCGTCGTTCGATCGAGGTCGAACACTACTCTTGTTGGCGAAGGCCTTTGGCCTTAAAGGGTGTTATTTCGAACTTATCGAAATAGTAACCCATTGTCGTTCGATCGAGGCCGAACTCTTCTCGTTTGGGGAAGGCCCTTGGCCTTAAAGTGTGTAATTTTGAACTTATCGAAATAGTAAACCGTCATCATTCGATCGAGGTCAAACTCTTCTCTTTTTGGCGAAGGCCCTTAGCCTTAAAGTGTGTTATTTCAAACTTGTCAAAATAGTAACCCGTCGTCATGCGATCGAGGTTTAACTCTTCTATTTATGGCGAAGGCCCTTTGCCTTAAACGGTGTTATTTAAAACTTATCGAAATAGTAAATCGTTGCCGTTCGATCGAGGTCGAACTCTTCTCTTTTTGGTGAAGGCCCTTTGCCTTAAAGGGTGTTATTTCGCACTTATCGAAATAGTTGTCTGTCATCGTTTGATCAAGATCGAACTCTTCTCTTGTTGGCGAAAGCTCTTAGACTTAAAGGGTGTAATTTAGAACTTATCAAAACAGTAACCTCATCGTTCGATCGAGGTCGAACTCTTCTCTAGTTGGCGAATTCTCTTGGCCTTAAAGGGTGTAATTTCGAACTTATCGAAATAGTAACTCATCATCGGTCGATCGATGTCGAACTCTTCTCTTTTTGCTGAAGGCCCTTGGCCATAAAGGGTGTTATTTAGAACTTATAGAAACAGTAAATCGTCGTCTTTCGATCGAGGTCAAACTCTTTTCTTCTTGGCAAAGGCCCTTGGCCTTAAAGGGTGTTATTTTGAACTTATCGAAATAGTAAACTATCGTCGTATGATAGAGGTCGAACTCTTCTCTTTTTGGCGAAGGCCCATGGCATTAAAGGGTGTTATTTTGAACTTATTAAAATTGTAACCCATCGTCGTTCGATCGAGGTCGAACTCTTTTCTTATTTGCATAGGCCCTTGGACTTAAAGGGTGTTATTTCGGACTTATCGAAAGAGTAACTCGTCGTCGTTCGATCGAGGTCGAACACTACTCTTGTTGGCGAAGGCCTTTGGCCTTAAAGAGTGTTATTTCGAACTTATCGAAATAGTAACCCGTCGTCATTCGATCGAGGTCGAACTCTTCTCTTTTTGGTGAAGTCCCTTGGCCTTAAAGGGTGTAATTTCGAACTTATCGAAATAGTAACCCATCATTGTTCGATCGATGTCGAACTCTTCTCTTTTTGCTGAAGGCCCTTGGCCTTAAAGGGTGTTATTTAGAACTTGTAGAAATAGTAACTTGTCGTCGTTCGATCGAGGTCGAACTCTTCTCTTCTTGGAAAAGGCCCTTGGCCTTAAAGGGTGTTATTTTGAACTTATCAAAATATTAACCCATCATCATTCGATCGAGGTCGAACTCTTCTCGTGTTGGCGAAGGCCCTTGGCTTTAAAGGGTGTTATTTCGAACTTATCGAAACAGTAACTCGTCGTCGTTCGATAGAGGTCGAACTCTTCTCCTATTTGCGAAGGCCCTTGACCTTAAAGGGTGTTATTTTGAACTTATAGAAATAGTAACCCATTGTCATTCGATCGAGGCCGAACTCTTCTCGTTTGGGGAAGGACCTTGGCCTTAAAGTGTGTAATTTCGAACTTATCGAAATAGTAACTCGTCATCATTCGATCGAGGTCGAACTCTTCTCTTGTTGGCGAAGGCCTTTGGCCTTAAAGGGTGTTATTTCGAACTTATCGAAATAGTAACACGTCGTCGTTCGATCGAGGTCGAACTCTTCTCTTTTTGCTGAAGGCCCTTGGCCTTAAAGGGTGTTATTTAGAACTTTTAGAAATAGTAACTCGTCGTCGTTCGATCGAGGTAGAACTCTTCTCTTCTTGGCAAAGGCCCTTGACCTTAAAGGGTGTTATTTTGAACTTATCAAAATATTAACCCATCATCATTCGATCGAGATCAAACTCTTCTCGTGTTGGCGAAGGCCCTTGGCTTTAAAGGGTGTTATTTCGAACTTATCGAAACAGTAACTCGTCGTCGTTCGATAGAGGACGAACTCTTCTCCTGTTGGCGAAGTCCCTTGACCTTAAAGGGTGTTATTTTGAACTTATAGAAATAGTAACCCATTGTTGTTCGATCGAGGACGAACTCTTCTCGTTTGGGGAAGGCCCTTGGCCTTAAAGTGTGTAATTTTGAACTTATCGAAATAGTAAACCGTCATCATTCGATCGAGGTCAAACTCTTCTCTTTTTGGCGAAGGCCCTTAGCCTTAAAGGGTGTTATTTCAAACTTGTCAAAATAGTATCCCGTCGTCATTCGATCGAGGTTGAACTCTTCTATTTATGGCGAAGGCCCTTTGCCATAAACGATGTTATTTAAAACTTATCGAAATAGTAACTCGTCGTCGTTCGATCGAGGTCGAACTCTTCTCTTTTTGGTGAAGGCCCTTTGCCTTAAAGGTTGTTATTTCGCACTTATCGAAATAGTTGCCTGTCATCGTTCGATCAAGATCGAACTCTTCTCTTGTTGGCAAAAGCTCTTGGACTTAAAGGGTGTAATTTCGAACTTATCAAAACAGTAACCCGTCGTCGTATTGTCGAGGTCGAACTCCTCTCCTTTTGGCGAAGGCCCTTGACCTTAAAGTGTGTTATTTCGAACTTATCGAAATAGTAACCCATTGTCATTCGATCGAGCTCGAATTCTTCTCTTTTTGGCGAAGGCCCTTGGCCTTAAAAGGTGTTATTTTGAACTTATGGAAATAGTAACCCGTCGTCGTTCGATCGAGGTCGAACTCTTCTCTGGTTGGCGAATTCTCTTGGTCCTAAAGGGTGTAATTTCGAACTTATCGAAATAGTAACCCATCATCGTTCGATCGATGTCAAACTCTTCTCTTTTTGCTGAAGGCCCTTGGCCATAAAGGGTGTTATTTAGAACTTATAGAAATAGTAAATCGTCGTCATTCGATCGAGGTCGAACTCTTTTCTTCTTGGCAAAGGCCCTTGGCCTTAAAGGGTGTTATTTTGAACTTATCGAAATAGTAAACTGTCGTCGTACGATCGAGGTCAAACTCTTCTCTTTTTGGCGAAGGCCCTTGGCATTAATGTGTGTTATTTTGAACTTATTAAAATTGTAACCCATCGTCGTTCGATCGAGGTCGAACTCTTTTCTTGTTTGCATAGGCCCTTGGACTTAAAGGGTGTTATTTCGGACTTATCGAAAGAGTAACTCGTCGTCGTTCGATCGAGGTCGAACACTACTCTTGTTGGTGAAGGCCTTTGGCCTTAAAGGGTGTTATTTCGAACTTATCGAAATAGTAACCCGTCGTCGTTCGATCGAGGTCGAACTCTTCTCTTTTTGGTGAAGTCCCTTGGCCTTAAAGGGTGTAATTTCGAACTTATCGAAATAGTAACCCATCATCGTTCGATCGATGTCGAACTCTTCTCTTTTTGCTGAAGGCCATTGGCCTTAAAGGGTGTTATTTAGAACCTATAGAAATAGTAACTCGTCGTCGTTCGATCGAGGTCGAACTCTTCTCTTCTTGGAAAAGTCCCTTGGCCTTAAAGGGTGTTATTTTGAACTTATCAAAATATTAACCCATCATCATTCGATCAAGGTCAAACTCTTCTCGTGTTGGCGAAGGCCCTTGGCTTTAAAGGGCGTTATTTCGAACTTATCGAAACAGTAACTCGTCGTCGTTCGATAGAGGTCGAACTCTTCTCCTGTTGGCGAAGGCCCTTGACCTTAAAGGGTGTTATTTTGAACTTATAGAAATAGTAACCCATTGTCGTTCGATCGAGGCCGAACTCTTCTCGTTTGGGGAAGGCCCTTGGCCTTAAAGTGTGTAATTTTGAACTTATCGAAATAGTAAACCGTCATCATTCGATCGAGGTCAAACTCTTCTCTTTTTGGCGAAGGACCTTAGCCTTAAAGTGTGTTATTTCAAACTTGTCAAAATAGTAACCCGTCGTCATGCGATCGAGGTTTAACTCTTCTATTTATGGCGAAGGCCCTTTGCCTTAAACGGTGTTATTTAAAACTTATCGAAATAGTAACTCGTTGCCGTTCGATCGAGGTCGAACTCTTCTCTTTTTGGTGAAGGCCCTTTGCCTTAAAGGGTGTTATTTCGCACTTATCGAAATAGTTGTCTGTCATCGTTCGATCAAGATCGAACTCTTCTCTTGTTGGCGAAAGCTCTTAGACTTAAAGGGTGTAATTTCGAACTTATCAAAACAGTAACCCGTCGTCGTATTGTCGAGGTCAAACTCCTCTCCTTTTGGCGAAGGCCCTTGACCTTAAAGTGTGTTATTTCGAACTTATCGAAATAGTAACCCATTGTCGTTCGATTGAGCTCGAACTCTTCTCTTTTTGGCGAAGGCCCTTGGCCTTTAAGGGTGTAATTTTGAACTTATCAAAATAGTAACCCGTCGTCGTTCGATCGAGGTCGAACTCTTCTCTTTTGGGCGAAGGCCCTTGGCATTAAAGGGTGTTATTTTGAACTTATTAAAATTGTAACCCATCGTCGTTCGATCGAGGTCGAACTCTTTTCTTGTTTGCATAGGCTCTTGGCCTTAAAGGGTGTTATTTCGGAATTATCAAAATAGTACCTCGTCGTCGTTCGATCGAGGTCGAACACTACTCTTGTTGGCGAAGGCCTTTGGCCTTAAAGGGTGTTATTTCGAACTTATCGAAATAGTAACCCATTGTCGTTCGATCGAGGCCGAACTCTTCTCGTTTGGGGAAGGCCCTTGGCCTTAAAGTGTGTAATTTTGAACTTATCGAAATAGTAAACCGTCATCATTCGATCGAGGTCAAACTCTTCTCTTTTTGGCGAAGGCCCTTAGCCTTAAAGTGTGTTATTTCAAACTTGTCAAAATAGTAACCCGTCGTCATGCGATCGAGGTTTAACTCTTCTATTTATGGCGAAGGCCCTTTGCCTTAAACGGTGTTATTTAAAACTTATCGAAATAGTAAATCGTTGCCGTTCGATCGAGGTCGAACTCTTCTCTTTTTGGTGAAGGCCCTTTGCCTTAAAGGGTGTTATTTCGCACTTATCGAAATAGTTGTCTGTCATCGTTTGATCAAGATCGAACTCTTCTCTTGTTGGCGAAAGCTCTTAGACTTAAAGGGTGTAATTTAGAACTTATCAAAACAGTAACCTCATCGTTCGATCGAGGTCGAACTCTTCTCTAGTTGGCGAATTCTCTTGGCCTTAAAGGGTGTAATTTCGAACTTATCGAAATAGTAACTCATCATCGGTCGATCGATGTCGAACTCTTCTCTTTTTGCTGAAGGCCCTTGGCCATAAAGGGTGTTATTTAGAACTTATAGAAACAGTAAATCGTCGTCTTTCGATCGAGGTCAAACTCTTTTCTTCTTGGCAAAGGCCCTTGGCCTTAAAGGGTGTTATTTTGAACTTATCGAAATAGTAAACTATCGTCGTATGATAGAGGTCGAACTCTTCTCTTTTTGGCGAAGGCCCATGGCATTAAAGGGTGTTATTTTGAACTTATTAAAATTGTAACCCATCGTCGTTCGATCGAGGTCGAACTCTTTTCTTATTTGCATAGGCCCTTGGACTTAAAGGGTGTTATTTCGGACTTATCGAAAGAGTAACTCGTCGTCGTTCGATCGAGGTCGAACACTACTCTTGTTGGCGAAGGCCTTTGGCCTTAAAGAGTGTTATTTCGAACTTATCGAAATAGTAACCCGTCGTCATTCGATCGAGGTCGAACTCTTCTCTTTTTGGTGAAGTCCCTTGGCCTTAAAGGGTGTAATTTCGAACTTATCGAAATAGTAACCCATCATTGTTCGATCGATGTCGAACTCTTCTCTTTTTGCTGAAGGCCCTTGGCCTTAAAGGGTGTTATTTAGAACTTATAGAAATAGTAACTTGTCGTCGTTGGATCGAGGTCGAACTTTTCTCTTCTTGGCAAAGGCCCTTGGCCTTAAAGGGTGTTATTTTGAACTTATCAAAATATTAACCCATCATCATTCGATCGAGGTCGAACTCTTCTCGTGTTGGCGAAGGCCCTTGGCTTTAAAGGGTGTTATTTCGAACTTATCGAAACAGTAACTCGTCGTCGTTCGATAGAGGTCGAACTCTTCTCCTATTTGCGAAGGCCCTTGACCTTAAAGGGTGTTATTTTGAACTTATAGAAATAGTAACCCATTGTCATTCGATCGAGGCCGAACTCTTCTCGTTTGGGGAAGGACCTTGGCCTTAAAGTGTGTAATTTCGAACTTATCGAAATAGTAACTCGTCATCATTCGATCGAGGTCGAACTCTTCTCTTGTTGGCGAAGGCCTTTGGCCTTAAAGGGTGTTATTTCGAACTTATCGAAATAGTAACACGTCGTCGTTCGATCGAGGTCGAACTCTTCTCTTTTTGCTGAAGGCCCTTGGCCTTAAAGGGTGTTATTTAGAACTTTTAGAAATAGTAACTCGTCGTCGTTCGATCGAGGTAGAACTCTTC
This sequence comes from Nicotiana sylvestris, assembly GCF_000393655.2. Taxonomy (NCBI): domain Eukaryota; kingdom Viridiplantae; phylum Streptophyta; class Magnoliopsida; order Solanales; family Solanaceae; genus Nicotiana; species Nicotiana sylvestris. The sequence continues at coordinate 69,930,076 of NC_091057.1, forward strand.
TCTTCTTGGCAAAGGCCCTTGACCTTAAAGGGTGTTATTTTGAACTTATCAAAATATTAACCCATCATCATTCGATCGAGGTCAAACTCTTCTCGTGTTGGCGAAGGCCCTTGGCTTTAAAGGGTGTTATTTCGAACTTATCGAAACAGTAACTCGTCGTCGTTCGATAGAGGTCGAACTCTTCTCCTGTTGGCGAAGTCCCTTGACCTTAAAGGGTGTTATTTTGAACTTATAGAAATAGTAACCCATTGTTGTTCGATCGAGGACGAACTCTTCTCGTTTGGGGAAGGCCCTTGGCCTTAAAGTGTTTAATTTTGAAATTATCGAAATAGTAACCCATCATCATTCGATCGAGGTCGAACTGTTCTCTTTTTGGCGAAGGCCCTTAGCCTTAAAGGGTGTTATTTCAAACGTGTCAAAATAGTAACCCGTCGTCATTCGATCGAGGTTGAACTCTTCTATTTATGGCGAAGTCCCTTTGCCTTAAACGGTGTTATTTAAAACTTATCAAAATAGTAACTCGTCGTCGTTCGATCGAGGTCGAACTCTTCTCTTTTTGGTGAAGGCCCTTTGCCTTAAAGGGTGTTATTTCGCACTTATCGAAATAGTAGCCTATCATCGTTCGATCAAGATCGAACTCTTCTCTTGTTGGCGAAAGCTCTTGGCCTTAAAGGGTGTAATTTCGAACTTATCAAAATAGTAACCCGTCGTCGTACTATTGAGGTCGAACTCCTCTCCTTTTGGCGAAGGCCCTTGACCTTAAAGTGTGTTATTTCGAACTTATCGAAATAGTAACCCATTGTCGTTCGATCGAGCTCGAATTCTTCTCTTTTTGCTGAAGGCCCTTGGCCATAAAGGGTGTTATTTAGAACTTATAGAAATAGTAACTCGTCGTCGTTGGATCGAGGTCGAACTCTTCTCTTCTTGGCAAAGGCCCTTGGCCTTAAAGGGTGTTATTTTGAACTTATCGAAATAGTAACCCGTCGACGTTCGATCGAGGTCGAACTCTTCTCGTGTTGGCGAAGGCCCTTGGCTTTAAAGGGTGTTATTTCGAACTTATCGAAACAGTAACTCGTCGTCGTTCGATAGAGGTCGAACTCTTCTCCTGTTGGCGAAGTCCCTTGACCTTAAAGGGTGTTATTTTGAACTTATAGAAATAGTAACCCATTGTTGTTCGATCGAGGACGAACTCTTCTCGTTTGGGGAAGGCCCTTGGCCTTAAAGTGTGTAATTTTGAAATTATCGAAATAGTAACCCATCATCATTCGATCGAGGTCGAACTGTTCTCTTTTTGGCGAAGGCCCTTAGCCTTAAAGGGTGTTATTTCAAACGTGTCAAAATAGTAACACGTCGTCATTCGATCGAGGTTGAACTCTTCTATTTATGGCGAAGTCCCTTTGCCTTAAACGGTGTTATTTAAAACTTATCGAAATATTAACTCGTCGTCGTTCGATCGAGGTCGAACTCTTCTCTTTTTGGTGAAGGCCCTTTGCCTTAAAGGGTGTTATTTAGCACTTATCGAAATAGTAGCCTATCATCGTTCGATCAAGATCGAACTCTTCTCTTGTTGGCGAAAGCTCTTGGCCTTAAAGGGTGTAATTTCGAACTTATCAAAATAGTAACCCGTCGTCGTACTATTGAGGTCGAACTCCTCTCTTTTGGCGAAGGCCCTTGACCTTAAAGTGTGTTATTTCGAACTTATCGAAATAGTAACCCATTGTCGTTCGATCGAGCTCGAACTCTTCTCTTTTTGCTGAAGGCCCTTGGCCATAAAGGGTGTTATTTAGAACTTATAGAAATAGTAAATCGTCGTCATTCGATCGAGGTCGAACTCTTTTCTTCTTGGCAAAGGCCCTTGGCCTTAAAGGGTGTTATTTTGAACTTATCGAAATAGTAAACTATCGTCGTATGATAGAGGTCGAACTCTTCTCTTTTTGGCGAAGGCCCATGGCATTAAAGGGTGTTATTTTGAACTTATTAAAATTGTAACCCATCGTCGTTCGATCGAGGTCGAACTCTTTTCTTATTTGCATAGGCCCTTGGACTTAAAGGGTGTTATTTCGGACTTATCGAAAGAGTAACTCGTCGTCGTTCGATCGAGGTCGAACACTACTCTTGTTGGCGAAGGCCTTTGGCCTTAAAGAGTGTTATTTCGAACTTATCGAAATAGTAACCCGTCGTCATTCGATCGAGGTCGAACTCTTCTCTTTTTGGTGAAGTCCCTTGGCCTTAAAGGGTGTAATTTCGAACTTATCGAAATAGTAACCCATCATTGTTCGATCGATGTCGAACTCTTCTCTTTTTGCTGAAGGCCCTTGGCCTTAAAGGGTGTTATTTAGAACTTATAGAAATAGTAACTTGTCGTCGTTGGATCGAGGTCGAACTTTTCTCTTCTTGGCAAAGGCCCTTGGCCTTAAAGGGTGTTATTTTGAACTTATCAAAATATTAACCCATCATCATTCGATCGAGGTCGAACTCTTCTCGTGTTGGCGAAGGCCCTTGGCTTTAAAGGGTGTTATTTCGAACTTATCGAAACAGTAACTCGTCGTCGTTCGATAGAGGTCGAACTCTTCTCCTATTTGCGAAGGCCCTTGACCTTAAAGGGTGTTATTTTGAACTTATAGAAATAGTAACCCATTGTCATTCGATCGAGGCCGAACTCTTCTCGTTTGGGGAAGGACCTTGGCCTTAAAGTGTGTAATTTCGAACTTATCGAAATAGTAACTCGTCATCATTCGATCGAGGTCGAACTCTTCTCTTGTTGGCGAAGGCCTTTGGCCTTAAAGGGTGTTATTTCGAACTTATCGAAATAGTAACACGTCGTCGTTCGATCGAGGTCGAACTCTTCTCTTTTTGCTGAAGGCCCTTGGCCTTAAAGGGTGTTATTTAGAACTTTTAGAAATAGTAACTCGTCGTCGTTCGATCGAGGTAGAACTCTTCTCTTCTTGGCAAAGGCCCTTGACCTTAAAGGGTGTTATTTTGAACTTATCAAAATATTAACCCATCATCATTCGATCGAGGTCAAACTCTTCTCGTGTTGGCGAAGGCCCTTGGCTTTAAAGGGTGTTATTTCGAACTTATCGAAACAGTAACTCGTCGTCGTTCGATAGAGGTCGAACTCTTCTCCTGTTGGCGAAGTCCCTTGACCTTAAAGGGTGTTATTTTGAACTTATAGAAATAGTAACCCATTGTTGTTCGATCGAGGACGAACTCTTCTCGTTTGGGGAAGGCCCTTGGCCTTAAAGTGTTTAATTTTGAAATTATCGAAATAGTAACCCATCATCATTCGATCGAGGTCGAACTGTTCTCTTTTTGGCGAAGGCCCTTAGCCTTAAAGGGTGTTATTTCAAACGTGTCAAAATAGTAACCCGTCGTCATTCGATCGAGGTTGAACTCTTCTATTTATGGCGAAGTCCCTTTGCCTTAAACGGTGTTATTTAAAACTTATCAAAATAGTAACTCGTCGTCGTTCGATCGAGGTCGAACTCTTCTCTTTTTGGTGAAGGCCCTTTGCCTTAAAGGGTGTTATTTCGCACTTATCGAAATAGTAGCCTATCATCGTTCGATCAAGATCGAACTCTTCTCTTGTTGGCGAAAGCTCTTGGCCTTAAAGGGTGTAATTTCGAACTTATCAAAATAGTAACCCGTCGTCGTACTATTGAGGTCGAACTCCTCTCCTTTTGGCGAAGGCCCTTGACCTTAAAGTGTGTTATTTCGAACTTATCGAAATAGTAACCCATTGTCGTTCGATCGAGCTCGAATTCTTCTCTTTTTGCTGAAGGCCCTTGGCCATAAAGGGTGTTATTTAGAACTTATAGAAATAGTAACTCGTCGTCGTTGGATCGAGGTCGAACTCTTCTCTTCTTGGCAAAGGCCCTTGGCCTTAAAGGGTGTTATTTTGAACTTATCGAAATAGTAACCCGTCGACGTTCGATCGAGGTCGAACTCTTCTCGTGTTGGCGAAGGCCCTTGGCTTTAAAGGGTGTTATTTCGAACTTATCGAAACAGTAACTCGTCGTCGTTCGATAGAGGTCGAACTCTTCTCCTGTTGGCGAAGTCCCTTGACCTTAAAGGGTGTTATTTTGAACTTATAGAAATAGTAACCCATTGTTGTTCGATCGAGGACGAACTCTTCTCGTTTGGGGAAGGCCCTTGGCCTTAAAGTGTGTAATTTTGAAATTATCGAAATAGTAACCCATCATCATTCGATCGAGGTCGAACTGTTCTCTTTTTGGCGAAGGCCCTTAGCCTTAAAGGGTGTTATTTCAAACGTGTCAAAATAGTAACACGTCGTCATTCGATCGAGGTTGAACTCTTCTATTTATGGCGAAGTCCCTTTGCCTTAAACGGAGTTATTTAAAACTTATCGAAATATTAACTCGTCGTCGTTCGATCGAGGTCGAACTCTTCTCTTTTTGGTGAAGGCCCTTTGCCTTAAAGGGTGTTATTTAGCACTTATCGAAATAGTAGCCTATCATCGTTCGATCAAGATCGAACTCTTCTCTTGTTGGCGAAAGCTCTTGGCCTTAAAGGGTGTAATTTCGAACTTATCAAAATAGTAACCCGTCGTCGTACTATTGAGGTCGAACTCCTCTCTTTTTGGCGAAGGCCCTTGACCTTAAAGTGTGTTATTTCGAACTTATCGAAATAGTAACCCATTGTCGTTCGATCGAGCTCGAACTCTTCTCTTTTGCTGAAGGCCCTTGGCCATAAAGGGTGTTATTTAGAACTTATAGAAATAGTAAATCGTCGTCATTCGATCGAGGTCGAACTCTTTTCTTCTTGGCAAAGGCCCTTGGCCTTAAAGGGTGTTATTTTGAACTTATCGAAATAGTAAACTGTCGTCGTACGATCGAGGTCGAACTCTTCTCTTTTTGGCGAAGGCCCTTGGCATTAATGTGTGTTATTTTGAACTTATTAAAATTGTAACCCATCGTCGTTCGATCGAGGTCGAACTCTTTTCTTGTTTGCATAGGCCCTTGGACTTAAAGGGTGTTATTTCGGACTTATCGAAAGAGTAACTCGTCGTCGTTCGATCGAGGTCGAACACTACTTTTGTTGGTGAAGGCCTTTGGCCTTAAAGGGTGTTATTTCGAACTTATCGAAATAGTAACCCGTCGTCGTTCGATCGAGGTCGAACTCTTCTCTTTTTGGTGAAGTCCCTTGGCCTTAAAGGGTGTAATTTCGAACTTATCGAAATAGTAACCCATCATCGTTCGATCGATGTCGAACTCTTCTCTTTTTGCTGAAGGCCATTGGCCTTAAAGGGTGTTATTTAGAACCTATAGAAATAGTAACTCGTCGTCGTTCGATCGAGGTCGAACTCTTCTCTTCTTGGAAAAGTCCCTTGGCCTTAAAGGGTGTTATTTTGAACTTATCAAAATATTAACCCATCATCATTCGATCGAGGTCAAACTCTTCTCGTGTTGACGAAGGCCCTTGGCTTTAAAGGGCGTTATTTCGAACTTATCGAAACAGTAACTCGTCGTCGTTCGATAGAGGTCGAACTCTTCTCCTGTTGGCGAAGGCCCTTGACCTTAAAGGGTGTTATTTTGAACTTATAGAAATAGTAACCCATTGTCGTTCGATCGAGGCCGAACTCTTCTCGTTTGGGGAAGGCCCTTGGCCTTAAAGTGTGTAATTTTGAACTTATCGAAATAGTAAACCGTCATCATTCGATCGAGGTCAAACTCTTCTCTTTTTGGCGAAGGACCTTAGCCTTAAAGTGTGTTATTTCAAACTTATCAAAATAGTAACCCGTCGTCATGCGATCGAGGTTTAACTCTTCTATTTATGGCGAAGGCCCTTTGCCTTAAACGGTGTTATTTAAAACTTATCGAAATAGTAACTCGTTGCCGTTCGATCGAGGTCGAACTCTTCTCTTTTTGGTGAAGGCCCTTTGCCTTAAAGGGTGTTATTTCGCACTTATCGAAATAGTTGTCTGTCATCGTTCGATCAAGATCGAACTCTTCTCTTGTTGGCGAAAGCTCTTAGACTTAAAGGGTGTAATTTCGAACTTATCAAAACAGTAACCCGTCGTCGTATTGTCGAGGTCAAACTCCTCTCCTTTTGGCGAAGGCCCTTGACCTTAAAGTGTGTTATTTCGAACTTATCGAAATAGTAACCTAATGTCGTTCGATTGAGCTCGAACTCTTCTCTTTTTGGCGAAGGCCCTTGGCCTTTAAGGGTGTAATTTTGAACTTATCAAAATAGTAACCCGTCGTCGTTCGATCGAGGTCGAACTCTTCTCTTTTGGGCGAAGGCCCTTGGCATTAAAGGGTGTTATTTTGAACTTATTAAAATTGTAACCCATCGTCGTTCGATCGAGGTCGAACTCTTTTCTTGTTTGCATAGGCTCTTGGCCTTAAAGGGTGTTATTTCGGACTTATCAAAATAGTACCTCGTCGTCGTTCGATCGAGGTCGAACACTACTCTTGTTGGCGAAGGCCTTTGGCCTTAAAGGGTGTTATTTCGAACTTATCGAAATAGTAACCCATTGTCGTTCGATCGAGGCCGAACTCTTCTCGTTTGGGGAAGGCCCTTGGCCTTAAAGTGTGTAATTTTGAACTTATCGAAATAGTAAACCGTCATCATTCGATCGAGGTCAAACTCTTCTCTTTTTAGCGAAGGCCCTTAGCCTTAAAGTGTGTTATTTCAAACTTGTCAAAATAGTAACCCGTCGTCATGCGATCGAGGTTTAAATCTTCTATTTATGGCGAAGGCCCTTTGCCTTAAACGGTGTTATTTAAAACTTATCGAAATAGTAAATCGTTGCCGTTCGATCGAGGTCGAACTCTTCTCTTTTTGGTGAAGGCCCTTTGCCTTAAAGGGTGTTATTTCGCACTTATCGAAATAGTTGTCTGTCATCGTTTGATCAAGATCGAACTCTTCTCTTGTTGGCGAAAGCTCTTAGACTTAAAGGGTGTAATTTAGAACTTATCAAAACAGTAACCTCATCGTTCGATCGAGGTCGAACTCTTCTCTAGTTGGCGAATTCTCTTGGCCTTAAAGGGTGTAATTTCGAACTTATCGAAATAGTAACTCATCATCGGTCGATCGATGTCGAACTCTTCTCTTTTTGCTGAAGGCCCTTGGCCATAAAGGGTGTTATTTAGAACTTATAGAAACAGTAAATCGTCGTCTTTCGATCGAGGTCAAACTCTTTTCTTCTTGGCAAAGGCCCTTGGCCTTAAAGGGTGTTATTTTGAACTTATCGAAATAGTAAACTATCGTCGTATGATAGAGGTCGAACTCTTCTCTTTTTGGCGAAGGCCCATGGCATTAAAGGGTGTTATTTTGAACTTATTAAAATTGTAACCCATCGTCGTTCGATCGAGGTCGAACTCTTTTCTTATTTGCATAGGCCCTTGGACTTAAAGGGTGTTATTTCGGACTTATCGAAAGAGTAACTCGTCGTCGTTCGATCGAGGTCGAACACTACTCTTGTTGGCGAAGGCCTTTGGCCTTAAAGAGTGTTATTTCGAACTTATCGAAATAGTAACCCGTCGTCATTCGATCGAGGTCGAACTCTTCTCTTTTTGGTGAAGTCCCTTGGCCTTAAAGGGTGTAATTTCGAACTTATCGAAATAGTAACCCATCATTGTTCGATCGATGTCGAACTCTTCTCTTTTTGCTGAAGGCCCTTGGCCTTAAAGGGTGTTATTTAGAACTTATAGAAATAGTAACTTGTCGTCGTTCGATCGAGGTCGAACTTTTCTCTTCTTGGCAAAGGCCCTTGGCCTTAAAGGGTGTTATTTTGAACTTATCAAAATATTAACCCATCATCATTCGATCGAGGTCGAACTCTTCTCGTGTTGGCGAAGGCCCTTGGCTTTAAAGGGTGTTATTTCGAACTTATCGAAACAATAACTCGTCGTCGTTCGATAGAGGTCGAACTCTTCTCCTATTTGCGAAGGCCCTTTGCCTTAAAGGGTGTTATTTCGCACTTATCGAAATAGTTGTCTGTCATCGTTTGATCAAGATCGAACTCTTCTCTTGTTGGCGAAAGCTCTTAGACTTAAAGGGTGTAATTTAGAACTTATCAAAACAGTAACCTCATCGTTCGATCGAGGTCGAACTCTTCTCTAGTTGGCGAATTCTCTTGGCCTTAAAGGGTGTAATTTCGAACTTATCGAAATAGTAACTCATCATCGGTCGATCGATGTCGAACTCTTCTCTTTTTGCTGAAGGCCCTTGGCCATAAAGGGTGTTATTTAGAACTTATAGAAACAGTAAATCGTCGTCTTTCGATCGAGGTCAAACTCTTTTCTTCTTGGCAAAGGCCCTTGGCCTTAAAGGGTGTTATTTTGAACTTATCGAAATAGTAAACTATCGTCGTATGATAGAGGTCGAACTCTTCTCTTTTTGGCGAAGGCCCATGGCATTAAAGGGTGTTATTTTGAACTTATTAAAATTGTAACCCATCGTCGTTCGATCGAGGTCGAACTCTTTTCTTATTTGCATAGGCCCTTGGACTTAAAGGGTGTTATTTCGGACTTATCGAAAGAGTAACTCGTCGTCGTTCGATCGAGGTCGAACACTACTCTTGTTGGCGAAGGCCTTTGGCCTTAAAGAGTGTTATTTCGAACTTATCGAAATAGTAACCCGTCGTCATTCGATCGAGGTCGAACTCTTCTCTTTTTGGTGAAGTCCCTTGGCCTTAAAGGGTGTAATTTCGAACTTATCGAAATAGTAACCCATCATTGTTCGATCGATGTCGAACTCTTCTCTTTTTGCTGAAGGCCCTTGGCCTTAAAGGGTGTTATTTAGAACTTATAGAAATAGTAACTTGTCGTCGTTCGATCGAGGTCGAACTTTTCTCTTCTTGGCAAAGGCCCTTGGCCTTAAAGGGTGTTATTTTGAACTTATCAAAATATTAACCCATCATCATTCGATCGAGGTCGAACTCTTCTCGTGTTGGCGAAGGCCCTTGGCTTTAAAGGGTGTTATTTCGAACTTATCGAAACAATAACTCGTCGTCGTTCGATAGAGGTCGAACTCTTCTCCTATTTGCGAAGGCCCTTGACCTTAAAGGGTGTTATTTTGAACTTATAGAAATAGTAACCCATTGTCATTCGATCGAGGCCGAACTCTTCTCGTTTGGGGAAGGACCTTGGCCTTAAAGTGTGTAATTTCGAACTTATCGAAATAGTAACTCGTCATCATTCGATCGAGGTCGAACTCTTCTCTTGTTGGCGAAGGCCTTTGGCCTTAAAGGGTGTTATTTCGAACTTATCGAAATAGTAACACGTCGTCGTTCGATCGAGGTCGAACTCTTCTCTTTTTGCTGAAGGCCCTTGGCCTTAAAGGGTGTTATTTAGAACTTTTAGAAATAGTAACTCGTCGTCGTTCGATCGAGGTAGAACTCTTCTCTTCTTGGCAAAGGCCCTTGACCTTAAAGGGTGTTATTTTGAACTTATCAAAATATTAACCCATCATCATTCGATCGAGGTCAAACTCTTCTCGTGTTGGCGAAGGCCCTTGGCTTTAAAGGGTGTTATTTCGAACTTATCGAAACAGTAACTCGTCGTCGTTCGATAGAGGTCGAACTCTTCTCCTGTTGGCGAAGTCCCTTGACCTTAAAGGGTGTTATTTTGAACTTATAGAAATAGTAACCCATTGTTGTTCGATCGAGGACGAACTCTTCTCGTTTGGGGAAGGCCCTTGGCCTTAAAGTGTTTAATTTTGAAATTATCGAAATAGTAACCCATCATCATTCGATCGAGGTCGAACTGTTCTCTTTTTGGCGAAGGCCCTTAGCCTTAAAGGGTGTTATTTCAAACGTGTCAAAATAGTAACCCGTCGTCATTCGATCGAGGTTGAACTCTTCTATTTATGGCGAAGTCCCTTTGCCTTAAACGGTGTTATTTAAAACTTATCAAAATAGTAACTCGTCGTCGTTCGATCGAGGTCGAACTCTTCTCTTTTTGGTGAAGGCCCTTTGCCTTAAAGGGTGTTATTTAGCACTTATCGAAATAGTAGCCTATCATCGTTCGATCAAGATCGAACTCTTCTCTTGTTGGCGAAAGCTCTTGGCCTTAAAGGGTGTAATTTCGAACTTATCAAAATAGTAACCCGTCGTCGTACTATTGAGGTCGAACTCCTCTCTTTTTGGCGAAGGCCCTTGACCTTAAAGTGTGTTATTTCGAACTTATCGAAATAGTAACCCATTGTCGTTCGATCGAGCTCGAACTCTTCTCTTTTGCTGAAGGCCCTTGGCCATAAAGGGTGTTATTTAGAACTTATAGAAATAGTAAATCGTCGTCATTCGATCGAGGTCGAACTCTTTTCTTCTTGGCAAAGGCCCTTGGCCTTAAAGGGTGTTATTTTGAACTTATCGAAATAGTAACCCGTCGACGTTCGATCGAGGTCGAACTCTTCTCGTGTTGGCGAAGGCCCTTGGCATTAATGTGTGTTATTTTGAACTTATTAAAATTGTAACCCATCGTCGTTCGATCGAGGTCGAACTCTTTTCTTGTTTGCATAGGCCCTTGGACTTAAAGGGTGTTATTTCGGACTTATCGAAATAGTAACTCGTCGTCGTTCGATCGAGGTCGAACACTACTCTTGTTGGCGAAGGCCTATGGCCTTAAAGGGTGTTATTTCGAACTTATCGAATTAGTAACACGTCGTCGTTCGATCGAGGTCGAACTCTTCTCTTTTTGGTGAAGTCCCTTGGCCTTAAAGGGTGTAATTTCGAACTTATCAAAATAGTAACCCATCTTCGTACTATCGAGGTCGAACTCCTCTCCTTTTGGCGAAAGCCCTTGACCTTAAAGTGTGTTATTTTGAACTTATAGAAATAGTAACCCATTGTTGTTCAATCGAGGACGAACTCTTCTCGTTTGGGGAAGGCCCTTGGCCTTAAAGTGTGTAATTTTGAAATTATCGAAATAGTAACCCATCATCATTCGATCGAGGTCGAACTGTTCTCTTTTTGGCGAAGGCCCTTAGCCTTAAAGGGTGTTATTTCAAACGTGTCAAAATAGTAACCCGTCGTCATTCGATCGAGGTTGAACTCTTCTATTTATGGCGAAGTCCCTTTGCCTTAAACGGTGTTATTTAAAACTTATCGAAATAGTAACTCGTCGTCGTTCGATCGAGGTCGAACTCTTATCTTTTTGGTGAAGGCCCTTTGCCTTAAAGGGTGTTATTTTGCACTTACCGAAATAGTAGCCTATCATCGTTCGATCAAGATCGAAGTCTTCTCTTGTTGGCGAAAGCTCTTGGCCTTAAAGGGTGTAATTTCGAACTTATCAAAATAGTAACCCGTCGTCGTACTATTGAGGTCGAACTCCTCTCCTTTTGGCGAAGGCGCTTGACCTTAAAGTGTGTTATTTCGAACTTATCGAAATAGTAACCCATTGTCGTTCGATCCAGCTCGAACTCTTCTCTTTTTGCTGAAGGCCCTTGGCCATAAAGGGTGTTATTTAGAACTTATAGAAATAGTAACTCATCGTCGTTTGATCGAGGTCGAACTCTTCTCTTCTTGGCAAAGGCCCTTGGCCTTAAAGGGTGTTATTTTGAACTTATCGAAATAGTAACCCGTCGTCGTTCGATCGAGGTCGAACTCTTCTCTTTTTGGCGAAGGCCCTTGGCATTAAAGGGTGTTATTTTGAACTTATTAAAATTGTAACCCATCATCGTTCGATCGAGGTTGAACTCTTTTCTTATTTGCATAGGCCCTTGACCTTAAAGGGTGTTATTTCGGACTTATCGAAATAGTAACTCGTCGTCGTTCGATCGAGGTCGAACACTACTCTTGTTGGCGAAGGCCTTTGGCCTTAAAGAGTGTTATTTTGAACTTATCGAAATAGTAACCCGTCGACGTTCGATCGAGGTCGAACTCTTCTCGTGTTGGCGAAGGCCCTTGGCATTAATGTGTGTTATTTTGAACTTATTAAAATTGTAACCCATCGTCGATCGAGGTCGAACTCTTCTCTTTTTGGTGAAGTCCCTTGGCCTTAAAGGGTGTAATTTCGAACTTATCGAAATAGTAACCCATCATTGTTCGATCGATGTCGAACTCTTCTCTTTTTGCTGAAGGCCCTTGGCCTTAAAGGGTGTTATTTAGAACTTATAGAAATAGTAACTTGTCGTCGTTCGATCGAGGTCGAACTTTTCTCTTCTTGGCAAAGGCCCTTGGCCTTAAAGGGTGTTATTTTGAACTTATCAAAATATTAACCCATCATCATTCGATCGAGGTCGAACTCTTCTCGTGTTGGCGAAGGCCCTTGGCTTTAAAGGGTGTTATTTCGAACTTATCGAAACAGTAACTCGTCGTCGTTCGATAGAGGTCGAACTCTTCTCCTATTTGCGAAGGCCCTTGACCTTAAAGGGTGTTATTTTGAACTTATAGAAATAGTAACCCATTGTCATTCGATCGAGGCCGAACTCTTCTCGTTTGGGGAAGGACCTTGGCCTTAAAGTGTGTAATTTCGAACTTATCGAAATAGTAACTCATCATCATTCGATCGAGGTCGAACTCTTCTCTTGTTGGCGAAGGCCTTTGGCCTTAAAGGGTGTTATTTCGAACTTATCGAAATAGTAACACGTCGTCGTTCGATCGAGGTCGAACTCTTCTCTTTTTGCTGAAGGCCCTTGGCCTTAAAGGGTGTTATTTAGAACTTTTAGAAATAGTAACTCGTCGTCGTTCGATCGAGGTAGAACTCTTCTCTTCTTGGCAAAGGCCCTTGACCTTAAAGGGTGTTATTTTGAACTTATCAAAATATTAACCCATCATCATTCGATCGAGGTCAAACTCTTCTCGTGTTGGCGAAGGCCCTTGGCTTTAAAGGGTGTTATTTCGAACTTATCGAAACAGTAACTCGTCGTCGTTCGATAGAGGTCGAACTCTTCTCCTGTTGGCGAAGTCCCTTGACCTTAAAGGGTGTTATTTTGAACTTATAGAAATAGTAACCCATTGTTGTTCGATCGAGGACGAACTCTTCTCGTTTGGGGAAGGCCCTTGGCCTTAAAGTGTTTAATTTTGAAATTATTGAAATAGTAACCCATCATCATTCGATCGAGGTCGAACTGTTCTCTTTTTGGCGAAGGCCCTTAGCCTTAAAGGGTGTTATTTCAAACGTGTCAAAATAGTAACCCGTCGTCATTCGATCGAGGTTGAACTCTTCTATTTATGGCGAAGTCCCTTTGCCTTAAACGGTGTTATTTAAAACTTATCAAAATAGTAACTCGTCGTCGTTCGATCGAGGTCGAACTCTTCTCTTTTTGGTGAAGGCCCTTTGCCTTAAAGGGTGTTATTTCGCACTTATCGAAATAGTAGCCTATCATCGTTCGATCAAGATCGAACTCTTCTCTTGTTGGCGAAAGCTCTTGGCCTTAAAGGGTGTAATTTCGAACTTATCAAAATAGTAACCCGTCGTCGTACTATTGAGGTCGAACTCCTCTCCTTTTGGAGAAGGCCCTTGACCTTAAAGTGTGTTATTTCGAACTTATCGAAATAGTAACCCATTGTCGTTCGATCGAGCTCGAATTCTTCTCTTTTTGCTGAAGGCCCTTGGCCATAAAGGGTGTTATTTAGAACTTATAGAAATAGTAACTCGTCGTCGTTGGATCGAGGTCGAACTCTTCTCTTCTTGGCAAAGGCCCTTGGCCTTAAAGGGTGTTATTTCGAACTTATCGAAATAGTAACCCGTCGACGTTCGATCGAGGTCGAACTCTTCTCGTGTTGGCGAAGGCCCTTGGCTTTAAAGGGTGTTATTTCGAACTTATCGAAACAGTAACTCGTCGTCGTTCGATAGAGGTCGAACTCTTCTCCTGTTGGCGAAGTCCCTTGACCTTAAAGGGTGTTATTTTGAACTTATAGAAATAGTAACCCATTGTTGTTCGATCGAGGACGAACTCTTCTCGTTTGGGGAAGGCCCTTGGCCTTAAAGTGTGTAATTTTGAAATTATCGAAATAGTAACCCATCATCATTCGATCGAGGTCGAACTGTTCTCTTTTTGGCGAAGGCCCTTAGCCTTAAAGGGTGTTATTTCAAACGTGTCAAAATAGTAACCCGTCGTCATTCGATCGAGGTTGAACTCTTCTATTTATGGCTAAGTCCCTTTGCCTTAAACGATGTTATTTAAAACTTATCGAAATAGTAACTCGTCGTCGTTCGATCGAGGTCGAACTCTTCTCTTTTTGGTGAAGGCCCTTTGCCTTAAAGGGTGTTATTTCGCACTTATCGAAATAGTAGCCTATCATTGTTCGATCAAGATCGAACTCTTCTCTTGTTGGCGAAAGCTCTTGGCCTTAAAGGGTGTAATTTCGAACTTATCAAAATAGTAACCCGTCGTCGTACTATTGAGGTCGAACTCCTCTCTTTTTGGCGAAGGCCCTTGACCTTAAAGTGTGTTATTTCGAACTTATCGAAATAGTAACCCATTGTCGTTCGATCGAGCTCGAACTCTTCTCTTTTGCTGAAGGCCCTTGGCCATAAAGGGTGTTATTTATAACTTATAGAAATAGTAACTCGTCGTCGTTTGATCGAGGTCGAACTCTTCTCTTCTTGGCAAAGGACCTTGGCCTTAAAGGGTGTTATTTTGAACTTATCGAAATAGTAACCCGTCATCGTTCGATCGAGGTCAAACTCTTCTCTTTTTGGCGAAGGCCCTTGGCATTAAAGGGTGTTATTTTGAACTTATTAAAATTGTAACCCATCATCGTTCGATCGAGGTTGAACTCTTTTCTTATTTGCATAGGCCCTTGACCTTAAAGGGTGTTATTTCGGACTTATCGAAATAGTAACTCGTCGTCGTTCGATCGAGGTCGAACACTACTCTTGTTGGCGAAGGCCTATGGCCTTAAAGGGTGTTATTTCGAACTTATCGAATTAGTAACACGTCGTCGTTCGATCGAGGTCGAACTCTTCTCTTTTTGGTGAAGTCCCTTGGCCTTAAAGGGTGTAATTTCGAACTTATCAAAATAGTAACCCATCGTCGTACTATCGAGGTCGAACTCCTCTCCTTTTGGCGAAGGCCCTTGACCTTAAAGTGTGTTATTTTGAACTTATAGAAATAGTAACCCATTGTTGTTCAATCGAGGACGAACTCTTCTCGTTTGGGGAAGGCCCTTGGCCTTAAAGTGTGTAATTTCGAAATTATCGAAATAGTAACCCATCATCATTCGATCGAGGTCGAACTGTTCTCTTTTTGGCGAAGGCCCTTAGCCTTAAAGGGTGTTATTTCAAACGTGTCAAAATAGTAACCCGTCGTCATTCGATCGAGGTTGAACTCTTCTATTTATGGCGAAGTCCCTTTGCCTTAAACAGTGTTATTTAAAACTTATCGAAATAGTAACTCGTCGTCGTTCGATCGAGGTCGAACTCTTATCTTTTTGGTGAAGGCCCTTTGCCTTAAAGGGTGTTATTTTGCACTTACCGAAATAGTAGCCTATCATCGTTCGATCAAGATCGAAGTCTTCTCTTGTTGGCGAAAGCTCTTGGCCTTAAAGGGTGTAATTTCGAACTTATCAAAATAGTAACCCGTCGTCGTACTATTGAGGTCGAACTCCTCTCCTTTTGGCGAAGGCGCTTGACCTTAAAGTGTGTTATTTCGAACTTATCGAAATAGTAACCCATTGTCGTTCGATCCAGCTCGAACTCTTCTCTTTTTGCTGAAGGCCCTTGGCCATAAAGGGTGTTATTTAGAACTTATAGAAATAGTAACTCGTCGTCGTTTGATCGAGGTCGAACTCTTCTCTTCTTGGCAAAGGCCCTTGGCCTTAAAGGGTGTTATTTTGAACTTATCGAAATAGTAACCCGTCGTCGTTCGATCGAGGTCGAACTCTTCTCTTTTTGGCGAAGGCCCTTGGCATTAAAGGGTGTTATTTTGAACTTATTAAAATTGTAACCCATCATCGTTCGATCGAGGTTGAACTCTTTTCTTATTTGCATAGGCCCTTGACCTTAAAGGGTGTTATTTCGGACTTATCGAAATAGTAACTCGTCGTCGTTCGATCGAGGTCGAACACTACTCTTGTTGGCGAAGGCCTATGGCCTTAAAGGGTGTTATTTCGAACTTATCGAATTAGCAACACGTCGTCGTTCGATCGAGGTCGAACTCTTCTCTTTTTGGTGAAGTCCCTTGGCCTTAAAGGGTGTAATTTCGAACTTATCAAAATAGTAACCCGTCGTCGTACTATCGAGGTCGAACTCCTCTCCTTTTGGCGAAGGCCCTTGACCTTAAAGTGTGTTATTTCGAACTTATCGAAATAGTAACCCATTGTCGTTCGATCGAGCTCGAACTCTTCTCTTTTTGGCGAAGGCCCTTGGCTTTAAATGGTGTTATTTTGAACTTATCAAAATAGTAACCCGTCGTCGTTCGATCGATGTTGAACTCTTCTCTTTTTGGTGAAGGCCCTTGGCATTAAAGGGTGTTATTTTGAACTTATTAAAATTGTACCCCATCGTCGTTCGATCGAGGTCGAACTCTTTTCTTGTTTGCATAGGCCCTTGGACTTAAAGGGTGTTATTTCGGACTTATCGAAAGGCTAACTCGTCGTCGTTCGATCGAGGTCGAACACTACTCTTGTTGGGGAAGGCCTTTTGCCTTAAAGGTTGTTATTTCGAACTTATCGAAATAGTAACCCGTCGTCGTTCGATCGAGGTCGAACTCTTCTCTTTTGGTGAAGTCCCTTGGCCTTAAAGGGCGTAATTTCGAACTTATCGAAATAGTAACCCATCATCGTTCAATCGATGTCGAACTCTTCTCATTTTGCTGAAGGCCCTTGGCCATAAAGTGTGTTATTTAGAACTTATAGAAATAGTAACTCGTCGTCGTTCGATCGAGGTCGAACTCTTCTCTTATTGGCAAAGGCCCTTGGCCTTAAAGGGTGTTATTTTGAACTTATCGAAATAGTAAACCGTCATCGTTCGATCGAGGTCGAACTCTTCTCTTTTTGGCGAAGTCCCTTGGCATTAAAGGGTGTTATTTTGAACTTATAGAAATAGTAACTCGTCGTCGTTCGATCGAGGTCGAACTCTTCTCTTCTTGGAAAAAGCCCTTGGCCTTAAAGGGTGTTATTTTGAACTTATCAAAATATTAACCCATCATCATTCGATCGAGGTCAAACTCTTCTCGTGTTGGCAAAGGCCCTTGGCTTTAAAGGGTGTTATTTCGAACTTATCGAAATAGTAACTCATCGTCATTCGATAGAGGTCGAACTCTTCTCCTGTTGGCGAAGGCCCTTGACCTTAAAGGGTGTTATTTTGAACTTATAGAAATTGTAACCCATTGTCGTTTGATCGAGGCCGACCTCTTCTTGTTTGGGGAAGGCCCTTGGCCTTAAAGTGTGTAATTTTGAACTTATCGAAATAGTAACCCGTCATCATTCAATCGAGGTCAAACTCTTCTCTTTTTGGCAAAGGCCCTTAGCCTAAAAGGGTGTTATTTAAACTTGTCAAAATAGTAACCCGTCGTCATTCGATCGAGGTTGAACTCTTCTATTTATGGCGAAGGCCCTTTGCCTTAAACGGTGTTATTTAAAACTTATCGAAATAGTAACTCGTCGTCGTTCGATCGAGGTCGAACTCTTCTCTTTTTGGTGAAGGCCCATTGCCTTAAAGGGTGTTATTTCGCACTTATCGAAATAGTTGCCTGTCATCGTTCGATCAAGATCGAACTCTTCTCTTATTGGCGAAAGCTCTTGGCCTTAAAGGGTGTAATTTCGAACTTATCAAAATAGTAACCCGTCGTCGTACTATCGAGGTCGAACTCTTCTCTTTTTGCTGTAGGCCCTTGGCCTTAAAGGGTGTTATTTAGAACTTATAGAAACAGTAACTCGTCGTCGTTCGATAGAGGTCGAACTCTTCTCCTGTTGGCGAAGTCCCTTGACCTTAAAGGGTGTTATTTTGAACTTATAGAAATAGTAACCCATTGTTGTTCGATCGAGGAAGAACTCTTCTCGTTTGGGGAAGGCCCTTGGCCTTAAAGTGTGTAATTTTGAAATTATCGAAATAGTAACCCGTCATCATTCGATCGAGGTCGAACTGTTCTCTTTTTGGCGAAGGCCCTTAGCCTTAAAGGGTGTTATTTCAAACTTGTCAAAATAGTAACTCGTCGTCATACGATCGAGGTTGAACTCTTCTATTTATGGCGAAGGCCCTTTGCCTTAAACGGTGTTATTTAAAACTTATCGAAATAGTAACTCGTCGTCGTTCGATCGAGGTCGAACTCTTCTCTTTTTGGTGAAGGCCCTTTGCCTTAAAGGGTGTTATTTCGAACTTATCGAAATAGTATCCTATCATCGTTCGATCAAGATCGAACTCTTCTCTTGTTGGCGATAACTCTTGGCCTTAAAGGGTGTAATTTCAAACTTATCAAAATAGTAACCCGTCATCGTACTATTGAGGTCGAACTCCTCTCCTTTTGGCGAAGGCCCTTGACCTTAAAGTGTGTTATTTCGAACTTATCGAAATAGTAACCCATTGTCGTTCGATCGAGCTCGAACTCTTCTCTTTTTGCTGAAGGCCCTTGGCCATGAAGGGTGTTATTTAGAACTTATTGAAATAGTAACTATTCGTCGTTCGATCGAGGTCGAACACTTCTTTTTTTGGCAAAGGCCCTTGGCCTTAAAGGGTGTAATTTCGAACTTATCAAAATAGAAACCCGTCGTCGTACTATTGAGGTCGAATTCCTCTCCTTTTGGCGAAGGCCCTTGACCTTAAAGTGTGTTATTTCGAACTTATCGAAATAGTAACCCATTGTCGTTCGATCGAGCTCGAACTCTTCTCTTTTTGCTGAAGGCCCTTGGCCATAAAGGGTGTTATTTAGAACTTATAGAAATAGTAACTCGTCGTCGTTCGATCGAGGTAGAACACTTCTCTTTTTGGCAAAGGCCCTTGGCCTTAAAGGGTGTTATTTTGAACTTATCGAAATAGTAACCCGTCGTCGTTCGATCGAGGTCGAACTCTTCTCTTTTTGGCGAAGGCCCTTGGCATTAAAGGGTGTTATTTTGAACTTATTAAAATTGTAACCCATCATCATTCGATCGAGGTCGAACTCTTTTCTTATTTGCATAGTCCCTTGACCTTAAAGGGTGTTATTTCGGACTTATCGAAATAGTAACTCATCGTCGTTCGATCGAGGTCGAACACTACTCTTGTTGGCGAAGGCCTATGGCCTTAAAGGGTGTTATTTCGAACTTATCGCAATAGTAACACGTCGTCGTTCGATCGAGGTTGAACTCTTCTCTTTTTGGTGAAGTCCCTTGGCCTTAAAGGGTGTAATTTCGAACTTATCAAAATAGTAACCCGTCGTCGTACTATCGAGGTCGAACTCCTCTCCTTTTGGCGAAGGCCCTTGACCTTAAAGTGTGTTATTTCAAACTTATCGAAATAGTAACCCATTGTCGTTCGATCGAGCTCGAACTCTTCTCTTTTTGGCGAAGGCCCTTGGCCTTAAAGGGTGTTATTTTGAACTTATCAAAATAGTAACCCGTCGTCGTTCGATCGAGGTTGAACTCTTCTCTTTTTGGCGAAGGCCCTTGGCATTAAAGGGTGTTATTTTGAACTTATTAAAATTGTAACCCATCGTCGTTCGATCAAGGTCGAACTCTTTTCTTGTTTTCATAGGCCCTTGGACTTAAAGGGTGTTATTTCGGACTTATCGAAAGAGTAACTCGTCGTCGTTCGATCGAGGTCGAACACTACTCTTGTTGGCGAAGGCCTTTGGCCTTAAAGGGTGTTATTTCGAACTTATCGAAATAGTAACCCGTCGTCGTTCGATCGAGGTCGAACTCTTCTCTTTTTGGTGAAGTCCCTTGGCCTTAAAGGGCGTAATTTCGAACTTATCGAAATAGTAACCCATCATCGTTCGATCGATGTCGAACTCTTCTCATTTTGCTGAAGGCCCTTGGCCATAAAGGGTGTTATTTAGAACTTATAGAAATAGTAACTCGTCGTCGTTCGATCAAGGTCGAACTCTTCTCTTATTGGCAAAGGCCCTTGGCCTTAAAGGGTGTTATTTTGAACTTATCGAAATAGTAAACCATCGTCGTTCGATCGAGGTCGAACTCTTCTCTTTTGGCGAAGGCCCTTGGCATTAAAGGGTGTTATTTTGAACTTATTAAAATTGTAACCCATCGTCGTTCGATCGAGGTCGAACTTTTTCTTGTTTGCATAGTCCCTTGGCCTTAAAGGGTGTTATTTCGGACTTATCGAAATAGTAACTCGTCGTCGTTCGATCGAGGTCGAACACTGTTATTTCGAACTTATCGAAATCGTAACCCGTCGTCGTTCGATCGAGGTCAAACTCTTCTCTTTTTGGTGAAGTCCCTTGGCCTTAAAGTGTGTAATTTCGAACTTATCGAAATAGTAACCCATCATCGTTCGATCGATGTCGAACTCTTCTCTTTTTGCTGAAGGCCCTTGGCCTTAAAGGGTGTTATTTAGAACTTATAGAAATAGTAACTCGTCGTCGTTCGATCGAGGTCGAACTCTTCTCTTCTTGGAAAAGGCCCTTGGCCTTAAAGGGTGTTATTTTGAACTTATCAAAATATTAACCCATCATCATTCGATCGAGGTCAAACTCTTCTCGTGTTGGCGAAGGCCCTTGGCTTTAAAGGGTGTTATTTCGAACTTATCGAAACAGTAACTCGTCGTCGTTCGATAAAGGTCGAACTCTTCTCCTGTTGGCGAAGGCCCTTGACCTTAAAGGGTGTTATTTTGAACTTATAGAAATTGTAACCTATTGTCGTTCGATCGAGGCCGAACTCTTCTCTTTTTGGCAAAGGCCCTTAGCCTAAAAGGGTGTTATTTAAACTTGTCAAAATAGTAACCCGTCGTCATTCGATCGAGGTTGAACTCTTCTATTTATGGCGAAGGCCCTTTGCCTTAAACGGTGTTATTTAAAACTTATCGAAATAGTAACTCGTCGTCGTTCGATCGAGGTCGAACTCTTCTCTTTTTGGTGAAGGCCCATTGCCTTAAAGGGTGTTATTTCGCACTTATCGAAATAGTTGCCTGTCATCGTTCGATCAAGATCGAACTCTTCTCTTGTTGGTTAAAGCTCTTGGCCTTAAAGGGTGTAATTTCGAACTTATCAAAATAGTAACACGTCGTCGTACTATCGAGGTCGAACTCCTCTCCTTTTGGAGAAGGCCCTTGACCTTAAAGTGTGTTATTTCGAACTTATCGAAATAGTAACCCATTGTCGTTCGATCGAGCTCGAACTCTTCTCTTTTGGCGAAGGCCCTTGGTTTTAAAGGGTGTTATTTTGAACTTATCGAAATAGTAAGTCGTCGTCGTTCGATCGAGGTCGAACTTTTCTCTTGTTGGCGAATTCTCTTGGCCTTAAAGGGTGTAATTTCGAACTTATCGAAATAGTAACCCATCATCGTTCGATCGATGTCGAACTCTTCTCTTTTTGCTAAAGGCCCTTGGCCATAAATGGTGTTATTTAGAACTTATAGAAATAGTAACTCTTCGTCGTTCGATCGAGGTCGAACTCTTCTCTTCTTGGCAAAGGCCCTTGGCCTTAAAGGGTGTTATTTTGAACTTATCGAAATAGTAACCCATCGTCGTTCGATCGAGGTCGAACTCTTCTCTTTTTGGCGAAGGCCCTTGGCATTAAAGGGTGTTATTTTGAACTTATTAAAATTGTAACCCATCATCGTTCGATCGAGGTCGAACTCTTTTCTTGTTTGCATAGGCCCTTGACCTTAAAGGGTGTTATTTCGGACTTATTGAAATAGTAACTCGTCGTCGTTCGATCGAGGTCGAACACTATTCTTGTTGGCGAAGGCCTTTGGCCTTAAAGGGTGTTATTTCGAACTTATCGAAATAGTAACCCGTCGTCGTTCGATCGAGGTCGAACTCTTCTCTATTTGGTGAAGTCCCTTGGCCTTAAAGGGTGTAATTTCGAACTTATCGAAATAGTAACCCATCATCGTTCGATTGATGTCGAACTCTTCTCTTTTTGCTGAAGGCCCTTGGCCTTAAAGGGTGTTATTTAGAACTTATAAAAATAGTAACTCGTCGTCGTTCGATCGAGGTCGAACTGTTCTCTTTTTGGCGAAGGCCCTTAGCCTTAAAGGGTGTTATTTCAAACGTGTCAAAATAGTAACCCGTCGTCATTCGATCGAGGTTGAACTCTTCTATTTATGGCGAAGTCCCTTTGCCTTAAACGGTGTTATTTAAAACTTATCGAAATAGTAACTCGTCGTCGTTCGATCGAGGTCGAACTCTTCTCTTTTTGGTGAAGGCCCTTTGCCTTAAAGGGTGTTATTTCGCACTTATCGAAATAGTAGCCTATCATTGTTCGATCAAGATCGAACTCTTCTCTTGTTGGCGAAAGCTCTTGGCCTTAAAGGGTGTAATTTCGAACTTATAAAAATAGTAACCCGTCGTCGTACTATTGAGGTCGAACTCCTCTCTTTTTGGCGAAGGCCCTTGACCTTAAAGTGTGTTATTTCGAACTTATCGAAATAGTAACCCATTGTCGTTCGATCGAGCTCGAACTCTTCTCTTTTTGCTGAAGGCCCTTGGCCATAAAGGGTGTTATTTATAACTTATAGAAATAGTAACTCGTCGTCGTTTGATCGAGGTCGAACTCTTCTCTTCTTGGCAAAGGACCTTGGCCTTAAAGGGTGTTATTTTGAACTTATCGAAATAGTAACCCGTCATCGTTCGATCGAGGTCAAACTCTTCTCTTTTTGGCGAAGGCCCTTGGCATTAAAGGGTGTTATTTTGAACTTATTAAAATTGTAACCCATCATCGTTCGATCGAGGTTGAACTCTTTTCTTATTTGCATAGGCCCTTGACCTTAAAGGGTGTTATTTCGGACTTATCGAAATAGTAACTCGTCGTCGTTCGATCGAGGTCGAACACTACTCTTGTTGGCGAAGGCCTATGGCCTTAAAGGGTGTTATTTCGAACTTATCGAATTAGTAACACGTCGTCGTTCGATCGAGGTCGAACTCTTCTATTTTTGGTGAAGTCCCTTGGCCTTAAAGGGTGTAATTTCGAACTTATCAAAATAGTAACCCATCGTCGTACTATCGAGGTCGAACTCCTCTCCTTTTGGCGAAGGCCCTTGACCTTAAAGTGTGTTATTTTGAACTTATAGAAATAGTAACCCATTGTTGTTCAATCGAGGACGAACTCTTCTCGTTTGGGGAAGGCCCTTGGCCTTAAAGTGTGTAATTTCGAAATTATCGAAATAGTAACCCATCATCATTCGATCGAGGTCGAACTGTTCTCTTTTTGGCGAAGGCCCTTAGCCTTAAAGGGTGTTATTTCAAACGTGTCAAAATAGTAACCCGTCGTCATTCGATCGAGGTTGAACTCTTCTATTTATGG
Organism: Nicotiana sylvestris; assembly: GCF_000393655.2. Taxonomy (NCBI): domain Eukaryota; kingdom Viridiplantae; phylum Streptophyta; class Magnoliopsida; order Solanales; family Solanaceae; genus Nicotiana; species Nicotiana sylvestris. The sequence goes on from NC_091057.1 coordinate 69,953,383, forward strand.
CGAAGTCCCTTTGCCTTAAACAGTGTTATTTAAAACTTATCGAAATAGTAACTCGTCGTCGTTCGATCGAGGTCGAACTCTTATCTTTTTGGTGAAGGCCCTTTGCCTTAAAGGGTGTTATTTTGCACTTATAGAAATAGTAGCCTATCATCGTTCGATCAAGATCGAAGTCTTCTCTTGTTGGCGAAAGCTCTTGGACTTAAAGGGTGTAATTTCGAACTTATCAAAATAGTAACCCGTCGTCGTACTATTGAGGTCGAACTCCTCTCCTTTTGGCGAAGGCGCTTGACCTTAAAGTGTGTTATTTCGAACTTATCGAAATAGTAACCCATTGTCGTTCGATCCAGCTCGAACTCTTCTCTTTTTGCTGAAGGCCCTTGGCCATAAAGGGTGTTATTTAGAACTTATAGAAATAGTAACTCGTCGTCGTTTGATCGAGGTCGAACTCTTCTCTTCTTGGCAAAGGCCCTTGGCCTTAAAGGGTGTTATTTTGAACTTATCGAAATAGTAACCCGTCGTCGTTCGATCGAGGTCGAACTCTTCTCTTTTTGGCGAAGGCCCTTGGCATTAAAGGGTGTTATTTTGAACTTATTAAAATTGTAACCCATCATCGTTCGATCGAGGTTGAACTCTTTTCTTATTTGCATAGGCCCTTGACCTTAAAGGGTGTTATTTCGGACTTATCGAAATAGTAACTCGTCGTCGTTCGATCGAGGTCGAACACTACTCTTGTTGGCGAAGGCCTATGGCCTTAAAGGGTGTTATTTCGAACTTATCGAATTAGCAACACGTCGTCGTTCGATCGAGGTCGAACTCTTCTCTTTTTGGTGAAGTCCCTTGGCCTTAAAGGGTGTAATTTCGAACTTATCAAAATAGTAACCCGTCGTCGTACTATCGAGGTCGAACTCCTCTCCTTTTGGCGAAGGCCCTTGACCTTAAAGTGTGTTATTTCGAACTTATCGAAATAGTAACCCATTGTCGTTCGATCGAGCTCGAACTCTTCTCTTTTGGCGAAGGCCCTTGGCTTTAAATGGTGTTATTTTGAACTTATCAAAATAGTAACCCGTCGTCGTTCGATCGATGTTGAACTCTTCTCTTTTTGGCGAAGGCCCTTGGCATTAAAGGGTGTTATTTTGAACTTATTAAAATTGTACCCCATCGTCGTTCGATCGAGGTCGAACTCTTTTCTTGTTTGCATAGGCCCTTGGACTTAAAGGGTGTTATTTCGGACTTATCGAAAGGCTAACTCGTCGTCGTTCGATCGAGGTCGAACACTACTCTTGTTGGGGAAGGCCTTTGGCCTTAAAGGTTGTTATTTCGAACTTATCGAAATAGTAACCCGTCGTCGTTCGATCGAGGTCGAACTCTTCTCTTTTTGGTGAAGTCCCTTGGCCTTAAAGGGCGTAATTTCGAACTTATCGAAATAGTAACCCATCATCGTTCAATCGATGTCGAACTCTTCTCATTTTGCTGAAGGCCCTTGGCCATAAAGTGTGTTATTTAGAACTTATAGAAATAGTAACTCGTCGTCGTTCGATCGAGGTCGAACTCTTCTCTTATTGGCAAAGGCCCTTGGCCTTAAAGGGTGTTATTTTGAACTTATCGAAATAGTAAACCGTCATCGTTCGATCGATGTCGAACTCTTCTCTTTTTGGCGAAGGCCCTTGGCATTAAAGGGTGTTATTTTGAACTTATAGAAATAGTAACTCGTCGTCGTTCGATCGAGGTCGAACTCTTCTCTTCTTGGAAAAAGCCCTTGGCCTTAAAAGGGTGTTATTTTGAACTTATCAAAATATTAACCCATCATCATTCGATCGAGGTCAAACTCTTCTCGTGTTGGCAAAGGCCCTTGGCTTTAAAGGGTGTTATTTCGAACTTATCGAAATAGTAACTCATCGTCGTTCGATAGAGGTCGAACTCTTCTCCTGTTGGCGAAGGCCCTTGACCTTAAAGGGTGTTATTTTGAACTTATAGAAATTGTAACCCATTGTCGTTTGATCGAGGCCGACCTCTTCTTGTTTGGGGAAGGCCCTTGGCCTTAAAGTGTGTAATTTTGAACTTATCGAAATAGTAACCCGTCATCATTCGATCGAGGTCAAACTCTTCTCTTTTTGGCAAAGGCCCTTAGCCTAAAAGGGTGTTATTTAAACTTGTCAAAATAGTAACCCGTCGTCATTCGATCGAGGTTGAACTCTTCTATTTATGGCGAAGGCCCTTTGCCTTAAACGGTGTTATTTAAAACTTATCGAAATAGTAACTCGTCGTCGTTCGATCGAGGTCGAACTCTTCTCTTTTTGGTGAAGGCCCATTGCCTTAAAGGGTGTTATTTCGCACTTATCGAAATAGTTGCCTGTCATCGTTCGATCAAGATCGAACTCTTCTCTTATTGGCGAAAGCTCTTGGCCTTAAAGGGTGTAATTTCGAACTTATCAAAATAGTAACCCGTCGTCGTACTATCGAGGTCGAACTCTTCTCTTTTTGCTGTAGGCCCTTGGCCTTAAAGGGTGTTATTTAGAACTTATAGAAACAGTAACTCGTCGTCGTTCGATAGAGGTCGAACTCTTCTCCTGTTGGCGAAGTCCCTTGACCTTAAAGGGTGTTATTTTGAACTTATAGAAATAGTAACCCATTGTTGTTCGATCGAGGAAGAACTCTTCTCGTTTGGGGAAGGCCCTTGGCCTTAAAGTGTGTAATTTTGAAATTATCGAAATAGTAACCCGTCATCATTCGATCGAGGTCGAACTGTTCTCTTTTTGGCGAAGGCCCTTAGCCTTAAAGGGTGTTATTTCAAACTTGTCAAAATAGTAACCCATCGTCATACGATCGAGGTTGAACTCTTCTATTTATGGCGAAGGCCCTTTGCCTTAAACGGTGTTATTTAAAACTTATCGAAATAGTAACTCGTCGTCGTTCGATCGAGGTCGAACTCTTCTCTTTTTGGTGAAGGCCCTTTGCCTTAAAGGGTGTTATTTCGAACTTATCGAAATAGTATCCTATCATCGTTCGATCAAGATCGAACTCTTCTCTTGTTGGCGATAACTCTTGGCCTTAAAGGGTGTAATTTCAAACTTGTCAAAATAGTAACCCGTCGTCGTACTATTGAGGTCGAACTCCTCTCCTTTTGGCGAAGGCCCTTGACCTTAAAGTGTGTTATTTCGAACTTATCGAAATAGTAACCCATTGTCGTTCGATCGAGCTCGAACTCTTCTCTTTTTGCTGAAGGCCCTTGGCCATGAAGGGTGTTATTTAGAACTTATTGAAATAGTAACTATTCGTCGTTCGATCGAGGTCGAACACTTCTTTTTTTGGCAAAGGCCCTTGGCCTTAAAGGGTGTAATTTCGAACTTATCAAAATAGAAACCCGTCGTCGTACTATTGAGGTCGAATTCCTCTCCTTTTGGCGAAGGCCCTTGACCTTAAAGTGTGTTATTTCGAACTTATCGAAATAGTAACCCATTGTCGTTCGATCGAGCTCGAACTCTTCTCTTTTTGCTGAAGGCCCTTGGCCATAAAGGGTGTTATTTAGAACTTATAGAAATAGTAACTCGTCGTCGTTCGATCGAGGTCGAACACTTCTCTTTTTGGCAAAGGCCCTTGGCCTTAAAGGGTGTTATTTTGAACTTATCGAAATAGTAACCCGTCGTCGTTCGATCGAGGTCGAACTCTTCTCTTTTTGGCGAAGGCCCTTGGCATTAAAGGGTGTTATTTTGAACTTATTAAAATTGTAACCCATCATCGTTCGATCGAGGTCGAACTCTTTTCTTATTTGCATAGTCCCTTGACCTTAAAGGGTGTTATTTCGGACTTATCGAAATAGTAACTCATCGTCGTTCGATCGAGGTCGAACACTACTCTTGTTGGCGAAGGCCTATGGCCTTAAAGGGTGTTATTTCGAACTTATCGCAATAGTAACACGTCGTCGTTCGATCGAGGTTGAACTCTTCTCTTTTTGGTGAAGTCCCTTGGCCTTAAAGGGTGTAATTTCGAACTTATCAAAATAGTAACCCGTCGTCGTACTATCGAGGTCGAACTCCTCTCCTTTTGGCGAAGGCCCTTGACCTTAAAGTGTGTTATTTCAAACTTATCGAAATAGTAACCCATTGTCGTTCGATCGAGCTCGAACTCTTCTCTTTTTGGCGAAGGCCCTTGGCCTTAAAGGGTGTTATTTTGAACTTATCAAAATAGTAACCCGTCGTCGTTCGATCGAGGTTGAACTCTTCTCTTTTTGGCGAAGGCCCTTGGCATTAAAGGGTGTTATTTTGAACTTATTAAAATTGTAACCCATCGTCGTTCGATCAAGGTCGAACTCTTTTCTTGTTTGCATAGGCCCTTGGACTTAAAGGGTGTTATTTCGGACTTATCGAAAGAGTAACTCGTCGTCGTTCGATCGAGGTCGAACACTACTCTTGTTGGCGAAGGCCTTTGGCCTTAAAGGGTGTTATTTCGAACTTATCGAAATAGTAACCCGTCGTCGTTCGATCGAGGTCGAACTCTTCTCTTTTTGGTGAAGTCCCTTGGCCTTAAAGGGCGTAATTTCCAACTTATCGAAATAGTAACCCATCATCGTTCGATCGATGTCGAACTCTTCTCATTTTGCTGAAGGCCCTTGGCCATAAAGGGTGTTATTTAGAACTTATAGAAATAGTAACTCGTCGTCGTTCGATCAAGGTCGAACTCTTCTCTTATTGGCAAAGGCCCTTGGCCTTAAAGGGTGTTATTTTGAACTTATCGAAATAGTAAACCATCGTCGTTCGATCGAGGTCGAACTCTTCTCTTTTTGGCGAAGGCCCTTGGCATTAAAGGGTGTTATTTTGAACTTATTAAAATTGTAACCCATCGTCGTTCGATCAAGGTCGAACTTTTTCTTGTTTGCATAGTCCCTTGGACTTAAAGGGTGTTATTTCGGACTTATCGAAATAGTAACTCGTCGTCGTTCGATCGAGGTCGAACACTGTTATTTCGAACTTATCGAAATCGTAACCCGTCGTCGTTCGATCGAGGTCAAACTCTTCTCTTTTTGGTGAAGTCCCTTGGCCTTAAAGTGTGTAATTTCGAACTTATCGAAATAGTAACCCATCATCGTTCGATCGATGTCGAACTCTTCTCTTTTTGCTGAAGGCCCTTGGCCTTAAAGGGTGTTATTTAGAACTTATAGAAATAGTAACTCGTCGTCGTTCGATCGAGGTCGAACTCTTCTCTTCTTGGAAAAGGCCCTTGGCCTTAAAGGGTGTTATTTTGAACTTATCAAAATATTAACCCATCATCATTCGATCGAGGTCAAACTCTTCTCGTGTTGGCGAAGGCCCTTGGCTTTAAAGGGTGTTATTTCGAACTTATCGAAACAGTAACTCGTCGTCGTTCGATAAAGGTCGAACTCTTCTCCTGTTGGCGAAGGCCCTTGACCTTAAAGGGTGTTATTTTGAACTTATAGAAATTGTAACCTATTGTCGTTCGATCGAGGCCGAACTCTTCTCTTTTTGGCAAAGGCCCTTAGCCTAAAAGGGTGTTATTTAAACTTGTCAAAATAGTAACCCGTCGTCATTCGATCGAGGTTGAACTCTTCTATTTATGGCGAAGGCCCTTTGCCTTAAACGGTGTTATTTAAAACTTATCGAAATAGTAACTCGTCGTCGTTCGATCGAGGTCGAACTCTTCTCTTTTTGGTGAAGGCCCATTGCCTTAAAGGGTGTTATTTCGCACTTATCGAAATAGTTGCCTGTCATCGTTCGATCAAGATCGAACTCTTCTCTTGTTGGTTAAAGCTCTTGGCCTTAAAGGGTGTAATTTCGAACTTATCAAAATAGTAACACGTCGTCGTACTATCGAGGTCGAACTCCTCTCCTTTTGGAGAAGGCCCTTGACCTTAAAGTGTGTTATTTCGAACTTATCGAAATAGTAACCCATTGTCGTTCGATCGAGCTCGAACTCTTCTCTTTTGGCGAAGGCCCTTGGTTTTAAAGGGTGTTATTTTGAACTTATCGAAATAGTAAGTCGTCGTCGTTCGATCGAGGTCGAACTTTTCTCTTGTTGGCGAATTCTCTTGGCCTTAAAGGGTGTAATTTCGAACTTATCGAAATAGTAACCCATCATCGTTCGATCGATGTCGAACTCTTCTCTTTTTGCTAAAGGCCCTTGGCCATAAATGGTGTTATTTAGAACTTATAGAAATAGTAACTCTTCGTCGTTCGATCGAGGTCGAACTCTTCTCTTCTTGGCAAAGGCCCTTGGCCTTAAAGGGTGTTATTTTGAACTTATCGAAATAGTAACCCATCGTCATTCGATCGAGGTCGAACTCTTCTCTTTTTGGCGAAGGCTCTTGGCATTAAAGGGTGTTATTTTGAACTTATTAAAATTGTAACCCATCATCGTTCGATCGAGGTCGAACTCTTTTCTTGTTTGCATAGGCCCTTGACCTTAAAGGGTGTTATTTCGGACTTATTGAAATAGTAACTCGTCGTCGTTCGATCGAGGTCGAACACTATTCTTGTTGGCGAAGGCCTTTGGCCTTAAAGGGTGTTATTTCGAACTTATCGAAATAGTAACCCGTCGTCGTTCGATCGAGGTCGAACTCTTCTCTATTTGGTGAAGTCCCTTGGCCTTAAAGGGTGTAATTTCGAACTTATCGAAATAGTAACCCATCATCGTTCGATCGATGTCGAACTCTTCTCTTTTTGCTGAAGGCCCTTGGCCTTAAAGGGTGTTATTTAGAACTTATAAAAATAGTAACTCGTCGTCGTTCGATCGAGGTCGAACTGTTCTCTTTTTGGCGAAGGCCCTTAGCCTTAAAGGGTGTTATTTCAAACGTGTCAAAATAGTAACCCGTCGTCATTCGATCGAGGTTGAACTCTTCTATTTATGGCGAAGTCCCTTTGCCTTAAACGGTGTTATTTAAAACTTATCGAAATAGTAACTCGTCGTCGTTCGATCGAGGTCGAACTCTTCTCTTTTTGGTGAAGGCCCTTTGCCTTAAAGGGTGTTATTTCGCACTTATCGAAATAGTAGCCTATCATTGTTCGATCAAGATCGAACTCTTCTCTTGTTGGCGAAAGCTCTTGGCCTTAAAGGGTGTAATTTCGAACTTATCAAAATAGTAACCCGTCGTCGTACTATTGAGGTCGAACTCCTCTCTTTTTGGCGAAGGCCCTTGACCTTAAAGTGTGTTATTTCGAACTTATCGAAATAGTAACCCATTGTCGTTCGATCGAGCTCGAACTCTTCTCTTTTGCTGAAGGCCCTTGGCCATAAAGGGTGTTATTTATAACTTATAGAAATAGTAACTCGTCGTCGTTTGATCGAGGTCGAACTCTTCTCTTCTTGGCAAAGGACCTTGGCCTTAAAGGGTGTTATTTTGAACTTATCGAAATAGTAACCCGTCATCGTTCGATCGAGGTCAAACTCTTCTCTTTTTGGCGAAGGCCCTTGGCATTAAAGGGTGTTATTTTGAACTTATTAAAATTGTAACCCATCATCGTTCGATCGAGGTTGAACTCTTTTCTTATTTGCATAGGCCCTTGACCTTAAAGGGTGTTATTTCGGACTTATCGAAATAGTAACTCGTCGTCGTTCGATCGAGGTCGAACACTACTCTTGTTGGCGAAGGCCTATGGCCTTAAAGGGTGTTATTTCGAACTTATCAAATTAGTAACACGTCGTCGTTCGATCGAGGTCGAACTCTTCTATTTTTGGTGAAGTCCCTTGGCCTTAAAGGGTGTAATTTCGAACTTATCAAAATAGTAACCCATCGTCGTACTATCGAGGTCGAACTCCTCTCCTTTTGGCGAAGGCCCTTGACCTTAAAGTGTGTTATTTTGAACTTATAGAAATAGTAACCCATTGTTGTTCAATCGAGGACGAACTCTTCTCGTTTGGGGAAGGCCCTTGGCCTTAAAGTGTGTAATTTCGAAATTATCGAAATAGTAACCCATCATCATTCGATCGAGGTCGAACTGTTCTCTTTTTGGCGAAGGCCCTTAGCCTTAAAGGGTGTTATTTCAAACGTGTCAAAATAGTAACCCGTCGTCATTCGATCGAGGTTGAACTCTTCTATTTATGGCGAAGTCCCTTTGCCTTAAACAGTGTTATTTAAAACTTATCGAAATAGTAACTCGTCGTCGTTCGATCGAGGTCGAACTCTTATCTTTTTGGTGAAGGCCCTTTGCCTTAAAGGGTGTTATTTTGCACTTACCGAAATAGTAGCCTATCATTGTTCGATCAAGATCGAAGTCTTCTCTTGTTGGCGAAAGCTCTTGGCCTTAAAGGGTGTAATTTCGAACTTATCAAAATAGTAACCCGTCGTCGTACTATTGAGGTCGAACTCCTCTCCTTTTGGCGAAGGCGCTTGACCTTAAAGTGTGTTATTTCGAACTTATCGAAATAGTAACCCATTGTCGTTCGTTCCAGCTCGAACTCTTCTCTTTTTGCTGAAGGCCCTTGGCCATAAAGGGTGTTATTTAGAACTTATAGAAATAGTAACTCGTCGTCGTTTGATCGAGGTCGAACTCTTCTCTTCTTGGCAAAGGCCCTTGGCCTTAAAGGGTGTTATTTTGAACTTATCGAAATAGTAACCCGTCGTCGTTCGATAGAGGTCGAACTCTTCTCTTTTTGGCGAAGGCCCTTGGCATTATAGGGTGTTATTTTGAACTTATTAAAATTGTAACCCATCATCGTTCGATCGAGGTTGAACTCTTTTCTTATTTGCATAGGCCCTTGACCTTAAAGGGTGTTATTTCGGACTTATCGAAATAGTAACTCGTCGTCGTTCGATCGAGGTCGAACACTACTCTTGTTGGCGAAGGCCTATGGCCTTAAAGGGTGTTATTTCGAACTTATCGAATTAGCAACACGTCGTCGTTCGATCGAGGTCGAACTCTTCTCTTTTTGGTGAAGTCCCTTGGCCTTAAAGGGTGTAATTTCGAACTTATCAAAATAGTAACCCGTCGTCGTACTATCGAGGTCGAACTCCTCTCCTTTTGGCGAAGGCCCTTGACCTTAAAGTGTGTTATTTCGAACTTATCGAAATAGTAACCCATTGTCGTTCGATCGAGCTCGAACTCTTCTCTTTTGGCGAAGGCCCTTGGCTTTAAATGGTGTTATTTTGAACTTATCAAAATAGTAACCCGTCGTCGTTCGATCGATGTTGAACTCTTCTCTTTTTGGCGAAGGCCCTTGGCATTAAAGGGTGTTATTTTGAACTTATTAAAATTGTACCCCATCGTCGTTCGATCGAGGTCGAACTCTTTTCTTGTTTGCATAGGCCCTTGGACTTAAAGGGTGTTATTTCGGACTTATCGAAAGGCTAACTCGTCGTCGTTCGATCGAGGTCGAACACTACTCTTGTTGGGGAAGGCCTTTGGCCTTAAAGGTTGTTATTTCGAACTTATCGAAATAGTAACCCGTCGTCGTTCGATCGAGGTCGAACTCTTCTCTTTTTGGTGAAGTCCCTTGGCCTTAAAGGGCGTAATTTCGAACTTATCGAAATAGTAACCCATCATCGTTCAATCGATGTCGAACTCTTCTCATTTTGCTGAAGGCCCTTGGCCATAAAGTGTGTTATTTAGAACTTATAGAAATAGTAACACGTCGTCGTTCGATCGAGGTCGAACTCTTCTCTTATTGGCAAAGGCCCTTGGCCTTAAAGGGTGTTATTTTGAACTTATCGAAATAGTAAACCGTCGTCGTTCGATCGAGGTCGAACTCTTCTCTTTTTGGCGAAGGCCCTTGGCATTAAAGGGTGTTATTTTGAACTTATAGAAATAGTAACTCGTCGTCGTTCGATCGAGGTCGAACTCTTCTCTTCTTGGAAAAAGCCCTTGGCCTTAAAGGGTGTTATTTTGAACTTATCAAAATATTAACCCATCATCATTCGATCGAGGTCAAACTCTTCTCGTGTTGGCAAAGGCCCTTGGCTTTAAAGGGTGTTATTTCGAACTTATCGAAATAGTAACTCATCGTCGTTCGATAGAGGTCGAACTCTTCTCCTGTTGGCGAAGGCCCTTGACCTTAAAGGGTGTTATTTTGAACTTATAGAAATTGTAACCCATTGTCGTTTGATCGAGGCCGACCTCTTCTTGTTTGGGGAAGGCCCTTGGCCTTAAAGTGTGTAATTTTGAACTTATCGAAATAGTAACCCGTCATCATTCGATCGAGGTCAAACTCTTCTCTTTTTGGCAAAGGCCCTTAGCCTAAAAGGGTGTTATTTAAACTTGTCAAAATAGTAACCCGTCGTCATTCGATCGAGGTTGAACTCTTCTATTTATAGCGAAGGCCCTTTGCCTTAAACGGTGTTATTTAAAACTTATCGAAATAGTAACTCGTCGTTGTTCGATCGAGGTCGAACTCTTCTCTTTTTGGTGAAGGCCCATTGCCTTAAAGGGTGTTATTTCGCACTTATCGAAATAGTTGCCTGTCATCGTTCGATCAAGATCGAACTCTTCTCTTATTGGCGAAAGCTCTTGGCCTTAAAGGGTGTAATTTCGAACTTATCAAAATAGTAACCCGTCGTCGTACTATCGAGGTCGAACTCTTCTCTTTTTGCTGTAGGCCCTTGGCCTTAAAGGGTGTTATTTAGAACTTATAGAAACAGTAACTCGTCGTCGTTCGATAGAGGTCGAACTCTTCTCCTGTTGGCGAAGTCCCTTGACCTTAAAGGGTGTTATTTTGAACTTATAGAAATAGTAACCCATTGTTGTTCGATCGAGGAAGAACTCTTCTCGTTTGGGGAAGGCCCTTGGCCTTAAAGTGTGTAATTTTGAAATTATCGAAATAGTAACCCGTCATCATTCGATCGAGGTCGAACTGTTCTCTTTTTGGCGAAGGCCCTTAGCCTTAAAGGGTGTTATTTCAAACTTGTCAAAATAGTAACCCGTCGTCATACGATCGAGGTTGAACTCTTCTATTTATGGCGAAGGCCCTTTGCCTTAAACGGTGTTATTTAAAACTTATCGAAATAGTAACTCGTCGTCGTTCGATCGAGGTCGAACTCTTCTCTTTTTGGTGAAGGCCCTTTGCCTTAAAGGGTGTTATTTCGAACTTATCGAAATAGTATCCTATCATCGTTCGATCAAGATCGAACTCTTCTCTTGTTGGCGATAACTTTTGGCCTTAAAGGGTGTAATTTCAAACTTATCAAAATAGTAACCCGTCGTCGTACTATTGAGGTCGAACTCCTCTCCTTTTGGCGAAGGCCCTTGACCTTAAAGTGTGTTATTTCGAACTTATCGAAATAGTAACCCATTGTCGTTCGATCGAGCTCGAACTCTTCTCTTTTTGCTGAAGGCCCTTGGCCATGAAGGGTGTTATTTAGAACTTATTGAAATAGTAACTATTCGTCGTTCGATCGAGGTCGAACACTTCTTTTTTTGGCAAAGGCCCTTGGCCTTAAAGGGTGTAATTTCGAACTTATCAAAATAGAAACCCGTCGTCGTACTATTGAGGTCGAATTCCTCTCCTTTTGGCGAAGGCCCTTGACCTTAAAGTGTGTTATTTCGAACTTATCGAAATAGTAACCCATTGTCGTTCGATCGAGCTCGAACTCTTCTCTTTTTGCTGAAGGCCCTTGGCCATAAAGGGTGTTATTTAGAACTTATAGAAATAGTAACTCGTCGTCGTTCGATCGAGGTCGAACACTTCTCTTTTTGGCAAAGGCCCTTGGCCTTAAAGGGTGTTATTTTGAACTTATCGAAATAGTAACCCGTCGTCGTTCGATCGAGGTCGAACTCTTCTCTTTTTGGCGAAGGCCCTTGGCATTAAAGGGTGTTATTTTGAACTTATTAAAATTGTAACCCATCATCGTTCGATCGAGGTCGAACTCTTTTCTTATTTGCATAGTCCCTTGACCTTAAAGGGTGTTATTTCGGACTTATCGAAATAGTAACTCATCGTCGTTCGATCGAGGTCGAACACTACTCTTGTTGGCGAAGGCCTATGGCCTTAAAGGGTGTTATTTCGAACTTATCGCAATAGTAACACGTCGTCGTTCGTTCGAGGTTGAACTCTTCTCTTTTTGGTGAAGTCCCTTGGCCTTAAAGGGTGTAATTTCGAACTTATCAAAATAGTAACCCGTCGTCGTACTATCGAGGTCGAACTCCTCTCCTTTTGGCGAAGGCCCTTGACCTTAAAGTGTGTTATTTCTAACTTATCGAAATAGTAACCCATTGTCGTTCGATCGAGCTCGAACTCTTCTCTTTTTGGCGAAGGCCCTTGGCCTTAAAGGGTGTTATTTTGAACTTATCAAAATAGTAACCCGTCGTCGTTCGATCGAGGTTGAACTCTTCTCTTTTTGGCGAAGGCCCTTGGCATTAAAGGGTGTTATTTTGAACTTATTAAAATTGTAACCCATCGTCGTTCGATCAAGGTCGAACTCTTTTCTTGTTTGCATAGGCCCTTGGACTTAAAGGGTGTTATTTCGGACTTATCGAAAGAGTAACTCGTCGTCGTTCGATCGAGGTCGAACACTACTCTTGTTGGCGAAGGCCTTTGGCCTTAAAGGGTGTTATTTCGAACTTATCGAAATAGTAACCCGTCGTCGTTCGATCGAGGTCAAACTCTTCTCTTTTTGGTGAAGTCCCTTGGCCTTAAAGGGCGTAATTTCGAACTTATCGAAATAGTAACCCATCATCGTTCGATCGATGTCGAACTCTTCTCATTTTGCTGAAGGCCCTTGGCCATAAAGGGTGTTATTTAGAACTTATAGAAATAGTAACTCGTCGTCGTTCGATCAAGGTCGAACTCTTCTCTTATTGGCAAAGGCCCTTGGCCTTAAAGGGTGTTATTTTGAACTTATCGAAATAGTAAACCATCGTCGTTCGATCGAGGTCGAACTCTTCTCTTTTTGGCGAAGGCCCTTGGCATTAAAGGGTGTTATTTTGAACTTATTAAAATTGTAACCCATCGTCGTTCGATCGAGGTCGAACTTTTTCTTGTTTGCATAGTCCCTTGGCCTTAAAGGGTGTTATTTCGGACTTATCGAAATAGTAACTCGTCGTCGTTCGATCGAGGTCGAACACTGTTATTTCGAACTTTTCGAAATGGTAACCCGTCGTCGTTCGATCGAGGTCAAACTCTTCTCTTTTTGGTGAAGTCCCTTGGCCTTAAAGTGTGTAATTTCGAACTTATCGAAATAGTAACCCATCATCGTTCGATCGATGTCGAACTCTTCTCTTTTTGCTGAAGGCCCTTGGCCTTAAAGGGTGTTATTTAGAACTTATAGAAATAGTAACTCGTCGTCGTTCGATCGAGGTCGAACTCTTCTCTTCTTGGAAAATGCCCTTGGCCTTAAAGGGTGTTATTTTGAACTTATCAAAATATTAACCCATCATCATTCGATCGAGGTCAAACTCTTCTCGTGTTGGCGAAGGCCCTTGGCTTTAAAGGGTGTTATTTCGAACTTATCGAAACAGTAACTCGTCGTCGTTCGATAAAGGTCGAACTCTTCTCCTGTTGGCGAAGGCCCTTGACCTTAAAGGGTGTTATTTTGAACTTATAGAAATTGTAACCTATTGTCGTTCGATAGAGGCCGAACTCTTCTCTTTTTGGCAAAGGCCCTTAGCCTAAAAGGGTGTTATTTAAACTTGTCAAAATAGTAACCCGTCGTCATTCGATCGAGGTTGAACTCTTCTATTTATGGCGAAGGCCCTTTGCCTTAAACGGTGTTATTTAAAACTTATCGAAATAGTAACTCGTCGTCGTTCGATCGAGGTCGAAATCTTCTCTTTTTGGTGAAGGCCCATTGCCTTAAAGGGTGTTATTTCGCACTTATCGAAATAGTTGCCTGTCATCGTTCGATCAAGATCGAACTCTTCTCTTGTTGGTTAAAGCTCTTGGCCTTAAAGGGTGTAATTTCGAACTTATCAAAATAGTAACACGTCGTCGTACTATCGAGGTCGAACTCCTCTCCTTTTGGAGAAGGCCCTTGACCTTAAAGTGTGTTATTTCGAACTTATCGAAATAGTAACCCATTGTCGTTCGATCGAGCTCGAACTCTTCTCTTTTGGCGAAGGCCCTTGGTTTTAAAGGGTGTTATTTTGAACTTATCGAAATAGTAAGTCGTCGTCGTTCGATCGAGGTCGAACTTTTCTCTTGTTGGCGAATTCTCTTGGCCTTAAAGGGTGTAATTTCGAACTTATCGAAATAGTAACCCATCATCGTTCGATCGATGTCGAACTCTTCTCTTTTTGCTAAAGGCCCTTGGCCATAAATGGTGTTATTTAGAACTTATAGAAATAGTAACTCTTCGTCGTTCGATCGAGGTCGAACTCTTCTCTTCTTGGCAAAGGCCATTGGCCTTAAAGGGTGTTATTTTGAACTTATCGAAATAGTAACCCATCGTCGTTCGATCGAGGTCGAACTCTTCTCTTTTTGGCGAAGGCCCTTGGCATTAAAGGGTGTTATTTTGAACTTATTAAAATTGTAACCCATCATCGTTCGATCGAGGTCGAACTCTTTTCTTGTTTGCATAGGCCCTTGACCTTAAAGGGTGTTATTTCGGACTTATTGAAATAGTAACTCGTCGTCGTTCGATCGAGGTCGAACACTATTCTTGTTGGCGAAGGCCTTTGGCCTTAAAGGGTGTTATTTCGAACTTATCGAAATAGTAACCCGTCGTCGTTCGATCGAGGTCGAACTCTTCTCTATTTGGTGAAGTCCCTTGGCCTTAAAGGGTGTAATTTCGAACTTATCGAAATAGTAACCCATCATCGTTCGATCGATGTCGAACTCTTCTCTTTTTGCTGAAGGCCCTTGGCCTTAAAGGGTGTTATTTAGAACTTATAAAAATAGTAACTCGTCGTCGTTCGATCGAGGTCGAACTCTTCTCTTCTTGGAAAAGGCCCTTGGCCTTAAAGGGTGTTATTTTGAACTTATCAAAATATTAACCCATCATCATTCGATCGAGGTCAAACTCTTCTCGTGTTGGCGAAGGCCCTTGGCTTTAAAGGGTGTTATTTCGAACTTATCGAAACAGTAACTCGTCGTTGTTCGATAGAGGTCGAACTCTTATCCTGTTGGCGAAGGCCCTTGGCCTTAAAGTGTGTAATTTTGAACTTATCGAAATAGTAACCCGTCATCATTCGATCGAGGTCAAACTCTTCTCTTTTTGGCGAAGGCCCTTAGCCTTAAAGGGTGTTATTTCAAACTTGTCAAAATAGTAACCCGTCGTCATTCGATCGAGGTTGAACTCTTCTATTTATGGCGAAGGCCCTTTGCCTTAAACGGTGTTATTTAAAACTTATCGAAATAGTAACTCATCGTCGTTCGATCGAGGTCGAACTCTTCTCTTTTTGGTGAAGGCCCTTTGCCTTAAAGGGTGTTATTTCGCACTTATCGAAATAGTTGCCTGTCATCGTTCGATCAAGATCGAACTCTTCTCTTGTTGGCGAAAGCTCTTGGACTTAAAGGGTGTAATTTCGAACTTATCAAAACAGTAACCCGTCGTCGTATTGTCGAGGTCGAACTTCTCTCCTTTTGGCGAAGGCCCTTGACCTTAAAGTGTGTTATTTCGAACTTATCAAAATAGTAACCCATTGTCGTTCGATCGAGCTCGAACTCTTCTCTTTTTGGCGAATTCTCTTGGCCTTAAAGGGTGTAATTTCGAACTTATCGAAATAGTAACCCATCATCGTTCGATCGATGTCGAACTCTTCTCTTTTTGCTGATGGCCCTTGGCCATAAAGGGTGTTATTTAGAACTTATAGAAATAGTAAATCGTCGTCATTCGATCGAGGTCGAACTCTTTTCTTCTTGGCAAATGCCCTTGGCCTTAAAGGGTGTTATTTTGAACTTATCGAAATAGTAACCCATCGTCGTTCGATCGAGGTCGAACTCTTCTCTTTTTGGCGAAGGCCCTTGGCATTAAAGGGTGTTATTTTGAACTTATTAAAATTGTAACCCATCATCGTTCGATCGAGGTCGAACTCTTTTCTTGTTTGCATAGGCCCTTGACCTTAAAGGGTGTTATTTCGGACTTATTGAAATAGTAACTCGTCGTCGTTCGATCGAGGTCGAACACTATTCTTGTTGGCGAAGGCCTTTGGCCTTAAAGGGTGTTATTTCGAACTTATCGAAATAGTAACCCGTCGTCGTTCGATCGAGGTCGAACTCTTCTCTTTTTGGTGAAGTCCCTTGGCCTTAAAGGGTGTAATTTCGAACTTATCGAAATAGTAACCCATCATCGTTCGATCGATGTCGAACTCTTCTCTTTTTGCTGAAGGCCCTTGGCCTTAAAGGGTGTTATTTAGAACTTATAGAAATAGTAACTCGTCGTCGTTCGATCGAGGTCGAACTCTTCTCTTCTTGGAAAAGGCCCTTGGCCTTAAAGGGTGTTATTTTGAACTTATCAAAATATTAACCCATCATCATTCGATCGAGGTCAAACTCTTCTCGTGTTGGCGAAGGCCCTTGGCTTTAAATGGTGTTATTTCGAACTTATCGAAACAATAACTCGTTGTTGTTCGATAGAGGTCGAACTCTTATCCTGTTGGCGAAGGCCCTTGACCTTAAAGGGTGTTATTTTGAACTTATAGAAATAGTAACCCATTGTCGTTCATTCGAGGCCGAACTCTTCTCGTTTGGGGAAGGCCCTTGGCCTTAAAGTGTGTAATTTTGAACTTATCGAAATAGTAACCCGTCATCATTCGATCGAGGTCAAACTATTCTCTTTTTGGCGAAGGCCCTTATCCTTAAAGGGTGCTATTTCAAACTTGTCAAAATAGTAACCCGTCGTCATTCGATCGAGGTTGAACTCTTCTATTTATGGCGAAGGCCCTTTGCCTTAAACGGTGTTATTTAAAACTTATCGAAATAGAAACTCGTCGTCGTTCGATCGAGGTCGAACTCTTCTCTTTTTGGTGAAGGCCCTTTGCCTTAAAGGGTGTTATTTCGCACTTATCGAAATAATTGCCTGTCATCGTTCGATCAAGATCGAACTCTTCTCTTGTTGGCGAAAGCTCTTGGACTTAAAGGGTGTAATTTCGAACTTATCAAAACAGTAACCCGTCGTCGTATTGTCGAGGTCGAACTTCTCTCCTTTTGGCGAAGGCCCTTGACCTTAAAGTGTGTTATTTCGAACTTATCGAAATAGTAACCCATTGTCGTTCGATCGAGCTCGAACTCTTCTCTTTTTGGCGAAGGCCCTTGGCCTTAAAGGGTGTTATTTTGAACTTATGGAAATAGTAACCCGTCGTCGTTCGATCGAGGTCGAATTCTTCTCTGGTTGGCGAATTCTCTTGGCCTTAAAGGGTGTAATTTCGAACTTATCGAAATAGTAACCCATCATCGTTCGATCGATGTCGAACTCTTCTCTTTTTGCTGAAGGCCCTTGGCCATAAAGGGTGTTATTTAGAACTTATAGAAATAGTAAATCGTCGTCATTCGATCGAGGTCGAACTCTTTTCTTCTTGGCAAATGCCCTTGGCCTTAAAGGGTGTTATTTTGAACTTATCGAAATAGTAAACTGTCGTCGTACGATCGAGGTCGAACTCTTCTCTTTTTGGCGAAGGCCGTTGGCATTAAAGGGTGTTATTTTGAACTTATTAAAATTGTAACCCATCGTCGTTCGATCGAGGTCGAACTCTTTTCTTGTTTGCATAGGCCCTTGGACTTAAACGGTGTTATTTTGGACTTATCGAAAGAGTAACTCGTCATCGTTCGATCGAGGTCGAACACTACTCTTGTTGGCGAAGGCCTTTGGCCTTAAAGTGTGTTATTTCGATCTTATCGAAATAGTAACCCATCGTCGTTCGATCGAGGTCGAACTCTTCTCTTATTGGTGAAGTCCCTTGGCCTTAAAGGGTGTAATTTCGAACTTATCGAAATAGTAACCCATCATCGTTCGATCGATGTCGAACTCTTCTTTTTTTGCTGAAGGCCCTTGGCCTTAAAGGGTGTTATTTAGAACTTATAGAAATAGTAAATCGTCGTCATTCGATCGAGGTCGAACTCTTTTCTTCTTGGCAAATGCCCTTGGCCTTAAAGGGTGTTATTTTGAACTTATCGAAATAGTAAACTGTCGTCGTACGATCGAGGTCGAACTCTTCTCTTTTTGGCGAAGGCCGTTGGCATTAAAGGGTGTTATTTTGAACTTATTAAAATTGTAACCCATCGTCGTTCGATCGAGGTCGAACTCTTTTCTTGTTTGCATAGGCCCTTGGACTTAAAGGGTGTTATTTCGGACTTATCGAAAGAGTAACTCGTCATCGTTCGATCGAGGTCGAACACTACTCTTGTTGGCGAAGGCCTTTGGCCTTAAAGTGTGTTATTTCGAACTTATCGAAATAGTAACCCATCATCGTTCGATCGATGTCGAACTCTTCTCTTTTTGCTGAAGGCCCTTGGCCTTAAAGGGTGTTATTTAGAACTTATAAAAATAGTAACTCATCGTCGTTCGATCGAGGTCGAACTCTTCTCTTCTTGGAAAAGGCCCTTGGCCTTAAAGGGTGTTATTTTGAACTTATCAAAATATTAACCCATCATCATTCGATCGAGGTCAAACTCTTCTCGTGTTGGCGAAGGCCCTTGGCTTTAAAGGGTGTTATTTCGAACTTATCGAAACAGTAACTCGTCGTTGTTCGATAGAGGTCGAACTCTTATCCTGTTGGCGAAGGCCCTTGGCCTTAAAGTGTGTAATTTTGAACTTATCGAAATAGTAACCCGTCATCATTCGATCGAGGTCAAACTCTTCTCTTTTTGGCGAAGGCCCTTAGCCTTAAAGGGTGTTATTTCAAACTTGTCAAAATAGTAACCCGTCGTCATTCGATCGAGGTTGAACTCTTCTATTTATGGCGAAGGCCCTTTGCCTTAAACGGTGTTATTTAAAACTTATCGAAATAGTAACTCGTCGTCGTTCGATCGAGGTCGAACTCTTCTCTTTTTGGTGAAGGCCCTTTGCCTTAAAGGGTGTTATTTCGCACTTATCGAAATAGTTGCCTGTCATCGTTCGATCAAGATCGAACTCTTCTCTTGTTGGCGAAAGCTCTTGGACTTAAAGGGTGTAATTTCGAACTTATCAAAACAGTAACCCGTCGTCGTATTGTCGAGGTCGAACTTCTCTCCTTTTGGCGAAGGCCCTTGACCTTAAAGTGTGTTATTTCGAACTTATCAAAATAGTAACCCATTGTCGTTCGATCGAGCTCGAACTCTTCTCTTTTTGGCGAATTCTCTTGGCCTTAAAGGGTGTAATTTCGAACTTATCGAAATAGTAACCCATCATCGTTCGATCGATGTCGAACTCTTCTCTTTTTGCTGAAGGCCCTTGGCCATAAAGGGTGTTATTTAGAACTTATAGAAATAGTAAATCGTCGTCATTCGATCGAGGTCGAACTCTTTTCTTCTTGGCAAATGCCCTTGGCCTTAAAGGGTGTTATTTTGAACTTATCGAAATAGTAACCCATCGTCGTTCGATCGAGGTCGAACTCTTCTCTTTTTGGCGAAGGCCCTTGGCATTAAAGGGTGTTATTTTGAACTTATTAAAATTGTAACCCATCATCGTTCGATCGAGGTCGAACTCTTTTCTTGTTTGCATAGGCCCTTGACCATAAAGGGTGTTATTTCGGACTTATTGAAATAGTAACTCGTCGTCGTTCGATCGAGGTCGAACACTATTCTTGTTGGCGAAGGCCTTTGGCCTTAAAGGGTGTTATTTCGAACTTATCGAAATAGTAACCCGTCGTCGTTCGATCGAGGTCGAACTCTTCTCTTTTTGGTGAAGTCCCTTGGCCTTAAAGGGTGTAATTTCGAACTTATCGAAATAGTAACCCATCATCGTTCGATCGATGTCGAACTCTTCTCTTTTTGCTGAAGGCCCTTGGCCTTAAAGGGTGTTATTTAGAACTTATAGAAATAGTAACTCGTCGTCGTTCGATCGAGGTCGAACTCTTCTCTTCTTGGAAAAGGCCCTTGGCCTTAAAGGGTGTTATTTTGAACTTATCAAAATATTAACCCATCATCATTCGATCGAGGTCAAACTCTTCTCGTGTTGGCGAAGGCCCTTGGCTTTAAATGGTGTTATTTCGAACTTATCGAAACAATAACTCGTTGTTGTTCGATAGAGGTCGAACTCTTATCCTGTTGGCGAAGGCCATTGACCTTAAAGGGTGTTATTTTGAACTTATAGAAATAGTAACCCATTGTCGTTCATTCGAGGCCGAACTCTTCTCGTTTGGGGAAGGCCCTTGGCCTTAAAGTGTGTAATTTTGAACTTATCGAAATAGTAACCCGTCATCATTCGATCGAGGTCGAACTCTTCTCTTTTTGGCGAAGGCCCTTAGCCTTAAAGGGTGTTATTTCAAACTTGTCAAAATAGTAACCCGTCGTCATTCGATCGAGGTTGAACTCTTCTATTTATGGCGAAGGCCCTTTGCCTTAAACGGTGTTATTTAAAACTTATCGAAATAGTAACTCGTCGTCGTTCGATCGAGGTCGAACTCTTCTCTTTTTGGTGAAGGCCCTTTGCCTTAAAGGGTGTTATTTCGCACTTATCGAAATAGTTGCCTGTCATCGTTCGATCAAGATCGAACTCTTCTCTTGTTGGCGAAAGCTCTTGGACTTAAAGGGTGTAATTTCGAACTTATCAAAACAGTAACCCGTCGTCGTATTGTCGAGGTCGAACTTCTCTCCTTTTGGCGAAGGCCCTTGACCTTAAAGTGTGTTATTTCGAACTTATCGAAATAGTAACCCATTGTCATTCGATCGAGCTCGAACTCTTCTCTTTTTGGCGAAGGCCCTTGGCCTTAAAGGGTGTTATTTTGAACTTATGGAAATAGTAACCCGTCGTCGTTCGATCGAGGTCGAATTCTTCTCTGGTTGGCGAATTCTCTTGGCCTTAAAGGGTGTAATTTCGAACTTATCGAAATAGTAACCCATCATCGTTCGATCGATGTCGAACTCTTCTCTTTTTGCTCAAGGCCCTTGGCCATAAAGGGTGTTATTTTAGAACTTATAGAAATAGTAAATCGTCGTCATTCGATCGAGGTCGAACTCTTTTCTTCTTGGCAAATGCCCTTGGCCTTAAAGGGTGTTATTTTGAACTTATCGAAATAGTAAACTGTCGTCGTACGATCGAGGTCGAACTCTTCTCTTTTTGGCGAAGGCCGTTGGCATTAAAGGGTGTTATTTTGAACTTATTAAAATTGTAACCCATCGTCGTTCGATCGAGGTCGAACTCTTTTCTTGTTTGCATAGGCCCTTGGACTTAAAGGGTGTTATTTTGGACTTATCGAAAGAGTAACTCGTCATCGTTCGATCGAGGTCGAACACTACTCTTGTTGGCGAAGGCCTTTGGCCTTAAAGTGTGTTATTTCGATCTTATCGAAATAGTAACCCATCGTCGTTCGATCGAGGTCGAACTCTTCTCTTATTGGTGAAGTCCCTTGGCCTTAAAGGGTGTAATTTCGAACTTATCGAAATAGTAACCCATCATCGTTCGATCGATGTCGAACTCTTCTTTTTTTGCTGAAGGCCCTTGGCCTTAAAGGGTGTTATTTAGAACTTATAGAAATAGTAAATCGTCGTCATTCGATCGAGGTCGAACTCTTTTCTTCTTGGCAAATGCCCTTGGCCTTAAAGGGTGTTATTTTGAACTTATCGAAATAGTAAACTGTCGTCGTACGATCGAGGTCGAACTCTTCTCTTTTTGGCGAAGGCCGTTGGCATTAAAGGGTGTTATTTTGAACTTATTAAAATTGTAACCCATCGTCGTTCGATCGAGGTCGAACTCTTTTCTTGTTTGCATAGGCCCTTGGACTTAAAGGGTGTTATTTCGGACTTATCGAAAGAGTAACTCGTCATCGTTCGATCGAGGTCGAACACTACTCTTGTTGGCGAAGGCCTTTGGCCTTAAAGTGTGTTATTTCGAACTTATCGAAATAGTAACCCATCGTCGTTCGATAG
Source organism: Nicotiana sylvestris (assembly GCF_000393655.2). Taxonomy (NCBI): domain Eukaryota; kingdom Viridiplantae; phylum Streptophyta; class Magnoliopsida; order Solanales; family Solanaceae; genus Nicotiana; species Nicotiana sylvestris. The sequence continues at coordinate 69,975,262 of NC_091057.1, forward strand.
AGGTCGAACTCTTCTCTTCTTGGCAAAGGCCCTTGACCTTAAAGGGTGTTATTTTGAACTTATAGAAATAGTAACTCATTGTCGTTCGATCGAGGCCGAACTCTTCTCGTTTGGGGAAGGCCCTTGGCCTTAAAGTGTGTAATTTCGAACTTATCGAAATAGTAACCCGTCATCATTCGATCGAGGTCGAACTCTTCTCTTGTTGGCGAAGGCCTTTGGCCTTAAAGGGTGTTATTTAGAACTTATAGAAATAGTAACTCGTCGTCGTTCGATCCAGGTCGAACTCTTCTCTTCTTGGCAAAGGCCCTTGGCCTTAAAGGGTGTAATTTTGAACTTATCGAAATAGTAACCCGTCGTCGTTCGATCGAGGTCGAACTCTTCTCTTTTGGCGAAGGCCCTTGGCCTTAAAGGGTGTTATTTTGAACTTATCGAAATAGTAAACTGTCGTCGTACGATCGAGGTCGAACTCTTCTCTTTTTGGTGAAGTCCCTTGGCCTTAAAGGGTGTAATTTCGAACTTATCGAAATAGTAACCCATCATCGTTCGATCGATGTCGAACTCTTCTCTTTTTGCTGAAGGCCCTTGGCCGTAAAGGGTGTTATTTAGAACTTATAGAAATAGTAACTCGTCGTCGTTCGATCGAAGTCGAACTCTTCTCTTCTTGGCAAAGGCCCTTGTCCTTAAAGAGTGTTATTTTGAACTTATCAAAATATTAACCCATCATCATTCGATCGAGGTCGAACTCTTCTCGTGTTGGCGAAGGCCCTTGGCTTTAAAGGGTGTTATTTCGAACTTATCGAAACAGTAACTCGTCGTCGTTCGATAGAGGTCGATCTTTTCTCCTGTTGGCGAAGGCCCTTGACCTTAAAGGGTGTTATTTTGAACTTATAGAAATAGTAACTCATTGTCGTTCGATCGAGGCCGAACTCTTCTCGTTTGGGGAAGGCCCTTGGCCTTAAAGTGTGTAATTTCGAACTTATCGAAATAGTAACCCGTCATCATTCGATCGAGGTCGAACTCTTCTCTTGTTGGCGAAGGCCTTTGGCTTTAAAGGGTGTTATTTCGAACTTATCGAAATAGTAACACGTCATCGTTCGATCGAGGTCAAACTCTTCTCTTTTTGATGAAGGCCCTTGGCCTTAAAGGGTGTTATTTAGAACTTATAGAAATAGTAACTCGTCGTCGTTCGATCGAGGTAGAACTCTTCTCTTCTTGGCAAAGGACCTTGGCCTTAAAGGGTGTTATTTTGAACTTATCAAAATATTAACCCATCATCATTCGATCGAGGTCAAACTCTTCTCGTGTTGGCGAAGGACCTTGGCTTTAAAGGGTGTTATTTCGAACTTATCGAAACAGTAACTCATCGTCGTTCGATAGAGGTCGAACTCTTCTCCTGTTGGCGAAGTCTCTTGACCTTAAAGGGTTTTATTTTGAACTTATAGAAATAGTAACTCATTGTCGTTCGATCGAGGCCGAACTCTTCTGGTGTGGGGAAGGCCCTTGGCCTTAAAGTGTGTAATTTCGAACTTATCGAAATAGTAACCCGTCATCATTCGATCGAGGTCGAACTCTTCTCTTGTTGGCGAAGGCCTTTGGCCTTAAAGGGTGTTATTTCGAACTTATCGAAATAGTAACACGTCGTCGTTCGATCGAGGTCAAACTCTTCTCTTTTTGCTGAAGGCCCTTGGCCTTAAAGGGTGTTATTTAGAACTTATAGAAATAGTAACTCGTCGTCGTTCGATCGAGGTAGAACTCTTCTCTTCTTGGCAAAGGACCTTGGCCTTAAAGGGTGTTATTTTGAACTTATCAAAATATTAACCCATCATCATTCGATCGAGGTCAAACTCTTCTCGTGTTGGCGAAGGCCCTTGGCTTTAAATGGTGTTATTTCGAACTTATCGAAACAATAACTCGTTGTTGTTCGATAGAGGTCGAACTCTTATCCTGTTGGCGAAGGCCCTTGACCTTAAAGGGTGTTATTTTGAACTTATAGAAATAGTAACCCATTGTCGTTCATTCGAGGCCGAACTCTTCTCGTTTGGGGAAGGCCCTTGGCCTTAAAGTGTGTAATTTTGAACTTATCGAAATAGTAACCCGTCATCATTCGATCGAGGTCAAACTCTTCTCTTTTTGGCGAAGGCCCTTAGCCTTAAAGGGTGCTATTTCAAACTTGTCAAAATAGTAACCCGTCGTCATTCGATCGAGGTTGAACTCTTCTATTTATGGCGAAGGCCCTTTGCCTTAAACGGTGTTATTTAAAACTTATCGAAATAGAAACTCGTCGTCGTTCGATCGAGGTCGAACTCTTCTCTTTTTGGTAAAGGCCCTTTGCCTTAAAGGGTGTTATTTCGCACTTATCGAAATAGTTGCCTGTCATCGTTCGATCAAGATCGAACTCTTCTCTTGTTGGCGAAAGCTCTTGGACTTAAAGGGTGTAATTTCGAACTTATCAAAACAGTAACCCGTCGTCGTATTGTCGAGGTCGAACTTCTCTCCTTTTGGCGAAGGCCCTTGACCTTAAAGTGTGTTATTTCGAACTTATCGAAATAGTAACCCATTGTCGTTCGATCGAGCTCGAACTCTTCTCTTTTTGGCGAAGGCCCTTGGCCTTAAAGGGTGTTATTTTGAACTTATGGAAATAGTAACCCGTCGTCGTTCGATCGAGGTCGAATTCTTCTCTGGTTGGCGAATTCTCTTGGCCTTAAAGGGTGTAATTTCGAACTTATCGAAATAGTAACCCATCATCGTTCGATCGATGTCGAACTCTTCTCTTTTTGCTCAAGGCCCTTGGCCATAAAGGGTGTTATTTAGAACTTATAGAAATAGTAAATCGTCGTCATTCGATCGAGGTCGAACTCTTTTCTTCTTGGCAAATGCCCTTGGCCTTAAAGGGTGTTATTTTGAACTTATCGAAATAGTAAACTGTCGTCGTACGATCGAGGTCGAACTCTTCTCTTTTTGGCGAAGGCCGTTGGCATTAAAGGGTGTTATTTTGAACTTATTAAAATTGTAACCCATCGTCGTTCGATCGAGGTCGAACTCTTTTCTTGTTTGCATAGGCCCTTGGACTTAAAGGGTGTTATTTTGGACTTATCGAAAGAGTAACTCGTCATCGTTCGATCGAGGTCGAACACTACTCTTGTTGGCGAAGGCCTTTGGCCTTAAAGTGTGTTATTTCGATCTTATCGAAATAGTAACCCATCGTCGTTCGATCGAGGTCGAACTCTTCTCTTATTGGTGAAGTCCCTTGGCCTTAAAGGGTGTAATTTCGAACTTATCGAAATAGTAACCCATCATCGTTCGATCGATGTCGAACTCTTCTTTTTTTGCTGAATGCCCTTGGCCTTAAAGGGTGTTATTTAGAACTTATAGAAATAGTAAATCGTCGTCATTCGATCGAGGTCGAACTCTTTTCTTCTTGGCAAATGCCCTTGGCCTAAAAGGGTGTTATTTTGAACTTATCGAAATAGTAAACTGTCGTCGTACGATCGAGGTCGAACTCTTCTCTTTTTGGCGAAGGCCGTTGGCATTAAAGGGTGTTATTTTGAACTTATTAAAATTGTAACCCATCGTCGTTCGATCGAGGTCGAACTCTTTTCTTGTTTGCATAGGCCCTTGGACTTAAAGGGTGTTATTTCGGACTTATCGAAAGAGTAACTCGTCATCGTTCGATCGAGGTCGAACACTACTCTTGTTGGCGAAGGCCTTTGGCCTTAAAGTGTGTTATTTCGAACTTATCGAAATAGTAACCCATCATCGTTCGATCGATGTCGAACTCTTCTCTTTTTGCTAAAGGCCCTTGGCCTTAAAGGGTGTTAATTAGAACTTATAAAAATAGTAACTCGTCGTCGTTCGATCGAGGTCGAACTCTTCTCTTCTTGGAAAAGGCCCTTGGCCTTAAAGGGTGTTATTTTGAACTTATCAAAATATTAACCCATCATCATTCGATCGAGGTCAAACTCTTCTCGTGTTGGCGAAGGCCCTTGGCTTTAAAGGGTGTTATTTCGAACTTATCGAAACAGTAACTCGTCGTTGTTCGATAGAGGTCGAACTCTTATCCTGTTGGCGAAGGCCCTTGGCCTTAAAGTGTGTAATTTTGAACTTATCGAAATAGTAACCCGTCATCATTCGATCGAGGTCAAACTCTTCTCTTTTTGGCGAAGGCCCTTAGCCTTAAAGGGTGTTATTTCAAACTTGTCAAAATAGTAACCCGTCGTCATTCGATCGAGGTTGAACTCTTCTATTTATGGCGAAGGCCCTTTGCCTTAAACGGTGTTATTTAAAACTTATCGAAATAGTAACTCGTCGTCGTTCGATCAAGGTCGAACTCTTCTCTTTTTGGTGAAGGCCCTTTGCCTTAAAGGGTGTTATTTCGCACTTATCGAAATAGTTGCCTGTCATCGTTCGATCAAGATCGAACTCTTCTCTTGTTGGCGAAAGCTCTTGGACTTAAAGGGTGTAATTTCGAACTTATCAAAACAGTAACCCGTCGTCGTATTGTCGAGGTCGAACTTCTCTCCTTTTGGCGAAGGCCCTTGACCTTAAAGTGTGTTATTTCGAACTTATCAAAATAGTAACCCATTGTCGTTCGATCGAGCTCGAACTCTTCTCTTTTTGGCGAATTCTCTTGGCCTTAAAGGGTTTAATTTCGAACTTATCGAAATAGTAACCCATCATCGTTCGATCGATGTCGAACTCTTCTCTTTTTGCTGAAGGCCCTTGGCCATAAAGGGTGTTATTTAGAACTTATAGAAATAGTAAATCGTCGTCATTCGATCGAGGTCGAACTCTTTTCTTCTTGGCAAATGCCCTTGGCCTTAAAGGGTGTTATTTTGAACTTATCGAAATAGTAACCCATCGTCGTTCGATCGAGGTCGAACTCTTCTCTTTTTGGCGAAGGCCCTTGGCATTAAAGGGTGTTATTTTGAACTTATTAAAATTGTAACCCATCATCGTTCGATCGAGGTCGAACTCTTTTCTTGTTTGCATAGGCCCTTGACCTTAAAGGGTGTTATTTCGGACTTATTGAAATAGTAACTCGTCGTCGTTCGATCGAGGTCGAACACTATTCTTGTTGGCGAAGGCCTTTGGCCTTAAAGGGTGTTATTTCGAACTTATCGAAATAGTAACCCGTCGTCGTTCGATCGAGGTCGAACTCTTCTCTTTTTGGTGAAGTCCCTTGGCCTTAAAGGGTGTAATTTCGAACTTATCGAAATAGTAACCCATCATCGTTCGATCGATGTCGAACTCTTCTCTTTTTGCTGAAGGCCCTTGGCCTTAAAGGGTGTTATTTAGAACTTATAGAAATAGTAACTCGTCGTCGTTCGATCGAGGTCGAACTCTTCTCTTCTTGGAAAAGGCCCTTGGCCTTAAAGGGTGTTATTTTGAACTTATCAAAATATTAACCCATCATCATTCGATCGAGGTCAAACTCTTCTCGTGTTGGCGAAGGCCCTTGGCTTTAAATGGTGTTATTTCGAACTTATCGAAACAATAACTCGTTGTTGTTCGATAGAGGTCGAACTCTTATCCTGTTGGCGAAGGCCATTGACCTTAAAGGGTGTTATTTTGAACTTATAGAAATAGTAACCCATTGTCGTTCATTCGAGGCCGAACTCTTCTCGTTTGGGGAAGGCCCTTGGCCTTAAAGTGTGTAATTTTGAACTTATCGAAATAGTAACCCGTCATCATTCGATCGAGGTCAAACTCTTCTCTTTTTGGCGAAGGCCCTTAGCCTTAAAGGGTGCTATTTCAAACTTGTCAAAATAGTAACCCGTCGTCATTCGATCGAGGTTGAACTCTTCTATTTATGGCGAAGGCCCTTTGCCTTAAACGGTGTTATTTAAAACTTATCGAAATAGAAACTCGTCGTCGTTCGATCGAGGTCGAACTCTTCTCTTTTTGGTGAAGGCCCTTTGCCTTAAAGGGTGTTATTTCGCACTTATCGAAATAGTTGCCTGTCATCGTTCGATCAAGATCGAACTCTTCTCTTGTTGGCGAAAGCTCTTGGACTTAAAGGGTGTAATTTCGAACTTATCAAAACAGTAACCCGTCGTCGTATTGTCGAGGTCGAACTTCTCTCCTTTTGGCGAAGGCCCTTGACCTTAAAGTGTGTTATTTCGAACTTATCGAAATAGTAACCCATTGTCGTTCGATCGAGCTCGAACTCTTCTCTTTTTGGCGAAGGCCCTTGGCCTTAAAGGGTGTTATTTTGAACTTATGGAAATAGTAACCCGTCGTCGTTCGATCGAGGTCGAATTCTTCTCTGGTTGGCGAATTCTCTTGGCCTTAAAGGGTGTAATTTCGAACTTATCGAAATAGTAACCCATCATCGTTCGATCGATGTCGAACTCTTCTCTTTTTGCTCAAGGCCCTTGGCCATAAAGGGTGTTATTTAGAACTTATAGAAATAGTAAATCGTCGTCATTCGATCGAGGTCGAACTCTTTTCTTCTTGGCAAATGCCCTTGGCCTTAAAGGGTGTTATTTTGAACTTATCGAAATAGTAAACTGTCGTCGTACGATCGAGGTCGAACTCTTCTCTTTTTGGCGAAGGCCGTTGGCATTAAAGGGTGTTATTTTGAACTTATTAAAATTGTAACCCATCGTCGTTCGATCGAGGTCGAACTCTTTTCTTGTTTGCATAGGCCCTTGGACTTAAAGGGTGTTATTTTGGACTTATCGAAAGAGTAACTCGTCATCGTTCGATCGAGGTCGAACACTACTCTTGTTGGCGAAGGCCTTTGGCCTTAAAGTGTGTTATTTCGATCTTATCGAAATAGTAACCCATCGTCGTTCGATCGAGGTCGAACTCTTCTCTTATTGGTGAAGTCCCTTGGCCTTAAAGGGTGTAATTTCGAACTTATCGAAATAGTAACCCATCATCGTTCGATCGATGTCGAACTCTTCTTATTTTGCTGAAGGCCCTTGGCCTTAAAGGGTGTTATTTAGAACTTATAGAAATAGTAAATCGTCGTCATTCGATCGAGGTGGAACTCTTTTCTTCTTGGCAAATGCCCTTGGCCTTAAAGGGTGTTATTTTGAACTTATCGAAATAGTAAACTGTCGTCGTACGATCGAGGTCGAACTCTTCTCTTTTTGGCGAAGGCCGTTGGCATTAAAGGGTGTTATTTTGAACTTATTAAAATTGTAACCCATCGTCGTTCGATTGAGGTCGAACTCTTTTCTTGTTTGCATAGGCCCTTGGACTTAAAGGGTGTTATTTCGGACTTATCGAAAGAGTAACTCGTCATCGTTCGATCGAGGTCGAACACTACTCTTGTTGGCGAAGGCCTTTGGCCTTAAAGTGTGTTATTTCGAACTTATCGAAATAGTAACCCATCGTCGTTCGATAGAGGTCGAACTCTTCTCTTCTTGGCAAAGGCCCTTGACCTTAAAGGGTGTTATTTTGAACTTATAGAAATAGTAACTCATTGTCGTTCGATCGAGGCCGAACTCTTCTCGTTTGGGGAAGGCCCTTGGCCTTAAAGTGTGTAATTTCGAACTTATCGAAATAGTAACCCTTCATCATTCGATCGAGGTCGAACTCTTCTCTTGTTGGCGAAGGCCTTTGGCCTTAAAGGGTGTTATTTAGAACTTATAGAAATAGTAACTCGTCGTCGTTCGATCCAGGTCGAACTCTTCTCTTCTTGGCAAAGGCCCTTGGCCTTAAAGGGTGTAATTTTGAACTTATCGAAATAGTAACCCGTCGTCGTTCGATCGAGGTCGAACTCTTCTCTTTTGGCGAAGGCCCTTGGCCTTAAAGGGTGTTATTTTGAACTTATCGAAATAGTAAACTGTCGTCGTACGATCGAGGTCGAACTCTTCTCTTTTTGGTGAAGTCCCTTGGCCTTAAAGGGTGTAATTTCGAACTTATCGAAATAGTAACCCATCATCGTTCGATCGATGTCGAACTCTTCTCTTTTTGCTGAAGGCCCTTGGCCGTAAAGGGTGTTATTTAGAACTTATAGAAATAGTAACTCGTCGTCGTTCGATCGAAGTCGAACTCTTCTCTTCTTGGCAAAGGCCCTTGTCCTTAAAGAGTGTTATTTTGAACTTATCAAAATATTAACCCATCATCATTCGATCGAGGTCGAACTCTTCTCGTGTTGGCGAAGGCCCTTGGCTTTAAAGGGTGTTATTTCGAACTTATCGAAACAGTAACTCGTCGTCGTTCGATAGAGGTCGATCTTTTCTCCTGTTGGCGAAGGCCCTTGACCTTAAAGGGTGTTATTTTGAACTTATAGAAATAGTAACTCATTGTCGTTCGATCGAGGCCGAACTCTTCTCGTTTGGGGAAGGCCCTTGGCCTTAAAGTGTGTAATTTCGAACTTATCGAAATAGTAACCCGTCATCATTCGATCGAGGTCGAACTCTTCTCTTGTTGGCGAAGGCCTTTGGCTTTAAAGGGTGTTATTTCGAACTTATCGAAATAGTAACACGTCATCGTTCGATCGAGGTCAAACTCTTCTCTTTTTGATGAAGGCCCTTGGCCTTAAAGGGTGTTATTTAGAACTTATAGAAATAGTAACTCGTCGTCGTTCGATCGAGGTAGAACTCTTCTCTTCTTGGCAAAGGACCTTGGCCTTAAAGGGTGTTATTTTGAACTTATCAAAATATTAACCCATCATCATTCGATCGAGGTCAAACTCTTCTCGTGTTGGCGAAGGACCTTGGCTTTAAAGGGTGTTATTTCGAACTTATCGAAACAGTAACTCATCGTCGTTCGATAGAGGTCGAACTCTTCTCCTGTTGGCGAAGTCTCTTGACCTTAAAGGGTTTTATTTTGAACTTATAGAAATAGTAACTCATTGTCGTTCGATCGAGGCCGAACTCTTCTGGTGTGGGGAAGGCCCTTGGCCTTAAAGTGTGTAATTTCGAACTTATCGAAATAGTAACCCGTCATCATTCGATCGAGGTCGAACTCTTCTCTTGTTGGCGAAGGCCTTTGGCCTTAAAGGGTGTTATTTCGAACTTATCGAAATAGTAACACGTCGTCGTTCGATCGAGGTCAAACTCTTCTCTTTTTGCTGAAGGCCCTTGGCCTTAAAGGGTGTTATTTAGAACATATAGAAATAGTAACTCGTCGTCGTTCGATCGAGGTAGAACTCTTCTCTTCTTGGCAAAGGCCCTTGGCCTTAAAGGGTGTTATTTTGAACTTATCAAAATATTAACCCATCATCATTCGATCGAGGTCAAACTCTTCTCGTGTTGGCGAAGGCCCTTGGCTTTAAAGGGTGTTATTTCGAACTTATCGAAACAGTAACTCATCGTCGTTCGATAGAGGTCGAACTCTTCTCCTGTTGGCGAAGTCCCTTGACCTTAAAGGGTTTTATTTTGAACTTATAGAAATAGTAACCCATTGTCGTTCGATCGAGGCCGAACTCTTCTCGTTTGGGGAAGGCCCTTGGCCTTAAAGTGTGTAATTTTGAACTTATCGAAATAGTAACCCGTCATCATTCGATCGAGGTCGAACTCTTCTCTTTTTGGCGAAGGCCCTTAGCCTTAAAGGGTGTTATTTCAAACTTGTCAAAATAGTAACCCGTCGTCATTCGATCGAGGTTGAACTCTTCTATTTATGGCGAAGGCCCTTTGCCTTAAACGGTGTTATTTAAAACTTATCGAAATAGTAACTCGTCGTCGTTCGATCGAGGCCGAACTCTTCTCTTTTTGGTGAAGGCCCTTTGCCTTAAAGGGTGTTATTTCGCAATTATCGAAATAATAGCCTGTCATCGTTCGATCAAGATCGAACTCTTCTCTTGTTGGCGAAAGCTCTTGGCCTTAAAAGGTGTAATTTCGAACTTATCAAAATAGTAACCCGTCGTCGTACTATTGAGGTCGAACTCCTCTCCTTTTGGCTAAGGCCCTTGACCTTAAAGTGTGTTATTTCGAACTTATCGAAATAGTAACCCATTGTCATTCGATCGAGCTCGAACTCTTCTCTTTTTGGCGAAGGCCCTTGGCTTTAAAGGGTGTCATTTTGAACTTATCGAAATAGTAACCCGTCGTCGTTCGATCGAGGTCGAACTCTTCTCTGGTTGGCGAATTCTCTTGGCCTTAAAGGGTGTAATTTCGAACTTATCGAAATAGTAACCCATCATCGTTCGATCGATGTCGAACTCTTCTCTTTTTGCTGAAGGCCCTTGGCCATAAAGGGTGTTATTTAGAACTTATAGAAATAGTAACTCGTCGTCGTTCGATCGAGGTCGAACTCTTCTCTTCTTGGCAAAGGCCCTTGACCTTAAAGGGTTTTATTTTGAACTTATAGAAATAGTAACTCATTGTCGTTCGATCGAGGCCGAACTCTTCTGGTGTGGGGAAGGCCCTTGGCCTTAAAGTGTGTAATTTCGAACTTATCGAAATAGTAACCCGTCATCATTCGATCGAGGTCGAACTCTTCTCTTGTTGGCGAAGGACTTTGGCCTTAAAGGGTGTTATTTCGAACTTATCGAAATAGTAACACGTCGTCGTTCGATCGAGGTCAAACTCTTCTCTTTTTGCTGAAGGCCCTTGGCCTTAAAGGGTGTTATTTAGAACATATAGAAATAGTAACTCGTCGTCGTTCGATCGAGGTAGAACTCTTCTCTTCTTGGCAAAGGCCCTTGGCCTTAAAGGGTGTTATTTTGAACTTATCAAAATATTAACCCATCATCATTCGATCGAGGTCAAACTCTTCTCGTGTTGGCGAAGGCCCTTGGCTTTAAAGGGTGTTATTTCGAACTTATCGAAACAGTAACTCATCGTCGTTCGATAGAGGTCGAACTCTTCTCCTGTTGGCGAAGTCCCTTGACCTTAAAGGGTTTTATTTTGAACTTATAGAAATAGTAACCCATTGTCGTTCGATCGAGGCCGAACTCTTCTCGTTTGGGGAAGGCCCTTGGCCTTAAAGTGTGTAATTTTGAACTTATCGAAATAGTAACCCGTCATCATTCGATCGAGGTCGAACTCTTCTCTTTTTGGCGAAGGCCCTTAGCCTTAAAGGGTGTTATTTCAAACTTGTCAAAATAGTAACCCGTCGTCATTCGATCGAGGTTGAACTCTTCTATTTATGGCGAAGGCCCTTTGCCTTAAACGGTGTTATTTAAAACTTATCGAAATAGTAACTCGTCGTCGTTCGATCGAGGCCGAACTCTTCTCTTTTTGGTGAAGGCCCTTTGCCTTAAAGGGTGTTATTTCGCAATTATCGAAATAATAGCCTGTCATCGTTCGATCAAGATCGAACTCTTCTCTTGTTGGCGAAAGCTCTTGGCCTTAAAAGGTGTAATTTCGAACTTATCAAAATAGTAACCCGTCGTCGTACTATTGAGGTCGAACTCCTCTCCTTTTGGCTAAGGCCCTTGACCTTAAAGTGTGTTATTTCGAACTTATCGAAATAGTAACCCATTGTCATTCGATCGAGCTCGAACTCTTCTCTTTTTGGCGAAGGCCCTTGGCTTTAAAGGGTGTCATTTTGAACTTATCGAAATAGTAACCCGTCGTCGTTCGATCGAGGTCGAACTCTTCTCTGGTTGGCGAATTCTCTTGGCCTTAAAGGGTGTAATTTCGAACTTATCGAAATAGTAACCCATCATCGTTCGATCGATGTCGAACTCTTCTCTTTTTGCTGAAGGCCCTTGGCCATAAAGGGTGTTATTTAGAACTTATAGAAATAGTAACTCGTCGTCGTTCGATCGAGGTCGAACTCTTCTCTTCTTGGCAAAGGCCCTTGGCCTTAAAGGGTGTAATTTTGAACTTATCGAAATAGTAACCCGTCGTCGTTCGATCGAGGTCGAACTCTTCTCTTTTGGCGAAGGCCCTTGGCCTTAAAGGGTGTTATTTTGAACTTATCGAAATAGTAAACTGTCGTCGTACGATCGAGGTCGAACTCTTCTCTTTTTTATGAAGTCCCTTGGCCTTAAAGGGTGTAATTTCGAACTTATCGAAATAGTAACCCATCATCGTTCGATCGATGTCGAACTCTTCTCTTTTTGCTGAAGGCCCTTGGCCTTAAAGGGTGTTATTTAGAACTTATAGAAATAGTAACTCGTCGTCGTTCGATCGAAGTCGAACTCTTCTCTTCTTGGCAAAGGCCCTTGTCCTTAAAAAGTGTTATTTTGAACTTATCAAAATATTAACCCATCATCATTCGATCGAGGTCGAACTCTTCTCGTGTTGGCGAAGGCCCTTGGCTTTAAAGGGTGTTATTTCGAACTTATCGAAACAGTAACTCATCGTCGTTCGATAGAGGTCGAACTCTTCTCCTGTTGGCGAAGTCCCTTGACCTTAAAGGGTTTTATTTTGAACTTATAGAAATAGTAACCCATTGTCGTTCGATCGAGGCCGAACTCTTCTCGTTTGGGGAAGGCCCTTGGCCTTAAAGTGTGTAATTTTGAACTTATCGAAATAGTAACCCGTCATCATTCGATCGAGGTCGAACTCTTCTCTTTTTGGCGAAGGCCCTTAGCCTTAAAGGGTGTTATTTCAAACTTGTCAAAATAGTAACCCGTCGTCATTCGATCGAGGTTGAACTCTTCTATTTATGGCGAAGGCCCTTTGCCTTAAACGGTGTTATTTAAAACTTATCGAAATAGTAACTCGTCGTCGTTCGATCGAGGCCGAACTCTTCTCTTTTTGGTGAAGGCCCTTTGCCTTAAAGGGTGTTATTTCGCAATTATCGAAATAATAGCCTGTCATCGTTCGATCAAGATCGAACTCTTCTCTTGTTGGCGAAAGCTCTTGGCCTTAAAAGGTGTAATTTCGAACTTATCAAAATAGTAACCCGTCGTCGTACTATTGAGGTCGAACTCCTCTCCTTTTGGCTAAGGCCCTTGACCTTAAAGTGTGTTATTTCGAACTTATCGAAATAGTAACCCATTGTCATTCGATCGAGCTCGAACTCTTCTCTTTTTGGCGAAGGCCCTTGGCTTTAAAGGGTGTCATTTTGAACTTATCGAAATAGTAACCCGTCGTCGTTCGATCGAGGTCGAACTCTTCTCTGGTTGGCGAATTCTCTTGGCCTTAAAGGGTGTAATTTCGAACTTATCGAAATAGTAACCCATCATCGTTCGATCGATGTCGAACTCTTCTCTTTTTGCTGAAGGCCCTTGGCCATAAAGGGTCTTATTTAGAACTTATAGATATAGTAACTCGTCGTCGTTCGATCGAGGTCGAACTCTTCTCTTTTTGGCGAAGGCCCTTGGCTTTAAAGGGTGTCATTTTGAACTTATCGAAATAGTAACCCGTCGTCGTTCGATCGAGGTCGAACTCTTCTCTGGTTGGCGAATTCTCTTGGCCTTAAAGGGTGTAATTTCGAACTTATCGAAATAGTAACCCATCATCGTTCGATCGATGTCGAACTCTTCTCTTTTTGCTGAAGGCCCTTGGCCATAAAGGGTCTTATTTAGAACTTATAGAAATAGTAACTCGTCGTCGTTCGATCGAGGTCGAACTCTTCTCTTCTTGGCAAAGGCCCTTGACCTTAAAGGGTTTTATTTTGAACTTATAGAAATAGTAACTCATTGTCGTTCGATCGAGGCCGAACTCTTCTGGTGTGGGGAAGGCCCTTGGCCTTAAAGTGTGTAATTTCGAACTTATCGAAATAGTAACCCGTCATCATTCGATCGAGGTCGAACTCTTCTCTTGTTGGCGAAGGCCTTTGGCCTTAAAGGGTGTTATTTCGAACTTATCGAAATAGTAACACGTCGTCGTTCGATCGAGGTCAAACTCTTCTCTTTTTGCTGAAGGCCCTTGGCCTTAAAGGGTGTTATTTAGAACATATAGAAATAGTAACTCGTCGTCGTTCGATCGAGGTAGAACTCTTCTCTTCTTGGCAAAGGCCCTTGGCCTTAAAGGGTGTTATTTTGAACTTATCAAAATATTAACCCATCATCATTCGATCGAGGTCAAACTCTTCTCGTGTTGGCGAAGGCCCTTGGCTTTAAAGGGTGTTATTTCGAACTTATCGAAACAGTAACTCATCGTCGTTCGATAGAGGTCGAACTCTTCTCCTGTTGGCGAAGTCCCTTGACCTTAAAGGGTTTTATTTTGAACTTATAGAAATAGTAACCCATTGTCGTTCGATCGAGGCCGAACTCTTCTCGTTTGGGGAAGGCCCTTGGCCTTAAAGTGTGTAATTTTGAACTTATCGAAATAGTAACCCGTCATCATTCGATCGAGGTCGAACTCTTCTCTTTTTGGCGAAGGCCCTTAGCCTTAAAGGGTGTTATTTCAAACTTGTCAAAATAGTAACCCGTCGTCATTCGATCGAGGTTGAACTCTTCTATTTATGGCGAAGGCCCTTTGCCTTAAACGGTGTTATTTAAAACTTATCGAAATAGTAACTCGTCGTCGTTCGATCGAGGCCGAACTCTTCTCTTTTTGGTGAAGGCCCTTTGCCTTAAAGGGTGTTATTTCGCAATTATTGAAATAATAGCCTGTCATCGTTCGATCAAGATCGAACTCTTCTCTTGTTGGCGAAAGCTCTTGGCCTTAAAAGGTGTAATTTCGAACTTATCAAAATAGTAACCCGTCGTCGTACTATTGAGGTCGAACTCCTCTCCTTTTGGCTAAGGCCCTTGACCTTAAAGTGTGTTATTTCGAACTTATCGAAATAGTAACCCATTGTCATTCGATCGAGCTCGAACTCTTCTCTTTTTGGCGAAGGCCCTTGGCTTTAAAGGGTGTCATTTTGAACTTATCGAAATAGTAACCCGTCGTCGTTCGATCGAGGTCGAACTCTTCTCTGGTTGGCGAATTCTCTTGGCCTTAAAGGGTGTAATTTCGAACTTATCGAAATAGTAACCCATCATCGTTCGATCGATGTCGAACTCTTCTCTTTTTGCTGAAGGCCCTTGGCCATAAAGGGTGTTATTTAGAACTTATAGAAATAGTAACTCGTCGTCGTTCGATCGAGGTCGAACTCTTCTCTTCTTGGCAAAGGCCCTTGGCCTTAAAGGGTGTAATTTTGAACTTATCGAAATAGTAACCCGTCGTCGTTCGATCGAGGTCGAACTCTTCTCTTTTGGCGAAGGCCCTTGGCCTTAAAGGGTGTTATTTTGAACTTATCGAAATAGTAACCCGTCGTCGTTCGATCGAGGTCGAACTCTTCTCTTTTTGGTGAAGTCCCTTGGCCTTAAAGGGTGTAATTTCGAACTTATCGAAATAGTAACCCATCATCGTTCGATCGATGTCGAACTCTTCTCTTTTTGCTGAAGGCCCTTGGCCTTAAAGGGTGTTATTTAGAACTTATAGAAATAGTAACTCGTCGTCGTTCGATCGAAGTCGAACTCTTCTCTTCTTGGCAAAGGCCCTTGTCCTTAAAAAGTGTTATTTTGAACTTATCAAAATATTAACCCATCATCATTCGATCGAGGTCGAACTCTTCTCGTGTTGGCGAAGGCCCTTGGCTTTAAAGGGTGTTATTTCGAACTTATCGAAACAGTAACTCGTCGTCGTTCGATAGAGGTCGAATTTTCTCCTGTTGGCGAAGGCCCTTGACCTTAAAGGGTGTTATTTTGAACTTATAGAAATAGTAACTCATTGTCATTCGATCGAGGCCGAACTCTTCTCGTTTGGGGAAGGCCCTTGGCCTTAAAGTGTGTAATTTCGAACTTATCGAAATAGTAACCCGTCATCATTCGATCGAGGTCGAACTCTTCTCTTGTTGGCGAAGGCCTTTGGCCTTAAAGGGTGTTATTTCGAACTTATCGAAATAGTAACACGTCGTCGTTCGATCGAGGTCGAACTCTTCTCTTTTTGCTGAAGGCCCTTGGCCTTAAAGGGTGTTATTTAGAACTTATAGAAATAGTAACTCGTCGTCGTTTGATCGAGGTAGAACTCTTCTCTTCTAGGCAAAGGCCCTTGGCCTTAAAGGGTGTTATTTTGAACTTATCAAAATATTAACCCATCATCATTCGATCGAGGTCAAACTTTTCTCGTGTTGGCGAAGGCCCTTGGCTTTAAAGGGTGTTATTTCGAACTTATCGAAACAGTAACTCGTCGTCGTTCGATAGAGGTCGAACTCTTCTCTTCTTGGCAAAGGCCCTTGACCTTAAAGGGTGTTATTTTGAACTTATAGAAATAGTAACTCATTGTCGTTCGATCGAGGCCGAACTCTTCTCGTTTGGGGAAGGCCCTTGGCCTTAAAGTGTGTAATTTCGAACTTATCGAAATAGTAACCCGTCATCATTCGATCGAGGTCGAACTCTTCTCTTGTTGGCGAAGGCCTTTGGCCTTAAAGGGTGTTATTTAGAACTTATAGAAATAGTAACTCGTCGTCGTTCGATCGAGGTCGAACTCTTCTCTTCTTGGCAAAGGCCCTTGGCCTTAAAGGGTGTAATTTTGAACTTATCGAAATAGTAACCCGTCGTCGTTCGATCGAGGTCGAACTCTTCTCTTTTGGCGAAGGCCCTTGGCCTTAAAGGGTGTTATTTTGAACTTATCGAAATAGTAAACTGTCGTCGTACGATCGAGGTCGAACTCTTCTCTTTTTGGTGAAGTCCCTTGGCCTTAAAGGGTGTAATTTCGAACTTATCGAAATAGTAACCCATCATCGTTCGATCGATGTCGAACTCTTCTCTTTTTGCTGAAGGCCCTTGGCCTTAAAGGGTGTTATTTAGAACTTATAGAAATAGTAACTCGTCGTCGTTCGATCGAAGTCGAACTCTTCTCTTCTTGGCAAAGGCCCTTGTCCTTAAAAAGTGTTATTTTGAACTTATCAAAATATTAACCCATCATCATTCGATCGAGGTCGAACTCTTCTCGTGTTGGCGAAGGCCCTTGGCTTTAAAGGGTGTTATTTCGAACTTATCGAAACAGTAACTCGTCGTCGTTCGATAGAGGTCGAACTTTTCTCCTGTTGGCGAAGGCCCTTGACCTTAAAGGGTGTTATTTTGAACTTATAGAAATAGTAACTCATTGTCATTCGATCGAGGCCGAACTCTTCTCGTTTGGGGAAGGCCCTTGGCCTTAAAGTGTGTAATTTCGAACTTATCGAAATAGTAACCCGTCATCATTCGATCGAGGTCGAACTCTTCTCTTGTTGGCGAAGGCCTTTGGCCTTAAAGGGTGTTATTTCGAACTTATCGAAATAGTAACACGTCGTCGTTCGATCGAGGTCGAACTCTTCTCTTTTTGCTGAAGGCCCTTGGCCTTAAAGGGTGTTATTTAGAACTTATAGAAATAGTAACTCGTCGTCGTTCGATCGAGGTAGAACTCTTCTCTTCTAGGCAAAGGCCCTTGGCCTTAAAGGGTGTTATTTTGAACTTATCAAAATATTAACCCATCATCATTCGATCGAGGTCAAACTTTTCTCGTGTTGGCGAAGGCCCTTGGCTTTAAAGGGTGTTATTTCGAACTTATCGAAACAGTAACTCGTCGTCGTTCGATAGAGGTCGAACTCTTCTCTTCTTGGCAAAGGCCCTTGACCTTAAAGGGTGTTATTTTGAACTTATAGAAATAGTAACTCATTGTCGTTCGATCGAGGCCGAACTCTTCTCGTTTGGGGAAGGCCCTTGGCCTTAAAGTGTGTAATTTCGAACTTATCGAAATAGTAACCCGTCATCATTCGATCGAGGTCGAACTCTTCTCTTGTTGGCGAAGGCCTTTGGCCTTAAAGGGTGTTATTTAGAACTTATAGAAATAGTAACTCGTCGTCGTTCGATCGAGGTCGAACTCTTCTCTTCTTGGCAAAGGCCCTTGGCCTTAAGGGGTGTAATTTTGAATTTATCGAAATAGTAACCCGTCGTCGTTCGATCGAGGTCGAACTCTTCTCTTTTTGGCGAAGGCCCTTGGCCTTAAAGGGTGTTATTTTGAACTTATCGAAATAGTAAACTGTCGTCGTACGATCGAGGTCGAACTCTTCTCTTTTTGGTGAAGTCCCTTGGCCTTAAAGGGTGTAATTTCGAACTTATCGAAATAGTAACCCATCATCGTTCGATCGATGTCGAACTCTTCTCTTTTTGCTGAAGGCCCTTGGCCGTAAAGGGTGTTATTTAGAACTTATAGAAATAGTAACTCGTCGTCGTTCGATCGAAGTCGAACTCTTCTCTTCTTGGCAAAGGCCCTTGTCCTTAAAGGGTGTTATTTTGAACTTATCAAAATATTAACCCATCATCATTCGATCGAGGTCAAACTTTTCTCGTGTTGGCGAAGGCCCTTGGCTTTAAAGGGTGTTATTTCGAACTTATCGAAACAGTAACTCGTCGTCGTTCGATAGAGGTCGAACTCTTCTGTTCTTGGCAAAGGCCCTTGACCTTAAAGGGTGTTATTTTGAACTTATAGAAATAGTAACTCATTGTCGTTCGATCGAGGCCGAACTCTTCTCGTTTGGGGAAGGCCCTTGGCCTTAAAGTGTGTAATTTCGAACTTATCGAAATAGTAACCCGTCATCATTCGATCGAGGTCGAACTCTTCTCTTGTTGGCGAAGGCCTTTGGCCTTAAAGGGTGTTATTTAGAACTTATAGAAATAGTAACTCGTCGTCGTTCGATCGAGGTCGAACTCTTCTCTTCTTGGCAAAGGCCCTTGGCCTTAAAGGGTGTAATTTTGAACTTATCGAAATAGTAACCCGTCGTCGTTCGATCGAGGTCGAACTCTTCTCTTTTGGCGAAGGCCCTTTGCCTTAAAGGGTGTTATTTTGAACTTATCGAAATAGTAACCCGTCGTCGTTCGATCGAGGTCGAACTCTTCTCTTTTTGGTGAAGTCCCTTGGCCTTAAAGGGTGTAATTTCGAACTTATCGAAATAGTAACCCATCATCGTTCGATCGATGTCGAACTCTTCTCTTTTTGCTGAAGGCCCTTGGCCGTAAAGGGTGTTATTTAGAACTTATAGAAATAGTAACTCGTCGTCGTTCGATCGAAGTCGAACTCTTCTCTTCTTGGCAAAGGCCCTTGTCCTTAAAGAGTGTTATTTTGAACTTATCAAAATATTAACCCATCATCATTCGATCGAGGTCGAACTCTTCTCGTGTTGGCGAAGGCCCTTGTCTTTAAAGGGTGTTATTTCGAACTTATCGAAACAGTAACTCGTCGTCGTTCGATAGAGGTCGATCTTTTCTCCTGTTGGCGAAGGCCCTTGACCTTAAAGGGTGTTATTTTGAACTTATAGAAATAGTAACTCATTGTCGTTCGATCGAGGCCGAACTCTTCTCGTTTGGGGAAGGCCCTTGGCCTTAAAGTGTGTAATTTCGAACTTATCGAAATAGTAACCCGTCATCATTCGATCGAGGTCGAACTCTTCTCTTGTTGGCGAAGGCCCTTGGCTTTAAAGGGTGTTATTTCGAACTTATCGAAACAGTAACTCATCGTCGTTCGATAGAGGTCGAACTCATCTCCTGTTGGCGAAGTCCCTTGACCTTAAAGGGTTTTATTTTGAACTTATAGAAATAGTAACCCATTGTCGTTCGATCGAGGCCGAACTCTTCTCGTTTGGGGAAGGCCCTTGGCCTTAAAGTGTGTAATTTTGAACTTATCGAAATAGTAACCCGTCATCATTCGATCGAGGTCGAACTCTTCTCTTTTTGGCGAAGGCCCTTAGCCTTAAAGGGTGTTATTTCAAACTTGTCAAAATAGAAACCCGTCGTCATTCGATCGAGGTTGAACTCTTCTATTTATGGCGAAGGCCCTTTGCCTTAAACGGTGTTATTTAAAACTTATCGAAATAGTAACTCGTCGTCGTTCGATCGAGGTCGAACTCTTCTCTTTTTGGTGAAGGCCCTTTGCCTTAAAGGGTGTTATTTCGCAATTATCGAAATAATAGCCTGTCATCGTTCGATCAAGATCGAACTCTTCTCTTGTTGGCGAAAGCTCTTGGCCTTAAAGGGTGTAATTTCGAACTTATCAAAATAGTAACCCGTCGTCGTACTATTGAGGTCGAACTCCTCTCCTTTTGCCTAAGGCCCTTGACCTTAAAGTGTGTTATTTCGAACTTATCGAAATAGTAACCCATTGTTATTCGATCGAGCTCGAACTCTTCTCTTTTTGGCGAAGGCCCTTGGCTTTAAAGGGTGTCATTTTGAACTTATCGAAATAGTAACCCGTCGTCGTTCGATCGAGGTCGAACTCTTCTCTGGTTGGCGAATTCTCTTGGCCTTAAAGGGTGTAATTTCGAACTTATCGAAATAGTAACCCATCATCGTTCGATCGATGTCGAACTCTTCTCTTTTTGCTGAAGGCCCTTGGCCATAAAGGGTGTTATTTAGAACTTATAGAAATAGTAACTCGTCGTCGTTCGATCGAGGTCGAACTCTTCTCTTCTTGGCAAAGGCCCTTGGCCTTAAAGGGTGTAATTTTGAACTTATCGAAATAGTAACCCGTCGTCGTTCGATCGAGGTCGAACTCTTCTCTTTTGGCGAAGGCCCTTGGCCTTAAAGGGTGTTATTTTGAACTTATCGAAATAGTAAACTGTCGTCGTACGATCGAGGTCGAACTCTTCTCTTTTTGGTGAAGTCCCTTGGCCTTAAAGGGTGTTATTTAGAACTTATAGAAATAGTAACTCGTCGTCGTTCGATCGAAGTCGAACTCTTCTCTTCTTGGCAAAGGCCCTTGTCCTTAAAAAGTGTTATTTTGAACTTATCAAAATATTAACCCATCATCATTCGATCGAGGTCGAACTCTTCTCGTGTTGGCGAAGGCCCTTGGCTTTAAAGGGTGTTATTTCGAACTTATCGAAACAGTAACTCGTCGTCGTTCGATAGAGGTCGAACTTTTCTCCTGTTGGCGAAGGCCCTTGACCTTAAAGGGTGTTATTTTGAACTTATAGAAATAGTAACTCATTGTCGTTCGATCGAGGCCGAACTCTTCTCGTTTGGGGAAGGCCCTTGGCCTTAAAGTGTGTAATTTCGAACTTATCGAAATAGTAACCCGTCATCATTCGATCGAGGTCGAACTCTTCTCTTGTTGGCGAAGGCCTTTGGCCTTAAAGGGTGTTATTTCGAACTTATCGAAATAATAACACGTCGTCGTTCGATCGAGGTCGAACTCTTCTCTTCTTGGCAAAGGCCCTTGGCCTTAAAGGGTGTTATTTTGAACTTATCAAAATATTAACCCATCATCATTCGATCGAGGTCAAACTCTTCTCGTGTTGGCGAAGGCCCTTGGCTTTAAAGGGTGTTATTTCGAACTTATCGAAACAGTAACTCATCGTCGTTCGATAGAGGTCGAACTCTTCTCCTGTTGGCGAAGTCCCTTGACCTTAAAGGGTTTTATTTTGAACTTATAGAAATAGTAACCCATTGTCGTTCGATCGAGGCCGAACTCTTCTCGTTTGGGGAAGGCCCTTGGCCTTAAAGTGTGTAATTTTGAACTTATCGAAATAGTAACCCGTCATCATTCGATTGAGGTCGAACTCTTCTCTTTTTGGCGAAGGCCCTTAGCCTTAAAGGGTGTTATTTCAAACTTGTCAAAATAGTAACCCGTCGTCATTCGATCGAGGTTGAACTCTTCTATTTATGGCGAAGGCCCTTTGCCTTAAACGGTGTTATTTAAAACTTATCGAAATAGTAACTCGTCGTCGTTCGATCGAGGTCGAACTCTTCTCTTTTTGGTGAAGGCCCTTTGCCTTAAAGGGTGTTATTTCGCAATTATCGAAATAATAGCCTGTCATCGTTCGATCAAGATCGAACTCTTCTCTTGTTGACGAAAGCTCTTGGCCTTAAAGGGTGTAATTTCGAACTTATCAAAATAGTAACCCGTCGTCGTACTATTGAGGTCGAACTCCTCTCCTTTT
The DNA here is from genome assembly GCF_000393655.2 of Nicotiana sylvestris. NCBI lineage: Eukaryota > Viridiplantae > Streptophyta > Magnoliopsida > Solanales > Solanaceae > Nicotiana > Nicotiana sylvestris. The sequence continues at coordinate 69,996,964 of NC_091057.1, forward strand.
GGCTAAGGCCCTTGACCTTAAAGTGTGTTATTTCGAACTTATCGAAATAGTAACCCATTGTCATTCGATCGAGCTCGAACTCTTCTCTTTTTGGCGAAGGCCCTTGGCTTTAAAGGGTGTCATTTTGAACTTATCGAAATAGTAACCCGTCGTCGTTCGATCGAGGTCGAACTCTTCTCTGGTTGGCGAATTCTCTTGGCCTTAAAGGGTGTAATTTCGAACTTATCGAAATAGTAACCCATCATCGTTCGATCGATGTCGAACTCTTCTCTTTTTGCTGAAGGCCCTTGGCCATAAAGGGTGTTATTTAGAACTTATAGAAATAGTAACTCGTCGTCGTTCGATCGAGGTCGAACTCTTCTCTTCTTGGCAAAGGCCCTTGGCCTTAAAGGGTGTAATTTTGAACTTATCGAAATACTAACCCGTCGTCGTTCGATCGAGGTCGAACTCTTCTCTTTTTGGCGAAGGCCCTTGGCCTTAAAGGGTGTTATTTTGAACTTATCGAAATAGTAAACTGTCGTCGTACGATCGAGGTCGAACTCTTCTCTTTTTGGTGAAGTCCCTTGGCCTTAAAGGGTGTAATTTCGAACTTATCGAAATAGTAACCCATCATCGTTCGATCGATGTCGAACTCTTGTCTTTTTGCTGAAGGCCCTTGGCCTTAAAGGGTGTTATTTAGAACTTATAGAAATAGTAACTCGTCGTCGTTCGATCGAAGTCGAACTCTTCTCTTCTTGGCAAAGGCCCTTGTCCTTAAAAAGTGTTATTTTGAACATATCAAAATATTAACCCATCATCATTCGATCGAGGTCGAACTCTTTTCGTGTTGGCGAAGGCCCTTGGCTTTAAAGGGTGTTATTTCGAACTTATCGAAACAGTAACTCGTCGTCGTTCGATAGAGGTCGAACTTTTCTCCTGTTGGCGAAGGCCCTTGACCTTAAAGGGTGTTATTTTGAACTTATAGAAATAGTAACTCATTGTCGTTCGATCGAGGCCGAACTCTTCTCGTTTGGGGAAGGCCCTTGGCCTTAAAGTGTGTAATTTCGAACTTATCGAAATAGTAACCCGTCATCATTCGATCGAGGTCGAACTCTTCTCTTGTTGGCGAAGGCCTTTGGCCTTAAAGGGTGTTATTTCGAACTTATCGAAATAGTAACACGTCGTCGTTCGATCGAGGTCAAACTCTTCTCTTTTTGCTGAAGGCCCTTGGCCTTAAAGGGTGTTATTTAGAACTTATAGAAATAGTAACTCGTCGTCGTTCGATCGAGGTAGAACTCTTCTCTTCTTGGCAAAGGCCCTTGGCCTTAAAGGGTGTTATTTTGAACTTATCAAAATATTAACCCATCATCATTCGATCGAGGTTCAAACTCTTCTCGTGTTGGCGAAGGCCCTTGGCTTTAAAGGGTGTTATTTCGAACTTATCGAAACAGTAACTCATCGTCGTTCGATAGTGGTCGAACTCTTCTCCTGTTGGCGAAGTCCCTTGACCTTAAAGGGTTTTATTTTGAACTTATAGAAATAGTAACCCATTGTCGTTCGATCGAGGCCGAACTCTTCTCGTTTGGGGAAGGCCCTTGGCCTTAAAGTGTGTAATTTTGAACTTATCGAAATAGTAACCCGTCATCATTCGATTGAGGTCGAACTCTTCTCTTTTTGGCGAAGGCCCTTAGCCTTAAAGGGTGTTATTTCAAACTTGTCAAAATAGTAACCCGTCGTCATTCGATCGAGGTTGAACTCTTCTATTTATGGCGAAGGCCCTTTGCCTTAAACGATGTTATTTAAAACTTATCGAAATAGTAACTCGTCGTCGTCTTCTCTTTTTGGTGAAGGCCCTTTGCCTTAAAGGGTGTTATTTCGCAATTATCGAAATAATAGCCTGTCATCGTTCGATCAAGATCGAACTCTTCTCTTGTTGACGAAAGCTCTTGGCCTTAAAGGGTGTAATTTCGAACTTATCAAAATAGTAACCCGTCGTCGTACTATTGAGGTCGAACTCCTCTCCTTTTGGCTAAGGCCCTTGACCTTAAAGTGTGTTATTTCGAACTTATCGAAATAGTAACCCATTGTCATTCGATCGAGCTCGAACTCTTCTCTTTTTGGCGAAGGCCCTTGGCTTTAAAGGGTGTCATTTTGAACTTATCGAAATAGTAACCCGTCGTCGTTCGATCGAGGTCGAACTCTTCTCTGGTTGGCGAATTCTCTTGGCCTTAAAGGGTGTAATTTCGAACTTATCGAAATAGTAACCCATCATCGTTCGATCGATGTCGAACTCTTCTCTTTTTGCTGAAGGCCCTTGGCCATAAAGGGTGTTATTTAGAACTTATAGAAATAGTAACTCGTCGTCGTTCGATCGAGGTCGAACTATTCTCTTCTTGGTAAAGGCCCTTGGCCTTAAAGGGTGTAATTTTGAACTTATCGAAATAGTAACCCGTCGTTGTTCGATCGAGGTCGAACTCTTCTCTTTTTGGCGAAGGCCCTTGGCCTTAAAGGGTGTTATTTTGAACTTATCGAAATAGTAAACTGTCGTCGTACGATCGAGGTCGAACTCTTCTCTTTTTGGTGAAGTCCCTTGGCCTTAAAGGGTGTAATTTCGAACTTATCGAAATAGTAACCCATCATCGTTCGATCGATGTCGAACTCTTCTCTTTTTGCTGAAGGCCCTTGGCCTTAAAGGGTGTTATTTAGAACTTATAGAAATAGTAACTCGTCGTCGTTCGATCGAAGTCGAACTCTTCTCTTCTTGGCAAAGGCCCTTGTCCTTAAAAAGTGTTATTTTGAACTTATCAAAATATTAACCCATCATCATTCGATCGAGGTCGAACTCTTTTCGTGTTGGCGAAGGCCCTTGGCTTTAAAGTGTGTTATTTCGAACTTATCGAAACAGTAACTCGTCGTCGTTCGATAGAGGTCGAACTTTTCTCTTGTTGGAGAAGGCCCTTGACCTTAAAGGGTGTTATTTTGAACTTATAGAAATAGTAACTCATTGTCGTTCGATCGATGCCGAACTCTTCTCGTTTGGGGAAGGCCCTTGGCCTTAAAGTGTGTAATTTCGAACTTATCGAAATAGTAACCCGTCATCATTCGATCGAGGTCGAACTCTTCTCTTGTTGGCGAAGGCCTTTGGCCTTAAAGGGTGTTATTTCGAACTTATCGAAATAGTAACACGTCGTCGTTCGATCGAGGTCAAACTCTTCTCTTTTTGCTGAAGGCCCTTGGCCTTAAAGGATGTTATTTAGAACATATAGAAATAGTAACTCGTCGTCGTTCGATCGAGGTAGAACTCTTCTCTTCTTGGCAAAGGCCCTTGGCCTTAAAGGGTGTTATTTTGAACTTATCAAAATATTAACCCATCATCATTCGATCGAGGTTCAAACTCTTCTCGTGTTGGCGAAGGCCGTTGGCTTTAAAGGGTGTTATTTCGAACTTATCGAAACAGTAACTCATCGTCGTTCGATAGAGGTCGAACTCTTCTCCTGTTGGCGAAGTCCCTTGACCTTAAAGGGTTTTATTTTGAACTTATAGAAATAGTAACCCATTGTCGTTCGATCGAGGCCGAACTCTTCTCGTTTGGGGAAGGCCCTTGGCCTTAAAGTGTGTAATTTTGAACTTATCGAAATAGTAACCCGTCATCATTCGATCGAGGTCGAACTCTTCTCTTTTTGGCGAAGGCCCTTAGCCTTAAAGGGTGTTATTTCAAACTTGTCAAAATAGTAACCCGTCGTCATTCGATCGAGGTTGAACTCTTCTATTTATGGCGAAGGCCCTTTGCCTTAAACGGTGTTATTTAAAACTTATCGAAATAGTAACTCGTCGTCGTTCGATCGAGGTCGAACTCTTCTCTTTTTGGTGAAGGCCCTTTGCCTTAAAGGGTGTTATTTCGCAATTATCGAAATAATAGCCTGTCATCGTTCGATCAAGATCGAACTCTTCTCTTGTTGGCGAAAGCTCTTGGCCTTAAAGGGTGTAATTTCGAACTTATCAAAATAGTAACCCGTCGTCGTACTATTGAGGTCGAACTCCTCTCCTTTTGGCGAAGGCCCTTGACCTTAAAGTGTGTTATTTCGAACTTATCGAAATAGTAACCCATTGTCATTCGATCGAGCTCGAACTCTTCTCTTTTTGGCGAAGGCCCTTGGCTTTAAAGGGTGTCATTTTGAACTTATCGAAATAGTAACCCGTCGTCGTTCGATCGAGGTCGAACTCTTCTCTGGTTGGCAAATTCTCTTGGCCTTAAAGGGTGTAATTTCGAACTTATCGAAATAGTAACCCATCATCGTTCGATCGATGTCGAACTCTTCTCTTTTTGCTGAAGGCCCTTGGCCATAAAGGGTGTTATTTAGAACTTATAGAAATAGTAACTCGTCATCGTTCGATCGAGGTTGAACTCTTCTCTTCTTGGCAAAGGCCCTTGGCCTTAAAGGGTTTAATTTTGAACTTATCGATATAGTAACCCGTCGTCGTTCGATCGAGGTCGAACTCTTCTCTTTTTGGCGAAGGCCCTTGGCATTAAAGGGTGTTATTTTGAACTTATTAAAATTGTAACCCATCATCGTTCGATCGAGGTCGAACTCTTTTCTTATTTGCATAGGCCCTTGACCTTAAAGGGTGTTATTTCGGACTTATCGAAATAGTTACTCGTCGTGGTTCGATCGAGGTCGAACACTACTCTTGTTGGTGAAGGCCTATGGCCTTAAAGGGTGTTATTTCGAACTTATCGAAATAGTAACGCGTCGTCGTTCGATCGAGGTCGAACTCTTCTCTTTTTGGTGAAGTCCCTTGGCCTTAAAGGGTGTAATTTCGAACTTATCAAAATAGTAACCCGTCGTCGTACTATCGAGGTCGAACTCCTCTCCTTTTGGCGAAGGCCCTTGACCTTAAAGTGTGTTATTTCGAACTTATCGAAATAGTAACCCATTGTCGTTCGATCTAGCTCGAACTCTTCTCGTGTTGGCGAAGGACCTTGGCTTTAAAGGGTGTTATTTCGAACTTATCGAAACAGTAACTCGTCATCGTTCGATCAAGATCGAACTCTTCTCTTGTTGGAGAAAGCTCTTGGCCTTAAAGGGTGTAATTTCGAACTTATCAAAATAGTAACCCGTCGTCGTACTATCGAGGTCGAACTCCTCTCCTTTTGGCAAAGGCCCTTGACCTTAAAGTGTGTTATTTCGAACTTATCGAAATAGTAATCCATTGTCGTTCGATCGAGCTCGAACTCTTCTCTTTTTGGCGAAGGCCCTTGGCCTTAAAGGGTGTTATTTTGAACTTATGGAAATAGTAACCCGTCGTCATTCGATCGAGGTCGAACTCTTCTCTGGTTGGCGAATTCTCTTTGCCTTAAAGGGTGTAATTTCGAACTTATCGAAATAGTAACCCATCATCGTTCGATCGATGTCGAACTCTTCTCTTTTTGCTGAAGGCCCTTGGCCATAAAGGGTGTTATTTAGAACTTATAGAAATAGTAACTCGTCGTCGTTCGATCAAGGTCGAACTCTTCTCTTCTTGGCAAAGGCCCTTGGCCTTAAAGGGTGTTGTTTTGAACTTATCAAAATATTAACCCATCATTGTTCGATCTAGGTCGAACTCTTCTCGTGTTGGCGAATGCCCTTGGCTTTAAAGGGTGTTATTTCGAACTTATCGAAACAGTAACTTGTCGTCGTTCGATAGAGGTCGAACTCTTCTCCTGTTGGCGAAGGCCCTTGACCTTAAAGGGTGTTATTTTGAACTTATAGAAATAGTATCCCATTGTCTTTCAATCGAGGCCGAACTCTTCTAATTTGAGGAAGGCCTTTGGCCTTAAAGTGTGTAATTTCGAACTTATCGAAATAGTAACCCGTCATCATTCGATCGAGGTCGAACTCTTCTCTTTTTGGTGAAGGCCCTTATCCTTAAAGGGTGTTATTTCAAACTTGTCAAAATAGTAACCCATCGTCATTCGATCGAGGTTGAACTCTTCTCTTTATGGCGAAGGCCCTTTGCCTTAAACGGTGTTATTTAAAACTTATCGAAATAGTAACTCGTAGTCCTTCGATCGAGGTCGAACTCTTCTCTTTTTGGTGAAGGCCCTTTGCCTTAAAGGGTGTTATTTTGCACTTATCGAAATAATAGCCTGTCATCGTTCGATCAAGATCGAACTCTTCTCTTGTTGGCGAAAGCTCTTGGCCTTAAAGGGTGTAATTTCGAACTTATCAAAATAGTAACCCGTCGTCGTACTATCGAGGTCGAACTCCTCTCCTTTTGGCGAAGGCCCTTGACCTTAAAGTGTGTTATTTCGAACTTATCGAAATAGTAACCCATTGTCGTTCGATCGAGCTTGAACTCTTCTCTTTTTGGCGAAGGCCCTTGGCCTTAAAGGGTGTTATTTTGAACTTATGGAAATAGTAACCCGTCATCATTCGATTGAGGTCGAACTCTTCTCTGGTTGGCGAATTCTCTTTGCCTTAAAGGGTGTAATTTCGAACTTATCGAAGTAGTAACCCATCATCGTTCGATCGATGTCGAACTCTTCTCTTTTTGCTGAAAGCCCTTGGCCATAAAGGGTGTTATTTAGAACTTATAGAAATAGTAACTCGTCGTCGTTCGATCAAGGTCGAACTCATCTCTTCTTGGCAAAGGCCCTTGGCCTTAAAGGGTGTTATGTTGAACTTATCGAAATAGTAAACCGTCGTCGTTCGATCGAGGTCGAACTCTTCTCTTTTTGGCGAAGGCCCTTGGCATGAAAGGGTGTTATTTTGAACTTATTAAAATTGTAACCCATCGTCGTTCGATCGAGGTTGAACTCTTTTCTTGTTTGCATAGGCCCTTGGCCTTAAAGGATGTTATTTCGGACTTATCGAAATAGTAACTCGTCGTCGTTCGATCGAGGTCGAACACTACTCTTGTTGGCGAAGGCCTTTGGCCTTAAAGGGTGTTATTTTGAACATATTGAAATCGTAACCCGTCGTCGTTCGATCGAGGTCGAACTCTTCTCTTTTTGGTGAAGTCCCTTGGCCTTAAAGGGTGTAATTTCGAACTTATCGAAATAGTAACCCATCATCGTTCGATCGATGTCGAACTCTTCTCTTTTTTCTGAAGGCCCTTGGCCTTAAAGCATGTTATTTAGAACTTATAGAAATAGTAACTCGTCGTCGTTCGATCGAGGTCGAACTCTTCTCTTCTTGGCAAAGGCCCTTGGCCTTAAAGGGTGTTGTTTTGAACTTATCAAAATATTAACCCATCATCATTCGATCGAGGTCGAACTCTTCTCGTGTTGGCGAAGGCCCTTGGCTTTAAAGGGTGTTATTTCGAACTTATCGAAACAGTAACTCGTTGTCGTTCGATAGAGGTCGAACTTTTCTCCTGTTGGCGAAGGCCCTTGACCTTAAAGGGTGTTATTTTGAACTTATAGAAATAGTAACTCATTGTCGTTCGATCGAGGCCGAACTCTTCTCGTTTGGGGAAGGCCCTTGGCCTTAAAGTGTGTAATTTCGAACTTATCGAAATAGTAACCCGTCGTCGTTCGATCGAGGTCGAACTCTTCTCTTTTTGGTGAAGTCCCTTGGCCTTAAAGGGTGTAATTTCGAACTTATCAAAATAGTAACCCGTCGTCGTACTATCGAGGTCGAACTCCTCTCCTTTTGGCGAAGGCCCTTGACCTTAAAGTGTGTTATTTCGAACTTATCGAAATAGTAACCCATTGTCGTTCGATCTAGCTCGAACTCTTATCGTGTTGGCGAAGGACCTTGGCTTTAAAGGGTGTTATTTCGAACTTATCGAAACAGTAACTCGTCAACGTTCGATCAAGATCGAACTCTTCTCTTGTTGGCGAAAGCTCTTGGCCTTAAAGGGTGTAATTTCGAACTTATCAAAATAGTAACCCGTCGTCGTACTATCGAGGTCGAACTCCTCTCCTTTTGGCGAAGGCCCTTGACCTTAAAGTGTGTTATTTCGAACTTATCGAAATAGTAATCCATTGTCGTTCGATCGAGCTCGAACTCTTCTCTTTTTGGCGAAGGCCCTTAGCCTTAAAGGGTGTTATTTTGAACTTATGGAAATAGTAACCCGTCATCATTCGATCGAGGTCGAACTCTTCTCTGGTTGGCGAATTCTCTTTGCCTTAAAGGGTGTAATTTCGAACTTATCGAAATAGTAACCCATCATCGTTCGATCGATGTCGAACTCTTGTCTTTTTGCTGAAGGCCCTTGGCCATAAAGGGTGTTATTTAGAACTTATAGAAATAGTAACTCGTCGTCGTTCGATCAAGGTCGAACTCTTCTCTTCTTGGCAAAGGCCCTTGGCCTTAAAGGGTGTTGTTTTGAACTTATCAAAATATTAACCCATCATTGTTCGATCTAGGTCGAACTCTTCTCGTGTTGGCGAATGCCCTTGGCTTTAAAGGGTGTTATTTCGAACTTATCGAAACAGTAACTTGTCGTCGTTCGATAGAGGTCGAACTCTTCTCCTGTTGGCGAAGGCCCTTGACCTTAAAGGGTGTTATTTTGAACTTATAGAAATAGTAACCCATTGTCTTTCAATCGAGGCCGAACTCTTCTAATTTGAGGAAGGCCTTTGGCCTTAAAGTGTGTAATTTCGAACTTATCGAAATAGTAACCCGTCATCATTCGATCGAGGTCGAACTCTTCTCTTTTTGGTGAAGGCCCTTATCCTTAAAGGGTGTTATTTCAAACTTGTCAAAATAGTAACCCATCGTCATTCGATCGAGGTTGAACTCTTCTCTTTATGGCGAAGGCCCTTTGCCTTAAACGGTGTTATTTAAAACTTATCGAAATAGTAACTCGTAGTCCTTCGATCGAGGTCGAACTCTTCTCTTTTTGGTGAAGGCCCTTTGCCTTAAAGGGTGTTATTTCGCACTTATCGAAATAATAGCCTGTCATCGTTCGATCAAGATCGAACTCTTCTCTTGTTGGCGAAAGCTCTTGGCCTTAAAGGGTGTAATTTCGAACTTATCAAAATAGTAACCCGTCGTCGTACTATCGAGGTCGAACTCCTCTCCTTTTGGCGAAGGCCCTTGACCTTAAAGTGTGTTATTTCGAACTTATCGAAATAGTAACCCATTGTCGTTCGATCGAGCTTGAACTCTTCTCTTTTTGGCGAAGGCCCTTGGCCTTAAAGGGTGTTATTTTGAACTTATGGAAATAGTAACCCGTCGTCATTCGATTGAGGTCGAACTCTTCTCTGGTTGGCGAATTCTCTTTGCCTTAAAGGGTGTAATTTCGAACTTATCGAAGTAGTAACCCATCATCGTTCGATCGATGTCGAACTCTTCTCTTTTTGCTGAAAGCCCTTGGCCATAAAGGGTGTTATTTAGAACTTATAGAAATAGTAACTCGTCGTCGTTCGATCAAGGTCGAACTCATCTCTTCTTGGCAAAGGCCCTTGGCCTTAAAGGGTGTTATGTTGAACTTATCGAAATAGTAAACCGTCGTCGTTCGATCGAGGTCGAACTCTTCTCTTTTTGGCGAAGGCCCTTGGCATTAAAGGGTGTTATTTTGAACTTATTAAAATTGTAACCCATCGTCGTTCGATCGAGGTTGAACTCTTTTCTTGTTTGCATAGGCCCTTGGCCTTAAAGGGTGTTATTTAGGACTTATCGAAATAGTAACTCGTCGTCGTTCGATCGAGGTCGAACACTACTCTTGTTGGCGAAGGCCTTTGGCCTTAAAGGGTGTTATTTTGAACATATTGAATTCGTAACCCGTCGTCGTTCGATCGAGGTCGAACTCTTCTCTTTTTGGTGAAGTCCCTTGGCCTTAAAGGGTGTAATTTCGAACTTATCGAAATAGTAACCCATCATCGTTCGATCGATGTCGAACTCTTCTCTTTTTTCTGAAGGCCCTTGGCCTTAAAGCATGTTATTTAGAACTTATAGAAATAGTAACTCGTCGTCGTTCGATCGAGGTCGAACTCTTCTCTTCTTGGCAAAGGCCCTTGGCCTTAAAGGGTGTTGTTTTGAACTTATCAAAATATTAACCCATCATCATTCGATCGAGGTCGAACTCTTCTCGTGTTGGCGAAGGCCCTTGGCTTTAAAGGGTGTTATTTCGAACTTATCGAAACAGTAACTCGTTGTCGTTCGATAGAGGTCGAACTTTTCTCCTGTTGGCGAAGGCCCTTGACCTTAAAGGGTGTTATTTTGAACTTATAGAAATAGTAACTCATTGTCGTTCGATCGAGGCCGAACTCTTCTCGTTTGGGGAAGGCCCTTGGCCTTAAAGTGTGTAATTTCGAACTTATCGAAATAGTAACCCGTCATCATTCGATCGAGGTCGAACTCTTCTCTTTTTGGTGAAGGCCCTTATCCTTAAAGGGTGTTATTTCAAACTTGTCAAAATAGTAACCCATCGTCATTCGATCGAGGTTGAACTCTTCTCTTTATGGCGAAGGCCCTTTGCATTAAACGGTGTTATTTAAAACTTATCGAAATAGTAACTCATCGTCGTTCGATCGAGGTCGAACTCTTCTCTTTTTGGTAAAGGCCCTTTGCCTTAAAGGGTGTTATTTCGCACTTATCGAAATAATAGCCTGTCATCGTTCGATCAAGATCGAACTCTTCTCTTGTTGGCGAAAGCTCTTGGCCTTAAAGGGTGTAATTTCGAACTTATCAAAATAGTAACCCGTCGTCGTACTATCGAGGTCGAACTCCTCTCCTTTTGGCGAAGGCCCTTGACCTTAAAGTGTGTTATTTCGAACTTATCGAAATAGTAACCCATTGTCGTTCGATCGAGCTCGAACTCTTCTCTTTTTGGCGAAGGCCCTTGTCCTTAAAGGGTGTTATTTTGAACTTATGGAAATAGTAACCCGTCGTCATTCGATCGAGGTCGAACTCTTCTCTGGTTGGCGAATTCTCTTTGCCTTAAAGGGTGTAATTTCGAACTTATCGAAATAGTAACCCATCATCGTTCGATCGATGTCGAACTCTTCTCTTTTTGCTGAAGGCCCTTGGCCATAAAGGGTGTTATTTAGAACTTATAGAAATAGTAACTCGTCGTCGTTCGATCAAGGTCGAACTCTTCTCTTCTTGGCAAAGGCCCTTGGACTTAAAGGGTGTTATGTTGAACTTATCGAAATAGTAAACCGTCGTCGTTCGATCGAGGTCGAACTCTTCTCTTTTTGGCGAAGGCCCTTGGCATTAAAGGCTGTTATTTTGAACTTATTAAAATTGTAACCCATCGTCGTTCTATCGAGGTTGAACTCTTTTCTTGTTTGCATAGGCCCTTGGCCTTAAAGGGTGTTATTTCGGACTTATCGAAATAGTAACTCGTCGTCGTTCGATCGAGGTCGAACACTACTCTTGTTGGCGAAGGCCTTTGGCCTTAAAGGGTGTTATTTCGAACATATCGAAATCGTAACCCGTCGTCGTTCGATCGAGGTCGAACTCTTCTCTTTTTGGTGAAGTCCCTTGGCCTTAAAGGGTGTAATTTCGAACTTATCGAAATAGTAACCCATCATCGTTCGATCGATGTCGAACTCTTCTCTTTTTGCTGAAGGCCCTTGGCCTTAAAGCGTGTTATTTAGAACTTATAGAAATAGTAACTCGTCGTCGTTCGATCGAGGTCGAACTCTTCTCTTCTTAGCAAAGGCCCTTGGCCTTAAAGGGTGTTGTTTTGAACTTATCAAAATATTAACCCATCATCGTTCGATCTAGGTCGAACTCTTCTCGTGTTGGCGAAGGCCCTTGGCTTTAAAGGGTGTTATTTCGAACTTATCGAAATAGTAACTCGTCGTCGTTCGATAGAGGTCGAACTCTTCTCCTGTTGGCGAAGGCCCTTGACCTTAAAGGGTGCTATTTTGAACTTATCGAAATAGTAACCCATTGTCGTTCGATCGAGGCCGAACTCTTCTCGTTTGGGGAAGCCCTTTGGCCTTAAAGTGTGAAATTTCGAACTTATCGAAATAGTAACCCGTCATCATTCGATCGAGGTCGAACTCTTCTCTTCTTGGTGAAGGCCCTTATCCTTAAAGGGTGTTATTTCAAACTTGTCAAAATAGTAACCCATCGTCATTCGATCGAGGTTTAACTCTTCTCTTTATGGCGAAGGCCCTTTGCCTTAAACGGTGTTATTTAAAACTTATCGAAATAGTAACTCGTCGTCGTTCGATCGAGGTCGAACTCTTCTCTTTTTGGTGAAGGCCCTTTGCCTTAAAGGGTGTTATTTCGCACTTATCGAAATAATAGCCTGTCATCGTTCGATCAAGATCGAACTCTTCTCTTTTTGGTGAAGTCCCTTGGCCTTAAAGGGTGTAATTTCGAACTTATCAAAATAGTAACCCGTCGTCGTACTATCGAGGTCGAACTCCTCTCCTTTTGGCGAAGGCCCTTGACCTTAAAGTGTGTTATTTCGAACTTATCGAAATAGTAACCCATTGTCGTTCGATCGAGCTCGAACTCTTCTCTTTTTGGCGAAGGCCCTTGGCCTTAAAGGGTGTTATTTTGAACTTATGCTAATAGTAACCCGTCGTCATTCGATCGATGTCGAACTCTTCTCTGGTTGGCGAATTCTCTTTGCCTTAAAGGGTGTAATTTCGAACTTATCGAAATAGTAACCCATCATCGTTCGATCGATGTCGAACTCTTCTCTTCTTGGCAAAGGCCCTTGGCCTTAAAGGGTGTTATTTTGAACTTATCGAAATAGTAAACCGTCGTCGTTCGATCGAGGTCGAACTCTTCTCTTTTTGGCGAAGGCCCTTGGCATTAAAGGGTATTATTTTGAACTTATTAAAATTGTAACCCATCGTCGTTCGATCGAGGTTGAACTCTTTTCTTGTTTGCATAGGCCCTTGGCCTTAAAGGGTGTTATTTCGGACTTATCGAAATAGTAACTCGTCGTCGTTCGATCGAGGTCGAACACTACTCTTGTTGGCGAAGGCCTTTGGCCTTAAAGGGTGTTATTTCGAACTTATCGAAATCGTAACCCGTCGTCGTTCGATCGAGATCGAACTCTTCTCTTTTTGGTGAAGTCCCTTGGCCTTAAAGGGTGTAATTTCGAACTTATCGATATAGTAACCCATCATCGTTCGATCGATGTCGAACTCTTCTCTTTTTGCTGAAGGCCCTTGGCCTTAAAGGGTGTTATTTAGAACTTATAGAAATAGTAACTCGTCGTCATTCGATCGAGGTCGAACTCTTCTCTTCTTAGCAAAGGCCCTTGGCCTTAAAGGGTGTTATTTTGAACTTATCAAAATATTAACCCATCATCATTCGATCGAGGTCAAACTCTTCTCGTGTTGGCGAAGGACCTTGGCTTTAAAGGGTGTTATTTCGAACTTATCGAAACAGTAACTCGTCGTCGTTCGATAGAGGTCGAACTCTTCTCCTGTTGGCGAAGGCCCTTGACCTTAAAGGGTTTTATTTTGAACTTATAGAAATAGTAACCCATTGTCGTTCGATCGAGGTCGAACACTTCTCGTTTGGGGAAGGCCCTTGGCCTTAAAGGGTGTAATTTCGAACTTATCGAAATAGTAACCCATCATCGTTCGATCGATGTCGAACTTTTCTCTTTTTGCCGAAGGCCCTTGGCCTTAAAGCGTGTTATTTAGAACTTATAGAAATAGTAACTCGTCGTCGTTCGATCAAGGTCGAACTCTTCTCTTCTTGGCAAAGGCCCTTGGCCTTAAAGGGTGTTATTTTGAACTTATCGAAATAGTAAACCGTCCTCGTTCGATCGAGGTCGAACTCTTCTCTTTTTGGCGAAGGCCCTTGGCATTAAAGGGTGTTATTTTGAACTTATTAAAATTGTAACCCATCCGTCGTTCGATAGAGGTTGAACTCTTTTCTTGTTTGCATAGGCCCTTGGCCTTAAAGGGTGTTATTTCGGACTTATCGAAATAGTAACTCGTCGTCGTTCGATCGAGGTCGAACACTACTCCTGTTGGCGAAGGCCTTTGGCCTTAAAGGGTGTTATTTCGGACTTATCGAAATAGTAACTCGTCGTCGTTCGATCGAGGTCGAACACTACTCCTGTTGGCGAAGGCCTTTGGCATTAAAGGGTGTTATTTCGAACTTATCGAAATCGTAACCCGTCGTCATTCGATCGAGGTCGAACTCTTCTCTTTTTGGTGAAGTCCCTTGGCCTTAAAGGGTGTAATTTCGAACTTATTGAAATAGTAACCCATCATCGTTCGATCGATGTCGAACTCTTCTCTTTTTGCTGAAGGCCCTTGGCCTTAAAGGGTGTTATTTAGAACTTATTGAAATAGTAACTCGTCGTCATTCGATCGAGGTCGAACTCTTCTCTTCTTAGCAAAGGCCCTTGGCCTTAAAGGGTGTTATTTTGAACTTATCAAAATATTAACCCATCATCATTCGATCGAGGTCAAACTCTTCTCGTGTTGGCGAAGGACCTTGGCTTTAAAGGGTGTTATTTCGAACTTATCGAAACAGTAACTCGTCGTCGTTCGATTGAGGTCGAACTCTTCTCCTGTTGGCGAAGGCCCTTGACCTTAAAGGGTTTTATTTTGAACTTATAGAAATAGTAACCCATTGTCGTTCGATCGAGGCCGAACTCTTCTCGTTTGGGGAAGGCCCTTGGCCTTAAAGTGTGTAATTTCGAACTTATCGAAATAGTAACGCATCATCATTCGATCGAGGTCGAACTCTTCTCTTTTTGGCGAAGGACCTTAGCCTTAAAGGGTGTTATTTAAAACTTGTCAAAATAGTAACTCGTCGTCATTCGATCGAGGTTGAACTCTTCTATTTATGGCGAAGGCCCTTTGCCTTAAACGGTGTTATTTAAAACTTATCGAAATAGTAACTCGTCTTCCTTCGATCGAGGTCGAACTCTTCTCTTTTTGGTGAAGGCCCTTTGCCTTAAAGGTTGTTATTTCGCACTTATCGAAATAGTAGCCTGTCATCGTTCAATCAAGATCGAACTCTTCTCTTGTTGGCAAAAGCTCTTGGCCTTAAAGGGTGTAATTTCGAACTTATCAAAATAGTAACCCGTCATCGTACTATCGAGGTCGAACTCCTCACCTTTTGGCGAAGGCCCTTGACCTTAAAGTGTGTTATTTCGAACTTATCGAAATAGTAACCCATTGTCGTTCGATCGAGCTCGAACTCTTCTCTTTTGGCGAAGGCCCTTGTCCTTAAAGGGTGTTATTTTGAACTTATCGAAATAGTAACCCGTCGTCGTTCGATCGAGGTCGAACTCTTTTCTTGTTTGTATAGGCCCTTGGCCTTAAAGGGTGTTATTTCGGACTTATCGAAATAGTAACTCGTCGTCGTTCGATCGAGGTCGAACACTACTCCTGTTGGCGAAGGCCTTTGACCTTAAAGGGTTTTATTTTGAACTTATAGAAATAGTAACCCATTGTCGTTCGATCGAGGTCGAACACTTCTCGTTTGGGGAAGGCCCTTGGCCTTAAAGGGTGTAATTTCGAACTTATCGAAATAGTAACCCATCATCGTTCGATCGATGTCGAACTTTTCTCTTTTTGCCGAAGGCCCTTGGCCTTAAAGCGTGTTATTTAGAACTTATAGAAATAGTAACTCGTCGTCGTTCGATCAAGGTCGAACTCTTCTCTTCTTGGCAAAGGCCCTTGGCCTTAAAGGGTGTTATTTTGAACTTATCGAAATAGTAAACCATCCTCGTTCGATCGAGGTCGAACTCTTCTCTTTTTGGCGAAGGCCCTTGGCATTAAAGGGTGTTATTTTGAACTTATCGAAATAGTAACCCGTCGTCGTTCGATCGAGGTCGAACTCTACTCTTGTTGGGGAAGGCCCTTGGCCTTAATGAGTGTTATTTTAAACTTATCGAAATAGTAACCCGTCGTCGTTCGATCGAGGTTGAACTCTTTTCTTGTTTGCATAGGCCCTTGGCCTTAAAGGGTGTTATTTCGGACTTATCGAAATAGTAACTCGTCGTCGTTCGATCGAGGTCGAACACTACTCCTGTTGGCGAAGGCCTTTGGCCTTAAAGGGTGTTATTTCGGACTTATCGAAATAGTAACTCGTCGTCGTTCGATCGAGGTCGAACACTACTCCTGTTGGCGAAGGCCTTTGGCCTTAAAGGGTGTTATTTCGAACTTATCGAAATCGTAACCCGTCGTCATTCGATCGAGGTCGAACTCTTCTCTTTTTGGTGAAGTCCCTTGGCCTTAAAGGGTGTAATTTCGAACTTATTGAAATAGTAACCCATCATCGTTCGATCGATGTCGAACTCTTCTCTTTTTGCTGAAGGCCCTTGGCCTTAAAGGGTGTTATTTAGAACTTATTGAAATAGTAACTCGTCGTCATTCGATCGAGGTCGAACTCTTCTCTTCTTAGCAAAGGCCCTTGGCCTTAAAGGGTGTTATTTTGAACTTATCAAAATATTAACCCATCATCATTCAATCGAGGTCAAACTCTTCTCGTGTTGGCGAAGGACCTTGGCTTTAAAGGGTGTTATTTCGAACTTATCGAAACAGTAACTCGTCGTCGTTCGATTGAGGTCGAACTCTTCTCCTGTTGGCGAAGGCCCTTGACCTTAAAGGGTTTTATTTTGAACTTATAGAAATAGTAACCCATTGTCGTTCGATCGAGGCCGAACTCTTCTCGTTTGGGGAAGGCCCTTGGCCTTAAAGTGTGTAATTTCGAACTTATCGAAATAGTAACGCATCATCATTCGATCGAGGTCGAACTCTTCTCTTTTTGGCGAAGGACCTTAGCCTTAAAGGGTGTTATTTAAAACTTGTCAAAATAGTAACTCGTCGTCATTCGATCGAGGTTGAACTCTTCTATTTATGGCGAAGGCCCTTTGCCTTAAACGGTGTTATTTAAAACTTATCGAAATAGTAACTCGTCTTCCTTCGATCGAGGTCGAACTCTTCTCTTTTTGGTGAAGGCCCTTTGCCTTAAAGGTTGTTATTTCGCACTTATCGAAATAGTAGCTTGTCATCGTTCAATCAAGATCGAACTCTTCTCTTGTTGGCAAAAGCTCTTGGCCTTAAAGGGTGTAATTTCGAACTTATCAAAATAGTAACCCGTCATCGTACTATCGAGGTCGAACTCCTCACCTTTTGGCGAAGGCCCTTGACCTTAAAGTGTGTTATTTCGAACTTATCGAAATAGTAACCCATTGTCGTTCGATCGAGCTCGAACTCTTCTCTTTTGGCGAAGGCCCTTGTCCTTAAAGGGTGTTATTTTGAACTTATCGAAATAGTAACCCGTCGTCGTTCGATCGAGGTCGAACTCTTTTCTTGTTTGTATAGGCCCTTGGCCTTAAAGGGTGTTATTTCGGACTTATCGAAATAGTAACTCGTCGTCGTTCGATCTAGGTCGAACACTACTCCTGTTGGCGAAGGCCTTTGGCCTTAAAGGGTGTTATTTCGAACTTATCGAAATCGTAACCCGTCGTCATTCGATCGAGGTCGAACTCTTCTCTTTTTGGCGAAGGCCCTTGGCATTAAAGGGTGTTATTTTGAACTTATTAAAATTGTAACCCATCGTCGTTCGATCGAGGTTGAACTCTTTTCTTGTTTGCATAGGCCCTTGGCCTTAAAGGGTGTTATTTCGGACTTATCGAAATAGTAACTCGTCGTCGTTCGATCGAGGTCGAACACTACTCCTGTTGGCGAAGGCCTTTGGCCTTAAAGGGTGTTATTTCGAACTTATCGAAATCGTAACCCGTCGTCATTCGATCGAGGTCGAACTCTTCTCTTTTTGGTGAAGTCCCTTGGCCTTAAAGGGTGTAATTTCGAACTTATTGAAATAGTAACCCATCATCGTTCGATCGATGTCGAACTCATCTCTTTTTGCTGAAGGCCCTTGGCCTTAAAGGGTGTTATTTAGAACTTATAGAAATAGTAACTCGTCGTCATTCGATCGAGGTCGAACTATTCTCTTCTTAGCAAAGGCCCTTGGCCTTAAAGGGTGTTATTTTGAACTTATCAAAATATTAACCCATCATCATTCGATCGAGGTCAAACTCTTCTCGTGTTGGCGAAGGACCTTGGCTTTAAAGGGTGTTATTTCGAACTTATCGAAACAGTAACTCGTCGTCGTTCGATAGAGGTCGAACTCTTCTCCTGTTGGCGAAGGCCCTTGACCTTAAAGGGTTTTATTTTGAACTTATAGAATTAAGTAACCCATTGTCGTTCGATCGAGGCCGAACTCTTCTCGTTTGGGGAAGGCCCTTGGCCTTAAAGTGTGTAATTTCGAACTTATCGAAATAGTAACGCATCATCATTCGATCGAGGTCGAACTCTTCTCTTTTTGGCGAAGGCCATTAGCCTTAAAGGGTGTTATTTAAAACTTGTCAAAATAGTAACTCGTCGTCATTCGATCGAGGTTGAACTCTTCTATTTATGGCGAAGGACCTTTGCCTTAAACGGTGTTATTTAAAACTTATCGAAATAGTAACTCGTCTTCCTTCGATCGAGGTCGAACTCTTCTCTTTTTGGTGAAGGCCCTTTGCCTTAAAGGTTGTTATTTCGCACTTATCGAAATAGTAGCCTGTCATCGTTCAATCAAGATCGAACTCTTCTCTTGTTGGCAAAAGCTCTTGGCCTTAAAGGGTGTAATTTCGAACTTATCAAAATAGTAACCCGTCGTCGTACTATCGAGGTCGAACTCCTCTCCTTTTGGCGAAGGCCCTTGACCTTAAAGTGTGTTATTTCGAACTTATCGAAATAGTAACCCATTGTCGTTCGATCGAGCTCGAACTCTTCTCTTTTTGGCGAAGGCCCTTGTCCTTAAAGGGTGTTATTTTGAACTTATCGAAATAGTAACCCGTCGTCGTTCGATCGAGGTCGTCTCTTCTCTGGTTGGCGAATTCTCTTGGCCTTAAAGGGTGTAATTTCGAACTTATCGAAATAGTAACCAATCATCGTTCGATCGATGTCGAACTCATCTCTTTTTGCTGATGGCCCTTGGCCATAAAGGGTGTTATTTAGAACTTATAGAAATAGTAACTCGTCGTCGTTCGATCGAGGTCGAACTCTTCTCTTCTTGGCAAAGGCCCTTGGCCTTAAAGGGTGTTATTTTGAACTTATCAAAATAGTAACCCGTCGTCGTTCGATCGAGGTCGAACTCTTCTCTTTTAGGCGAAGGCCCTTGGCATTAAAGGGTGTTATTTTGAACTTATTAAAATTGTAACCCATCATCGTTCGATCGAGGTCGAACTCTTTTCTTGTTGGCGAAGGCCTTTGGCCTTAAATGGTGTTATTTCGAACTTATCGAAATAGTAACCCGTCGTCGTTCGATCGAGGTCGAACTCTTCTCTTTTTGGTGAAGTCCCTTGGCCTTAAAGGGTGTAATTTCGAACTTATCAAAATAGTAACCCGTCGTCGTACTATCGAGGTCGAACTCCTCTCCTTTTGGCGAAGGCCCTTGACCTTAAAGTGTGTTATTTCGAACTTATCGAAATAGTAACCCATTGTCGTTCGATCGAGCTCGAACTCTTCTCTTTTGGCGAAGGCCCTTGGCCTTAAAGGGTGTTATTTTGAACTTATCAAACTATTAACCCATCATCATTCGATCGAGGTCAAACTCTTCTCGTGTTGGCGAAGGACCTTGGCTTTAAAGGGTGTTATTTCGAACTTATCGAAACAGTAACTCGTCGTCGTTCGATAGAGGTCGAACTCTTCTCCTGTTGGCGAAGGCCCTTGACCTTAAAGGGTTTTATTTTGAACTTATAGAATTAGTAACCCATTGTCGTTCGATCGAGGCCGAACTCTTCTTGTTTGGGGAAGGCCCTTGGCCTTAAAGTGTGTAATTTCGAACTTATCGAAATAGTAACGCATCATCATTCGATCGATGTCGAACTCTTCTCTTTTTGGCGAAGGCCCTTAGCCTTAAAGGGTGTTATTTCAAACTTGTCAAAATAGTAACTCGTCGTCATTCGATCGAGGTTGAACTCTTCTATTTATGGCGAAGGCCCTTTGCCTTAAACGGTGTTATTTAAAACTTATCGAAATAGTAACTCATCGTCGTTCGATCGAGGTCGAACTCTTCTCTTTTTGGTGAAGGCCCTTTGCCTTAAAGGTTGTTATTTCGCACTTATCGAAATAGTAGCCTGTCATCGTTCGATCAAGATCGAACTCTTCTCTTCTTCGCGAAAGCTCTTGGCCTTAAAGGGTGTAATTTCGAACTTATCAAAATAGTAACCCGTCGTCGTACTATCGAGGTCGAACTCCTCTCCTTTTGACGAAGGCCCTTGACCTTAAAGTGTGTTATTTCGAACTTATCGAAATAGTAACCCATTGTCGTTCGATCGAGCTCGAACTCTTCTCTTTTGGCGAAGGCCCTTGTCCTTAAAGGGTGTTATTTTGAACTTATCGAAATAGTAACCCGTCGTCGTTCGATCGAGGTCGTCTCTTCTCTGGTTGGCGAATTCTCTTGGCCTTAAAGGGTGTAATTTCGAACTTATCGAAATAGTAACCAATCATCGTTCGATCGATGTCGAACTCATCTCTTTTTGCTGATGGCCCTTGGCCATAAAGGGTGTTATTTAGAACTTATAGAAATAGTAACTCGTCGTCGTTCGATCGAGGTCGAACTCTTCTCTTCTTGGCAAAGGCCCTTGGCCTTAAAGGGTGTTATTTTGAACTTATCAAAATAGTAACCCGTCGTCGTTCGATCGAGGTCGAACTCTTCTCTTTTAGGCGAAGGCCCTTGGCATTAAAGGGTGTTATTTTGAACTTATTAAAATTGTAACCCATCATCGTTCGATCGAGGTCGAACTCTTTTCTTGTTGGCGAAGGCCTTTGGCCTTAAATGGTGTTATTTCGAACTTATCGAAATAGTAACCCGTCGTCGTTCGATCGAGGTCGAACTCTTCTCTTTTTGGTGAAGTCCCTTGGCCTTAAAGGGTGTAATTTCGAACTTATCAAAATAGTAACCCGTCGTCGTACTATCGAGGTCGAACTCCTCTCCTTTTGGCGAAGGCCCTTGACCTTAAAGTGTGTTATTTCGAACTTATCGAAATAGTAACCCATTGTCGTTCGATCGAGCTCGAACTCTTCTCTTTTGGCGAAGGCCCTTGGCCTTAAAGGGTGTTATTTTGAACTTATCAAACTATTAACCCATCATCATTCGATCGAGGTCAAACTCTTCTCGTGTTGGCGAAGGACCTTGGCTTTAAAGGGTGTTATTTCGAACTTATCGAAACAGTAACTCGTCGTCGTTCGATAGAGGTCGAACTCTTCTCCTGTTGGCGAAGGCCCTTGACCTTAAAGGGTTTTATTTTGAACTTATAGAATTAGTAACCCATTGTCGTTCGATCGAGGCCGAACTCTTCTTGTTTGGGGAAGGCCCTTGGCCTTAAAGTGTGTAATTTCGAACTTATCGAAATAGTAACGCATCATCATTCGATCGATGTCGAACTCTTCTCTTTTTGGCGAAGGCCCTTAGCCTTAAAGGGTGTTATTTCAAACTTGTCAAAATAGTAACTCGTCGTCATTCGATCGAGGTTGAACTCTTCTATTTATGGCGAAGGCCCTTTGCCTTAAACGGTGTTATTTAAAACTTATCGAAATAGTAACTCATCGTCGTTCGATCGAGGTCGAACTCTTCTCTTTTTGGTGAAGGCCCTTTGCCTTAAAGGTTGTTATTTCGCACTTATCGAAATAGTAGCCTGTCATCGTTCGATCAAGATCGAACTCTTCTCTTCTTCGCGAAAGCTCTTGGCCTTAAAGGGTGTAATTTCGAACTTATCAAAATAGTAACCCGTCGTCGTACTATCGAGGTCGAACTCCTCTCCTTTTGGCGAAGGCCCTTGACCTTAAAGTGTGTTATTTCGAACTTATCGAAATAGTAACCCATTGTCGTTCGATCGAGCTCGAACTCTTCTGTTTTTGGCGAAGGCCCTTGTCCTTAAAGGGTGTTATTTTGAACTTATCGAAATAGTAACCCGTCGTCGTTCGATCGAGGTCGTCTCTTCTCTGGTTGGCGAATTCTCTTGGCCTTAAAGGGTGTAATTTCGAACTTATCGAAATAGTAACCAATCATCGTTCGATCGATGTCGAACTCATCTCTTTTTGCTGATGGCCCTTGGCCATAAAGGGTGTTATTTAGAACTTATAGAAATAGTAACTCGTCGTCGTTCGATCGAGGTCGAACTCTTCTCTTCTTGGCAAAGGCCCTTGGCCTTAAAGGGTGTTATTTTGAACTTATCAAAATAGTAACCCGTCGTCGTTCGATCGAGGTCGAACTTTTCTCTTTTAGGCGAAGGCCCTTGGCATTAAAGGGTGTTATTTTGAACTTATTAAAATTGTAACCCATCATCGTTCGATCGAGGTCGAACTCTTTTCTTGTTGGCGAAGGCCTTTGGCCTTAAATGGTGTTATTTCGAACTTATCGAAATAGTAACCCGTCGTCGTTCGATCGAGGTCGAACTCTTCTCTTTTTGGTGAAGTCCCTTGGCCTTAAAGGGTGTAATTTCGAACTTATCAAAATAGTAACCCGTCGTCGTACTATCGAGGTCGAACTCCTCTCCTTTTGGCGAAGGCCCTTGACCTTAAAGTGTGTTATTTCGAACTTATCGAAATAGTAACCCATTGTCGTTCGATCGAGCTCGAACTCTTCTCTTTTGGCGAAGGCCCTTGGCCTTAAAGGGTGTTATTTTGAACTTATCAAACTATTAACCCATCATCATTCGATCGAGGTCAAACTCTTCTCGTGTTGGCGAAGGACCTTGGCTTTAAAGGGTGTTATTTCGAACTTATCGAAACAGTAACTCGTCGTCGTTCGATAGAGGTCGAACTCTTCTCCTGTTGGCGAAGGCCCTTGACCTTAAAGGGTTTTATTTTGAACTTATAGAATTAGTAACCCATTGTCGTTCGATCGAGGCCGAACTCTTCTTGTTTGGGGAAGGCCCTTGGCCTTAAAGTGTGTAATTTCGAACTTATCGAAATAGTAACGCATCATCATTCGATCGATGTCGAACTCTTCTCTTTTTGGCGAAGGCCCTTAGCCTTAAAGGGTGTTATTTCAAACTTGTCAAAATAGTAACTCGTCGTCATTCGATCGAGGTTGAACTCTTCTATTTATGGCGAAGGCCCTTTGCCTTAAACGGTGTTATTTAAAACTTATCGAAATAGTAACTCATCGTCGTTCGATCGAGGTCGAACTCTTCTCTTTTTGGTGAAGGCCCTTTGCCTTAAAGGTTGTTATTTCGCACTTATCGAAATAGTAGCCTGTCATCGTTCGATCAAGATCGAACTCTTCTCTTCTTCGCGAAAGCTCTTGGCCTTAAAGGGTGTAATTTCGAACTTATCAAAATAGTAACCCGTCGTCGTACTATCGAGGTCGAACTCCTCTCCTTTTGGCGAAGGCCCTTGACCTTAAAGTGTGTTATTTCGAACTTATCGAAATAGTAACCCATTGTCGTTCGATCGAGCTCGAACTCTTCTCTTTTTGGCGAAGGCCCTTGTCCTTAAAGGGTGTTATTTTGAACTTATCGAAATAGTAACCCGTCGTCGTTCGATCGAGGTCGAACTCTTCTCTGGTTGGCGAATTCTCTTGGCCTTAAAGGGTGTAATTTCGAACTTATCGAAATAGTAACCCATCATCGTTCGATCTATGTCGAACTCATCTCTTTTTGATGAAGGCCCTTGGCCATAAAGGGTGTTATTTAGAACTTATAGAAATAGTAACTCGTCGTCGTTCGATCGAGGTCGAACTCTTCTCTTTTTGGCAAAGGCCCTTGGCCTTAAAGGGTGTTATTTTGAACTTATTGAAATAGTAACCTGTCGTCGTTCGATCGAGGTCGAACTCTTCTCTTTTTGGCGAAGGCCCTTGGCATTAAAGGGTGTTATTTTGAACTTATTAAAATTGTAACCCATCATCGTTCGATCGAGGTCGAACTCATTTCTTGTTTGCATAGGACCTTGGCCTTAAAGGGTGTTATTTCGGACTTATCGAAATAGTAACTCATCGTCGTTCGATCGAGGTCGAACACTACTCTTGTTGGCGAAGGCCTTTGGCCTTAAAGTGTGTTATTTCGAACTTATCAAACTATTAACCCATCATCATTCGATCGAGGTCAAACTCTTCTCGTGTTGGCGAAGGCCCTTGTCCTTAAAGGGTGTTATTTTGAACTTATCGAAATAGTAACCCGTCGTCGTTCGATCGAGGTCGAACTATTCTCTGGTTGGCGAATTCTCTTGGCCTTAAAGGGTGTAATTTCGAACTTATCGAAATAGTAACCCATCATCGTTCGATCGATGTCGAACTCATCTCTTTTTGCTGATGGCCCTTGGCCATAAAGGGTGTTATTTAGAACTTATAGAAATAGTAACTCGTCGTCGTTCGATCGAGGTCGAACTCTTCTCTTCTTGGCAAAGGCCCTTGGCATTAAAGGGTGTTATTTTGAACTTATTAAAAATGTAACCCATCATCGTTCAATCGAGGTCGAACTCTTTTCTTGTTTGCATAGGCCCTTGGCCTTAAAAGGTGTTATTTCGGACTTATCGAAATAGTAACTCGTCGTCGTTCGATCAAGGTCGAACACTACTCTTGTTGGCGAAGGCCTTTGGCCTTAAAGGGTGTTATTTCGAACTTATCGAAATAGTAACGCGTCGTCGTTCGATCGAGGTCGAACTCTTCTCTTTTTGGTGAAGTCCCTTGGCCTTAAAGGGTGTAATTTCGAACTTATCAAAATAGTAACCCGTCGTCGTACTATCGAGGTCGAACTCCTCTCCTTTTGGCGAAGGCCCTTGACCTTAAAGTGTGTTATTTCGAACTTATCGAAATAGTAACCCATTGTCGTTCGATCGAGCTCGAACTCTTCTCTTTTTGGCAAAGGCCCTTGGTCTTAAAGGGTGTTATTTTGAACTTATCAAACTATTAACCCATCATCATTCGATCGAGGTCAAACTCTTCTCGTGTTGGCGAAGGACCTTGGCTTTAAAGGGTGTTATTTCGAACTTATCGAAACAGTAACTCGTCGTCGTTCGATAGAGGTCGAACTCTTCTCCTGTTGGCGAAGGCCCTTGACCTTAAAGGGTTTTATTTTGAACTTATAGAATTAGTAACCCATTGTCGTTCGATCGAAGCCGAACTCTTCTTGTTTGGGGAAGGCCCTTGGCCTTAAAGTGTGTAATTTCGAACTTATCGAAATAGTAACGCATCATCATTCGATCGATGTCGAACTCTTCTCTTTTTGGCGAAGGCCCTTAGCCTTAAAGGGTGTTATTTCAAACTTGTCAAAATAGTAACTCGTCGTCATTCGATCGAGGTTGAACTCTTCTATTTATGGCGAAGGCCCTTTGCCTTAAACGGTGTTATTTAAAACTTATCGAAATAGTAACTCATCGTCGTTCGATCGAGGTCGAACTCTTCTCTTTTTGGTGAAGGCCCTTTGCCTTAAAGGTTGTTATTTTGCACTTATCGAAATAGTAGCCTGTCATCGTTCGATCAAGATCGAACTCTTCTCTTGTTCGTGAAAGCTCTTGGCCTTAAAGGGTGTAATTTCGAACTTATCAAAATAGTAACCCGTCGTCGTACTATCGAGGTCGAACTCCTCTCCTTTTGGCGAAGGCCCTTGACCTTAAAGTGTGTTATTTCGAACTTATCGAAATAGTAACCCATTGTCGTTCGATCGAGCTCGAACTCTTCTCTTTTTGGCGAAGGCCCTTGTCCTTAAAGGGTGTTATTTTGAACTTATCGAAATAGTAACCCGTCGTCGTTCGATCGAGGTCGAACTCTTCTCTGGTTGGCGAATTCTCTTGGCCTTAAAGGGTGTAATTTCGAACTTATCGAAATAGTAACCCATCATCGTTCGATCTATGTCGAACTCATCTCTTTTTGATGAAGGACCTTGGCCATAAAGGGTGTTATTTAGAACTTATAGAAATAGTAACTCGTCGTCGTTCGATCGAGGTCGAACTCTTCTCTTTTTGGCAAAGGCCCTTGGCCTTAAAGGGTGTTATTTTGAACTTATCGAAATAGTAACCTGTCGTCGTTCGATCGAGGTCGAACTCTTCTCTTTTTGGCGAAGGCCCTTGGCATTAAAGGGTGTTATTTTGAACTTATTAAAATTGTAACCCATCATCGTTCGATCGAGGTCGAACTAATTTCTTGTTTGCATAGGACCTTGGCCTTAAAGGGTGTTATTTCGGACTTATCGAAATAGTAACTCATCGTCGTTCGATCGAGGTCGAACACTACTCTTGTTGGCGAAGGCCTTTGGCCTTAAAGGGTGTTATTTCGAACTTATCGAAATAGTAACCCGTCATCGTTCGATCGAGGTCGAACTCTTCTCTTTTTGGCGAAGGCCCTTGTCCTTAAAGGGTGTTATTTTGAACTTATCGAAATAGTAACCCGTCGTCGTTCGATCGAGGTCGAACTCTTCTCTGGTTGGCGAATTCTCTTGGCCTTAAAGGGTGTAATTTCGAACTTATCGAAATAGTAACCCATCATCGTTCGATCGATGTCGAACTCATCTCTTTTTGCTGATGGCCCTTGGCCATAAAGGGTGTTATTTAGAACTTATAGAAATAGTAACTCGTCGTCGTTCGATCGAGGTCGAACTCTTCTCTTCTTGTTAAAGGCCCTTGGCATTAAAGGGTGTTATTTTGAACTTATTAAAATTGTAACCCATCATCGTTCGATCGAGGTCGAACTCTTTTCTTGTTTGCATAGGCCCTTGGCCTTAAAAGGTGTTATTTCGGACTTATCGAAATAGTAACTCGTCGTCGTTCGATCAAGGTCGAACACTACTCTTGTTGGCGAAGGCCTTTGGCCTTAAAGGGTGTTATTTCGAACTTATCGAAATAGTAACCCGTCGTCGTTCGATCGAGGTCGAACTCTTCTCTTTTTGGTGAAGTCCCTTGGCCTTAAAGGGTGTAATTTCGAACTTATCAAAATAGTAACCCGTCGTCGTACTATCGAGGTCGAACTCCTCTCCTTTTGGCGAAGGCCCTTGACCTTAAAGTGTGTTATTTCGAACTTATCGAAATAGTAACCCATTGTCGTTCGATCTAGCTCGAACTCTTCTCTTTTTGGCAAAGGCCCTTGGCCTTAAAGGGTGTTATTTTGAACTTATCAAACTATTAACCCATCATCATTCGATCGAGGTCAAACTCTTCTCGTGTTGGCGAAGGACCTTGGCTTTAAAGGGTGTTATTTCGAACTTATCGAAACAGTAACTCGTCGTCGTTCGATAGAGGTCGAACTCTTCTCCTGTTGGCGAAGGCCCTTGACCTTAAAGGGTTTTATTTTGAACTTATAGAATTAGTAACCCATTGTCGTTCGATCGAGGCCAAACTCTTCTTGTTTGGGGAAGGCCCTTGGCCTTAAAGTGTGTAATTTCGAACTTATCGAAATAGTAACGCATCATCATTCGATCGATGTCGAACTCTTCTCTTTTTGGCGAAGGCCCTTAGCCTTAAAGGGTGTTATTTCAAACTTGTCAAAATAGTAACTCGTCGTCATTCGATCGAGGTTGAACTCTTCTATTTATGGCGAAGGCCCTTTGCCTTAAACGGTGTTATTTAAAACTTATCGAAATAGTAACTCATCGTCGTTCGATCGAGGTCGAACTCTTCTCTTTTTGGTGAAGGCCCTTTGCCTTAAAGGTTGTTATTTTGCACTTATCGAAATAGTAGCCTGTCATCGTTCGATCAAGATCGAACTCTTATCTTGTTCGTGAAAGCTCTTGGCCTTAAAGGGTGTAATTTCGAACTTATCAAAATAGTAACCCGTCGTCGTACTATCGAGGTCGAACTCCTCTCCTTTTGGCGAAGGCCCTTGACCTTAAAGTGTGTTATTTCGAACTTATCGAAATAGTAACCCATTGTCGTTCGATCTAGCTCGAACTCTTCTCTTTTTGGCAAAGGCCCTTGGCCTTAAAGGGTGTTATTTTGAACTTATCAAACTATTAACCCATCATCATTCGATCGAGGTCAAACTCTTCTCGTGTTGGCGAAGGACCTTGGCTTTAAAGGGTGTTATTTCGAACTTATCGAAACAGTAACTCGTCGTCGTTCGATAGAGGTCGAACTCTTCTCCTGTTGGCAAAGGCCCTTGACCTTAAAGGGTTTTATTTTGAACTTATAGAATTAGTAACCCATTGTCGTTCGATCGAGGCCGAACTCTTCTTGTTTGGGGAAGGCCCTTGGCCTTAAAGTGTGTAATTTCGAACTTATCGAAATAGTAACGCATCATCATTCGATCGATGTCGAACTCTTCTCTTTTTGGCGAAGGCCCTTAGCCTTAAAGGGTGTTATTTCAAACTTGTCAAAATAGTAACTCGTCGTCATTCGATCGAGGTTGAACTCTTCTATTTATGGCGAAGGCCCTTTGCCTTAAACGGTGTTATTTAAAACTTATCGAAATAGTAACTCATCGTCGTTCGATCGAGGTCGAACTCTTCTCTTTTTGGTGAAGGCCCTTTGCCTTAAAGGTTGTTATTTTGCACTTATCGAAATAGTAGCCTGTCATCGTTCGATCAAGATCGAACTCTTCTCTTGTTCGTGAAAGCTCTTGGCCTTAAAGGGTGTAATTTCGAACTTATCAAAATAGTAACCCGTCGTCGTACTACGAGGTCGAACTCCTCTCCTTTTGGCGAAGGCCCTTGACCTTAAAGTGTGTTATTTCGAACTTATCGAAATAGTAACCCATTGTCGTTCGATCGAGCTCGAACTCTTCTCTTTTTGGCGAAGGCCCTTGTCCTTAAAGGGTGTTATTTTGAACTTATCGAAATAGTAACCCGTCGTCGTTCGATCGAGGTCGAACTCTTCTCTGGTTGGCGAATTCTCTTGGCCTTAAAGGGTGTAATTTCGAACTTATCGAAATAGTAACCCATCATCGTTCGATCTATGTCGAACTCATCTCTTTTTGATGAAGGCCCTTGGCCATAAAGGGTGTTATTTAGAACTTATAGAAATAGTAACTCGTCGTCGTTCGATCGAGGTCGAACTCTTCTCTTTTTGGCAAAGGCCCTTGGCCTTAAAGGGTGTTATTTTGAACTTATCGAAATAGTAACCTGTCGTCGTTCGATCGAGGTCGAACTCTTCTCTTTTTGGCGAAGGCCCTTGGTATTAAAGGGTGTTATTTTGAACTTATTAAAATTGTAACCCATCATCGTTCGATCGAGGTCGAACTCATTTCTTGTTTGCATAGGACCTTGGCCTTAAAGGGTGTTATTTCGGACTTATCGAAATAGTAACTCATCGTCGTTCGATCGAGGTCGAACACTACTCTTGTTGGCGAAGGCCTTTGGCCTTAAAGGGTGTTATTTCGAACTTATCGAAATAGTAACCCGTCATCGTTCGATCGAGGTCGAACTCTTCTCTTTTTGGCGAAGGCCCTTGTCCTTAAAGGGTGTTATTTTGAACTTATCGAAATAGTAACCCGTCGTCGTTCGATCGAGGTCGAACTCTTCTCTGGTTGGCGAATTCTCTTGGCCTTAAAGGGTGTAATTTCGAACTTATCGAAATAGTAACCCATCATCGTTCGATCGATGTCGAACTCATCTCTTTTTGCTGATGGCCCTTGGCCATAAAGGGTGTTATTTAGAACTTATAGAAATAGTAACTCGTCGTCGTTCGATCGAGGTCAAACTCTTCTCTTCTTGGCAAAGGCCCTTGGCATTAAAGGGTGTTATTTTGAACTTATTAAAAATGTAACCCATCATCGTTCGATCGAGGTCGAACTCTTTTCTTGTTTGCATAGGCCCTTGGCCTTAAAAGGTGTTATTTCGGACTTATCGAAATAGTAACTCGTCGTCGTTCGATCAAGGTCGAACACTACTCTTGTTGGCGAAGGCCTTTGGCCTTAAAGGGTGTTATTTCGAACTTATCGAAATAGTAACGCGTCGTCGTTCGATCGAGGTCGAACTCTTCTCTTTTTGGTGAAGTCCCTTGGCCTTAAAGGGTGTAATTTCGAACTTATCAAAATAGTAACCCGTCGTCGTACTATCGAGGTCGAACTCCTCTCCTTTTGGCGAAGGCCCTTGACCTTAAAGTGTGTTATTTCGAACTTATCGAAATAGTAACCCATTGTCGTTCGATCGAGCTCGAACTCTTCTCTTTTGGCAAAGGCCCTTGGCCTTAAAGGGTGTTATTTTGAACTTATCAAACTATTAACCCATCATCATTCGATCGAGGTCAAACTCTTCTCGTGTTGGCGAAGGACCTTGACTTTAAAGGGTGTTATTTCGAACTTATCGAAACAGTAACTCGTCGTCGTTCGATAGAGGTCGAACTCTTCTCCTGTTGGCGAAGGCCCTTGACCTTAAAGGGTTTTATTTTTAACTTATAGAATTAGTAACCCATTGTCGTTCGATCGAAGCCGAACTCTTCTTGTTTGGGGAAGGCCCTTGGCCTTAAAGTGTGTAATTTCGAACTTATCGAAATAGTAACGCATCATCATTCGATCGATGTCGAACTCTTCTCTTTTTGGCGAAGGCCCTTAGCCTTAAAGGGTGTTATTTCAAACTTGTCAAAATAGTAACTCGTCGTCATTCGATCGAGGTTGAACTCTTCTATTTATGGCGAAGGCCCTTTGCCTTAAACGGTGTTATTTAAAACTTATCGAAATAGTAACTCATCGTCGTTCGATCGAGGTCGAACTCTTCTCTTTTTGGTGAAGGCCCTTTGCCTTAAAGGTTGTTATTTTGCACTTATCGAAATAGTAGCCTGTCATCGTTCGATCAAGATCGAACTCTTCTCTTGTTCGTGAAAGCTCTTGGCCTTAAAGGGTGTAATTTCGAACTTATCAAAATAGTAACCCGTCGTCGTACTACGAGGTCGAACTCCTCTCCTTTTGGCGAAGGCCCTTGACCTTAAAGTGTGTTATTTCGAACTTATCGAAATAGTAACCCATTGTCGTTCGATCGAGCTCGAACTCTTCTCTTTTTGGCGAAGGCCCTTGTCCTTAAAGGGTGTTATTTTGAACTTATCGAAATAGTAACCCGTCGTCGTTCGATCGAGGTCGAACTCTTCTCTGGTTGGCGAATTCTCTTGGCCTTAAAGGGTGTAATTTCGAACTTATCGAAATAGTAACCCATCATCGTTCGATCTATGTCGAACTCATCTCTTTTTGATGAAGGCCCTTGGCCATAAAGGGTGTTATTTAGAACTTATAGAAATAGTAACTCGTCGTCGTTCGATCGAGGTCGAACTCTTCTCTTTTTGGCAAAGGCCCTTGGCCTTAAAGGGTGTTATTTTGAACTTATCGAAATAGTAACCTGTCGTCGTTCGATCGAGGTCGAACTCTTCTCTTTTTGGCGAAGGCCCTTGGTATTAAAGGGTGTTATTTTGAACTTATTAAAATTGTAACCCATCATCGTTCGATCGAGGTCGAACTCATTTCTTGTTTGCATAGGACCTTGGCCTTAAAGGGTGTTATTTCGGACTTATCGAAATAGTAACTCATCGTCGTTCGATCGAGGTCGAACACTACTCTTGTTGGCGAAGGCCTTTGGCCTTAAAGGGTGTTATTTCGAACTTATCGAAATAGTAACCCGTCATCGTTCGATCGAGGTCGAACTCTTCTCTTTTTGGCGAAGGCCCTTGTCCTTAAAGGGTGTTATTTTGAACTTATCGAAATAGTAACCCGTCGTCGTTCGATCGAGGTCGAACTCTTCTCTGGTTGGCGAATTCTCTTGGCCTTAAAGGGTGTAATTTCGAACTTATCGAAATAGTAACCCATCATCGTTCGATCGATGTCGAACTCATCTCTTTTTGCTGATGGCCCTTGGCCATAAAGGGTGTTATTTAGAACTTATAGAAATAGTAACTCGTCGTCGTTCGATCGAGGTCAAACTCTTCTCTTCTTGGCAAAGGCCCTTGGCATTAAAGGGTGTTATTTTGAACTTATTAAAAATGTAACCCATCATCGTTCGATCGAGGTCGAACTCTTTTCTTGTTTGCATAGGCCCTTGGCCTTAAAAGGTGTTATTTCGGACTTATCGAAATAGTAACTCGTCGTCGTTCGATCAAGGTCGAACACTACTCTTGTTGGCGAAGGCCTTTGGCCTTAAAGGGTGTTATTTCGAACTTATCGAAATAGTAACGCGTCGTCGTTCGATCGAGGTCGAACTCTTCTCTTTTTGGTGAAGTCCCTTGGCCTTAAAGGGTGTAATTTCGAACTTATCAAAATAGTAACCCGTCGTCGTACTATCGAGGTCGAACTCCTCTCCTTTTGGCGAAGGCCCTTGACCTTAAAGTGTGTTATTTCGAACTTATCGAAATAGTAACCCATTGTCGTTCGATCGAGCTCGAACTCTTCTCTTTTGGCAAAGGCCCTTGGCCTTAAAGGGTGTTATTTTGAACTTATCAAACTATTAACCCATCATCATTCGATCGAGGTCAAACTCTTCTCGTGTTGGCGAAGGACCTTGACTTTAAAGGGTGTTATTTCGAACTTATCGAAACAGTAACTCGTCGTCGTTCGATAGAGGTCGAACTCTTCTCCTGTTGGCGAAGGCCCTTGACCTTAAAGGGTTTTATTTTTAACTTATAGAATTAGTAACCCATTGTCGTTCGATCGAAGCCGAACTCTTCTTGTTTGGGGAAGGCCCTTGGCCTTAAAGTGTGTAATTTCGAACTTATCGAAATAGTAACGCATCATCATTCGATCGATGTCGAACTCTTCTCTTTTTGGCGAAGGCCCTTAGCCTTAAAGGGTGTTATTTCAAACTTGTCAAAATAGTAACTCGTCGTCATTCGATCGAGGTTGAACTCTTCTATTTATGGCGAAGGCCCTTTGCCTTAAACGGTGTTATTTAAAACATATCGAAATAGTAACTCATCGTCGTTCGATCGAGGTCGAACTCTTCTCTTTTTGGTGAAGGCCCTTTGCCTTAAAGGTTGTTATTTTGCACTTATCGAAATAGTAGCCTGTCATCGTTCGATCAAGATCGAACTCTTCTCTTGTTCGTGAAAGCTCTTGGCCTTAAAGGGTGTAATTTCGAACTTATCAAAATAGTAACCCGTCGTCGTACTATCGAGGTCGAACTCCTCTCCTTTTGGCGAAGGCCCTTGACCTTAAAGTGTGTTATTTCGAACTTATCGAAATAGTAACCCATTGTCGTTCGATCGAGCTCGAACTCTTCTTTTTTTGGCGAAGGCCCTTGTCCTTAAAGGGTGTTATTTTGAACTTATCGAAATAGTAACCCGTCGTCGTTCGATCGAGGTCGAACTCTTCTCTGGTTGGCGAATTCTCTTGGCCTTAAAGGGTGTAATTTCGAACTTATCGAAATAGTAACCCATCATCGTTCGATCTATGTCGAACTCATCTCTTTTTGATGAAGGCCCTTGGCCATAAAGGGTGTTATTTAGAACTTATAGAAATAGTAACTCGTCGTCGTTCGATCGAGGTCGAACTCTTCTCTTTTTGGCAAAGGCCCTTGGCCTTAAAGGGTGTTATTTTGAACTTATCGAAATAGTAACCTGTCGTCGTTCGATCGAGGTCGAACTCTTCTCTTTTTGGCGAAGGCCCTTGGCATTAAAGGGTGTTATTTTGAACTTATTAAAATTGTAACCCATCATCGTTCGATCGAGGTCGAACTCATTTCTTGTTTGCATAGGACCTTGGCCTTAAAGGGTGTTATTTCGGACTTATCGAAATAGTAACTCATCGTCGTTCGATCGAGGTCGAACACTACTCTTGTTGGCGAAGGCCTTTGGCCTTAAAGGGTGTTATTTCGAACTTATCGAAATAGTAACCCGTCATCGTTCGATCGAGGTCGAACTCTTCTCTTTTTGGCGAAGGCCCTTGTCCTTAAAGGGTGTTATTTTGAACTTATCGAAATAGTAACCCGTCGTCGTTCGATCGAGGTCGAACTCTTCTCTGGTTGGCGAATTCTCTTGGCCTTAAAGGGTGTAATTTCGAACTTATCGAAATAGTAACCCATCATCGTTCGATCGATGTCGAACTCATCTCTTTTTGCTGATGGCCCTTGGCCATAAAGGGTGTTATTTAGAACTTATAGAAATAGTAACTCGTCGTCGTTCGATCGAGGTCGAACTCTTCTCTTCTTGTTAAAGGCCCTTGGCATTAAAGGGTGTTATTTTGAACTTATTAAAATTGTAACCCATCATCGTTCGATCGAGGTCGAACTCTTTTCTTGTTTGCATAGGCCCTTGGCCTTAAAAGGTGTTATTTCGGACTTATCGAAATAGTAACTCGTCGTCGTTCGATCAAGGTCGAACACTACTCTTGTTGGCGAAGGCCTTTGGCCTTAAAGGGTGTTATTTTGAACTTATCGAAATAGTAACCTGTCGTCGTTCGATCGAGGTCGAACTCTTCTCTTTTTGGCGAAGGCCCTTGGTATTAAAGGGTGTTATTTTGAACTTATTAAAATTGTAACCCATCATCGTTCGATCGAGGTCGAACTCATTTCTTGTTTGCATAGGACCTTGGCCTTAAAGGGTGTTATTTCGGACTTATCGAAAT
The DNA here is from genome assembly GCF_000393655.2 of Nicotiana sylvestris. Classification (NCBI taxonomy): domain Eukaryota; kingdom Viridiplantae; phylum Streptophyta; class Magnoliopsida; order Solanales; family Solanaceae; genus Nicotiana; species Nicotiana sylvestris. The sequence goes on from NC_091057.1 coordinate 70,031,280, forward strand.
AGTAACTCATCGTCGTTCGATCGAGGTCGAACACTACTCTTGTTGGCGAAGGCCTTTGGCCTTAAAGGGTGTTATTTCGAACTTATCGAAATAGTAACCCGTCATCGTTCGATCGAGGTCGAACTCTTCTCTTTTTGGCGAAGGCCCTTGTCCTTAAAGGGTGTTATTTTGAACTTATCGAAATAGTAACCCGTCGTCGTTCGATCGAGGTCGAACTCTTCTCTGGTTGGCGAATTCTCTTGGCCTTAAAGGGTGTAATTTCGAACTTATCGAAATAGTAACCCATCATCGTTCGATCGATGTCGAACTCATCTCTTTTTGCTGATGGCCCTTGGCCATAAAGGGTGTTATTTAGAACTTATAGAAATAGTAACTCGTCGTCGTTCGATCGAGGTCAAACTCTTCTCTTCTTGGCAAAGGCCCTTGGCATTAAAGGGTGTTATTTTGAACTTATTAAAAATGTAACCCATCATCGTTCGATCGAGGTCGAACTCTTTTCTTGTTTGCATAGGCCCTTGGCCTTAAAAGGTGTTATTTCGGACTTATCGAAATAGTAACTCGTCGTCGTTCGATCAAGGTCGAACACTACTCTTGTTGGCGAAGGCCTTTGGCCTTAAAGGGTGTTATTTCGAACTTATCGAAATAGTAACGCGTCGTCGTTCGATCGAGGTCGAACTCTTCTCTTTTTGGTGAAGTCCCTTGGCCTTAAAGGGTGTAATTTCGAACTTATCAAAATAGTAACCCGTCGTCGTACTATCGAGGTCGAACTCCTCTCCTTTTGGCGAAGGCCCTTGACCTTAAAGTGTGTTATTTCGAACTTATCGAAATAGTAACCCATTGTCGTTCGATCGAGCTCGAACTCTTCTCTTTTTGGCAAAGGCCCTTGGCCTTAAATGGTGTTATTTTGAACTTATCAAACTATTAACCCATCATCATTCGATCGAGGTCAAACTCTTCTCGTGTTGGCGAAGGACCTTGACTTTAAAGGGTGTTATTTCGAACTTATCGAAACAGTAACTCGTCGTCGTTCGATAGAGGTCGAACTCTTCTCCTGTTGGCGAAGGCCCTTGACCTTAAAGGGTTTTATTTTTAACTTATAGAATTAGTAACCCATTGTCGTTCGATCGAAGCCGAACTCTTCTTGTTTGGGGAAGGCCCTTGGCCTTAAAGTGTGTAATTTCGAACTTATCGAAATAGTAACGCATCATCATTCGATCGATGTCGAACTCTTCTCTTTTTGGCGAAGGCCCTTAGCCTTAAAGGGTGTTATTTCAAACTTGTCAAAATAGTAACTCGTCGTCATTCGATCGAGGTTGAACTCTTCTATTTATGGCGAAGGCCCTTTGCCTTAAACGGTGTTATTTAAAACATATCGAAATAGTAACTCATCGTCGTTCGATCGAGGTCGAACTCTTCTCTTTTTGGTGAAGGCCCTTTGCCTTAAAGGTTGTTATTTTGCACTTATCGAAATAGTAGCCTGTCATCGTTCGATCAAGATCGAACTCTTCTCTTGTTCGTGAAAGCTCTTGGCCTTAAAGGGTGTAATTTCGAACTTATCAAAATAGTAACCCGTCGTCGTACTATCGAGGTCGAACTCCTCTCCTTTTGGCGAAGGCCCTTGACCTTAAAGTGTGTTATTTCGAACTTATCGAAATAGTAACCCATTGTCGTTCGATCGAGCTCGAACTCTTCTCTTTTTGGCGAAGGCCCTTGTCCTTAAAGGGTGTTATTTTGAACTTATCGAAATAGTAACCCGTCGTCGTTCGATCGAGGTCGAACTCTTCTCTTTTTGGCAAAGGCCCTTGGCCTTAAAGGGTGTAATTTCGAACTTATCGAAATAGTAACCCATCATCGTTCGATCTATGTCGAACTCATCTCTTTTTGATGAAGGCCCTTGGCCATAAAGGGTGTTATTTAGAACTTATAGAAATAGTAACTCGTCGTCGTTCGATCGAGGTCGAACTCTTCTCTTTTTGGCAAAGGCCCTTGGCCTTAAAGGGTGTTATTTTGAACTTATCGAAATAGTAACCTGTCGTCGTTCGATCGAGGTCGAACTCTTCTCTTTTTGGCGAAGGCCCTTGGCATTAAAGGGTGTTATTTTGAACTTATTAAAATTGTAACCCATCATCGTTCGATCCAGGTCGAACTCATTTCTTGTTTGCATAGGACCTTGGCCTTAAAGGGTGTTATTTCGGACTTATCGAAATAGTAACTCATCGTCGTTCGATCGAGGTCGAACACTACTCTTGTTGGCGAAGGCCTTTGGCCTTAAAGGGTGTTATTTCGAACTTATCGAAATAGTAACCCGTCATCGTTCGATCGAGGTCGAACTCTTCTCTTTTTGGCGAAGGCCCTTGTCCTTAAAGGGTGTTATTTTGAACTTATCGAAATAGTAACCCGTCGTCGTTCGATCGAGGTCGAACTCTTCTCTGGTTGGCGAATTCTCTTGGCCTTAAAGGGTGTAATTTCGAACTTATCGAAATAGTAACCCATCATCGTTCGATCGATGTCGAACTCATCTCTTTTTGCTGATGGCCCTTGGCCATAAAGGGTGTTATTTAGAACTTATAGAAATAGTAACTCGTCGTCGTTCGATCGAGGTCGAACTCTTCTCTTCTTGTTAAAGGCCCTTGGCATTAAAGGGTGTTATTTTGAACTTATTAAAATTGTAACCCATCATCGTTCGATCGAGGTCGAACTCTTTTCTTGTTTGCATAGGCCCTTGGCCTTAAAAGGTGTTATTTCGGACTTATCGAAATAGTAACTCGTCGTCGTTCGATCAAGGTCGAACACTACTCTTGTTGGCGAAGGCCTTTGGCCTTTAAGGGTGTTATTTCGAACTTATCGAAATAGTAACGCGTCGTCGTTCGATCGAGGTCGAACTCTTCTCTTTTTGGTGAAGTCCCTTGGCCTTAAAGGGTGTAATTTCGAACTTATCAAAATAGTAACCCGTCGTCGTACTATCGAGGTCGAACTCCTCTCCTTTTGGCGAAGGCCCTTGACCTTAAAGTGTGTTATTTCGAACTTATCGAAATAGTAACCCATTGTCGTTCGATCGAGCTCGAACTCTTCTCTTTTGGCAAAGGCCCTTGGCCTTAAAGGGTGTTATTTTGAACTTATCAAACTATTAACCCATCATCATTCGATCGAGGTCAAACTCTTCTCGTGTTGGCGAAGGACCTTGGCTTTAAAGGGTGTTATTTCGAACTTATCGAAACAGTAACTCGTCGTCGTTCGATAGAGGTCGAACTCTTCTCCTGTTGGCGAAGGCCCTTGACCTTAAAGGGTTTTATTTTGAACTTATAGAATTAGTAACCCATTGTCGTTCGATCGAAGCCGAACTCTTCTTGTTTGGGGAAGGCCCTTGGCCTTAAAGTGTGTAATTTCGAACTTATCGAAATAGTAACACATCATCATTCGATCGAGGTTGAACTCTTCTATTTATAGCAAGGCCCTTTGCCTTAAACGGTGTTATTTAAAACTTATCGAAATAGTAACTCATCGTCGTTCGATCGAGGTCGAACTCTTCTCTTTTTGGTGAAGGCCCTTTGCCTTAAAGGTTGTTATTTTGCACTTATCGAAATAGTAGCCTGTCATCGTTCGATCAAGATCGAACTCTTCTCTTGTTCGTGAAAGCTCTTGGCCTTAAAGGGTGTAATTTCGAACTTATCAAAATAGTAACCCGTCGTCGTACTATCGAGGTCGAACTCCTCTCCTTTTGGCGAAGGCCCTTGACCTTAAAGTGTGTTATTTCGAACTTATCGAAATAGTAACCCATTGTCGTTCGATCGAGCTCGAACTCTTCTTTTTTTGGCGAAGGCCCTTGTCCTTAAAGGGTGTTATTTTGAACTTATCGAAATAGTAACCCGTCGTCGTTCGATCGAGGTCAAACTCTTCTCTGGTTGGCGAATTCTCTTGGCCTTAAAGGGTGTAATTTCGAACTTATCGAAATAGTAACCCATCATCGTTCGATCTATGTCGAACTCATCTCTTTTTGATGAAGGCCCTTGGCCATAAAGGGTGTTATTTAGAACTTATAGAAATAGTAACTCGTCGTCGTTCGATCGAGGTCGAACTCTTCTCTTTTTGGCAAAGGCCCTTGGCCTTAAAGGGTGTTATTTTGAACTTATCGAAATAGTAACCTGTCGTCGTTCGATCGAGGTAGAACTCTTCTCTTTTTGGCGAAGGCCCTTGGCATTAAAGGGTGTTATTTTGAACTTATTAAAATTGTAACCCATCATCGTTCGATCGAGGTCGAACTAATTTCTTGTTTGCATAGGACCTTGGCCTTAAAGGGTGTTATTTCGGACTTATCGAAATAGTAACTCATCGTCGTTCGATCGAGGTCGAACACTACTCTTGTTGGCGAAGGCCTTTGGCCTTAAAGGGTGTTATTTCGAACTTATCGAAATAGTAACCCGTCATCGTTCGATCGAGGTCGAACTCTTCTCTTTTTGGCGAAGGCCCTTGTCCTTAAAGGGTGTTATTTTGAACTTATCGAAATAGTAACCCGTCGTCGTTCGATTGAGGTCGAACTCTTCTCTGGTTGGCGAATTCTCTTGGCCTTAAAGGGTGTAATTTCGAACTTATCGAAATAGTAACCCATCATCGTTCGATCGATGTCGAACTCATCTCTTTTTGCTGATGGCCCTTGGCCATAAAGGGTGTTATTTAGAACTTATAGAAATAGTAACTCGTCGTCGTTCGATCGAGGTCGAACTCTTCTCTTCTTGTTAAAGGCCCTTGGCATTAAAGGGTGTTATTTTGAACTTATTAAAATTGTAACCCATCATCGTTCGATCGAGGTCGAACTCTTTTCTTGTTTGCATAGGCCCTTGGCCTTAAAAGGTGTTATTTCGGACTTATCGAAATAGTAACTCGTCGTCGTTCGATCAAGGTTGAACACTACTCTTGTTGGCGAAGGCCTTTGGCCTTAAAGGGTGTTATTTCGAACTTATCGAAATAGTAACCCGTCGTCGTTCGATCGAGGTCGAACTCTTCTCTTTTTGGTGAAGTCCCTTGGCCTTAAAGGGTGTAATTTCGAACTTATCAAAATAGTAACCCGTCGTCGTACTATCGAGGTCGAACTCCTCTCCTTTTGGCGAAGGCCCTTGACCTTAAAGTGTGTTATTTCGAACTTATCGAAATAGTAACCCATTGTCGTTCGATCTAGCTCGAACTCTTCTCTTTTTGGCAAAGGCCCTTGGCCTTAAAGGGTGTTATTTTGAACTTATCAAACTATTAACCCATCATCATTCGATCGAGGTCAAACTCTTCTCGTGTTGGCGAAGGACCTTGGCTTTAAAGGGTGTTATTTCGAACTTATCGAAACAGTAACTCGTCGTCGTTCGATAGAGGTCGAACTCTTCTCTTTTTGGTGAAGTCCCTTGGCCTTAAAGGGTGTAATTTCGAACTTATCAAAATAGTAACCCGTCGTCGTACTATCGAGGTCGAACTCCTCTCCTTTTGGCGAAGGCCCTTGACCTTAAAGTGTGTTATTTCGAACTTATCGAAATAGTAACGCATCATCATTCGATCGATGTCGAACTCTTCTCTTTTTGGCGAAGGCCCTTAGCCTTAAAGGGTGTTATTTCAAACTTGTCAAAATAGTAACTCGTCGTCATTCGATCGAGGTTGAACTCTTCTATTTATGGCGAAGGCCCTTTGCCTTAAACGGTGTTATTTAAAACTTATCGAAATAGTAACTCATCGTCGTTCGATCGAGGTCGAACTCTTCTCTTTTTGGTGAAGGCCCTTTGCCTTAAAGGTTGTTATTTTGCACTTATCGAAATAGTAGCCTGTCATCGTTCGATCAAGATCGAACTCTTCTCTTGTTCGTGAAAGCTCTTGGCCTTAAAGGGTGTAATTTCGAACTTATCAAAATAGTAACCCGTCGTCGTACTATCGAGGTCGAACTCCTCTCCTTTTGGCGAAGGCCCTTGACCTTAAAGTGTGTTATTTCGAACTTATCGAAATAGTAACCCATTGTCGTTCGATCTAGCTCGAACTCTTCTCTTTTTGGCAAAGGCCCTTGGCCTTAAAGGGTGTTATTTTGAACTTATCAAACTATTAACCCATCATCATTCGATCGAGGTCAAACTCTTCTCGTGTTGGCGAAGGACCTTGGCTTTAAAGGGTGTTATTTCGAACTTATCGAAACAGTAACTCGTCGTCGTTCGATAGAGGTCGAACTCTTCTCCTGTTAGCGAAGGCCCTTGACCTTAAAGGGTTTTATTTTGAACGTATAGAATTAGTAACCCATTGTCGTTCGATCGAGGCCGAACTCTTCTTGTTTGGGGAAGGCCCTTGGCCTTAAAGTGTGTAATTTCGAACTTATCGAAATAGTAACGCATCATCATTCGATCGATGTCGAACTCTTCTCTTTTTGGCGAAGGCCCTTAGCCTTAAAGGGTGTTATTTCAAACTTGTCAAAATAGTAACTCGTCGTCATTCGATCGAGGTTGAACTCTTCTATTTATGGCGAAGGCCCTTTGCCTTAAACGGTGTTATTTAAAACTTATCGAAATAGTAACTCATCGTCGTTCGATCGAGGTCGAACTCTTCTCTTTTTGGTGAAGGCCCTTTGCCTTAAAGGTTGTTATTTTGCACTTATCGAAATAGTAGCCTGTCATCGTTCGATCAAGATCGAACTCTTCTCTTGTTCGTGAAAGCTCTTGGCCTTAAAGGGTGTAATTTCGAACTTATCAAAATAGTAACCCGTCGTCGTACTACGAGGTCGAACTCCTCTCCTTTTGGCGAAGGCCCTTGACCCTAAAGTGTGTTATTTCGAACTTATCGAAATAGTAACCCATTGTCGTTCGATCGAGCTCGAACTCTTCTCTTTTTGGCGAAGGCCCTTGTCCTTAAAGGGTGTTATTTTGAACTTATCGAAATAGTAACCCGTCGTCGTTCGATCGAGGTCGAACTCTTCTCTGGTTGGCGAATTCTCTTGGCCTTAAAGGGTGTAATTTCGAACTTATCGAAATAGTAACCCATCATCGTTCGATCTATGTCGAACTCATCTCTTTTTGATGAAGGCCCTTGGCCATAAAGGGTGTTATTTAGAACTTATAGAAATAGTAACTCGTCGTCGTTCGATCGAGGTCGAACTCTTCTCTTTTTGGCAAAGGCCCTTGGCCTTAAAGGGTGTTATTTTGAACTTATCGAAATAGTAACCTGTCGTCGTTCGATCGAGGTCGAACTCTTCTCTTTTTGGCAAAGGCCCTTGGCATTAAAGGGTGTTATTTTGAACTTATTAAAATTGTAACCCATCATCGTTCGATCGAGGTCGAACTCATTTCTTGTTTGCATAGGACCTTGGCCTTAAAGGGTGTTATTTCGGACTTATCGAAATAGTAACTCGTCGTCGTTCGATCGAGGTCGAACACTACTCTTGTTGGCGAAGGCCTTTGGCCTTAAAGGGTGTTATTTCGAACTTATCGAAATAGTAACCCGTCATCGTTCGATCGAGGTCGAACTCTTCTCTTTTTGGCGAAGGCCCTTGTCCTTAAAGGGTGTTATTTTGAACTTATCGAAATAGTAACCCGTCGTCGTTCGATCGAGGTCGAACTCTTCTCTGGTTGGCGAATTCTCTTGGCCTTAAAGGGTGTAATTTCGAACTTATCGAAATAGTAACCCATCATCGTTCGATCGATGTCGAACTCATCTCTTTTTGCTGATGGCCCTTGGCCATAAAGGGTGTTATTTAGAACTTATAGAAATAGTAACTCGTCGTCGTTCGATCGAGGTCGAACTCTTCTCTTCTTGGCAAAGGCCCTTGGCATTAAAGGGTGTTATTTTGAACTTATTAAAATTGTAACCCATCATCGTTCGATCGAGGTCGAACTCTTTTCTTGTTTGCATAGGCCCTTGGCCTTAAAAGGTGTTATTTCGGACTTATCGAAATAGTAACTCGTCGTCGTTCGATCAAGGTCGAACACTACTCTTGTTGGCGAAGGCCTTTGGCCTTAAAGGGTGTTATTTCGAACTTATCGAAATAGTAACCCGTCGTCGTTCGATCGAGGTCGAACTCTTCTCTTTTTGGTGAAGTCCCTTGGCCTTAAAGGGTGTAATTTCGAACTTATCAAAATAGTAACCCGTCGTCGTACTATCGAGGTCGAACTCCTCTCCTTTTGGCGAAGGCCCTTGACCTTAAAGTGTGTTATTTCGAACTTATCGAAATAGTAACCCATTGTCGTTCGATCGAGCTCGAACTCTTCTCTTTTTGGCGAAGGCCCTTGTCCTTAAAGGGTGTTATTTTGAACTTATCGAAATAGTAACCCGTCGTCGTTCGATCGAGGTCGAACTCTTCTCTGGTTGGCGAATTCTCTTGGCCTTAAAGGGTGTAATTTCGAACTTATCGAAATAGTAACCCATCATCGTTCGATCTATGTCGAACTCATCTCTTTTTGATGAAGGCCCTTGGCCATAAAGGGTGTTATTTAGAACTTATAGAAATAGTAACTCGTCGTCGTTCGATCGAGGTCGAACTCTTCTCTTTTTGGCAAAGGCCCTTGGCCTTAAAGGGTGTTATTTTGAACTTATCGAAATAGTAACCTGTCGTCGTTCGATCGAGGTCGAACTCTTCTCTTTTTGGCAAAGGCCCTTGGCATTAAAGGGTGTTATTTTGAACTTATTAAAATTGTAACCCATCATCGTTCGATCGAGGTCGAACTCATTTCTTGTTTGCATAGGACCTTGGCCTTAAAGGGTGTTATTTCGGACTTATCGAAATAGTAACTCGTCGTCGTTCGATCGAGGTCGAACACTACTCTTGTTGGCGAAGGCCTTTGGCCTTAAAGGGTGTTATTTCGAACTTATCGAAATAGTAACCCGTCATCGTTCGATCGAGGTCGAACTCTTCTCTTTTTGGCGAAGGCCCTTGTCCTTAAAGGGTGTTATTTTGAACTTATCGAAATAGTAACCCGTCGTCGTTCGATCGAGGTCGAACTCTTCTCTGGTTGGCGAATTCTCTTGGCCTTAAAGGGTGTAATTTCGAACTTATCGAAATAGTAACCCATCATCGTTCGATCGATGTCGAACTCATCTCTTTTTGCTGATGGCCCTTGGCCATAAAGGGTGTTATTTAGAACTTATAGAAATAGTAACTCGTCGTCGTTCGATCGAGGTCGAACTCTTCTCTTCTTGGCAAAGGCCCTTGGCATTAAAGGGTGTTATTTTGAACTTATTAAAATTGTAACCCATCATCGTTCGATCGAGGTCGAACTCTTTTCTTGTTTGCATAGGCCCTTGGCCTTAAAAGGTGTTATTTCGGACTTATCGAAATAGTAACTCGTCGTCGTTCGATCAAGGTCGAACACTACTCTTGTTGGCGAAGGCCTTTGGCCTTAAAGGGTGTTATTTCGAACTTATCGAAATAGTAACCCGTCGTCGTTCGATCGAGGTCGAACTCTTCTCTTTTTGGTGAAGTCCCTTGGCCTTAAAGGGTGTAATTTCGAACTTATCAAAATAGTAACCCGTCGTCGTACTATCGAGGTCGAACTCCTCTCCTTTTGGCGAAGGCCCTTGACCTTAAAGTGTGTTATTTCGAACTTATCGAAATAGTAACCCATTGTCGTTCGATCTAGCTCGAACTCTTCTCTTTTTGGCAAAGGCCCTTGGCCTTAAAGGGTGTTATTTTGAACTTATCAAACTATTAACCCATCATCATTCGATCGAGGTCAAACTCTTCTCGTGTTGGCGAAGGACCTTGGCTTTAAAGGGTGTTATTTCGAACTTATCGAAACAGTAACTCGTCGTCGTTCGATAGAGGTCGAACTCTTCTCCTGTTGGCGAAGGCCCTTGACCTTAAAGGGTTTTATTTTGAACTTATAGAATTAGTAACCCATTGTCGTTCGATCGAGGCCGAACTCTTCTTGTTTGGGGAAGGCCCTTGGCCTTAAAGTGTGTAATTTCGAACTTATCGAAATAGTAACGCATCATCATTCGATCGATGTCGAACTCTTCTCTTTTTGGCGAAGGCCCTTAGCCTTAAAGGGTGTTATTTCAAACTTGTCAAAATAGTAACCCGTCGTCGTTCGATCGAGGTCGAACTCTTCTCTGGTTGGCGAATTCTCTTGGCCTTAAAGGGTGTAATTTCGAACTTATCGAAATAGTAACCCATCATCGTTCGATCTATGTCGAACTCATCTCTTTTTGCTGAAGGCCCTTTGCCATAAAGGGTGTTATTTAGAACTTATAGAAATAGTAACTCGTCTTCGTTCGATCGAGGTCGAACTTTTCTCTTTTTGGCAAAGGCCCTTGACCTTAAAGGGTGTTATTTTGAACTTATCGAAATAGTAACCTGTCGTCGTTCGATCGAGGTCGAACTCTTCTCTTTTTGGCGAAGGCCCTTGGCATTAAAGGGTGTTATTTTGAACTTATTAAAATTGTAACCCATCATCGTTCGATCGAGGTCGAACTCATTTCTTGTTTGCATAGGACCTTGGCCTTAAAGGGTGTTATTTCGGACTTATCGAAATAGTAACTTGTCGTCGTTCGATCGAGGTCGAACACTACTCTTGTTGGCGAAGGCCTTTGGCCTTAAAGGGTGTTATTTCGAACTTATCGAAATAGTAACCCGTCATCGTTCGATCGAGGTCGAACTCTTCTCTTTTTGGTGAAGTGCCTTGGCCTTAAAGGGTGTAATTTTGAACTTATCAAAATAGTAACCTGTCGTCGTACTATCGAGGTCGAACTCCTCTCCTTTTGGCGAAGGCCCTTGACCTTAAAGTGTGTTATTTCGAACTTATCGAAATAGTAACCCATTGTCGTTCGATCGAGCTCGAACTCTTCTCTTTTTGGCGAAGGCCCTTGTCCTTAAAGGGTGTTATTTTGAACTTATCGAAATAGTAACCCGTCGTCGTTCGATCGAGGTCGAACTCTTCTCTGGTTGGCGAATTCTCTTGGCCTTAAAGGGTGTAATTTCGAACTTATCGAAATAGTAACCCATCATCGTTCGATCTATGTCGAACTCATCTCTTTTTGCTGAAGGCCCTTGGCCATAAAGGGTGTTATTTAGAACTTATAGAAATAGTAACTCGTCTTCGTTCGATCGAGGTCGAACTTTTCTCTTTTTGGCAAAGGCCCTTGGCCTTAAAGGGTGTTATTTTGAACTTATCGAAATAGTAATCTGTCGTCGTTCGATCGAGGTCGAACTCTTCTCTTTTTGGTGAAGTGCCTTGGCCTTAAAGGGTGTAATTTTGAACTTATCAAAATAGTAACCTGTCGTCGTACTATCGAGGTCGAACTCCTCTCCTTTTGGCGAAGGCCCTTGACCTTAAAGTGTGTTATTTCGAACTTATCGAAATAGTAACCCATTGTCGTTCGATCGAGCTCGAACTCTTCTCTTTTTGGCGAAGGCCCTTGTCCTTAAAGGGTGTTATTTTGAACTTATCGAAATAGTAACCTGTCGTCGTTCGATCGAGGTCGAACTCTTCTCTGGTTGGCGAATTCTCTTGGCCTTAAAGAGTGTAATTTCGAACTTATCGAAATAGTAACCCATCATCGTTCGATCTATGTCGAACTCATCTCTTTTTGCTGAAGGCCCTTGGCCATAAAGGGTGTTATTTAGAACTTATAGAAATAGTAACTTTTGGCAAAGGCCCTTGGCCTTAAAGGGTGTTATTTTGAACTTATCGAAATAGTAACCTGTCGTCGTTCGATCGAGGTCGAACTCTTCTCTTTTTGGCGAAGGCCCTTGGCATTAAAGGGTGTTATTTTGAACTTATTAAAATTGTAACCCATCATCGTTCGATCGAGGTCGAACTCATTTCTTGTTTGCATAGGACCTTGGCCTTAAAGGGTGTTATTTCGGACTTATCGAAATAGTAACTCGTCGTCGTTCGATCGAGGTCGAACACTACTCTTGTTGGCGAACGCCTTTGGCCTTAAAGGGTGTTATTTCGAACTTATCGAAATAGTAACCCGTCATCGTTCGATCGAGGTCGAACTCTTCTCTTTTTGGTGAAGTCCCTTGGCCTTAAAGGGTGTAATTTTGAACTTATCAAAATAGTAACCTGTCGTCGTACTATCGAGGTCGAACTCCTCTCCTTTTGGCGAAGGCCCTTGACCTTAAAGTGTGTTATTTCGAACTTATCGAAATAGTAACCCATTGTCGTTCGATCGAGCTCGAACTCTTCTCTTTTTGGCGAAGGCCCTTGTCCTTAAAGGGTGTTATTTTGAACTTATCGAAATAGTAATCCGTCGTCGTTCGATCGAGGTCGAACTCTTCTCGTTTTGGCGAAGGCCCTTGGCATTAAAGGGTGTTATTTTGAACTTATTAAAATTGTAACCCATCGTCGTTTGATCGAGGTCGAACTCTTTTCTTGTTTGCATAGGCCCTTGGCCTTAAAGGGTGTTATTTCGGACTTATCGAAATAGTAACTCGTCGTCGTTCGATCGAGGTCGAACACTACTCTTCTTGGCAAAGGCCCTTGGCCTTAAAGGGTGTTATTTTGAACTTATCAAAATATTAACCCATCATAGTTCGATCGAGGTCGAACTCTTCTCGTGTTGGCGAAGGCCCTTGGCTTTAAAGGGTATTATTTCGAACTTATCGAAATAGTAACTCGTCATCGTTCGATAGAGGTCGAACTCTTCTCCTGTTGGCGAAGGCCCTTGACTTTAAAGGGTGTTATTTTGAACTTATAGAAATAGTAACCCATTGTCGTTCGATCGAGGCCGAACTCTTCTCGTTTGGGGAAGGCCCTTGGCCTTAAAGTGTGTAATTTCGAACTTATCGAAATAGTAACCGTCATCATTCGATCGAGGTCGAACTCTTCTCTTTTTGGAGAAGGCCCTTAGCCTTAAAGGGTGTTATTTCAAACTTGTCAAAATAGTAACCCGTCGTCATTCGATCGATGTTGAACTCTTCTCTTTATGGCGAAGGCCCTTTGCCTTAAAAGGTGTTATTTAAAACTTATCGAAATAGTAACTCGTCGTCGTTCGATCAAGGTCGAACTCTTCTCTTTTTGGTGAAGGCCCTTTTCCTTAAAGGGTGTTATTTCGCACTTATCGAAATAGTAGCTTGTCATCGTTCGATCAAGATCGAACTCTTCTCTTGTTGGCGAAAGCTCTTGGCCTTAAAGGGTGTAATTTCGAACTTATCAAAATAGTAACCCGTCGTCGTACTATCGAGGTCGAACACCTCTCCTTTTGGTGAAGGCCCTTGACCTTAAAGTGTGTTATTTCGAACTTATCGAAATAGTAACCCATTGTCGTTCGATCGAGCTCGAACTCTTCTCTTTTGGCGAAGGCCCTTGGCCTTAAAGGGTGTTATTTTGAACTTATCGAAATAGTAACCCGTCGTCGTTCGATCGAGGTCGAACTCTTCTCTGGTTGGCGAATTCTCTTGGCCTTAAAGGGTGTAATTTCGAACTTATCGAAATAGTAACCCATCATCGTTCGATCGATGTCGAACTCATCTCTTTTTGATGAAGGCCCTTGGCCATAAAGGGTGTTATTTAGAACTTATAGAAATAGTAACTCGTCGTCGTTCGATCGAGGTCGAACTCTTCTCTTCTTGGCAAAGGCCCTTGGCCTTAAAGGGTGTTATTTTGAACTTATCGAAATAGTAACCCGCCGTCGTTCGATCGATGTCGAACTCTTCACTTTTTGGCGAAGGCCCTTGGCATTAAAGGGTGTTATTTTGAACTTATTAAAATTGTAACCCATCATCGTTCGATCGAGGTCGAACTCTTCTCGTGTTGGCGAAGGCCCTTGGCTTTAATGGGTGTTATTTCGAACTTATCGAAACAGTAACTCGTCGTCGTTCGATAGAGGTCGAACTCTTCTCCTATTGGCAAAGGCCCTTGACCTTAAAGGGTGTTATTTTGAACTTATAGAAATAGTAACCCATTGTCATTCGATCGAGGCCGAACTCTTCTCGTTTGGGGAAGGCCTTTGGCCTTAAAGAGTGTAATTTCGAACTTATCGAAATAGTAACCCGTCATCATTCGATCGAGGACGAACTCTTCTCTTTTTGGCGAAGGCCCTTAGCCTTAAAGGGTGTTATTTCAAACTTGCCAAAATAGTAACCCGTCGTCATTCGATCGAGGTTGAACTCTTCTCTTTATGGCGAAGGCCCTTTGCCTTAAACGTTGTTATTTAAAACTTATCGAAATAGTAACTCGTCGTCGTTCGATCGAGGTCGAACTATTCTCTTTTTTGTGAAGGCCCTTTGCCTTAAAGGGTGTTATTTCGCACTTATCGAAATAGTAGCCTGTCATCGTTCGATCAAGATCGAACTCTTCTCTTGTTGGAGAAAGATCTTGGCCTTAAAGGGTGTAATTTCGAACTTATCAAAATAGTAACTCGTCGTCGTACTATCGAGGTCGAACTCATCTCCTTTTGGCGAAGGCCCTTGACCTTAAAGTGTGTTATTTCAAACTTATCGAAATAGTAACCTATTGTCGTTCGATCGAGCTCGAACTCTTCTCTTTTTGGCAAAGGCCCTTGGCCTTAAAGGGTGTTATTTTGAACTTATCGAAATAGTAACCCGTCGTCATTCGATCGAGGTCGAACTCTTCTCTGGTTGGCGAATTCTCTTGGCCATAAAGGGTGTAATTTCGAACTTATCGAAATAGTAACCCATCATCGTTCGATCGATGTCGAACTCTTCTCTTCTTGGCAAAGGCCCTTGGCCTTAAAGTGTGTTATTTTGAACTTATCAAAATATTAACCGGTCATAGTTCGATCGAGGTCGAACTCTTCTCCTGTTGGCGAAGGCCCTTGGCTTTAAGGGAGTTATTTCGAACTTATCGAAATAGTAACCCATCGTTGTCCGATCGAGGTCGAACTTTTCTATTTTTGGTGAAGTCCCTTGCCTTAAAGGGTATTATTTCGATCTTATCTAAATAGTAACCCGTCATCATTCGATCGAGGTTGAAATCCTCTCCTTTTGGCGAAGGTTGTTGGCCTTAAAATGTGTTATTTTGAACTAATCGAAATAGTAACCTGTCATCATTCGATCGAGGTCGAACTCTTCTCTTTTTGGTGAAGTCCCTTGGCCTTAAAGGGTATTATTTCAAAATTATCGAAATAGTAACCCGTCGTTGTTCTATCGAGGTGGAACTCTTCTCTTGTTTGCGAAGGCCCTTGGCCTTAATGGGTGTTATTTCGAACTTATCAAAATAGTAACTCGTCGTCATTCGATCGAGGTCGAACTCTTCTCTTTACGGCGAAGGCCCTTCACCTTAAAGGGTGTTATTTAAAACTTATCTAAATAGTAACTCGTCGTCGTTCGATCGAGGTCGAACTCTTCTCTTTTTGGTGAAGGCCCTATTCCTTAAAGGGTGTCTTTTCACACTTATCGAAATAGTAGCCTGTCATCGTTCGATCAAGATCGAACTCTTCTCTTGTTGGCGAAAGCTCTTGGACTTAAAGGGTGTAATTTCAAACTTATCAAAACAGTAACCCGTCGTCTACTGTTGAGGTCGAACTCCTCTCCTTTTGGCGAAGGCCCTTGACCTTAAAGTGTGTTATTTCGAACTTATCGAAATAGTAACCCATTGTCATTCGATCGAGGTCGAACTCTTCTCTTTTTGGTGAAGGCCCTTGACATTAAAGGGTGTTATTTTGAACTTATTTTAATTGTAACCCATCGTTGTTCGATCGAGGTTGAACTCTTCTCCTATTGGCAAAGGCCCTTGACCTTAAAGGGTGTTATTTTGAACTTATAGAAATAGTAACCCATTGTCATTCGATCGAGGCCGAACTCTTCTCGTTTGGGGAAGGCCTTTGGCCTTAAAGAGTGTAATTTCGAACTTATCGAAATAGTAACCCGTCATCATTCGATCGAGGTCGAACTCTTCTCTTTTTGGCGAAGGCCCTTAGCCTTAAAGGGTGTTATTTTAAACTTGCCAAAATAGTAACCCGTCGTCATTCGATCGAGGTTGAACTCTTCTCTTTATGGCGAAGGCCCTTTGCCTTAAACGTTGTTATTTAAAACTTATCGAAATAGTAACTCGTCGTCGTTCGATCGAGGTCGAACTATTCTCTTTTTTGTGAAGGCCCTTTGCCTTAAAGGGTGTTATTTCGCACTTATCGAAATAGTAGCCTGTCATCGTTCGATCAAGATCGAACTCTTCTCTTGTTGGAGAAAGATCTTGGCCTTAAAGGGTGTAATTTCGAACTTATCAAAATAGTAACCCGTCGTCGTACTATCGAGGTCGAACTCATCTCCTTTTGGCGAAGGCCCTTGACCTTAAAGTGTGTTATTTCAAACTTATCGAAATAGTAACCTATTGTCGTTCGATCGAGCTCGAACTCTTCTCTTTTTGGCAAAGGCCCTTGGCCTTAAAGGGTGTTATTTTGAACTTATCGAAATAGTAACCCGTCGTCATTCGATCGAGGTCGAACTCTTCTCTGGTTGGCGAATTCTCTTGGCCATAAAGGGTGTAATTTCGAACTTATCGAAATAGTAACCCATCATCGTTCGATCGATGTCGAACTCTTCTCTTCTTGGCAAAGGCCCTTGGCCTTAAAGTGTGTTATTTTGAACTTATCAAAATATTAACCGGTCATAGTTCGATCGAGGTCGAACTCTTCTCCTGTTGGCGAAGGCCCTTGGCTTTAAGGGAGTTATTTCGAACCTATCGAAATAGTAACCCATCGTTGTCCGATCGAGGTCGAACTTTTCTATTTTTGGTGAAGTCCCTTGCCTTAAAGGGTATTATTTCGAACTTATCTAAATAGTAACCCGTCATCATTCGATCGAGGTTGAAATCCTCTCCTTTTGGCGAAGGTTGTTGGCCTTAAAATGTGTTATTTTGAACTAATCGAAATAGTAACCTGTCATCATTCGATCGAGGTCGAACTCTTCTCTTTTTGGTGAAGTCCCTTGGCCTTAAAGGGTATTATTTCAAAATTATCGAAATAGTAACCCGTCGTTGTTCTATCGAGGTGGAACTCTTCTCTTGTTTGCGAAGGCCCTTGGCCTTAATGGGTGTTATTTCGAACTTATCAAAATAGTAACTCGTCGTCATTCGATCGAGGTCGAACTCTTCTCTTTACGGCGAAGGCCCTTCACCTTAAAGGGTGTTATTTAAAACTTATCTAAATAGTAACTCGTCGTCGTTCGATCGAGGTCGAACTCTTCTCTTTTTGGTGAAGGCCCTATTCCTTAAAGGGTGTCTTTTCACACTTATCGAAATAGTAGCCTGTCATCGTTCGATCAAGATCGAACTCTTCTCTTGTTGGCGAAAGCTCTTGGACTTAAAGGGTGTAATTTCAAACTTATCAAAACAGTAACCCGTCGTCTACTGTTGAGGTCGAACTCCTCTCCTTTTGGCGAAGGCCCTTGACCTTAAAGTGTGTTATTTCGAACTTATCGAAATAGTAACCCATTGTCATTCGATCGAGGTCGAACTCTTCTCTTTTTGGTGAAGGCCCTTGACATTAAAGGGTGTTATTTTGAACTTATTTTAATTGTAACCCATCGTTGTTCGATCGAGGTTGAACTCTTCTCCTATTGGCAAAGGCCCTTGACCTTAAAGGGTGTTATTTTGAACTTATAGAAATAGTAACCCATTGTCATTCGATCGAGGCCGAACTCTTCTCGTTTGGGGAAGGCCTTTGGCCTTAAAGAGTGTAATTTCGAACTTATCGAAATAGTAACCCGTCATCATTCGATCGAGGTCGAACTCTTCTCTTTTTGGCGAAGGCCCTTAGCCTTAAAGGGTGTTATTTTAAACTTGCCAAAATAGTAACCCGTCGTCATTCGATCGAGGTTGAACTCTTCTCTTTATGGCGAAGGCCCTTTGCCTTAAACGTTGTTATTTAAAACTTATCGAAATAGTAACTCGTCGTCGTTCGATCGAGGTCGAACTATTCTCTTTTTTGTGAAGGCCCTTTGCCTTAAAGGGTGTTATTTCGCACTTATCGAAATAGTAGCCTGTCATCGTTCGATCAAGATCGAACTCTTCTCTTGTTGGAGAAAGATCTTGGCCTTAAAGGGTGTAATTTCGAACTTATCAAAATAGTAACCCGTCGTCGTACTATCGAGGTCGAACTCATCTCCTTTTGGCGAAGGCCCTTGACCTTAAAGTGTGTTATTTCAAACTTATCGAAATAGTAACCTATTGTCGTTCGATCGAGCTCGAACTCTTCTCTTTTTGGCAAAGGCCCTTGGCATTAAAGGGTGTTATTTTGAACTTATCGAAATAGTAACCCGTCGTCATTCGATCGAGGTCGAACTCTTCTCTGGTTGGCGAATTCTCTTGGCCATAAAGGGTGTAATTTCGAACTTATCGAAATAGTAACCCATCATCGTTCGATCGATGTCGAACTCTTCTCTTCTTGGCAAAGGCCCTTGGCCTTAAAGTGTGTTATTTTGAACTTATCAAAATATTAACCGGTCATAGTTCGATCGAGGTCGAACTCTTCTCCTGTTGGCGAAGGCCCTTGGCTTTAAGGGAGTTATTTCGAACCTATCGAAATAGTAACCCATCGTTGTCCGATCGAGGTCGAACTTTTCTATTTTTGGTGAAGTCCCTTGCCTTAAAGGGTATTATTTCGAACTTATCTAAATAGTAACCCGTCATCATTCGATCGAGGTTGAAATCCTCTCCTTTTGGCGAAGGTTGTTGGCCTTAAAATGTGTTATTTTGAACTAATCGAAATAGTAACCTGTCATCATTCGATCGAGGTCGAACTCTTCTCTTTTTGGTGAAGTCCCTTGGCCTTAAAGGGTATTATTTCAAAATTATCGAAATAGTAACCCGTCGTTGTTCTATCGAGGTGGAACTCTTCTCTTGTTTGCGAAGGCCCTTGGCCTTAATGGGTGTTATTTCGAACTTATCAAAATAGTAACTCGTCGTCATTCGATCGAGGTCGAACTCTTCTCTTTACGGCGAAGGCCCTTCACCTTAAAGGGTGTTATTTAAAACTTATCTAAATAGTAACTCGTCGTCGTTCGATCGAGGTCGAACTCTTCTCTTTTTGGTGAAGGCCCTATTCCTTAAAGGGTGTCTTTTCACACTTATCGAAATAGTAGCCTGTCATCGTTCGATCAAGATCGAACTCTTCTCTTGTTGGCGAAAGCTCTTGGACTTAAAGGGTGTAATTTCAAACTTATCAAAACAGTAACCCGTCGTCTACTGTTGAGGTCGAACTCCTCTCCTTTTGGCGAAGGCCCTTGACCTTAAAGTGTGTTATTTCGAACTTATCGAAATAGTAACCCATTGTCATTCGATCGAGGTCGAACTCTTCTCTTTTTGGTGAAGGCCCTTGACATTAAAGGGTGTTATTTTGAACTTATTTTAATTGTAACCCATCGTTGTTCGATCGAGGTTGAACTCTTCTCCTATTGGCAAAGGCCCTTGACCTTAAAGGGTGTTATTTTGAACTTATAGAAATAGTAACCCATTGTCATTCGATCGAGGCCGAACTCTTCTCGTTTGGGGATGGCCCTTGGCCTTAAAGTGTGTAATTTCGAACTTATCGAAATAGTAACCGTCATCATTCGATCGAGGTCGAACTCTTCTCTTTTTGGTGAAATCCCTTGGACATAAAGGGTGTAATTTCGAACTCATCGAAATAGTATCCCATCATCGTTCGATCGACATCAAACTCTTCTATTTTTGCTGAAGGCCCTTGGCCTTAAAGGGTATTATTTAGAACTTATAGAAATAGTAACTCGTCGTCGTTTGATCGAGGCCGAACTCTTCTCGTTTGGGGATGGCCCTTGGCCTTAAAGTGTGTAATTTCGAACTTATCGAAATAGTAACCGTCATCATTCGATCGAGGTCGAACTCTTCTCTTTTTGGAGAAGGCCCTTAGCCTTAAAGGGTGTTATTTCAAACTTGTCAAAATAGTAACCCGTCGTCATTCGATCGATGTTGAACTCTTCTCTTTATGGCGAAGGCCCTTTGCCTTAAAAGTTGTTATTTAAAACTTATCGAAATAGTAACTCGTCGTCGTTCGATCAAGGTCGAACTATTCTCTTTTTTGTGAAGGCCCTTTGCCTTAAAGGGTGTTATTTCGCACTTATCGAAATAGTAGCCTGTCATCGTTCGATCAAGATCGAACTCTTCTCTTGTTGGAGAAAGATCTTGGCCTTAAAGGGTGTAATTTCGAACTTATCAAAATAGTAACCCGTCGTCGTACTATCGAGGCCGAACTCATCTCCTTTTGGCGAAGGCCCTTGACCTTAAAGTGTGTTATTTCAAACTTATCGAAATAGTAACCTATTGTCGTTCGATCGAGCTCGAACTCTTCTCTTTTTGGCAAAGGCCCTTGGCCTTAAAGGGTGTTATTTTGAACTTATCGAAATAGTAACCCGTCGTCATTCGATCGAGGTCGAACTCTTCTCTGGTTGGCGAATTCTCTTGGCCATAAAGGGTGTTATTTCAAACTTGCCAAAATAGTAACCCGTCGTCCTTCGATCGAGGTTGAACTCTTCTCTTTATGGCGAAGGCCCTTTGCCTTAAACGTTGTTATTTAAAACTTATCGAAATAGTAACTCGTCGTCGTTCGATCGAGGTCGAACTATTCTTTTTTTTGTGAAGGCCCTTTGCCTTAAAGGGTGTTATTTCGCACTTATCGAAATAGTAGCCTGTCATCGTTCGATCAAGATCGAACTCTTCTCTTGTTGGAGAAAGATCTTGGCCTTAAAGGGTGTAATTTCGAACTTATCAAAATAGTAACCCGTCGTCGTACTATCGAGGTCGAACTCATCTCCTTTTGGCGAAGGCCCTTGACCTTAAAGTGTGTTATTTCAAACTTATCGAAATAGTAACCTATTGTCGTTCGATCGAGCTCGAACTCTTCTCTTTTTGGCGAAGGCCCTTGGCCTTAAAGGGTTTATTTTGAACTTATCGAAATAGTAACCCGTCGTCATTCGATCGAGATCGAACTCTTCTCTGGTTGGCGAATTCTCTTGGCCATAAAGGGTGTAATTTCGAACTTATCGAAATAGTAACCCATCATCGTTCAATCGATGTCGAACTCTTCTCTTCTTGGCAAAGGCCCTTGGCCTTAAAGTGTGTTATTTTGAACTTATCAAAATATTAACCGGTCATAGTTCGATCGAGGTCGAACTCTTCTCCTGTTGGCGAAGGCCCTTGGCTTTAAGGGAGTTATTTCGAACTTATCGAAATAGTAACCCATCGTTGTCCGATCGAGGTCGAACTTTTCTATTTTTGGTGAAGTCCCTTGCCTTAAAGGGTATTATTTCGAACTTATCTAAATAGTAACCCGTCATCATTCGATCGAGGTTGAAATCCTCTCCTTTTGGCGAAGGTTGTTGGCCTTAAAAGGTGTTATTTTGAACTAATCGAAATAGTAACCTGTCATCATTCGATCGAGGTCGAACTCTTCTCTTTTTGGTGAAGTCCCTTGGCCTTAAAGGGTATTATTTCAAAATTATCGAAATAGTAACCCGTCGTTGTTCTATCGAGGTGGAACTCTTCTCTTGTTTGCGAAGGCCCTTGGCCTTAATGGGTGTTATTTCGAACTTATCAAAATAGTAACTCGTCGTCATTCGATCGAGGTCGAACTCTTCTCTTTACGGCGAAGGCCCTTCACCTTAAAGGGTGTTATTTAAAACTTATCTAAATAGTAACTCGTCGTCGTTCGATCGAGGTCGAACTCTTCTCTTTTTGGTGAAGGCCCTATTCCTTAAAGGGTGTCTTTTCACACTTATCGAAATAGTAGCCTGTCATCGTTCGATCAAGATCGAACTCTTCTCTTGTTGGCGAAAGCTCTTGGACTTAAAGGGTGTAATTTCAAACTTATCAAAACAGTAACCCGTCGTCTACTGTTGAGGTCGAACTCCTCTCCTTTTGGCGAAGGCCCTTGACCTTAAAGTGTGTTATTTCGAACTTATCGAAATAGTAACCCATTGTCATTCGATCGAGGTCGAACTCTTCTCTTTTTGGTGAAGGCCCTTGACATTAAAGGGTGTTATTTTGAACTTATTTTAATTGTAACCCATCGTTGTTCGATCGAGGTCGAACTCTTTTCTTGTTTGCAAAGGCCCTTGGCCTTAACGGGTGTTATTTCGGACTTATCGAAATAGTAACTCGTTGTCGTTCGATCGAGGTCGAACACCACTCTTGTTGGCGAAGGCCCTTGGCCTTAAAGGGTGTTATTTCGAACTTATCGAAATAGTAACCCGTCGTCGTTCGATCGAGGTCGAACTCTTCTCTTTTGGTGAAATCCCTTGGACTTAAAGGGTGTAATTTCGAACTCATCGAAATAGTATCCCATCATCGTTCGATCGACATCAAACTCTTCTATTTTTGCTGAAGGCCCTTGGCCTTAAAGGGTAT
Source organism: Nicotiana sylvestris (assembly GCF_000393655.2). NCBI lineage: Eukaryota > Viridiplantae > Streptophyta > Magnoliopsida > Solanales > Solanaceae > Nicotiana > Nicotiana sylvestris. Next base: position 70,053,551 of record NC_091057.1, read on the forward strand.
TATTTAGAACTTATAGAAATAGTAACTCGTCGTCGTTTGATCGAGGCCGAACTCTTCTCGTTTGGGGATGGCCCTTGGCCTTAAAGTGTGTAATTTCGAACTTATCGAAATAGTAACCGTCATCATTCGATCGAGGTCGAACTCTTCTCTTTTTGGAGAAGGCCCTTAGCCTTAAAGGGTGTTATTTCAAACTTGTCAAAATAGTAACCCGTCGTCATTCGATCGATGTTGAACTCTTCTCTTTATGGCGAAGGCCCTTTGCCTTAAAAGTTGTTATTTAAAACTTATCGAAATAGTAACTCGTCGTCGTTCGATCGAGGTCGAACTATTCTCTTTTTTGTGAAGGCCCTTTGCCTTAAAGGGTGTTATTTCGCACTTATCGAAATAGTAGCCTGTCATCGTTCGATCAAGATCGAACTCTTCTCTTGTTGGAGAAAGATCTTGGCCTTAAAGGGTGTAATTTCGAACTTATCAAAATAGTAACCCGTCGTCGTACTATCGAGGCCGAACTCATCTCCTTTTGGCGAAGGCCCTTGACCTTAAAGTGTGTTATTTCAAACTTATCGAAATAGTAACCTATTGTCGTTCGATCGAGCTCGAACTCTTCTCTTTTTGGCAAAGGCCCTTGGCCTTAAAGGGTGTTATTTTGAACTTATCGAAATAGTAACCCGTCGTCATTCGATCGAGGTCGAACTCTTCTCTGGTTGGCGAATTCTCTTGGCCATAAAGGGTGTTATTTCAAACTTGCCAAAATAGTAACCCGTCGTCCTTCGATCGAGGTTGAACTCTTCTCTTTATGGCGAAGGCCCTTTGCCTTAAACGTTGTTATTTAAAACTTATCGAAATAGTAACTCGTCGTCGTTCGATCGAGGTCGAACTATTCTTTTTTTTGTGAAGGCCCTTTGCCTTAAAGGGTGTTATTTCGCACTTATCGAAATAGTAGCCTGTCATCGTTCGATCAAGATCGAACTCTTCTCTTGTTGGAGAAAGATCTTGGCCTTAAAGGGTGTAATTTCGAACTTATCAAAATAGTAACCCGTCGTCGTACTATCGAGGTCGAACTCATCTCCTTTTGGCGAAGGCCCTTGACCTTAAAGTGTGTTATTTCAAACTTATCGAAATAGTAACCTATTGTCGTTCGATCGAGCTCGAACTCTTCTCTTTTTGGCGAAGGCCCTTGGCCTTAAAGGGTTTATTTTGAACTTATCGAAATAGTAACCCGTCGTCATTCGATCGAGGTCGAACTCTTCTCTGGTTGGCGAATTCTCTTGGCCATAAAGGGTGTAATTTCGAACTTATCGAAATAGTAACCCATCATCGTTCGATCGATGTCGAACTCTTCTCTTCTTGGCAAAGGCCCTTGGCCTTAAAGTGTGTTATTTTGAACTTATCAAAATATTAACCGGTCATAGTTCGATCGAGGTCGAACTCTTCTCCTGTTGGCGAAGGCCCTTGGCTTTAAGGGAGTTATTTCGAACTTATCGAAATAGTAACCCATCGTTGTCCGATCGAGGTCGAACTTTTCTATTTTTGGTGAAGTCCCTTGCCTTAAAGGGTATTATTTCGAACTTATCTAAATAGTAACCCGTCATCATTCGATCGAGGTTGAAATCCTCTCCTTTTGGCGAAGGTTGTTGGCCTTAAAAGGTGTTATTTTGAACTAATCGAAATAGTAACCTGTCATCATTCGATCGAGGTCGAACTCTTCTCTTTTTGGTGAAGTCCCTTGGCCTTAAAGGGTATTATTTCAAAATTATCGAAATAGTAACCCGTCGTTGTTCTATCGAGGTGGAACTCTTCTCTTGTTTGCGAAGGCCCTTGGCCTTAATGGGTGTTATTTCGAACTTATCAAAATAGTAACTCGTCGTCATTCGATCGAGGTCGAACTCTTCTCTTTACGGCGAAGGCCCTTCACCTTAAAGGGTGTTATTTAAAACTTATCTAAATAGTAACTCGTCGTCGTTCGATCGAGGTCGAACTCTTCTCTTTTTGGTGAAGGCCCTATTCCTTAAAGGGTGTCTTTTCACAATTATCGAAATAGTAGCCTGTCATCGTTCGATCAAGATCGAACTCTTCTCTTGTTGGCGAAAGCTCTTGGACTTAAAGGGTGTAATTTCAAACTTATCAAAACAGTAACCTGTCGTCTACTGTTGAGGTCGAATTCCTCTCCTTTTGGCGAAGGCCCTTGACCTTAAAGTGTGTTATTTCGAACTTATCGAAATAGTAACCCATTGTCATTCGATCGAGGTCGAACTCTTCTCTTTTTGGTGAAGGCCCTTGACATTAAAGGGTGTTATTTTGAACTTATTTTAATTGTAACCCATCGTTGTTCGATCGAGGTCGAACTCTTTTCTTGTTTGCAAAGGCCCTTGGCCTTAACGGGTGTTATTTCGGACTTATCGAAATAGTAACTCGTTGTCGTTCGATCGAGGTCGAACACCACTCTTGTTGGCGAAGGCCCTTGGCCTTAAAGGGTGTTATTTCGAACTTATCGAAATAGTAACCCGTCGTCGTTCGATCGAGGTCGAACTCTTCTCTTTTTGGTGAAGTCCCTTGGACTTAAAGGGTGTAATTTCGAACTCATCGAAATAGTAACCCATCATCGTTCGATCGACATCAAACTCTTCTATTTTTGCTGAAGGCCCTTGGCCTTAAAGGGTGTTATTTAGAACTTATAGAAATAGTAACTCGTCGTCGTTCGATCGAGGTCGAACTCTTCTCTTCTTGGCAAAGGCCCTTGGCCTTAAAGGGTGTTATTTTGAACTTATCAAAATAGTAACCCATCATCGTTCGATCGAGGTTGAACTCTTCTCCTGTTGGCGAAGGCCCTTGGCTTTAAAGGGTGTTATTTCGAACTTATTGAAACAGTAACTCGTCGTCGTTCGATCGAGGTCGAACTCTTCTCCTGTTGGCGAAGGCCCTTGGCCTTAAAGGGTGTTATTTCGAACTTATAGAAATAGTAACCCATTGTCGTTCGATCGAGGCCGAACTCTTCTCGTTTGGGGAAGGCCCTTGGCCTTAAAGGGTGTAATTTCGAACTCATCGAAATAGTAACCCATCATCATTCGATCGAGGTCGAACTCTTCTCTTTTTGGCGAAGGCCCTTAGCCTTAAAGGGTGTTATTTCAAACTTATCAAAATAGTAACTCGTCGTCGTTCGATCGAGGTCGAACTCTTCTCTTCTTGGCAAAGGCCCTTGGCCTTAAAGGGTGTTATTTTGAACTTATCAAAATATTAACCCATCATCGTTCGATCGAGGTTGAACTCTTCTCCTGTTGGCGAAGGCCCTTGGCTTTAAAGGGTGTTATTTCGAACTTATTGAAACTGTAACTCGTTGTCGTTCGATCTAGGTCGAACTCTTCTCCTGTTGGCGAAGGCCCTTGGCCTTAAAGGGTGTTATTTCGAACTTATTGAAATAGTAACCCATTGTCGTTCGATCGAGGCCGAACTCTTCTCGTTTGGGGAAGGCCCTTGGCCTTAAAGGGTGTAATTTCGAACTTATCGAAATAGTAACCCATCATCATTCGATCGAGGTCGAACTCTTCTCTTTTTGGCGAAGGCCTTTAGCCTTAAAGGGTGTTATTTCAAACTTATCAAAATAGTTTCCCGTCGCCTTTCGATCGAGGTCGAACTCTTCTCTTTTTGGCGAAGGCCCTTTGCCTTAAATGGTGTTATTTAAAACTTATCGAAATAGTAACTCGTCGTCATTCGATCGAGGTCGAACTCTTCTCTGGTTGGCGAATTCTCTTGGCCATAAAGGGTGTAATTTCGAACTTATCGAAATAGTAACCCATCATCGTTCGATCGATGTCGAACTCTTATCTTCTTGGCAAAGGCCCTTGGCCTTAAAGTGTGTTATTTTGAACTTATCAAAATATTAACCGGTCATAGTTTGATCGAGGTCGAACTCTTCTCCTGTTGGCGAAGGCCCTTGGCTTTAAGGGAGTTATTTCGAACTTATCGAAATAGTAACCCATCGTTGTCCGATCGAGGTCGAACTTTTCTATTTTTGGTGAAGTCCCTTGCCTTAAAGGGTATTATTTCGAACTTATCTAAATAGTAACCCGTCATCATTCGATCGAGGTTGAAATCCTCTCCTTTTGGCGAAGGTTGTTGGCCTTAAAAGGTGTTATTTTGAACTAATCGAAATAGTAATCCATTGTCGGTTGATCGAGGTCGAACTCTTCTCTTTTTGGCGAAGGCCCTTAGCCTTAAAGGGTGTTATTTCGAACTTATCGAAATAGTAACCCATTGTCGTTCGATCGAGGTCGAACTCTTCTCTTTTTGGCGAAGGCCTTTGGCCTTAAAGGGTGTTAGTTTGAAATTATCGAAATAGTAACCCGTCGTCGTTAAGAGAAGAGTTCGACCTCGATCGAACGAAGATGGGTTACTATTTGGATAAGTTCAAACAATACCCTTTAATGACAAGGGCCTTCGCCAAAACGAGAAGAGTTCGACCTCGATCGAACGATAATGGGTTACTATTTCGATATGTTTGAAATAACACCATTTATGGCCAAGGGCCTTCGCCAACAAGAGAAGAGTTTGACCTCGATCAAACGATGAGGGGTTAATATATTGATATGTTCAAAATAACACCCTTTAAGGCCAAGGTCCTTCGCCAAAAAGATAAGAGTTCGACCTCGATCAAACGACAACAGGTTACTATTTCGATAAGTTCGAAATAACACCCTTTATGGCCAAGGGCCTTCGCCAACAAGAGTGGAGTTCGACCTCGATCGACCGACAATGGATTACTATTTTGATAAGTTCGAAATAACACCCGTTAAGGCCAAGGGCCTTCGCCAACAAGAGTAGAGTTCGACCTCGATCGAACGACGACGGGTTACTATTTCAATAAGTTCGAAATAACACCCTTTAAGGCCAAGGGTCGTCGCCAAAAAGAGAAGCGTTCGACCTCGATCGAATGACGATGGGTTACTATTTCGATAAGTTCAAAATAACACCCTTTAAGGCCAAGGGCCTTAGCCACGAAGAGAAGAGTTCGACCTCGATCGAACGACGACGGGGTCACTATTTCGATAAGTTCGAAATAACACCCTTTAAGACCATGGGCCTTCGCCAAAAAGAGACGAGTTCGACCTCGATCAAATGATGATGGGTTACTATTTCGATATGTACAAAATAACACCCTTTAATTCCAAGGGCCTTCACCAAAAGAGAAGAGTTCGACCTCGATCAAATGACGACTAGTTACTAATTAGATAATTTCGAAATAACACCCTTTTAAAGGGCCTTCGCCGTAAAGAGAAGAGTTCGACCTCGATCGAAAGACGATGGGTTACTATTTTTATAAGTTCAAAATAACACCATTTAAGGTCAAGGGCCTTCTCCAAAAGGAGTGGAGTTCGACCTCGATCGAACGACGACGGGTTACTATTTTTATAAGTTCCAAATAACATCCTTTAAGGCCAAGGGCCTTCGACAAAAAGAGAAGAGTTCGACCTCGATTGAATGACGTTGGGTTACTATTTCGATAAATTCGAAATTACACCCTTTAATTCCAAGGGCCTTCGCATAAATGAGAATAGTTCGACCCCGATCGAATGACGACTGGTTACTATTTTGATAAGTTCAAAATAACACCCTTTAAGTCCAAGGCCTTCGCCAAAAAAGAGAAGAGTTCGACCTCGATCGAACGATAATGGGTTACTATTTTGATATGTTCGAAATAACACCCTTTATGGCCAAGGGGCTTCGCCAACAAGAGAAAAGTTCGACCTCGATCGAACGATGACGGGTTAATATTTTGATAAGTTCAAAATAACACCCTTTAAAGCCAAGGACCTTCGCTGAAAAGAGAAGAGTTCGACCTCGATCGAACGACAACGGGTTACTATTTCGATAAGTTCGAAATAACACCCTTTATGGCCAAGGGACTTCACCAACAAGAGTAGAGTTCGTCCTCGATTAAACGACGATGGGTTACTATTTAGATAAGTTCGAAATAACACCCTTTAAAAGGCCCTACGCCAACAAGAGAAGAGTTCGACCTCGATCGAACGACGACGAGTTTATATTTCGATAAGTTCGAAATAACACCCTTTAAGGCCAAGGGCCTTTGCCAACAAGAGAAGAGTTCGACCTTGATCGAACGACGACTGGTTACTATTTCGATAAGTTTGAAATAACACCCTTTAAGGCCAAGGGCCTTCGCAAACAAGAGAAAAGTTCCACCTAGATAGAATAACGACGGGTTACTATTTTGATAAGTTCGAAATAACACCCTTTAATGCAAGGGCCTTCGCCAAAAATAAAAGAATTCGACCTGGATTTAACCACGATGGGTTACTGTTTCGATAAGTTCGAAATAACACCCTTTAAGGCCAACGACCTTCGTCAAAAAGAGAGGAGTTCGAGCTCGATCGAACGATGAAGCTTTACAATTTTGATAAGTTCTAATAACACCCTTTAAGGCCAAGGGCCTTCGCCAAAAAGAGAAGAGCTCGACCTCTATCGAATGACGACGGGTTACTATTTCAATAAGTGCAAAATAACACCCTTTAAGGCCAAGGGCCTTCGCCAACAAGAGAAGAGTTCGACCTCGATCGAACGATGGCGGGTTACTATTTCGATAAGCTCAAAATAACACCCTTTAAGGCCAAGAACCTTCGCCAAAAATAAAAGAGTTCGACCACGATCGAACAACAATGGGTTACTATTTCGATAAGTTCGAAATAACACCCTTTAAGGCCAAGGGCCTTTGCCAAAAAGAAAAGAGTTCGACCTCGATTGAACGACGATGGGTTACTATTTGGATACGTTCAAAATAACACCTTTTAATGACAAGGGCCTTCGCCAAAAAGAGAAAAGTTCGACCTTGATCGAACGACATCGAACGAAAATAGGTTACTATTTCGATATGTTCAAAATAACACCCTTTAAGGCCAAGGGCCTTCGCCAAGAAGAGAAGAGTTTGACCTCGATCGAACGACGACGGGTTACTTTTTTGATAAGTTCAAAATAACAACCTTTAAGGCCAAGGGCTTTCACAAACAAGAGAATAGTTCGACCTCGATCGAATGACGATAGGTTACTATTTTGATAAGTTCAAAATAACAACCTTTAAGTCCAAGGCCTTCGCCAACAAGAGAAGAGTTCGACCTCAATCGAACGACGACGAGTTACTATTTCGATAAGTTTGAAATAACACCCTTTAAGGCCAAGTGCCTTCACCAAAAAAAGAAGAGTTCGATTTCGATCGAACGACGCGAGTTACTATTTCGATAATTTGGAAATAACACCCTTTAAGGCCAAGGGCCTTCGCCAACAAGAGAAGAATTCAACCTCGATCGAACGATGACGGGTTACTATTTCGATAAGTTCGAAATAACACTCTTTAAGGCCAAGGGCCTTCGCAAACAAGAAAAGAGTTCCACCTAGATAGAATAACGACGGGTTACTATTTCGATAAGTTCAAAATAATACCCTTTAAGGCCAACGGCCTTCGCCAACAAGAGAAGAGTTCGACCTTGATCGAACGATGACGGGTTACTATTTCGATAAGTTCAAAATAACACACTTTAAGGCCAAGAGCCTTCGCCAAAAGGAGAGGATTTCAACCTCGATCGAACGATGGCGGGTTACTATTTCGATAAGTTCGAAATAATACCCTTTAAGGCCAAGTGCCTTCGCCAAAAATAAAAGAGTTCGACCTCGATCAAACGACAATGGGTTACTATTTCGATAAGTTCGAAATAACACCCTTTAAGGCCAAGGGTATTCTCCAACAAGAGTAGAGTTCAACCTCGATCGAATGATGACGGGTTAATATTTCGATAAGTTTGAAATAACACCCTTTAAAGCCAAGGGCCTTTGCCAAAAAGGGAAGAGTTCGACCTCGATCGAACGATGATGGGTTACTATTTGGATACGTTCAAATAACACCCTTTAATGACAAGGGCCTTCGCCAAAAAGAGAAGAGTTCGACCTCGATCGAACGACAATGGGTTACTATTTCGATATGTTCGAAATAACACCCTTTATGTCCAAGGGCCTTCGCCAACAAGAGAAGAGTTCGACCTCGATCGAACGATGAGGAGTTACTATTTCGATAAGTTCGAAATAATGCCCTTTAAAGTCAAGGGTCTTCACCAAAAATAGAAGAGTTCGACCTCGATCAAACGACGACGAGTTACTATTTCGATAAGTTCAAAATAACACCCTTTAAGGACAACGGCGTTCGCCAAAAAGAGAAGAGTTCGACCTCGATCGAACGATAATGGGTTACTATTTTGATATGTTCGGAATAACACCCTTTAAGGCCAAGGGCCTTCGCCAACAAGAGAAGAGTTCGACCTCGATTGAACGATGACGGGTTACTATTTTGATAAGTTCAAAATAACACCCTTTAAGGCCAAGAGCCTTCGCTAAAAGGAGAGGATTTCAACCTCGATCGAACGACGACGAGTTACTATTTCGATAAGTTCGAAATAATACCCTTTAAGGCCAAGTTCCTTCACTAAAAAAAAGAGTTCGACCTCGATTGAACGATAATGGGTTACTATTTCAATAAGTTCGAAATAACACCCTTTAAGGCCAAGGGTCTTCGCCAAAAAGAGTAGAGTTCGACCTCGATCGAATGACGACGGGTTAATATTTCGATAAGTTTGAAATAACACCCTTTAAGGCCAAGGGCCTTTGCCAGAAAGAGAAGAGTTCGACCTTGATCGAACGACGATGGGTTACTATTTGGATACGTTCAAATTACACCCTTTAATGACAATGGCCTTCGCCAAAAAGAGAAGAGTTCGACCTCGATCGAACGACATCGAACGAAAATAGGTTACTATTTCGATATGTTCAAAATTACATCCTTTAAGGCCAAGGAGCTTCGCCAAGTAGAGAAGAGTTTGACCTCGATCGAACGACGACAGGTTACTATTTCGATAAGTTCAAAATAACAAACTTTAAGGCCAAGGGCTTTCACAAACAAGAGAATAGTTCGACCTCGATCGAATGACGATAGGTTACTATTTTGATAAGTTCAAAATAACAACCTTTAAGTCCAAGGCCTTCGCCAACAAGAGAAGAGTTAGACCTCAATCGAACGACGACGAGTTACTATTTCGATAAGTTTGAAATAACACCCTTTAAGGCCAAGTGCCTTCACCAAAAAAAGAAGAGTTCGATTTCGATCGAACGACACGAGTTACTATTTCGATAATTTGGAAATAACACCCTTTAAGGCCAAGGGCCTTCGCCAACAAGAGAAGAATTCAACCTCGATCGAACGATGACGGGTTACTATTTCGATAAGTTCGAAATAACACTCTTTAAGGCCAAGGGCCTTCGCAAACAAGAAAAGAGTTCCACCTAGATAGAATAATGACGGGTTACTATTTCGATAAGTTCAAAATAATACCCTTTAAGGCCAACGGCCTTCGCCAACAAGAGAAGAGTTCGACCTTGATCGAACGATGACGGGTTACTATTTCGATAAGTTCAAAATAACACCCTTTAAGGCCAATAGCCTTCGCCAAAAGGAGAGGATTTCAACCTCGATCGAACGACGACGGGTTACTATTTCGATAAGTTCGAAATAACACCCTTTAAGGCCAAGGGCCTTTGCCAAAAAGAAAAGAGTTCGACCTCGATCGAACGACGATGGGTTACTATTTGTATACGTTCAAAATAACACCTTTTAATGACAAGGGCCTTCGCCAAAAAGAGAAAAGTTCGACCTTGATCGAACGACATCGAACGAAAATAGGTTACTATTTCGATATGTTCAAAATAACACCCTTTAAGGCCAAGGGCCTTCGCCAAGAAGAGAAGAGTTTGACCTCGATCGAACGACGACGGGTTACTTTTTTGATAAGTTCAAAATAACAACCTTTAAGGCCAAGGGCTTTCACAAACAAGAGAATAGTTCGACCTCGATCGAATGACGATAGGTTACTATTTTGATAAGTTCAAAATAACAACCTTTAAGTCCAAGGCCTTCGCCAACAAGAGAAGAGTTCGACCTCAATCGAACGACGACGAGTTACTATTTCGATAAGTTTGAAATAACACCCTTTAAGGCCAAGTGCCTTCACCAAAAAAAAGAAGAGTTCGATTTCGATCGAACGACGCGAGTTACTATTTCGATAATTTGGAAATAACACCCTTTAAGGCCAAGGGCCTTCGCCAACAAGAGAAGAATTCAACCTCGATCGAACGATGACGGGTTACTATTTCGATAAGTTCGAAATAACACTCTTTAAGGCCAAGGGCCTTCGCAAACAAGAAAAGAGTTCCACCTAGATAGAATAACGACGGGTTACTATTTCGATAAGTTCAAAATAATACCCTTTAAGGCCAACGGCCTTCGCCAACAAGAGAAGAGTTCAACCTTGATCGAACGATGACGGGTTACTATTTCGATAAGTTCAAAATAACACACTTTAAGGCCAAGAGCCTTCGCCAAAAGGAGAGGATTTCAACCTCGATCGAACGATGGCGGGTTACTATTTCGATAAGTTCGAAATAATACCCTTTAAGGCCAAGTGCCTTCGCCAAAAATAAAAGAGTTCGACCTCGATCAAACGACAATGGGTTACTATTTCGATAAGTTCGAAATAACACCCTTTAAGGCCAAGGGTATTCTCCAACAAGAGTAGAGTTCAACCTCGATCGAATGATGACGGGTTAATATTTCGATAAGTTTGAAATAACACCCTTTAAGGCCAAGGGCCTTTGCCAAAAAGGGAAGAGTTCGACCTCGATCGAACGATGATGGGTTACTATTTGGATACGTTCAAATAACACCCTTTAATGACAAGGGCCTTCGCCAAAAAGAGAAGAGTTCGACCTCGATCGAATGACAATGGGTTACTATTTCGATATGTTCGAAATAACACCCTTTATGGCCAAGGGCCTTCGCCAACAAGAGAAGAGTTCGACCTCGATCGAACGATGAGGAGTTACTATTTCGATAAGTTCGAAATAATGCCCTTTAAAGTCAAGGGTCTTCACCAAAAATAGAAGAGTTCGACCTCGATCAAACGACGACGAGTTACTATTTCGATAAGTTCAAAATAACACCCTTTAAGGACAAGGGCCTTCGCTTAAAAGAGAAGAGTTCGACCTCGATCGAATGACAACGGGTTACCATTTCGATAAGTTCGAAATAACACCCTGTAAAAGGGCCTACGCCAACAAGAGACGAGTTCGACCTCGATCGAACGACAATGGTTTACTATTTTGATATGTTCGAAATAACACCCTTTATGGCCAAGGGCCTTCGCCAACAAGAGAAGAGTTTGACCTCGATCGAATGATGACGAGTTACTATTTCGATAAGTTCGAAATAATGCCCTTTAAAGTCAAGGGTCTTCACCAAAAATAGAAGAGTTCGACCTCGATCAAACGACGACGAGTTACTATTTCGATAAGTTCAAAATAACACCCTTTAAGGCCAACGGCGTTCGCCAAAAAGAGAAGAGTTCGACCTCGATCGAACGATAATGGGTTACTATTTTGATATGTTCGGAATAACACCCTTTAAGGCCAAGGGCCTTCGCCAACAAGAGAAGAGTTCGACCTCGATTGAACGATGACGGGTTACTATTTTGATAAGTTCAAAATAACACCCTTTAAGGCCAAGAGCCTTCGCTAAAAGGAGAGGATTTCAACCTCGATCGAATGACGACGAGTTACTATTTCGATAAGTTCGAAATAATACCCTTTAAGGCCAAGTTCCTTCACTAAAAAAAAGAGTTCGACCTCGATTGAACGATAATGGGTTACTATTTCAATAAGTTCGAAATAACACCCTTTAAGGCCAAGGGTCTTCGCCAAAAAGAGTAGAGTTCGACCTCGATCGAATGACGACGGGTTAATATTTCGATAAGTTTGAAATAACACCCGTTAAGGCCAAGGGCCTTTGCCAGAAAGAGAAGAGTTTGACCTTGATCGAACGACGATGGGTTACTATTTGGATACGTTCAAATTACACCCTTTAATGACAAGGGCCTTCGCCAAAAAGAGAAGAGTTCGACCTCGATCGAACGACATCGAACGAAAATAGGTTACTATTTCGATATGTTCAAAATTACACCCTTTAAGGCCAAGGAGCTTCGCCAAGTAGAGAAGAGTTTGACCTCGATCGAACGACGACGGGTTACTATTTCGATAAGTTCAATATAACAACCTTTAAGGCCAAGGGCTTTCACAAACAAGAGAATAGTTCGACCTTGATCGAATGACGATAGGTTACTATTTTGATAAGTTCAAAATAACAACCTTTAAGTCCAAGGCCTTCGCCAACAAGAGAAGAGTTCGACCTCAATCGAACGACGACGAGTTACTATTTCAATAAGTTTGAAATAACACCCTTTAAGGCCAAGGGCCTTCGCCAACAAGAGAAGAATTCAACCTCGATCGAACGATGACGGGTTACTATTTCGATAAGTTCGAAATAACACTCTTTAAGGCCAAGGGCCTTCGCAAACAAGAAAAGAGTTCCACCTAGATAGAATAACGACGGGTTACTATTTCGATAAGTTCAAAATAATACCCTTTAAGGCCAACGGCCTTCGCCAACAAGAGAAGAGTTCGACCTTGATCGGACGATGACGGGTTACTATTTCGATAAGTTCAAAATAACACCCTTTAAGGCCAAGAGCCTTCGCCAAAAGGAGAGGATTTCAACCTCGATCGAACGACGACGGGTTACTATTTCGATAAGTTCGAAATAACACCCTTTAAGGCCAAGGGCCTTTGCCAAAAGAAAAGAGTTCGACCTCGATCGAACGACGATGGGTTACTATTTGGATACGTTCAAAATAACACCTTTTAATGACAAGGGCCTTCGCCAAAAAGAGAAAAGTTCGACCTTGATCGAACGACATCGAACGAAAATAGGTTACTATTTCGATATGTTCAAAATAACACCCTTTAAGGCCAAGGGCCTTCGCCAAGAAGAGAAGAGTTTGACCTCGATCGAACGACGACGGGTTACTTTTTTGATAAGTTCAAAATAACAACCTTTAAGGCCAAGGGCTTTCACAAACAAGAGAATAGTTCGACCTCGATCGAATGACGATAGGTTACTATTTTGATAAGTTCAAAATAACAACCTTTAAGTCCAAGGCCTTCGCCAACAAGAGAAGAGTTCGACCTCAATCGAACGACGACGAGTTACTATTTCGATAAGTTTGAAATAACACCCTTTAAGGTCAAGTGCCTTCACCAAAAAAAGAAGAGTTCGATTTCGATCGAACGACGCGAGTTACTATTTCGATAATTTGGAAATAACACCCTTTAAGGCCAAGGGCCATCGCCAACAAGAGAAGAATTCAACCTCGATCGAACGATGACGGGTTACTATTTCGATAAGTTCGAAATAACACTCTTTAAGGCCAAGGGCCTTCGCAAACAAGAAAAGAGTTCCACCTAGATAGAATAACGACGAGTTACTATTTCGATAAGTTCAAAATAATACCCTTTAAGGCCAACGGCCTTCGCCAACAAGAGAAGAGTTCGACCTTGATCGAACGATGACGGGTTACTATTTCGATAAGTTCAAAATAACACACTTTAAGGCCAAGAGCCTTCGCCAAAAGGAGAGGATTTCAACCTCGATCGAACGATGGCGGGTTACTATTTCGATAAGTTCGAAATAATACCCTTTAAGGCCAAGTGCCTTCGCCAAAAATAAAAGAGATCGACCTCGATCAAACGACAATGGGTTACTATTTCGATAAGTTTGAAATAACACCCTTTAAGGCCAAGGGTATTCTCCAACAAGAGTAGAGTTCAACCTCGATCGAATGATGACGGGTTAATATTTCGATAAGTTTGAAATAACACCCTTTAAGGCCAAGGGCCTTTGCCAAAAAGGGAAGAGTTCGACCTCGATCGAACGATGATGGGTTACTATTTGGATTCGTTCAAATAACACCCTTTAATGACAAGGGCCTTCGCCAAAAAGAGAAGAGTTCGACCTCGATCGAACGATGACGGGTTACTATTTCGATAAGTTCGAAATAACACTCTTTAAGGCCAAGGGCCTTCGCAAACAAGAAAAGAGTTCCACCTAGATAGAATAACGACGAGTTACTATTTCGATAAGTTCAAAATAATACCCTTTAAGGCCAACGGCCTTCGCCAACAAGAGAAGAGTTCGACCTTGATCGAACGATGACGGGTTACTATTTCGATAAGTTCAAAATAACACACTTTAAGGCCAAGAGCCTTCGCCAAAAGGAGAGGATTTCAACCTCGATCGAACGATGGCGGGTTACTATTTCGATAAGTTCGAAATAATACCCTTTAAGGCCAAGTGCCTTCGCCAAAAATAAAAGAGATCGACCTCGATCAAACGACAATGGGTTACTATTTCGATAAGTTTGAAATAACACCCTTTAAGGCCAAGGGTATTCTCCAACAAGAGTAGAGTTCAACCTCGATCGAATGATGACGGGTTAATATTTCGATAAGTTTGAAATAACACCCTTTAAGGCCAAGGGCCTTTGCCAAAAAGGGAAGAGTTCGACCTCGATCGAACGATGATGGGTTACTATTTGGATTCGTTCAAATAACACCCTTTAATGACAAGGGCCTTCGCCAAAAAGAGAAGAGTTCGACCTCGATCGAACGACAATGGGTTACTATTTCGATATGTTCGAAATAACACCCTTTATGGCCAAGGGCCTTCGCCAACAAGAGAAGAGTTCGACCTCGATCGAACGATGAGGAGTTACTATTTCGATAAGTTCGAAATAATGCCCTTTAAAGTCAAGGGTCTTCACCAAAAATAGAAGAGTTCGACCTCGATCAAACGACGACGAGTTACTATTTCGATAAGTTCAAAATAACACCCTTTAAGGCCAACGGCGTTCGCCAAAAAGAGAAGAGTTCGACCTCGATCGAACGATAATGGGTTACTATTTTGATATGTTCGGAATAACACCCTTTAAGGCCAAGGGCCTTCGCCAACAAGAGAAGAGTTCGACCTCGATTGAACGATGATGGGTTACTATTTTGATAAGTTCAAAATAACACCCTTTAAGGCCAAGAGCCTTCGCTAAAAGGAGAGGATTTCAACCTCGATCGAACGACGACGAGTTACTATTTCGATAAGTTCGAAATAATACCCTTTAAGGCCAAGTTCCTTCACTAAAAAAAAGAGTTCGACCTCGATTGAATGATAATGGGTTACTATTTCAATAAGTTCGAAATAACACCCTTTAAGGCCAAGGGTCTTCGCCAACAAGAGTAGAGTTCGACCTCGATCGAATGACGACGGGTTAATATTTCGATAAGTTTGAAATAACACCCTTTAAGGCCAAGGGCCTTTGCCAGAAAGAGAAGATTTCGACCTTGATCGAACGATGATGGGTTACTATTTGGATACGTTCAAATTACACCCTTTAATGACAAGGGCCTTCGCCAAAAAGAGAAGAGTTCGACCTCGATCGAACGACATCGAACGAAAATAGGTTACTATTTCGATATGTACAAAATTACACCCTTTAAGGCCAAGGAGCTTCGCCAAGTAGAGAATAGTTTGACCTCGATCGAACGACGACGGGTTACTAATTCGATAAGTTTGACCTCGATCGAACGACGACGGGTTACTAATTCGATAAGTTTGAAATAACACCCTTTAAGGCCAAGGGCCTTCACAAACAAGAAAAGAGTTCCACCTCGATAAAATAACGATGGGTTACTATTTCGATAATTCGAATTAATACCCCTTAAGGCCAAGGGCCTACGCCAAAAAAAAAAGAGTTTGACCTCGATCGAACAACAACGGGTTACTATTATGATAAGTTCGAAATAACCCCCTTTAAGGCCAAAGGCCTTCGCGAACAAGAGTAGAGAACGACCTCGATCGAACAACAACAGATTACTATTTCGATAAGTTTGAAATAACACCCTTTAAGGCCAAGGGCCTTCGCCCAAAAAGAAGAGTTCGACCTCGATCGAACGACGATGGGTTACTATTTCGATAAGTTCAAAATAACACCCTTTAAGGCCAAGGGCCTTTGCCCAAAAAAGAAGAGTTCGACCTCGATCGAACGACGATGGGTTACTATTTCGATAAGTTCAAAATAACACCCTTTAATGCCAAGGGCCTTCGCCAAAACAGAAGATTTCGACCTTGATCGAACGATGACGGGCTACTATTTCGATAAGTTTGGAATAACACCCTTTAAGGCCAAGAGCCTTCGCCAAAAGGAGAGGATTTCAACCTCGATCGAACGACGACAAGTTACTTTTTCGATAAGTTCGAAATAACACCCTTTAAGGCAAGGGCCTTCGCCAAAAATAGATAAGTTCGACCTCGATCGAACAACGATGGGTTACTGGTTCGATAAGTTTGAAATAACACCCTTTAAGGCCAAGGGCCTTCACCAATAAGAGAGGAGTTTGACCTCGATCAAACGACGATGGGTTATTATTTTGATAAGTTCTAAATAACACCTATTAAGGCCAAGGTCCTTCGCCAAAAAGAGAAGAGTTCGACCTCGATCGAATAACGACGGGTTACTATTTCAACAAGTGCAAAATAACACCCTTTATGGCCAAGGGCCTTCCCCAACAAGAGAAGAGTTCGACCTCGATTGAACGAGAACGGGTTACTATTTCGATATGTTCGAAATAACACCCTTTAAGGCCTAGGGCCTTCGCCAACAAGAGAAGAGTTCGACCTCGATCGAACGATGACGAGTTAATAATTTTACAAGTTCAAAATAACACCCATTAAGGACAAGGGCCTTCACCAGGAAGAGAAGAGTTCGACCTCCATCGAACGACGACGGGTTACTATTTCGATAAATTCGAAATAACACCCTTAAAGGCCAAGGGCCTTCGCCAACAAGAGTAGAGTTTGACCTCGATCAAACGACGAAAGGTTACTATTTCGATAAGTTCGAAATTACACCCTTTAAGGCCAAGAGATTTCGCCAACAAGAGGTGAGTTCGACCTCGATCGAACGAGGACGGGTTACTATTTTGATAAGTTCAAAATAACACCTTTTAAGGCCAGGTCCTTCGCTAAAAAGAGAGTAGTTCGACCTCGATCAAATGATGATGGGTTACTATTTTGATAAGTTTAAAATTACACCCTTTAAGGCCAAGGGCCTTCGCCAAAATGAGAAGAGTTCTACCTCCATCCAACGACGACGAGTTACTATTTCGATAAGTTTGAAATAACACCCTTTAAGGCCAAGGGCCTTCGCCAACAAGAGAATAGTTCGACCTCGATCAAATGATGACGGATTAATATTTTGACAAGTTCAAAATAACACCCATTAAGGCCAAGGGCCTTCGCCAGGAAGAGAAGAGTTCGACCTCCATCGAACGACGACGGGTTACTATTTCGATAAATTAAAAATAACACCCTTTAAGGCCAAGGGCCTTCGCCAACAAGAGAAGAGTTCGACCTCGATCAAATGATGACGGATTAATATTTTGACAAGTTCAAAATAACACCCATTAAGGCCAAGGGCCTTCGCCAGGAAGAGAAGAG
Source organism: Nicotiana sylvestris (assembly GCF_000393655.2). NCBI lineage: Eukaryota > Viridiplantae > Streptophyta > Magnoliopsida > Solanales > Solanaceae > Nicotiana > Nicotiana sylvestris. Next base: position 70,071,036 of record NC_091057.1, read on the forward strand.
TTCGACCTCCATCGAACGACGACGGGTTACTATTTCGATAAATTAAAAATAACACCCTTTAAGGCCAAGGGCCTTCGCCAACAATAGTAGAGTTTGACCTCGATCGAAAGGACGACGGGTTACTATTTTGATAAGTTCGAAATTACACCCTTTAAGGCCAACAGATTTCGCCAACAAGAGAAGAGTTCGACCTCGATCGAACGAGGACGGGTTACTATTTCGATAAGTTCAAAATAACACCATTTAAGGCTAGGTCCTTCGCCAGAAAGAGAAGAGTTCGACCTCGATCAAACGACGACGGGTTACTATTTCGATAAGTTCGAAATAACACCCTTTAAAAGGGCCTTCACCAAAAAGAGAATAGTTCGACCTCGATCGAAAGAAGACGGGTTAATATTTTGGTACGTTCAAAATAACACCCTTTAAGGTCAAGGGCCTTCGCCCAAAGGAGAGGAGTTTGACCTCGATCAAATGACGACGGTTTACTATTTTGATAAGTTCCAAATAACAACCTTTAAGGCCAAGGGCCTTCACCAAAAAAGAGAAGAGTTCGACCTCGATCGAATGATGATGGGTTACTATTGCGATAAGTTTGAAATTACACCCTTCAAGGCCAAGGGCCTTCGCCAAAACGAAAAGAGTTTGACCTTGATCGAACGACGACAGGTTACTATTTCGATAAGTTCAAAATAACACCCTTTAAGTCTAAGGGCCTTCGCCAACAACAGAAGAGTTCGACATCGATCGAACGAAGATGGGTTAATATTTCGATAAGTTCGAAATAATGCCCTTTAAAGCCAAGGGCCTTCACCAAAAAGAGAAGAGTTCGACCTCGATCAAACGACGACGAGTTACTATTTCGATAAGTTCAAAATAACACCCTTTAAGGCCAAGGCCCTACAACAACAAAAAGAAGATTTAGACCTCAATCGAACGCTGATGGGTTAATATTTTGACAAGTTCAAAATAACACCCATTAAGGCAAAGGGCCTTCGCGAGGAAGAGAAGAGTTCTACCTCCATCGAACGACGACGAGTTACTATTTCGATAAGTTTGAAATAACACCCTTTAAGGCCAAGGGCCTTCACCAACAAGAGTAGAGTTCGACCTCAATCGAACGACAACGGGTTACTATTTCGATATGTTCGAAATAACACCCTTTAAAGCCAAGGGCCTTAGCCAACAAGAGAAGAGTTCGACCTCGATCAAATGATTACGGATTAATATTTTGACAAGTTCAAAATAACACCCATTAAGGCCAAGGGCCTTCTCCAGGAAGAGAAGAGTTCGACCTCCATCTAACGACGACGGGTTACTATTTCGATAAATTAAAAATAACACCCTTTAAGGCCAAGGCCCTTCGCCAACAAGAGTAGAGTTCGACCTCGATCGAAAGGACGACGGGTTACTAATTTGATAAGTTCGAAATTACACCCTTTAAGGCCAACAGATTTCGCCAACAAGAGAAGAGTTCGACCTCGATCGAACGAGGACGAGTTACTATTTCGATAAGTTCAAAATAACACCTTTTAAGGCTAGGTCCTTCGCCAAAAAATAGAAGAGTTCGACCTCGATCAAACGACGACGAGTTACTATTTCGATAAGTTCAAAATAACACCCTTTAAGGCCAAGGCCCTACGCCAACAAAAGAAGATTTTGACCTCGATCGAACGCTGACGGGTTAATATTTTGACAAGTTCAAAATAACACCCATTAAGGCCAAGGGCCTTCGCGAGGAAGAGAAGAGTTCTACCTCCATCGAACGACGACGAGTTAGTATTTCGATAAGTTTGAAATAACACCCTTTAAGGCCAAGGGCCTTCACCAACAAGAGTAGAGTTCGACCTCAATCGAACGACAAAGGGTTACTATTTCGATATGTTCGAAATAACACCCTTTAAGGCCAAGGGCCTTCGCCAACAAGAGAAGAGTTCGACCTCGATCAAATGATGACGGATTAATATTTTGACAAGTTCAAAATAACACCCATTAAGGCCAAGGGCCTTCGTCAGGAAGAGAAGAGTTCGACCTCCATCGAACGACGACGGGTTACTATTTCGATAAATTAAAAATAACACCCTTTAAGGCCAAGGGCCTTCGCCAACAAGAGTAGAGTTCGACCTCGATCTAAAGGACGACGAGTTACTATTTCGATAAGTTCGAAATTACACCCTTTAAGGCCAACAAATTTCGCCAACAAGAGAAGAGTTCGACCTCGATCGAACGAGGACGGGTTACTATTTCGATAAGTTCAAAATAACACCTTTTAAGGCTAGGTCCTTCGCCAAAAAGAGAAGAGTTCGACCTCGATCAAACGACGACGGGTTAATATTTCGATAAATTCGAAATAACACCCTTTAAAAGGGCCTTCACCAAAAAGAGAATAGTTCGACCTCGATCGAAAGAAGACGGGTTAATATTTTGGTAAGTTCAAAATAACACCCTTTAAGGTCAAGGGCCTTCACCCAAAGGAGAGGAGTTTGACCTCGATCAAACGACGACAGGTTACTATTTTGATAAGTTCCAAATCCCTCTAAAGCCAAGGGCCTTCACCAAAAAGAGAAGAGTTCGACCTCGATCGAATGATGATGGGTTACTATTTCGATAAGTTTGAAATTACACCCTTTAAGGTCAAGGGCCTTCGCCAAAACGAGAAGAGTTTGACCTTGATCGAACGACGACATTTTACTATTTCGATAAGTTCAAAATAACACCCTTTAAGGCTAAGGGCCGTCTCCAACAAGAGAAGAGTTCGACATCGATCGAACGATGATGGGTTAATATTTCGATAGGTTCTAAATAATTCCTTTTAAAGCCAAGGGCCTTCACCAAAAAAACAAGAGTTCGACTTCGATCAGACGACGACGAGTTACTATTTCGATAAGTTCAAAATAACACCCTTTAAGGCCAAGGCCCTACGCCAACAAAAGAAGATTTCGACCTCGATCGAACACTGACGAGTTAATATTTTGACAAGTTCAAAATAAGACCCATTAAGGCCAAGGGCCTTCGCGAGGAAGAGAAGAGTTCGACCTCCATCGAACGACGTCGGGTTACTATTTCGATAAGTTTGAAATAACACCCTTTAAGGCCAAGGTCCTTCACCAAAAAGAGTAGAGTTCGACCTCGATCGAACGACAACGGGTTACTATTTTGATATGTTCGAAATAACACCCTTTGAGGCCAAGGGCCTTCGCCAACAAGAGAAGAGTTCGACCTCGATCGAATGATGACGGATTAATATTTTGACAAGTTCAAAATAACACCCATTAAGGCCAAGGGCCTTAGCCAGGAAGAGAAGAGTTCGACCTCCATCGAACGACGACGGGTTACTATTTCGATAAATTCAAAATAACACCCTTTAAGGCCAAGGGCCTTCGCCAACAAGAGTAGAGTTCGACCTCGATCGAACGACGACGGGTTACTATTTCGATAAGTTCGAAATTACACCCTTTAAGGCTGAGAGATTTCGCCAACAAGAAAAGAGTTCGACCTCGATCGAACGAGGACGGGTTACTATTTCGATAAGTTCAAAATAACACCTTTTAAGGCGGGGTCCTTCGCCAAAAGGAGAAGAGTTCGACCTCAATCGAATGACGACGGGTTGCTATTTTGATATGTTCGAAATAACACCCGTTAAGGCCAAGGGCCTTCGCCAAAAAGAGAAGAGTTCGACCTAGATCGAACGACGACGGGTTAATATTTAGATAAGTTCGAAATAATACCCTTTAAGGCCAAGGGCCTTTGCCAACAAGAAAAGAGTTCGACCTCGATCGAACGACGACGGGTTACTATTTCGATAAGTTTGAAATAACAACCATTAAGGCCAAGGGCCTTCCCCAACAAGAGTAGAGTTCGACCTCGATCGAACTACGACGGGTTACTATTTCGATAAGTTCGAAATTACACACTTTAAGGCCAAGAGATTTCGCCAACAAAAGAAGAGTTCGACCTCGATCGAACGAGGACGGGTTACTATTTCGATAAGTTCAAAATAGCACCTTTTAAGGCCAAGGTCCTTCGCCAAAAGGAGAAGAGTTTGACTTCAATCGAATGATGATGGGTTACTATTTCGATATGTTCGAAATAACACCCGTTAAGGCCAAGGGCCTTCACCAACAAGAGAAGAGTTCGACCTAGATCGAACGACGACGGGTTAATATTTCGATAAGTTCGAAATAATACCCTTTAAGGCCAAGGGCCTTTGCCAACAAGAGAAGAGTTTGACCTCGATCGAACAACGACGGGTTAGTATTTCGATAAGTTTGAAATAACAACCATTAAGGCCAAGGGCCTTCCCCAACAAGAGTAAAGATCGACCTCGATCGAACAACGACGGGTTACTATTTCGATAAGTTTGAAATAACAACCATTAAGGCCAAGGGCCTTCCCCAACAAGAGTAAATATCGACCTCGATCGAACGACGACGGGTTACTATTTCAATATGTTCGAAATAACACCCTTTAAGGCCAAGGGCCTTCGCCAACAAGAGAAGAGTTCGACCTTGATCGAACGACGACAAGTTACTATTTCGCTAAGTTTGAAATAACTCCCTTTAAGGCCAAGGGCCTTCGCCAACAAGAGTAGAGTTCGACCTCGATCGAACGACGATGGGTTACTATTTTGATAAGTTCAAAATTACACCCTTTAAGGCCAAGAGATTTTGCCTAAAAGAGAATAGTTCGACCTCGATCGAACGACGACGAGATACTATTTCTATAATTTCGAATAACACCCTTTAAGTCCAAGGGCCTTCGCCAAAAAGAGAAGAGTTCGACCTCGATCGAATAATGACGGGTTACTATTTCAACAAGTGCGAAATAACAGCCTTTAAGGCCAAGGGCCTTCGCCAACAAGAGAAGAGTTCGACCTCGATCGAATGATGATGGGTTACTATTGCGATAATTTTGAAATTACACCCTTTAAGGCCAAGGGCCTTCGCCAAAACGAAAAGAGTTTGACCTTGATCGAACGACGACATGTTACTATTTCGATAAGTTCAAAATAACACCCTTTAAGTCTAAGGGCCTTCGCCAACAAGAGAAGAGTTCGACATCGATCGAACGATGATGGGTTAATATTTCGATAAGTTCGAAATAATGCCCTTTAAAGCCAAGGGCCTTCACCAAAAAGAGAAGAGTTCGACCTCGATCAAACGACGACGAGTTACTATTTCGATAAGTTTGAAATAACACCCTTTAAGGCCAAGGGCCTTCACCAACAAGAGTAGAGTTCGACCTCAATCGAACGACAACGGGTTACTATTTCGATATGTTCGAAATAACACCCTTTAAGGCCAAGGGCCTTCGCCAACAAGAGAAGAGTTCGACCTCGATCAAATAATGACGGATTAATATTTTGACAAGTTCAAAATAACACCCATTAAGGCCAAGGGCCTTCGCCAGGAAGAGAAGAGTTCGACCTCCATCGAACGACGACGGGTTACTATTTCGATAAATTAAAAATAACACCCTTTAAGGCCAAGAGCCTTCGCCAACAAGAGTAGAGTTCGACCTCGATCGAAAGGACGACGAGTTACTATTTCGATAAGTTCGAAATTACACCCTTTAAGGCCAACAGATTTCGCCAACAAGAGAAGAGTTCGACCTCGATCGAACGAGGACGGGTTACTATTTCGATAAGTTCAAAATAACACCTTTTAAGGCTAGGTCCTTCGCCAAAATGAGAAGAGTTCGACCTCGATCAAACGACGACGGGTTACTATTTCGATAAGTTCTAAATAACACCCTTTAAAAGGGCCTTCACCAAAAAGAGAATAGTTCGACCTCGATCGAAAGAAGACGGGTTAATATTTTGGTAAGTTCAAAATAACACCCTTTAAGGTCAAGGGCCTTCGCCCAAAGGAGAGGAGTTTGACCTCGATCAAACGACGACGGGTTACTATTTTGATAAGTTCCAAATCCCTTTAAAGCCAAGGGCCTTCACCAAAAAGAGAAGAGTTCGACCTCGATCGAATGATGATGGGTTACTATTTCGATAAGTTTTAAATTACACCCTTTAAGGCCAAGGGCCTTCGCCAAAACGAGAAGAGTTTGACCTTGATCGAACGACGACATGTTACTATTTCGATAAGTTCAAAATAACACCCTTTAAGTCTAAGGGCCGTCGCCAACAAGAGAAGAGTTCGACATCGATCGAACGACGATGGGTTAATATTTCGATAGGTTCTAAATAATTCCTTTTAAAGCCAAGGGCCTTCACCAAAAATGGAAGAGTTCGACCTCGATCAAACGACGACGAGTTACTATTTCGATAAGTTCAAAATAACACCCTTTAAGGCCAAGGCCCTACGCCAACAAAAGAAGATTTCGAGCTCGATCGAACACTGACGAGTTAATATTTTGACAAGTTCAAAATAAGACCCATTAAGGCCAAGTGCCTTCGCGAGGAAGAGAAGAGTTCGACCTCCATCGAACGACGTCGGGTTACTAATTCGATAAGTTTGAAATAACACCCTTTAAGGCCAAGGTCCTTCACCAAAAAGAGTAGAGTTCGACCTCGATCGAACGACAACGGGTTACTATTTTGATATGTTCGAAATAACACCCTTTGAGGCCAAGGGCCTTCGCCAACAAGAGAAGAGTTCGACCTCGATCGAATGATGACGGATTAATATTTTGACAAGTTCAAAATAACACCCATTAAGGCCAAGGGCCTTTGCCAGGAAGAGAAGAGTTCGACCTCCATCGAACGACGACGGGTTACTATTTCGATAAATTCAAAATAACACCCTTTAAGGCCAAGGGCCTTCGCCAACAAGAGTAGAGTTCGACCTCGATCGAACGACGACGGGTTACTATTTCGATAAGTTCGAAATTACACCCTTTAAGGCCAATAGATTTTGCCAACAAGAGAAAAGTTCGACCTCGATCGAACGAGGACGGGTTACTATTTCGATAAGTTCAAAATAACACCTTTTAAGGCGGGGTCCTTCGCCAAAAGTAGAAGAGTTCGACCTCAATCGAATGACGACGGGTTGCTATTTTGATATGTTCGAAATAACACCCGTTAAGGCCAAGGGCCTTCGCCAACAAGAGAAGAGTTTGACCTAGATCGAACGACGACGGGTTACTATTTCGATAAGTTCGAAATAACACCCTTTAAAAGGGCCTTCACCAGAAAGAGAATAGTTCGACCTCGATCGAAAGATGACGAGTTAATATTTTGGTAAGTTCAAAATAACACCCTTTAAGGTCAAGGGCCTTCGTCCAAAGTAGAGGAGTTTGACCTCAATCGAACGACGACGGGTTACTATTTTGATAAGTTCCAAATAACACCCTTTAAGTCCAAGGGCCTTCACCAAAAAGAGAATAGTTCGACTTCGATCGAATAATGATGGGTTACTATTTCAATAAGTTTGAATTACACCCTTTAAGGCCAAGTGCCTTCGCCAAAACGAGAAGAGTTTGACCTTGATCGAACGACGATAGGTTACTATTTCTATAAGTTCAAAATAACACCCTTTAAGTCTAAGGGCCTTCGCCAACAAGAGAAGAGTTTGACCTCGATCGAACGACGATGGGTTACTATTTCGATAAGTTCGAAATAACAACCTTTAAGTCCAAGGGCCTTTACCAAAAAGAGAAGAGTTCGACCTCGATCAAACGACGACGAGTTACTATTTTGATAGGTTCGAAATAACACCTTTTAAGGCCAAGATTCTGCACCAAAAGGAGAAGAGTTCAACCTTAATCGAATGACGACGGGTTACTATTTTGATATGTTCGATATAACACCCGTTAAGGCCAAGGGCCTTCACCAACAAGAGAAGAGTTCGACCTAGATCGAACGACGACGGGTTAATATTTCGATAAGTTCGAAATAATACCCTTTAAGGCCAAGGGCCTTTTCCAACAAGAAAAGAGTTCGACCTCGATCGAACGACGACGAGTTACTATTTCGATAAGTTTGAAATAACAACCATTAAGGCCAAGGGCCTTCCCCAACAAGAGTAGAGTTCGACCTCGATCGAACTACGATGGGTTACTATTTCGATAAGTTCGAAATTACACCCTTTAAGGCCAAGAGATTCCGCCAACAAAAGAAGAGTTCGACCTCGATCGAACGAGGACGGGTTACTATTTCGATAAGTTAAAAATAGCACCTTTTAACGACAAGGTCCTTCGGCAAAAGTAGAAGAGTTTGACCTCAATCGAATGATGATGGGTTACTATTTTGATATGTTCGAAATAACACCCGTTAAGGCCAAGGGCCTTCACCAACAAGAGAAGAGTTTGACCTAGATTGAATGACGACGGGTTACTATTTCAATAAGTTCGAAATAACACCCTTTAAAAGGGCCTTCACCAAAAAGAGAATAGTTCGACCTTGATCGAATGATGATGGGTTACTATTTCAATAAGTTTGAAATTACACCCTTTAAGGCCAAGGGCCTTCGCCAAAACGAGAAGAGTTTGACCTTGATCGAACGACGATAGGTTACTATTTCTATAAGTTCAAAATAACACCCTTTAAGTCTAAGGGCCTTCGCCAACAAGAGAAGAGTTTGACCTCGATCGAACGACGATGGGTTACTATTTCGATAAGTTCGAAATAACAACCTTTAAGGCCAAGGGCCTTTACCAAAAAGAGAAGAGTTCGACCTCGATCAAACGACGAAGGGTTACTATTTTGATAAGCTCGAAATAACACCTTTTAAGGCCAAGATCCTGCACCAAAAGGAGAAGAGTTCAACCTTAATCGAATGACGACAGGTTACTATTTTGATATGTTCGAAATAACACCCGTTAAGGCCAAGGGCCTTCACCAACAAGAGAAGAGTTCGACCTAGATCGAACGACGACGGGTTAATATTTCGATAAGTTCGAAATAATACCCTTTAAGGCCAAGGGCCTTTGCCAACAAGAAAAGAGTTCGACCTCGATCGAACGACGACGGGTTACTATTTCGATAAGTTTGAAATAACAACCATTAAGGCCAAGGGCCTTCCCCAACAAGAGTAGAGTTCGACCTCGATCGAACTACGACGGGTTACTATTTCGATAAGTTTGAAATTACACCCTTTAAGGCCAAGAGATTTCGCCAACAAAAGAAGAGTTCGACCTCGATCGAACGAGGACGGGTTACTATTTCGATAAGTTCAAAATAGCACCTTTTAACGCCAAGGTCCTTCGCCAAAAGGAGAAGAGTTTGACCTCAATCGAATGACGACGGGTTACTATTTTGATATGTTCGAAATAACACCCGTTAAGGCCAAGGGCCTTTACCAACAAGAGAAGAGTTCGACCTAGATCGAACGACGACGGGTTAATATTTCGATAAGTTCGAAATAATACCCTTTAAGGCCAAGGCCCTTTGCTAACAAGAGAAGAGTTCGACCTCGATCGAACGACGACGGGTTACTATTTCGATAAGTTTGAAATAACAACCATTAAGGCCAAGGGCCTTCCCCAACAAGAGTAAAGTTCGACCTCGATCGAACGACGACAGATTACTATTTCGATAAGTTCGAAATAACACCCTTTAAGGCCAAGGGCCTTCGCCAACAAGAGAAGAGTTCGACCTTGATCGAACGACGACAAGTTACTTTTCGATAAGTTTGAAATAACTCCCTTTAAGGCCAAGGGCCTTCGCCAACAAAAGTAGAGTTCGACCTCGATCGAACGACGACGGGTTACTATTTCAATAAGTTCAAAATTACACCCTTTAAGGCCACGAGATTTCGCATAAAAGAGAATAGTTCGACCTCGATCGAACGACGACGAGATACTATTTCGATAATTTCGAATAACACCCTTTAAGTCCAAGGGCCTTCGCCAAAAAGAGAAGAGTTCGACCTCGATCGAATAATGACGGGTTATTATTTAAACAAGTGCGAAATAACACCCTTTAAGGCCAAGGGCCTTCGCCAACAAGAGAAGAGTTCGACCTCGATCGAATGATGACGGATTAATATTTTGACAAGTTCAAAATAACACCCATTAAGGCCAAGGGCCTTCGCCAGGAAGAGAAGAGTTCGACCTCCATCGAACGACGACGGGTTACTATTTCGATAAATTCAAAACAACACCCTTTAAGGCCAAGGGCCTTCGCCAACAAGAGTAGAGTTCAACCTCGATCGAACGACGACGGGTTACTATTTCGATAAGTTCAAAATTACACCCTTTAAGGCCAAGAGATTTCGCCAACAAGAGAAGAGTTCGACCTCGATCGAACGAGGACGGGTTACTATTTCGATAAGTTCAAAATAACACCTTTTAAGGCCAGGTCCTTCGCCCAAAGGAGAAGAGTTCGACCTCAATCGAATGACGACGGGTTGCTATTTTGATATGTTCGAAATAACACCCGTTAAGGCCAAGGGCCTTCGCCAGCAAGAGAAGAGTTTGACCTAGATTGAACGACGACGGGTTACTATTTCAATAAGTTCGAAATAACACCCTTTAAAAGGGCCTTCACCAAAAAGAGAATAGTTCGACCTCGATCGAACGACGACGGGTTAATATTTCGATAAGTTCGAAATAATACCCTTTAAGGCCAAGGCCCTTTGCCAACAAGAGAAGAGTTCGACCTCGATCGAACGACGACGGGTTACTATTTCGATAAGTTTGAAATAACAACCATTAAGGCCAAGGGCCTTCCCCAACAAAAGTAAAGTTCGACCTCGATCGAACGACGACAGATTACTATTTCGATAAGTTCGAAATAACACCCTTTAAGGCCAAGGGCCTTCGCAAACAAGAGAAGAGTTCAACCTTGATCGAACGACGACAAGTTACTTTTCGATAAGTTTGAAATAACTCCCTTTAAGGCCAAGGGCCTTCGCCAACAAAAGTAGAGTTCGACCTCGATCGAACGACGACGGGTTACTCTTTCAATAAGTTCAAAATTACACCCTTTAAGGCCACGAGATTTCGCCTAAAAGAGAATAGTTCGACCTCGATCGAATGACGACGAGATACTATTTCGATAATTTCGAATAACACCCTTTAAGTCCAAGGGCCTTCGCCAAAAAGAGAAGAGTTCGACCTCTATCGAATAATGACGGGTTACTATTTCAACAAGTGCGAAATAACACCCTTTAAGGCCAAGGGCCTTCGCCAACAAGAGAAGAGTTCGACCTCGATCGAATGATGATGGATTAATATTTTGAAAAGTTCAAAATACCACCCATTAAGGCCAAGGGCCTTCGCCAGGAAGAGAAGAGTTCGACCTCCATCGAACGACGACGAGTTACTCTTTCGATAAATTCAAAATAACACCCTTTAAGGCCAAGGGCCTTCGCCAACAAGAGTAGAGTTCGACCTCGATCGAACGACGACCGGTTACTATTTCGATAAGTTCAAAATTACACCCTTTAAGGCCAAGAGATTTCGCCAACAAGAGAAGAGTTCGACCTCGATCGAACGAGGACGGGTTACTATTTCGATAAGTTCAAAATAACACCTTTTAAGGCCAGGTCCTTCTCCAAAAGGAGAAGAGTTCGACCTCAATCGAATGACGACGGGTTGCTATTTTGATATGTTCGAAATAACACCCGTTAAGGCCAAGGGCCTTCGCCAGCAAGAGAAGAGTTTGACCTAGATCGAACGACAACGGGTTACTATTTCAATAAGTTCGAAATAACACCCTTTAAAAGGGCCTTCACCAAAAAGAGAATAGTTTGACCTCGATCGAAAGATGACGAGTTAATATTTTGGTAAGTTCAAAATAACACCCTTTAAGGTCAAGGGCCTTCGTCCAAAGGAGAGGAGTTTGACCTCGATCTAACGACGACGGGTTACTATTTTGATAAGCTCCAAATAACACCCTTTAAGGCCAAGGGCCTTCACTAAAAAGAGAATAGTTCGACCTCGATCGAATGATGATGGGTTACTATTTAAATAAGTTTGAAATTACGCCCTTTAAGGCCAAGGGCCTTCGCCAAAACGAGAAGAGTTTGACCTTGATCGAACGACGATAGGTTACTATTTCTATAAGTTCAAAATAACACCCTTTAAGTCTAAGGGCCTTCGCCAACAAGAGAAGTGTTTGACCTCGATCGAACGACGATGGGTTACTATTTCGATAAGTTCGAAATAACAACCTTTAAGGCCAAGGGCCTTTACCAAAAAGAGAAGAGTTCGACCTAGATCAAACGACGAAGGGTTACTATTTTGATAAGTTCGAAATAACACCTTTTAAGGCCAAGATCCTGCACCAAAAGGAGAAGAGTTCAACCTTAATCGAATGACGACAGGTTACTATTTTGATATGTTCGAAATAACACCCGTTAAGGCCAAGGGCCTTCACCAACAAGAGAAGAGTTCGACCTAGATCGAACGACGACGGGTTAATATTTCGATAAGTTCGAAATAATACACTTTAAGGCCAAGGGCCTTTGCCAACAAGAAAAAAGTTCGACCTCGATCGAACGACAATGGGTTACTATTTCGATAAGTTTGAAATAACAACCATTAAGGCCAAGGGCCTTCCCCAACAAGAGTAGAGTTCGACCTCGATCGAACTACGACGGTTTACTATTTCGATAAGTTTGAAATTACATCCTTTAAGGCCAAGAGATTTGGCCAACAAAAGAAGAGTTCGACCTCGATCGAACGAGGACGGATTACTATTTCGATAAGTTCAAAATAGCACCTTTTAAGGCCAAGGTCCTTCGCCAAAATGAGAAGAGTTTGACCTCAATCGAATGACGACGGGTTACTATTTTGATATGTTCGAAATAACACCCGTTAAGGCCAAGGGCCTTCACCAACAAGAGAAGAGTTCGACCTAGATCGAACGACGACGGGTTAATATTTCGATAAGTTCGAAATAATACCCTTTAAGGCCAAGGGCCTTTTCCAACAAGAGAAGAGTTCGACCTCGATCGAACGACGACGGGTTACTATTTCGATAAGTTTGAAATAACAACCATTAAGGCCAAGGGCCTTCCCCAACAAGAGTAAAGTTCGACCTCGATCGAACGACGACAGATTACTATTTTGATAAATTCGAAATAACACCCTTTAAGGCCAAGGGCCTTCGCCAACAAGAGAAGAGTTCGACCTTGATCGAACGATGACAAGTTACTATTTCGATAAGTTTGAAATAACTCCCTTTAAGGCCAAGGGCCTTCGCCAACAAAAGTAGAGTTCGACCTCGATCGAACGACGACGAGTTACTATTTCAATAAGTTCAAAATTACACCCTTTAAGGCCAAGAGATTTTGCCTAAAAGAGAATAGTTCGACCTCTATCGAACGACGACGAGATACTATTTCGATAATTTCGAATAACACCCTTTAAGTCCAAGGGCCTTCGCCAAAAAGAGAAGAGTTCGACCTCGATCGAATAATGACGGGTTACTATTTCAACAAGTGCGAAATAACACCCTTTAAGGCCAAGGGCCTTCGCCAACAAGAGAAGAGTTCGACCTCGATCGAATGATGACGGATTAATATTTTTACAAGTTCAAAATAACACCCATTAAGGCCAAGGGCCTTCGCCAGGAAGAGAAAAGTTCGACCTCCATCGAACGACGACGGGTTACTATTTCGATAAATTCAAAATAACTCCCTTTAAGGCCAAGGGCCTTCGCCAACAAGAGTAGAGTTCGACCTCGATCGAACGACGACGGGTTACTATTTCGATAAGTTCGAAATTACACCCTTTAAGGCCAAGAGATTTCGCCAACAAGAGAAGAGTTCGACCTCGATCGAACGAGGACGGGTTACTATTTCGATAAGTTCAAAATAATACCTTTTAAGGCCAGGTCCTTTGCCAAAAGGAGAAGAGTTCGACCTCAATCGAATGACGACGGGTTGCTATTTTGATATGTTCGAAATAACACCCGTTAAGGCCAAGGGCCTTCGCCAACAAGAGAAGATTTTGACCTAGATCGAACGACGACGGGTTACTATTTCGATAAGTTCGAAATAACACCCTTTAAAAGGGCCTTCACCAAAAAGAGAATAGTTCGACCTCGATCGAAAGATGACGAGTTAATATTTTGGTAAGTTCAAAATAACACCCTTTAAGGTCAAGGGCCTTCGTCCAAAGGAGAGGAGTTTGACCTCGATCGAACGACGACGGGTTACTATTTTGATAAGCTCCAAATAACACCCTTTAAGGCCAAGGGCCTTCACTAAAAAGAGAATAGTTCGACCTCGATCGAATGATGATGGGTTACTATTTAAATAAGTTTGAAATTACGCCCTTTAAGGCCAAGGGCCTTCGCCAAAACGAGAAGAGTTTGACCTTGATCGAACGACGATAGGTTACTATTTCTATAAGTTCAAAATAACACCCTTTAAGTCTAAGGGCCTTCGCCAACAAGAGAAGTGTTTGACCTCGATCGAACGACGATGGGTTACTATTTCGATAAGTTCGAAATAACAACCTTTAAGGCCAAGGGCCTTTACCAAAAAGAGAAGAGTTCGACCTAGATCAAACGACGAAGGGTTACTATTTTGATAAGTTCGAAATAACACCTTTTAAGGCCAAGATCCTGCACCAAAAGGAGAAGAGTTCAACCTTAATCGAATGACGACAGGTTACTATTTTGATATGTTCAAAATAACACCCGTTAAGGCCAAGGGCCTTCACCAACAAGAGAAGAGTTCGACCTAGATCGAACGACGACGGGTTAATATTTCGATAAGTTCGAAATAATACCCTTTAAGGCCAAGGGCCTTTGCCAACAAGAAAAAGGTTCGACCTCGATCGAACGACAATGGGTTACTATTTCGATAAGTTTGAAATAACAACCATTAAGGCCAAGGGCCTTCCCCAACAAGAGTAGAGTTCGACCTCGATCGAACTACGACGGTTTACTATTTCGATAAGTTTGAAATTACATCCTTTAAGGCCAAGAGATTTGGCCAACAAAAGAAGAGTTCGACCTCGATCGAATGAGGACGGATTACTATTTCGATAAGTTCAAAATAGCACCTTTTAAGGCCAAGGTCCTTCGCCAAAATGAGAAGAGTTTGACCTCAATCGAATGACGACGGGTTACTATTTTGATATGTTCGAAATAACACCCGTTAAGGCCAAGGGCCTTCACCAACAAGAGAAGAGTTCGACCTAGATCGAACGACGACGGGTTAATATTTCGATAAGTTCGAAATAATACCCTTTAAGGCCAAGGGCCTTTTCCAACAAGAGAAGAGTTCGACCTCGATCGAACGACGACGGGTTACTATTTCGATAAGTTTGAAATAACAACCATTAAGGCCAAGGGCCTTCCCCAACAAGAGTAAAGTTCGACCTCGATCGAACGACGACAGATTACTATTTTGATAAATTCGAAATAACACCCTTTAAGGCCAAGGGCCTTCGCCAACAAGAGAAGAGTTCGACCTTGATCGAACGATGACAAGTTACTATTTCGATAAGTTTGAAATAACTCCCTTTAAGGCCAAGGGCCTTCGCCAACAAAAGTAGAGTTCGACCTCGATCGAACGACGACGAGTTACTATTTCAATAAGTTCAAAATTACACCCTTTAAGGCCAAGAGATTTTGCCTAAAAGAGAATAGTTCGACCTCTATCGAACGACGACGAGATACTATTTCGATAATTTCGAATAACACCCTTTAAGTCCAAGGGCCTTCGCCAAAAAGAGAAGAGTTCGACCTCGATCGAATAATGACGGGTTACTATTTCAACAAGTGCGAAATAACACCCTTTAAGGCCAAGGGCCTTCGCCAACAAGAGAAGAGTTCGACCTCGATCGAATGATGACGGATTAATATTTTTACAAGTTCAAAATAACACCCATTAAGGCCAAGGGCCTTCGCCAGGAAGAGAAAAGTTCGACCTCCATCGAACGACGACGGGTTACTATTTCGATAAATTCAAAATAACTCCCTTTAAGGCCAAGGGCCTTCGCCAACAAGAGTAGAGTTCGACCTCGATCGAACGACGACGGGTTACTATTTCGATAAGTTCGAAATTACACCCTTTAAGGCCAAGAGATTTCGCCAACAAGAGAAGAGTTCGACCTCGATCGAACGAGGACGGGTTACTATTTCGATAAGTTCAAAATAATACCTTTTAAGGCCAGGTCCTTCGCCAAAAGGAGAAGAGTTCGACCTCAATCGAATGACGACGGGTTGCTATTTTGATATGTTCGAAATAACACCCGTTAAGGCCAAGGGCCTTCGCCAACAAGAGAAGATTTTGACCTAGATCGAACGACGACGGGTTACTATTTCGATAAGTTCGAAATAACACCCTTTAAAAGGGCCTTCACCAAAAAGAGAATAGTTCGACCTCGATCGAAAGATGACGAGTTAATATTTTGGTAAGTTCAAAATAACACCCTTTAAGGTCAAGGGCCTTCGTCCAAAGGAGAGGAGTTTGACCTCGATCGAACGACGACGGGTTACTATTTTGATAAGCTCCAAATAACACCCTTTAAGGCCAAGGGCCTTCACTAAAAAGAGAATAGTTCGACCTCGATCGAATGATGATGGGTTACTATTTAAATAAGTTTGAAATTACGCCCTTTAAGGCCAAGGGCCTTCGCCAAAACGAGAAGAGTTTGACCTTGATCGAACGACGATAGGTTACTATTTCTATAAGTTCAAAATAACACCCTTTAAGTCTAAGGGCCTTCGCCAACAAGAGAAGTGTTTGACCTCGATCGAACGACGATGGGTTACTATTTCGATAAGTTCGAAATAACAACCTTTAAGGCCAAGGGCCTTTACCAAAAAGAGAAGAGTTCGACCTAGATCAAACGACGAAGGGTTACTATTTTGATAAGTTCGAAATAACACCTTTTAAGGCCAAGATCCTGCACCAAAAGGAGAAGAGTTCAACCTTAATCGAATGACGACAGGTTACTATTTTGATATGTTCGAAATAACACCCGTTAAGGCCAAGGGCCTTCACCAACAAGAGAAGAGTTCGACCTAGATCGAACGACGACGGGTTAATATTTCGATAAGTTCGAAATAATACCCTTTAAGGCCAAGGGCCTTTGCCAACAAGAAAAAGGTTCGACCTCGATCGAACGACAATGGGTTACTATTTCGATAAGTTTGAAATAACAACCATTAAGGCCAAGGGCCTTCCCCAACAAGAGTAGAGTTCGACCTCGATCGAACTACGACGGTTTACTATTTCGATAAGTTTGAAATTACATCCTTTAAGGCCAAGAGATTTGGACAACAAAAGAAGAGTTCGACCTCGATCGAATGAGGACGGATTACTATTTCGATAAGTTCAAAATAGCACCTTTTAAGGCCAAGGTCCTTCGCCAAAATGAGAAGAGTTTGACCTCAATCGAATGACGACGGGTTACTATTTTGATATGTTCGAAATAACACCCGTTAAGGCCAAGGGCCTTCACCAACAAGAGAAGAGTTCGACCTAGATCGAACGACGACGGGTTAATATTTCGATAAGTTCGAAATAATACCCTTTAAGGCCAAGGGCCTTTTCCAACAAGAGAAGAGTTCGACCTCGATCGAACGACGACGGGTTACTATTTCGATAAGTTTGAAATAACAACCATTAAGGCCAAGGGCCTTCCCCAACAAGAGTAAAGTTCGACCTCGATCGAACGACGACAGATTACTATTTTGATAAATTCGAAATAACACCCTTTAAGGCCAAGGGCCTTCGCCAACAAGAGAAGAGTTCGACCTTGATCGAACGATGACAAGTTACTATTTCGATAAGTTTGAAATAACTCCCTTTAAGGCCAAGGGCCTTCGCCAACAAAAGTAGAGTTCGACCTCGATCGAACGACGACGAGTTACTATTTCAATAAGTTCAAAATTACACCCTTTAAGGCCAAGAGATTTTGCCTAAAAGAGAATAGTTCGACCTCTATCGAACGACGACGAGATACTATTTCGATAATTTCGAATAACACCCTTTAAGTCCAAGGGCCTTCGCCAAAAAGAGAAGAGTTCGACCTCGATCGAATAATGACGGGTTACTATTTCAACAAGTGCGAAATAACACCCTTTAAGGCCAAGGGCCTTCGCCAACAAGAGAAGAGTTCGACCTCGATCGAATGATGACGGATTAATATTTTTACAAGTTCAAAATAACACCCATTAAGGCCAAGGGCCTTCGCCAGGAAGAGAAAAGTTCGACCTCCATCGAACGACGACGGGTTACTATTTCGATAAATTCAAAATAACTCCCTTTAAGGCCAAGGGCCTTCGCCAACAAGAGTAGAGTTCGACCTCGATCGAACGACGACGGGTTACTATTTCGATAAGTTTGAAATAACAACCATTAAGGCCAAGGGCCTTCCCCAACAAGAGTAGAGTTCGACCTCGATCGAACTACGACGGTTTACTATTTCGATAAGTTTGAAATTACATCCTTTAAGGCCAAGAGATTTGGCCAACAAAAGAAGAGTTCGACCTCGATCGAATGAGGACGGATTACTATTTCGATAAGTTCAAAATAGCACCTTTTAAGGCCAAGGTCCTTCGCCAAAATGAGAAGAGTTTGACCTCAATCGAATGACGACGGGTTACTATTTTGATATGTTCGAAATAACACCCGTTAAGGCCAAGGGCCTTCACCAACAAGAGAAGAGTTCGACCTAGATCGAACGACGACGGGTTAATATTTCGATAAGTTCGAAATAATACCCTTTAAGGCCAAGGGCCTTTTCCAACAAGAGAAGAGTTCGACCTCGATCGAACGACGACGGGTTACTATTTCGATAAGTTTGAAATAACAACCATTAAGGCCAAGGGCCTTCCCCAACAAGAGTAAAGTTCGACCTCGATCGAACGACGACAGATTACTATTTTGATAAATTCGAAATAACACCCTTTAAGGCCAAGGGCCTTCGCCAACAAGAGAAGAGTTCGACCTTGATCGAACGATGACAAGTTACTATTTCGATAAGTTTGAAATAACTCCCTTTAAGGCCAAGGGCCTTCGCCAACAAAAGTAGAGTTCGACCTCGATCGAACGACGACGAGTTACTATTTCAATAAGTTCAAAATTACACCCTTTAAGGCCAAGAGATTTTGCCTAAAAGAGAATAGTTCGACCTCTATCGAACGACGACGAGATACTATTTCGATAATTTCGAATAACACCCTTTAAGTCCAAGGGCCTTCGCCAAAAAGAGAAGAGTTCGACCTCGATCGAATAATGACGGGTTACTATTTCAACAAGTGCGAAATAACACCCTTTAAGGCCAAGGGCCTTCGCCAACAAGAGAAGAGTTCGACCTCGATCGAATGATGACGGATTAATATTTTTACAAGTTCAAAATAACACCCATTAAGGCCAAGGGCCTTCGCCAGGAAGAGAAAAGTTCGACCTCCATCGAACGACGACGGGTTACTATTTCGATAAATTCAAAATAACTCCCTTTAAGGCCAAGGGCCTTCGCCAACAAGAGTAGAGTTCGACCTCGATCGAACGACGACGGGTTACTATTTCGATAAGTTCGAAATTACACCCTTTAAGGCCAAGAGATTTCGCCAACAAGAGAAGAGTTCGACCTCGATCGAACGAGGACGGGTTACTATTTCGATAAGTTCAAAATAATACCTTTTAAGGCCAGGTCCTTCGCCAAAAGGAGAAGAGTTCGACCTCAATCGAATGACGACGGGTTGCTATTTTGATATGTTCGAAATAACACCCGTTAAGGCCAAGGGCCTTCGCCAACAAGAGAAGATTTTGACCTAGATCAAACGACGACGGGTTACTATTTCGATAAGTTCGAAATAACACCCTTTAAAGGGGCCTTCACCAAAAAGAGAATAGTTCGACCTCGATCGAAAGATGACGAGTTAATATTTTGGTAAGTTCAAAATAACACCCTTTAAGGTCAAGGGCCTTCGTCCAAAGGAGAGGAGTTTGACCTCGATCAAACGACGACGGGTTACTATTTCGATAAGTTCGAAATAACACCCTTTAAGGCCAAGGGCCTTCGCCAACAAGAGAAGAGTTCGACCTTGATCGAACGACGAGAAGTTACTATTTCGATAAGTTTGAAATAACTCCCTTTAAGGCCAACGGCCTTCGCCAACAAGAGTAGAGTTCGACCTCGATCGAACGACGACGGGTTACTATTTCGATAAGTTCAAAATTACACCCTTTAAGGCCAAGAGGTTTCGCCTAAAAGAGAATAGTTCGACCTCGATCGAACGACGACGAGATACTATTTCGATAATTTCGAATAACACCCTATAAGTCCAAGGGCCTTCGCCAAAAAGAGAAGAGTTTTACTTCGATCGAATAATGACGGGTTACTATTTCAACAAGTGCGAAATAACACCCTTTAAGGCCAAGGGCCTTCTCCAACAAGAGAAGAGTTCGACCTCGATCTAATGACAGCGGGTTACTATTTCAATAAGTTCGAAATAACACCCTTTAAGGCCAATGGCCTTCGTAAACAAGATAAGAGTTCCACCTAGATAGAATAACGGCGGGTTACTTTTTTGATAAGTTTGAAATAATACCCTTTAAGACCAAGGGCCTTCGCTAAAAAGAGAAGAGTTCGACCTCGATCGAACGACAATAGGTTACTATTTCGATAAGTTCGAAAAAACACCCTTTAAGGACAAGGGCCTTCGCCAACAAAAGTAGAGTTCGACCTCGATCGAATGACGACGGGTTACTATTTCGATAAGATCGAAATAGCGCCCTTTAAGGCCAAGGGCCTTCGCCAACAAGAGTAGAGTTTGACCTTGATCGAACTACGATGGGTTACTATTTCGATAAGTTCGAAATTACACCCTTTAAGGCCAAGAGATTTCGCCAACAAAAGAAGAGTTCGACCTCGATCGAACAAGGACGGGTTACTATTTCGATAAGTTCAAAATAGCACCTTTTAAGGCCAAGGTCCTTCGCCAAAAGGAGAAGAGTTTGACCTCAATCGAATGACAACGGGTTACTATTTTGATATGTTCGAAATAACACCCGTTAAGGCCAAGGGCCTTCACCAACAAGAGAAGAGTTCGACCTAGATCGAACGACGACGGGTTAATATTTTGATAAGTTCGAAATAATACCCTTTAAGGCCAAGGGCCTTTGCCAACAAGAAAAGAGTTCGACCTCTATCGAACGACGACGGGTTACTATTTCGATAAGTTTGAAATAACAACCATTAAGGCCAAGGGCCTTCCCCAACAAGAGTAAAGTTCGACCTCGATCGAACGACGACAGATTACTATTTCGATAAGTTCGAAATAACACCCTTTAAGGCCAAGGGCCTTCGCTAAAAAGAGAAGAGTTCGACCTCAATCAAATGACGACGGGTTACTATTTCGATAAGTTTGAAATAACACCCTTTAAGGACAATGGCCTCCGTAAACAAGAGAAGAGTTCCACCTAGATAGAATAATGGCGGGTTACTATTTCGATGAGTTTGAAATAATACCCTTTAAGACCAAGGGCCTTCGCTAAAAAGAGAAGAGTTCGACCTCGATCGAACGACAATAGGTTACTATTTCGATAAGTTCAAAAAAACACCCTTTAAGGACAAGGGCCTTCGCCAACAAAAGTAGAGTTCGACCTCGATCGAATGACGACGGGTTACTATTTCGATAAGTTTGAAATAGCGCCCTTTAAGGCCAAGGGCCTTCGCCAACAAGAGTAGAGTTTGACCTCGATCGAACTACGATGGGTTACTATTTCGATAAGTTCGAAATTACACCCTTTAAGGCCAAGAGATTTCGTTAACAAAAGAAGAGTTCGACCTCGATCGAACGAGGACGGGTTACTATTTCGATAAGTTCAAAATAGCACCTTTTAAGGCCAAGGTCCTTCGCCAAAAGGAGAAGAGTTTGACCTCAATCGAATGACAACGGGTTACTATTTTGATATGTTCGAAATAACACCCGTTAAGTCCAAGGGCCTTCACCAACAAGAGAAGAGTTCGACCTAGATCGAACGACGACGGGTTAATATTTCGATAAGTTCGAAATAATACCCTTTAAGGCCAATGGCCTTTGCCAACAAGAAAAGAGTTCGACCTCTATCGAACGACGACGGGTTACTATTTCGATAAGTTTGAAATAACAACCATTAAGGCCAAGGGCCTTCCCCAACAAGAGTAAAGTTCGACCTCGATCGAACGATGACAGATTACTATTTTGATAAATTCGAAATAACACCCTTTAAGGCCAAGGGCCTTCGCCAACAAAAGAAGAGTTCGACCTTGATCGAACGACGACAAGTTACTATTTCGATAAGTTTGAAATAACTCCCTTTAAGGCCAAGGGCCTTCGCCAACAAAAGTAGAGTTCGACCTCGATCGAACGACGACGTGTTACTATTTCAATAAGTTCAAAATTACACCCTTTAAGGCCAAGAGATTTTGCCTAAAAGAGAATAGTTCGACCTCTATCGAACGACGACGAGATACTATTTCGATAATTTCGAATAACACCCTTTAAGTCCAAGGGCCTTCGCCAAAAAGAGAAGAGTTCGACCTCGATCGAATAATGACGGGTTACTATTTCAACAAGTGCGAAATAACACCCTTTAAGGCCAAGGGCCTTCGCCAACAAGAGAAGAGTTCGACCTCGATCGAATGATGACGGATTAATATTTTTACAAGTTCAAAATAACACCCATTAAGGCCAAGGGCCTTTGCCAGGAAGAGAAAAGTTCGACCTCCATCGAACGACGACGGGTTACTATTTCGATAAATTCAAAATAACTCCCTTTAAGGCCAAGGGCCTTCGCCAACAAGAGTAGAGTTCGACCTCGATCGAACGACGACGGGTTACTATTTCGATAATTTCGAAATTACACCCTTTAAGGCCAAGAGATTTCGCCAACAAGAAAAGAGTTCGACCTCGATCGAACGAGGACGGGTTACTATTTCGATAAGTTCAAAATAATACCTTTTAAGGCCAGGTCCTTCGCCAAAAGGAGAAGAGTTCGACCTCGATCGAATGACGACGGGTTGCTATTTTGATATGTTCTAAATAACACCCGTTAAGGCCAAGGGCCTTCGCCAACAAGAGAAGAGTTTGACCTAGATCGAACGACGACGGGTTACTATTTCGATAAGTTCGAAATAACACCCTTTAAAAGGGCCTTCACCAAAAAGAGAATAGTTCGACCTCGATCGAAAGATGATGAGTTAATATTTTGGAAAGTTTAAAATAACACCCTTTAAGGTCAAGGGCCTTCGTCCAAAGGAGAGGAGTTTGACCTCGATCAAACGACGACGGGTTACTATTTTGATAAGTTCCAAATAACACCCTTTAAGGCCAAGGGCCTTCACCAAAAAGAGAATAGTTCGACCTCGATCGAATGATGATGGGTTACTATTTCAATAAGTTTGAAATTACACCCTTTAAGGCCAAGGGCCTTCGCAAAAACGAGAAGAGTTTGACCTTGATCGAACGACGATAGGTTACTATTTCTATAAGTTCAAAATAACACCCTTTTAAGTCTAAGGGCCTTGGCCAACAAGAGAAGAGTTTGACCTCGATCGAACGATGATGGGTTACTATTTCGATAAGTTCGAAATAACAACCTTTAAGGCCAAGGGCCTTTACCAAAAAGAGAAGAGTTCGACCTCGATCAAACGACGACCGGTTACTATTTTGATAAGTTCGAAATAACACCTTTTAAGGCCAAGATCCTGCACCAAAAGGAGAAGAGTTCAACCTTAATTGAATGACGACAGGTTACTATTTTGATATGTTCGAAATAAAACCCGTTAAGGCCAAGGGCCTTCACCAACAAGAGAAGAGTTCGACCTAGATCGAACGACGACGAGTTAATATTTCGATAAGTTCGAAATAATACCCTTTAAGGCCAAGGGCCTTTGCCAACAAGAAAAGAGTTCGACCTCGATCGAACAACGACGGGTTACTATTTCGATAAGTTTGAAATAACAACCATTAAGGCCAAGGGCCTTCCCCAACAAGAGTAGAGTTCGACCTCGATCGAACTACGACGGGTTACTATTTCGATAAGTTCGAAATTACACCCTTTAAGGCCAAGAGATTTCGCCAACAAAAGAAGAGTTCGACCTCGATCGAACGAGGACGAGTTACTATTTCGATAAGTTCAAAATAGCACCTTTTAAGGCCAAGGTCCTTCGCCAAAAGGAGAAGAGTTTGACCTCAATCGAATGACGACGGGTTACTATTTTGATATGTTCGAAATAACACCCGTTAAGGCCAAGGGCCTTCACCAACAAGAGAAGAGTTTGACCTAGATCGAACGACGACGGGTTAATATTTCGATAAGTTCGAAATAATACCCTTTAAGGCCAAGGGCCTTTGCCAACAAGAGAAGAGATCGACCTCGATCGAATGACGACGGGTTACTATTTCGATAAGTTTGAAATAACAACCATTAAGGCCAAGGGCCTTCCCCAACAAGAGTAAAGTTCGACCTCGATTGAACGACGACAGATTACTATTTCGATAAGTTCGAAATAACCCCCTTTAAGGCCAAGGGCCTTCGCCAACAAGAGAAGAGTTCGACCTTGATCGAACGACGAGAAGTTACTATTTCGATAAGTTTGAAATAACTCCCTTTAAGGCCAACGGCCTTTGCCAACAAGAGTAGAGTTCGACCTCGATCGAACGACGACGGGTTACTATTTCGATAAGTTCAAAATTACACCCTTTAAGGCCAAGAGGTTTCGCCTAAAAGAGAATAGTTCGACCTCGATCGAACGACGACGAGATACTATTTCGATAATTTCGAATAACACCCTATAAGTCCAAGGGCCTTCGCCAAAAAGAGAAGAGTTTTACTTCGATCGAATAATGACGGGTTACTATTTCAACAAGTGCGAAATAACACCCTTTAAGGCCAAGGGCCTTCTCCAACAAGAGAAGAGTTCGACCTCGATCTAATGACAGCGGGTTACTATTTCAATAAGTTCGAAATAACACCCTTTAAGGCCAATGGCCTTCGTAAACAAAAGAAGAGTTCCACCTAGATAGAATAACGGCGGGTTACTTTTTCGATAAGTTTGAAATAATACCCTTTAAGACCAAGGGCCTTCGCTAAAAAGAGAAGAGTTCGACCTCGATCGAACGACAATAGGTTACTATTTCGATAAGTTCGAAAAAACACCCTTTAAGGACAAGGGCCTTCGCCAACAAAAGTAGAGTTCGACCTCGATCGAATGACGACGGGTTACTATTTCGATAAGTTCGAAATAGCGCCCTTTAAGGCCAAGGGCCTTCGCCAACAAGAGTAGAGTTTGACCTCGATCGAACTACGATGGGTTACTATTTCGATAAGTTCAAAATTACACCCTTTAAGGCCAAGAAATTTCGCCAACAAAAGAAGAGTTCGACCTCGATCGAACGAGGACGGGTTACTATTTCGATAAGTTCAAAATAGCACCTTTTAAGGCCAAGGTCCTTCGCCAAAAGGAGAAGAGTTTGACCTCAATCGAATGACAACGGGTTACTATTTTGATATGTTCGAAATAACACCCGTTAAGGCCAAGGGCCTTCACCAACAAGAGAAGAGTTCGACCTAGATCGAACGACGACGGGTTAATATTTCGATAAGTTCGAAATAATACCCTTTAAGGCCAAGGGCCTTTGCCAACAAGAAAAGAGTTCGACCTCTATCGAACGACGACGGGTTACTATTTCGATAAGTTTGAAATAACAACCATTAAGGCCAAGGGCCTTCCCCAACAAGAGTAAAGTTCGACCTCGATCAAACGACGACAGATTACTATTTTGATAAATTCGAAATAACACCCTTTAAGGCCAAGGGCCTTCGCCAACAAGAGAAGAGTTCGACCTTGATCGAACGACGACAAGTTACTATTTCGATAAGTTTGAAATAACTCCCTTTAAGGCCAACGGCCTTCGCCAACAAAAGTAGAGTTCGACCTCGATCGAACGACGACGGAGTTACTATTTCAATAAGTTCAAAATTACACCCTTTAAGGCCAAGAGATTTTGCCTAAAAGAGAATAGTTCGACCTCTATCGAACGACGACGAGATACTATTTCGATAATTTCGAATAACACCCTTTAAGTCCAAGGGCCTTCGCCAAAAAGAGAAGAGTTCGACCTCGATCGAATAATGACGGGTTACTATTTCAACAAGTGCGAAATAACACCCTTTAAGGCCAAGGGCCTTCGCCAACAAGAGAAGAGTTCGACCTCGATCGAATGATGACGGATTAATATTTTTACAAGTTCAAAATAACACCCATTAAGGCCAAGGGCCTTCGTCAGGAAGAAAAAAGTTCGACCTCCATCGAACGACGACGGGTTACTATTTCGATAAATTCAAAATAACTCCCTTTAAGGCCAAGGGCCTTCGCCAACAAGAGTAGAGTTCGACCTCGATCGAACGACGACGGGTTACTATTTCGATAAGTTCGAAATTACACCCTTTAAGGCCAAGAGATTTCGCCAACAAGAGAAGAGTTCAACCTCGATCGAACGAGGACGGGTTACTATTTCGATAAGTTCAAAATAATACCTTTTAAGGCCAGGTCCTTCGCCAAAAGGAGAAGAGTTCGACCTCAATCGAATGACGACGGGTTGCTATTTTGATATGTTCTAAATAACACCCGTTAAGGCCAAGGGCCTTCGCCAACAAGAGAAGAGTTTGACCTAGATCGAACGACGACGGGTTACTATTTCGATAAGTTCGAAATAACACCCTTTAAAAGGGCCTTCACCAAAAAGAGAATAGTTCGACCTCGATCGAAGGATGACGAGTTAATATTTTGGAAAGTTCAAAATAACACCCTTTAAGGTCAAGGGCCTTCGTCCAAAGGAGAGGAGTTTGACCTCGATCAAACGACGACGGGTTACTATTTTGATAAGTTCCAAATAACACCCTTTAAGGCCAAGGGCCTTCACCAAAAAGAGAATAGTTCGACCTCGATCGAATGATGATGGGTTACTATTTCAATAAGTTTGAAATTACACCCTTTAAGGCCAAGGGCCTTCGCAAAAACGAGAAGAGTTTGACCTTGATCGAACGACGATAGGTTACTATTTCTATAAGTTCAAATTAACACCCTTTTAAGTCTAAGGGCCTTGGCCAACAAGAGAAGAGTTTGACCTCGATCGAACGATGATGGGTTACTATTTCGATAAGTTCGAAATAACAACCTTTAAGGCCAAGGGCCTTTACCAAAAAGAGAAGAGTTCGACCTCGATCAAACGACCACCGGTTACTATTTTGATAAGTTCGAAATAACACCTTTTAAGGCCAAGATCCTGCACCAAAAGGAGAAGAGTTCAACCTTAATTGAATGACGACAGGTTACTATTTTGATATGTTCGAAATAAAACCCGTTAAGGCCAAGGGCCTTCACCAACAAGAGAAGAGTTCGACCTAGATCGAACGACGACGAGTTAATATTTCGATAAGTTCGAAATAATACCCTTTAAGGCCAAGGGCCTTTGCCAACAAGAAAAGAGTTCGACCTCGATCGAACGACGACGGGTTACTATTTCGATAAGTTTGAAATAACAACCATTAAGGCCAAGGGCCTTCCCCAACAAGAGTAGAGTTCGACCTCGATCGAACTACGACGGGTTACTATTTCGATAAGTTCGAAATTACACCCTTTAAAGCCAAGAGATTTCGCCAACAAAAGAAGAGTTCGACCTCGATCGAACAAGGACGAGTTACTATTTCGATAAGTTCAAAATAGCACCTTTTAAGGCCAAGGTCCTTCGCCAAAAGGAGAAGAGTTTGACCTCAATCGAATGACGACGGGTTACTATTTTGATATGTTCGAAATAAAACCCGTTAAGGCCAAGGGCCTTCACCAACAAGAGAAGAGTTTGACCTAGATCGAACGACGACGGGTTAATATTTCGATAAGTTCGAAATAATACCCTTTAAGGCCAAGGGCCTTTGCCAACAAGAGAAGAGTTCGACCTCGATCGAACGACGACGGGTTACTATTTCGATAAGTTTGAAATAACAACCATTAAGGCCAAGGGCCTTCCCCAACAAGAGTAAAGTTCGACCTCGATCGAACGACGACAGATTACTATTTCGATAAGTTCGAAATAACACCCTTTAAGGCCAAGGGCCTTCGCCAACAAGAGAAGAGTTCGACCTTGATCGAACGACGAGAAGTTACTATTTCGATAAGTTTGAAATAACTCCCTTTAAGGCCAACGGCCTTCGCCAACAAGAGTAGAGTTCGACCTCGATCGAACGACGACGGGTTACTATTTCGATAAGTTCAAAATTACACCCTTTAAGGCCAAGAGGTTTCGCCTAAAAGAGAATAGTTCGACCTCGATCGAACGACGACGAGATACTATTTCGATAATTTCGAATAACACCCTATAAGTCCAAGGGCCTTCGCCAAAAAGAGAAGAGTTTGACTTCGATCGAATAATGACGGGTTACTATTTCAACAAGTGCGAAATAACACCCTTTAAGGCCAAGGGCCTTCTCCAACAAGAGAAGAGTTCGACCTCGATCTAATGACAGCGGGTTACTATTTCAATAAGTTCGAAATAACACCCTTTAAGGCCAGTGGCCTTCGTAAACAAGAGAAGAGTTCCACCTAGATAGAATAACGACGGGTTACTATTTCGATAAGTTTGAAATAATACCCTTTAAGACCAAGGGCCTTCGCTAAAAAGAGAAGAGTTCGACCTCGATCGAACGACAATAGGTTACTATTTCGATAAGTTCGAAAAAACACTCTTTAAGGACAAGGGCCTTCGCCAACAAAAGTAGAGTTCGACCTCGATCGAATGACGACGGGTTACTATTTCGATAAGTTCGAAATAGCGCCCTTTAAGGCCAAGGGCCTTCGCCAACAAGAGTAGAGTTTGACCTCGATCGAACTACGATGGGTTACTATTTCGATAAGTTCGAAATTACACCCTTTAAGGCCAAGAGATTTCACCAACAAAAGAAGAGTTCGACCTCGATCGAACGAGGACGGGTTACTATTTCGATAAGTTCAAAATAGCACCTTTTAAGGCCAAGGTCCTTCGCCAAAAGGAGAAGAGTTTGACCTCAATCGAATGACAACGGGTTACTATTTTGATATGTTCGAAATAACACCCGTTAAGGCCAAGGGCCTTCACCAACAAGAGAAGAGTTCGACCTAGATCGAACGACGACGGGTTAATATTTCGATAAGTTCGAAATAATACCCTTTAAGGCCAAGGGCCTTTGCCAACAAGAAAAGAGTTCGACCTCTATCGAACGACGACGGGTTACTATTTCGATAAGTTTGAAATAACAACCATTAAGGCCAAGGGCCTTCCCCAACAAGAGTAAAGTTCGACCTCGATCGAACGACGACAGATTACTATTTCGATAAGTTCGAAATAACACCCTTTAAGGCCAAGGGCCTTCGCTAAAAAAAGAAGAGTTCGACCTCGATCAAACGACGACGGGTTACTATTTCGATAAGTTTGAAATAACACCCTTTAAAAGCGCCTTCACCAAAAAGAGAAGAGTTCGACCTCGATAGAAAGCTGACGGGTTACTATTTTGATAAGTTCAAAATAACACCCTTTAAGGCCAACGGCCTTCGCCAAAAAGAGTAGAGTTCGACCTCGATCGAATGATGATGGGTTACTATTTTGATAAGTTCTAAATTACACCCTTCAAGGCCAAGGGCCTTTGCCAAAACGAGAAGGGTTTGACCTTGATTGAACGACGACAGGTTACTATTTGGATAAGTTCAAAATAACACCCTTTAAGGCTAAGAGCCTTCGCCAAGAAGAGAAGAGTTCGACTTCGATCGAACGACGACGGGTTAATATTTCGATAAGTTCGAAATAACGCCCTTTAAAGCCAAGGGCCTTCACCAAAAAGAGAAGAGTTCGACCTCGATCAAACGGCGACGAGTTACTTTTCCATAAGTTCAAAATAACACCCTTTAAGGCCAATGGCCTTCGCCAATAAAAGAAGAGTTCGACCTCGATCGAACGCTGATGGGTTAATATTTTGACAAGTTCAAAATAACACCCATTAAGGCGAAAGGCCATCGCGAAGAAGAGAAGAGTTCGACCTCGATCAAACGACGATAGGTTACTATTTCGATAAGTTTGAAATAACACCCTTTAAGGCCAAGGGCCTTCGCCAACAAGAGTAGAGTTCGACCTCGATCGAATGACAACGGGTTACTATTTATATAAGTTCAAAAAACCCTTTAAGGCCAAGGTACTTCGCCAACAAGAGTAGAGTTCGACCTCGATCGAACGACAACGGGTTACTATTTTGATAAGTTCGAAATTACACCCTTTAAGGCCAACAGATTTTTCCAATAAGAGAAGAGTTTGACCTCGATCGAACGAGGATGGGTTACTATTTCGATAAGTTTGAAATAACACCCTTTAAGGCAAAGGGCCTTCGCCATAAAGAGAAGAGTTAGACCTCGATCGAATGACGACGGGTTACTATTTTGACAAGTTTGAAATAACACCCTTTAAGGCTAAGGGCCTTCACCAGAAAAAGAAGAGTTCGAGCTCGATCAAACGATGACGGGTTACTATTTCGATATGTTCAAAATAACACCCCTTAAGGCGAAGGGCATTCGCCAAGAACAGAAGAGTTTGACCTCCATCGAACGATGACAGGTTACTATTTTGATAAGTTCGAAATAACTACCTTTAAGGCCAAGGGCCTTCGCCAGCAAGAGAAGAGTTTGACCTCGATCGAACGACGATGGTTTACTATTTCGATAAGTTTAAAATAGCACCCTTTTATGCAAAGGGCCTTCGCCTAAAAGAGAAGAGTTCGACCTCGATCGAACGACGACCAGTTACTATTTCGATAATTTCGAATAACACCCTTTAAGGCCAAGGGACTTTGCCAAAAAGAGAAGAGTTCGTTGAATGATGACGGGTTACTATTTCAACAAGTGCGAAATAACACCCTTTAAGGCCAAGGGCCTTCGCCAACAAGAGAAGAGTTCGACCTCGATCGAATGACGGCGGGTTACTATTTCAATAAGTTCGAAATAACACCCTTTAAGGCCAAGGGCCTTCGCAAACAAGAGAAGAGTTCCACCTAGATAGTATAACGGCGGGTTACTATTTCGATAAGTTCGAAATAATACCCTTTAAGTCCAAGGGCCTTCGCTAAAAAGAGAAGAGTTCGACCTCGATCGAACGACAATAGGTTACTATTTCGATAAGTTCGAAATAACACCCTTGAAGGCCAAGGGCCTTCGCCAACAAGAGAAGAGTTCGACCTTGATCGAACGACGACATGTTACTATTTCGATAAGTTTGAAATAACTCCCTTTAAGGCCAAGGGACTTCGCCAACAAGAGAAGAATTTGACCTCGATTGAACGACGATGGGTTACTATTTAAATAAGTTCAAAATAACACCTTTTAAGGCCAATTACCTTCACCAAAAAAGAAGAGTTCAACCTTGATTGAATAACGGCAGGTTACTATTTCGATAAGTTCAAAATAACACCCTTTAAGGCCAAGGGCCTTCAACATAAAGAGAAGAGTTTGACCTCGATCGAACGAGGACGAGTTACTATTTCGATAAGTTTGAAATAACACCCTTTAAGGCAAAGGGACTTCGCCATAAAGAGAAGAGTTCGACCTCGATCGAATGACGACGGGTTACTATTTTGACAAGTTTGAAATAACACCCTTTAAGACTAAGGGCCTTCGCCAAAAAACGAAGAGTTCGACCTTGATCGAACGATGACGGGTTACTATTTCGATAAGTTCAAAATAACACCCTTTAAGGCCAAGGGCCTTCGCCAAGAACAGAAGAGTTCGACCTCCATCTAACGATGACGGGTTACTATTTTGATAAGTTCGAAATAACAACCTTTAAGGCCAAGGGCCTTCGCCAACAAGAGAAGAGTTTGACCTCGATCGAACAACGATGGGTTACTATTTCGATAAGTTAAAAGTAACACCCTTTAATGCAAAGGGCCTTCGCCTAAAAGAGAAGAGTTCGACCTCGATCGAACGACGATGAGTTACTATATCGATAAGTTCGAATAACACCCTTTAAGGCCAAGGGACTTCGCCAAAAAGAGAAGAGTTTGACCTCAATCGAATGATGACGGGTTATTATTTAAACAAGTGCGAAATAACACTTTTTAAGGCCAAAGGCCTTCGCCAACAAGAGAAGAGTTCGACCTCGATCGAATGACGGTGGGTTACTATTTCAATAAGTTCGAAGTAACACCCTTTAAGGCCAAGGGCCTTCGCAAACAAGAGAAGAATTTGACCTCGATTGAACGAAGATGGGTTTCTATTTAAATAAGTTCAAAATAACACCTTTTAAGGCCAATGGCCTTCACAAAAAAAGAAGAGTTCGACCTTGATCGAATGACGATAGGTTACTATTTCGATAAGTTCAAAATAACACCCTTTAAGGCCAAGGGCATTCAACAAAAAGAGAAGAGTTTGACCTCGATCGAACGACGACGAGATACTATTTCGATAAGTTCGAAATAACACGCTTTAAGGCAAAGGGCCTTCGCCATAAAAAGAAGAGTTTGACCTCGATCGAATGACGACTGGTTACTATTTTGACAAGCTTGAAATAACATCCTTTAAGGCTAAGCTCCTTCGCCAAAAAACAAAGAGTTCGACCTCGATCGAACGATGACATATTACTATTTCGATAAGTTCAAAATAACACCCTTTAAGGCCAAAGGCCTTCGCCAAGAACAGAAGAGTTCGACCTCCATCGAACGATGACGGGTTACTATTTTGATAAGTTCGAAATAACAACCTTTAAGGCCAAGGGCCTTCGCCAACAAGAGAAGAGTTTGACCTCGATCGAACGACGATGGGTTACTATTTCGATAAGTTCGAAAAGTAACACCCTTTAATGCAAAGGGCCTTCGCCTAAAAGAGAAGAGTTCGACCTCGATCGAACGACGATGAGTTACTATATCGATAAGTTCGAATAACACCCTTTAAGGCCAAGGGACTTCGCCAAAAAGAGAAGAGTTCGATGAATGATGACGGGTTATTATTTCAACAAGTGCGAAATAACACCCTTTAAGGCCAAGGGCCTTCGCCAACAAGAGAAGAGTTCGACCTCGATCGAATGACGGTGGGTTACTATTTCAATAAGTTCGAAGTAACACCCTTTAAGGCCAAGGGCCTTCGCAAACAAGAGAAGAGTTCCACCTAGATAGAATAACGGCGGGTTACTATTTCGATAAGTTCGAAATAATACCCTTTAAGGCCAAGGGCCTTCGCCAACAAAAGTAGAGTTCGACCTCGATCAAACGACGACGAGTTACTATTTCGATAAGTTTGAAATAATACCCTTTAAGGCCAAGGGCCTTCACCAACAAGTGTAGAGTTCGACCTCGATCGAACGACGACGGGTTATGATTTCGATAAGTTCGAAATTACACCCTTTAAGGCCAAGGGCATTCGCAAACAAGAGAAGAGTTCCACCTAGATAGAATAACGGCTGGTTACTATTTCGATAAGTTCGAAATAATACCCTTTAAGGCCAAGGGACTTCGCTAAAAGGAGAAGAGTTCGACCTCGATCGAACGACAATAGGTTACTATTTCGATAAGTTCGAAATAACACTCATTAAGGCCAAGGGCCTTCGCCAACAAAAGTAGAGTTCGACCTCGATCGGATAACGACGGGTTACTATTTCGATAAGTTCGAAATAACACCCTTTAAGGCCAAGGGTCTTCGCTAAAAAGAGAAGAGTTCAACCTCGATCAAACGACGACGGGTTACTATTTCAATAAGTTTTAAATTACACCCTTTAAAAGCGCCTTCACCAAAAAGAGAAGAGTTCGACCTCGATAGAAAGCTGACGGGTTACTATTTTGATAAGTTCAAAATAACACACTTTAAGGTCAAGGGCCTTCGCCAAAAGAAGAGGAGTTCGACCTCGATCGAACGACGACGGGTTAGTATTTTGATAAGTTCCAAATAACACCCTTTAAGGCCAAGGGCCTTCGCCAAAAAGAGTAGAGTTCGACCTCGATCGAATGACGATGGGTTACTATTTTGATATGTTCGAAATTACACCCTTTAAGGCCAAGGGCCTTCGCCAAAACGAGAAGAGTTTGACCTTGATCGAACGACGATGGGTTACTATTTCGATAAGTTCCAAATAACACCCTTTAAGGCCAAGGGCCTTCGCCCAAAATAGTAGAGTTCGACCTCGATCGAATGACGATGGGTTACTATTTTGATATGTTCGAAATTACACCCTTTAAGGCCAAGGGACTTCGCCAAAAGGAGAGGAGTTCGACCTCGATCGAACGACGACGGGTTAGTATTTTGATAAGTTCCAAATAACACCCTTTAAGGCCAAGGGCCTTCGCCAAAAAGAGTAGAGTCCGACCTCGATAGAATGACGATGGGTTACTATTTTGATATGTTCGAAATTACACCCTTTAAGGCCAAGGGCCTTCGCCAAAACGAGAAGAGTTTGACCTTGATCGAACGAAGACAGGTTACTTTTTGATAAGATCAAAATAACACCCTTTAAGGCCAAGGGGCTTCGCCAATAAAAGAAGAGTTCGACCTCGATCGAATGCTGATAGGTTAATATTTTGAAAAGTTCAAAATAACACCCATTAAGGCCAAAGGCCTTCGCAAAGAAGAGAAGAGTTCGATTTCCATCGAACGACGATGGGTTACTATTTCGATAAGTTCGAAATAACACCCTTTAAGGCCAAGGGCCTTTGCCAACAAGAGTAGAGTTCGACCTCGATCGAATGACAACGGGTTACTATTTCGATAAGTTCGAAATAATACCCTTTAAGGCCAATGGCCTTCGCCAAAAATAGAAGAGTTCGACCTCGATCAGACGACGACGGTTTACTATTTCGATAAGTTCGAAATAACACCCTTTAAAAGGGCCTTCACCAATAAGAGAAGAGTTCGACCTCGATCGAAAGACGATGGGTTACTATTTCGATAAGTTCGAAATAACACACTTTAAGGCAAAGGGCCTTCGCCATTAAGAGAAGAGTTCGACCTCGATCGAATGACGACGGGTTATTATTTTGACAGGTTTGAAATAACACCCTTTAAGGCTAAGTGACTTCGCCAGAAAAAGAAGAGTTCAACCTCGATCAAACGATGACGGGTTACTATTTCGATATGTTCAAAAGAACACCCTTTAAGGCGAAGGGACTTCGCCAAGAACAGAAGAGTTTGACCTCCATTGATCGATGACGGGTTACTATTTTGATAAGTTCGAAATAAGTACCTTTAAGGCCAAGGGCCTTCGCCAACAAGAGAAGAGTTTGACCTCGATCGAACGACGATGGGTTACTATTTTGATAAGTTCAAAATAGCACCCTTTAATGCAAAGGGACTTCGCCTAAAAGAGAAGAGTTCGACCTCGATCGAACGACGACGAGTTACTATTTCGATAATTTCGAATAACACCCTTTAAGTCCAAGGGCCTTCGCCAAAAAGAGAAGAGTTCGACCTCGATCGAATAACGACGAGTTACTATTTCAACAAGTGCGAAATAACACCCTTTAAGGCCAAGGGCCTTCGCCAACAAGAGAAGAGTTTGACCTCGATCGAATGACGGTGGGTTATTATTTCAATAAGTTCGAAGTAATACCGTTTAAGGCCAAGGGCCTTCGCTAAAAAGAGAAGAGTTCGACCTCGATTGAACGACAACGGGTTACTATTTCGATAAGTTCGAAATTACACTCTTTAAGGATAACAGATTTCGCCAACAAGAGAAGAGTTCAACCTCGATCGAACGAGGATGGGTTACTATTTCGATAAGTTAAAAATGAACCTTTCCAGGCCATGGTCCTTCACCAAAAGGAGAAGTGTTTGACCTTAATTGAATGACGACGGGTTACTATTTTGATAAGTTCGGAATAACACCCTTTAAGGTCAAGGCCTTCGCCAACAAGAGAAGAGTTCGACCTTGATCGAACGAAGACATGTTACTATTTCGATAAGTTTGAAATAACTCCCTTTAAGGCGAAGGGCCTTCGCCAACAAGAGAAGAATTTGACCTCGATTGAACGACGATGGGTTACTATCTAAATAAGTTCAAAATAACACCTTTTAAGGCCAATGGCCTTCACCAAAAAAGAAGAGTTCGACCTTGATCAAACGACGACGAGTTACTATTTCGATAAGTTTGAAATAACACCCTTTAAGGCCAAGGGCCTTCAACAAAAAGGGAAGAGTTCGACCTTGATCGAATGACGACGGGTTACGATTTCGATAAGTTCGAAATAACACCCTTTAAGTTCAAGAGATTTCGCCAACAAGAGAAGAGTTCGACCTCGATCGAACGAGGATGGGTTACTATTTCTATAAGTTCGAAATAACACCTTTTAAGGCCAAGGACCTTCGCCAAAAGGAGAAGAGTTCGACCTCAATCGAATGACGACGAGTTACAATTTTGATATGTTCGAAATAAGACCCGTTAAGGCCAAGGGCCTTCGCCAACAAGAGAAGAGTTCGACCTAGATCGTACGACGAAGGGTTAATATTTCGATAAGTTCGAAATAACACCCTTTAAGGCCAAGGGCCTTCGCCAACAAGAGAAGAGTTCGACCTCGATCAAACGACGACGGGTTACTATTTCGATAAGTTTGAAGTAACACCCATTAAGGCCAAGGGCCTTCCCCAATAAGAGTAGAGTTCGATCTAGATCGAACGACGATGGGTTACTATTTCGATAAGATCGAAATAATACCCTTTAAGGCCAACGGCCTTCGCCAAAAATAGAAGTGTTCGACCTCGATCAGACGACGACGGTTTACTATTTCGATAAGTTCGAAATAACACCCTTTACAAGGGCCTTCACCAAAAAGAGAAGAGTTCGACCTGGATCAAAAGACGATGGGTTACTATTTTGATAAGTTCAAAATATCACCCTTTAAGGTAAAGGGCCTTCGCCGAAAGGAGAGGAGTTCGACCTCGATTGAACGACGACGGGTTTCTATTTTGATAAGTTCCAAATAACACCCTTTAAGGCCAAGGTCCTTCACCAAAAAGAGAAGAGTTCGACCTCGATCGAATGACAATTGGTTACTATTTCGATAAGTTCGAAATTACACCCTTTAAGGCCAAGGGCCTTTGCCACAATGAGAAGAGTATGACCTTGATCGAACGACGACAGGATACTATTTCGATAAGTTCAAAATAACACCCTTTAAGGCTAAGGGTCTTCGCCAACAAGAGAAGAGTTCGACCTCGATCGAACGACGACGGGTTACTATTTCGATAAGTTCGAAATTACACCCTTTAAGGCCAAGAGATTTCGCGAAGAAGAGAAGAGTTCGACCTCCATCGTATGACAACAGGTTACTATTTCGATAAGTTAGAAATAACACCCTTTAAGGCCAAGGGCCTTCACCAACAAGAGTAGAGTTCGACCTCGATCGAACGACAACGGGTTACTATTTCGATAAGTTCAAAATAACACCCTTTAAGGCCAAGGGCCTTCGCCTAAGAACAGAAGAGTTCGACCTCCATCGAACGATGACGGGTTACTATTTTGCTAAGTTCGAAATAACACTCTTTATGGCCAAGGGCCTTCGCCAACAAGAGAAGAATTTGACCTCGATTGAACGACGATGGGTTACTATTTCGATAAGTTCGAAATAACACCCTTTAATGCAAAGGGCCTTCGCCATAAAGAGAAGAGTTCGACCTCGATCGAATGACGACGTGTTACTATTTTGACAAGTTTGAAATAACACCCTTTAAGGCTAAGGGCCTTCGCCAAAAAACGAAGAGTTCGACCTTGATCGAACGATGACGGGTTACTATTTCGATAAGTTCAAAATAACACCCTTTAAGGCCAAGGCCCTTCTCCAAGAACAGAAGAGTTCGACCTCCATCGAATGATGACGGGTTACTATTTTGATAAGTTCGAAATAACAACCTTTAAGGCCAAGATCCTTCGCCAACAAGAGAAGAGTTTGACCTCGATCGAAAGACGATGGGTTACTATTTCGATAAGTTAAAAGTAACACCCTTTAATGCAAAGGGCCTTCGCCTAAAAGAGAAGAGTTCGACCTCGATCGAATGACGATGAGTTACTATATCGATAAGTTTGAATAACACCCTTTAAGGCCAAGGGACTTCGCCAAAAAAAGAAGAGTTCGACCTCGATCGAATGATGACGGGTTATTATTTCAACAAGTGCGAAATAACACCCTTTAAGGCCAAGGGTCTTCGCCAACAAGAGAAGAGTTCGACCTTGATCGAACGACGACATGTTACTATTTCGATAAGTTTGAAATAACTCCCTTTAAGGCCAAGGGCCTTCGCCAACAAGAGAAGAATTTGAGCTCGATTGAACGACGATGGGTTACTATTTAAATAAGTTCAAAATAACACCTTTTAAGGCCAATGGCCTTCACCAAAAAGAAGAGTTCGACCTCGACCGAACGACGACGGTTTAATATTTTGATAAGTTCAAAATAACACCCTTTAAGGCCAAGGCCTTCGCCAACAAGAGAAGAGTTCGACCTTGATCAGACGACGACGTTTTACTATTTCGATAAGTTCGAAATAACACCCTTTACAAGGGCCTTCACCAAAAAGAGAAGAGTTCGACCTCGATCAAAAGACAATGGGTTACTATTTTGATAAGTTCAAAATAACACCCTTTAAGGTAAAGGGCCTTCGCCGAAAGGAGAGGAGTTCGACCTCGATTGAACGACAACGGGTTTCTATTTTGATAAGTTCCAAATAACACCCTTTAAGGCCAAGGTCCTTCGCCAAAAAGAGAAGAGTTTGACCTCGATCGAATGACAATTGGTTACTATTTCGATAAGTTCCAAATTACACCCTTTAAGGCCAAGGGCCTTCGCCAAAACGAGAAGAGTATGACCTTGATCGAACGACGACAGGATACTATTTCGATAAGTTCAAAATAACACCCTTTAAGGCTAAGGGTCTTCGCCAACAAGAGAAGAGTTCAACCTCGATCGAACGACGACGGGTTAATATTTCGATAAGTTCGAAATAACGCCCTTTAAAGCCAAGGGCCTTCACCAAAAAGAGAAGAATTCGACCTCGATCAAACGACGACGAGTTACTATTTCGATAAGTTCAAAATAACACCCTTCAAGGCTAAGGGCCTTCGCCAACAAGAGAAGAGTTAGACCTTGATCGAACGACGACGGGTTAATATTTCGATAAGTTCGAAATAACACCAGTTAAGGCCAAGGGCCTTCGCCAACAAGAGAAGAGTTTGACCTCGATCGAACGACGACGGGTTACTATTTCGATAAGTTCAAAATAACACCCTTTAAGGCCAAGGGCCTTCACCAACAAGAGTAGAGTTCGACCTCGATCGAACGACGACGGGTTACTATTTCAATAAGTTCGAAATTACATCGACATTGCGCTAGACCGAAACTCTCTGTCGAATTTGAAGAAGAAACCTTCGGAAAGCTTCAGAGAATATGCTATCAAGTGGCGTGAACAGGCGTCGAGAGTGAAGCCTCCCATGGATGAAGTGGAAATGGTCACTACCTTTCTCCAGGCTCAAGAGTCTGACTATTTCCAAAACATGATGTCGGCCATGGGTAAGCCATTCGCGGAAGCGATCAAGATAGGAGAGATGGTAGAAAATGGGCTGAAAACAGGTAGGATTCTGAGTCAAGCAGCCATAAGGGCGACCTCCCAGGCCGTCCAAAGCGGGTCCGGAGGAACGACAAGGGGAAAGAAGAAGGAAGAAACGACTATGGCAGCCTCTGAAGCAAGGGAGTATCGTCATCCCAGGCCTCATTTTCCGGAAAGAGCCCCACAACACTACTACCCCCACTCAAATTTGGCATATGCTCATCAACCTTATATGGTCATGAATGCCCAACCTTATACCCATCCGCCACAACAAGCCAACCGAGGCCCAGCTCCACCTCCCAGAAATCAGCCTCCTTACCGCAACCACTATAACCCACAACCCCCGCAGAATAACTTTCGCCCTCAGGAGCCACCTCGAAGGCGGACTTTCACGCCCATCGGTGAGCCATACTCAACTTTGTTCCCAAAGTTGGTCCAGTTGGGTTTCTTGCAACCAATCCCTCAAACAAGGCAAAACCCGACATCGCCTTCTTACAAAGCCGGAGTCAGATGCGCCTATCATTCAGGGGCCGAGGGACATGATACAAATGACTGCTGGTCGTTGAAAAGAGTGGTCGAAAATTTAATAGAGCAGGGGAAAATAGTGCTAAGGGACGAAGAGATCCCAAATGTGACTAACAATCCATTGCCCGCTCACAATAATGGGCCGCTGATCGGAATGATTTGTGAAGACAAAGAGTTCGACCCTGCTCTGAAAGCCATAATTGCCATTATCGACACGGGGAAGAGGCCCGAAATAGACCAGAAACCAGAAAAGGGGAAAGAGGTCAAAGCTATAAAGAAAGTGCCTGAAAAGAAGGTGGAGAAGAAAGTGGTACCAGCAAAAGATGGAGTTCTTTACATACCACGAGGTCAGGCTGAGAAGAGGCAGAACTCCGGGATCAAAAAGACAAAACCTATGTACGTGCCAAAAGGGGCCTATGTGGTCCGGGGGATGATTCAACCACCTCGGCTGAATGAGCCAGTGGTTATCGGACGCGTGCCACAAAAGCCAATGACCAACCCGTCCACAGTGCCGTGGAATTATCAAAAGACTTTGGTGATGTACAAAGGTAAAGAGGTCATGGGAGAACTTCCAGAAAATACTTTCATTGGAGGGTACTCAAATACCCAAGAACTGAACAACGCCACACAAAGGCGCTTCCCTCCAAAGAAGCCCGTGAGTGTTGAAGAAGCGGAAGTGTTCTTCCAACAAATGAAGATGCCGGATTACGAAGTGATAGATCAGCTGCGCAAGCACCCTGAGCAAGTATCCATGCTGTCATTATTAATGAGGTCAACCGAGCATCAAAAGATCCTGCTGAAAACCCTGAATGAAGCATATGTAACGATTGAAACCTCGGTGGAGCAACTAGAGCGGATGACAGAAAGATTCTTCGCCGTCAACCAAATCTCTTTCAGCAAGAATGATTTACCCCCGGAAGGAGCGGCACACAACAAGGCTTTGCATCTAACAGTTAAATGCGAAGACTATTATGTCAAGCGGGTAATGTTGGATGGAGGCTCAGGCGTTGACATTTGCCCGCTCTCCACGCTACAAAGGATGGAAATTGGGACCGGAAGAATCCGACCCAACAATGTCAGCGTAAGAGCTTTCGACGGCATCAAGAGAGACACCATGGGAGAAATAGACCTGTTGTTGGTCATAGGACCAGTGGAATTTCGAGTAACCTTCCAGGTGATCGACATGGACACATCCTACAATTTTCTCCTTGGCAGACCCTGGATCCATGCGGCAGGAGCCGTGCCTTCCACTCTTCACCAGATGGTGAAGTTCGAGTACGAAGACCGAGAGATCGTGGTCCATGGGGAAGATGAGCATGCCATTTATCGGGACCCATCCATCCCGTATCTTGAACCGAAATAAGGGAGCGAACATACGGTCTATCAAGCTTTTGAGATTGTACTAGCAGAGCAGCACGAAGAGGGGATACCCTGCCCCCAGCCTTTCTTGTCTAACGCCTCGTTTATGGTGGCCAAAGAGATGATCCGGCATGGATTTAGGCCAGGGAAGGGACTTGGACGAACCCTTCAGGGAATAACAGAACCCATTACTTTGCCAGTCATCAAGAAACCTTTTGGACTAGGTTTCAAACCTACTCCAGCAGACCAAGAGTGGGCAAAGAAAAGGAGAAATGAGGGTTGGAAGTTACCTCAACTACTGCCAGATTTATATGCAACTTTCATCAGGCCAAGGTACGTTGAAGAAGTAGATGACGAGGTCTTCACAGCTGAGGAAATCGAGGAGATATGTGGGGTAATGAGGGAGATGCTCTACGAGGTCCACATGGTTCAACCAGGTGAAGGCACAAGCACTGCTGAGATGCTGTACATGGGGCCGAGCGCCCAACTTCAAAACTGGGAGGCCACGCCATTCCCGACTAGACGGAAGTCCGGGTAGACCTGTCCTGCCACCTTTCCTGTGTCACAAGTTATCTCCAGGACATAACTTGAACGTTTTCTTCTTTTCAATTGTTGCTTTGAATTCCTAGTTGTAAACATTGTTGTCTTCCAACTTTCCAAAGAAAATATAAAAAAAAATCATCATTGCTTTCCTATTCTTTCTTTTGTTCTGATTTTTATCATTTTTATCTTCCTTTTCAGTCCTAATAATGCGGCTTTAAATATGACATGCTTGCGGACTTCACGCCCAGATCACAATGAGTTATTTAACTGCGAATTAATGAACCCAGAACCAGAATATGATGCGGAAGAGGCTTTTAGGGAGATAAACCGAGAGTTGGAATATTTCGAGAATAAACCTAAGCCAAATCTGAATGACACTGAACCGGTAAATTTAGGAACCCCGGAAGAAATCCGGGAGACCAAGATAAGCATTCACACGGACAAGAAAACGCGAGAGGCGATAATTCAACTTCTTCTTGAATTCAAAGACGTGTTTGCTTGGTCATATGATGACATGCCGGGACTAGGTGTTGATCTAGTGGTTCATAAATTGCCGATTCATCCTGATTGTCCTCCAGTTCAACAAAAGCAACGAAAGTTCAAAACTGAGGTCAGTGACAAGATTAAAGAGGAGATCACCAAACAACTGAAAACGGGAGTGATTCGGGTAGTCCAATATACAACATGGTTGGCGAATGTGGTTCCAGTACCAAAAAAGGACGGGAAAACTCGGGTATGTGTAGATTACCGAGATCTGAACAGAGCAAGTCCTAAAGATAATTTCCCACTTCCCAACATCCACATCCTCGTTGATAATTGTGCCAAGCACGAGATACAGTCTTTTGTAGATTGTTATGCTGGGTATCATCAGGTACTGATGGATGAAGAGGACGCCGAGAAAACTGCCTTCACCACGCCTTGGGGCACCTACTGTTACCGGGTCATGCCATTTGGTCTGAAGAATGCTGGGGCTACTTACATGAGGGCCATGACTGCCATTTTCCATGACATGATGCACCAGGAAATAGAGGTGTACGTGGATGACGTGATATTCAAGTCCAGGACGCAGGATAATCACATCCAAGACTTGAGGAAGTTCTTCGAGAGGCTAAGGAAGTATGACTTGAAGCTGAACCCAGCCAAATGTTCTTTCGGAGTTCCGTCGGGCAAACTTTTGGGCTTCATCGTAAGCAGGAGAGGAATCGAGCTAGATCCAACTAAGATAAAATCCATCAGAGATCTGCCTCCCCCAAAAACAAAGAAAGACGTGATGAGTCTTTTGGGCAGGTTGAAACTACATCAGTCGGTTTATTGCCCAGCTGACAAGCACGTGTGAGCCCATATTCAAGTTGTTAAGGAAAGATGCGGCGATTAAGTGGACAACTGAGTGTCAAGAAGCCTTTGATAAAGTCAAAGAATATCTTTCGAATCCCCCGGTCTTGGTCCATCCGGAACCAGGAAGGCCACTTTTCTTGTATCTGACAGTCTTGGAGAACTCTTTCGGCTACGTCCTCGGGCAACACGACGTAACCGGAAAGAAGGAGCAAACAATCTACTACTTGAGCAAGAAATTCACCGGCTACAAGGCCAAATACACTCTGCTGAAAAGGACATGTTGCGCTCTCACATGGGTTGCTCAAAAGCTAAGACATTATCTCCAAGCCCACACTACATTCCTCATAAGCAGGTTGGATCCTTTGAAGTATATATTTCAGAAAACAATGCCTACTGGGAGACTGGCTAAATGGCAAATTTTGCCTACGGAATTCGACATAGTTTATGTCACTCGCACGGCAATGAAAGCTCAGGCGTTAGCAGATCATTTGGCCGGAAATCCGGTCGATGAGGAATACCAGCCATTGGATACCTACTTTCCAGATGAAGAGGTAAACACCATAGAAGTGATCTCGGAGGAAGCTCATGTTTGGAAGATGTTCTTTGACGGAGCCGTGAACGCCAAGGGTGTAGGGATTGGGGCAATATTGATCTCGCCTTCCGGTCAGCATTATCCTGCCACAGCTAGACTTCGTTTCTTTTGCACAAATAATACAGCTGAGTATGAGGCCTGCATTATGGGCATGCATATGGCAATCGATCAGGATGTCGAAGACTTACTGATTATGGGAGACTCTGACCTGATCATCCGGCAAGCTCAAGGCGAATGGGAAACTCGGGATGTCAAACTTATCCCATACCGACAACATGTGGAGGACCTCAGCAAGCGCTTCACATCAATAGAATTCAGGTACATTCCGAGGTGTCACAATGAACTGGCAGATGCACTTGCTACTTTGGCTTCAATGCTACCATACCCTGGCAACGCCCACGTCGATCCTTTGGAAATCCAAATCAAGGAAAGACACGGTTACTGAAGTGTAATCGAGGCAGGATCAAGTACGCAGCCTTGGTACCATGACATCAAGAGGTTCCTGAAGACGCAGGAATACCCCGAGCACGCTACTGGAGATCAAAAGAGGACCATTAGGCGACATGCAAGTGGTTTCTTTTTGAGCGGTGAATTGTTATATAAGAGGACCCCGGACCTCAATCTTCTAAGATGTGTCGATATCGAGGAGGCAAGAAAGATCATGCACGAAGTGCACGCAGGTGTGTGCGGACCTCACATGAACGGGTATGTCTTAGCGAAGAAGATCCTTAGAGCAGGTTATTACTGGATGACCATGGAAAAGGATTGTTTTAGCTTCGTTCGGAAATGTCATCAGTGTCAGGTGCACGGTGATTTGATTC
The DNA here is from genome assembly GCF_000393655.2 of Nicotiana sylvestris. Lineage (NCBI taxonomy): Eukaryota > Viridiplantae > Streptophyta > Magnoliopsida > Solanales > Solanaceae > Nicotiana > Nicotiana sylvestris. The sequence continues at coordinate 70,115,655 of NC_091057.1, forward strand.
ATGCACCCCCCACGGAACTGCATCCCATGTCCTCACCTTGGCCATTTGTCGCTTGGGGCATGGACGTCATTGGACAAATTGAACCAAAGGCTTCGAATGGACACAGGTTTATACTGGTTGCCATCGATTACTTCACAAAATGGGTAGAAGTTGTCACTCTCAAGTCGGTCACTAAGAAAGCCGTGGTGGATTTTGTACACTCAAATCTTATATGTCGCTTCGGTATTCCTGCGACTATCATTACAGATAACGCAGCAAACTTGAACAGTCACTTGATGGGAGATGTATGCGAGCAATTCAAGATAACACATAGGAATTCCACTCCTTATCGGCCGAAAGCCAATGGTGCTGTGGAAGCTGCAAATAAAAACATCAAGAAGATTTTGAGGAAGACCATTCAAAGTTCCCGATAGTGGCATGAGCAGTTACCATTTGCATTATTGGGGTATCGCACTACGGTACGCACATCAGTAGGAGCGACTCCTTATCTTTTGGTCTATGGGACCGAGGCTGTAATACCGACAGAGGTGGAAATTCCTTCACTTCGAATCATTGTCGAAGCAGAAATCGAGGACAGCGAGTGGGTCAAGACTCGGTTAGAGCAATTGACGTTGATTGATGAAAAGCGAATGGCCGCAGTTTGTCACGGACAGTTATACCAACGAAGGATGGCCCGTGCTTACAACAAGAAAGTCCGACCCCGGAATTTCGAAGTAGGTCAGCTGGTACTAAGGCGTATTCTGCCGCATCATGAAGAAGCAAAAGGAAAGTTTGCCCCAAATTGGAAAGGCCCATACATCGTAAGGAAGATATTGCCGAGAGGAGCACTGTATTTGGGTGATATCGAAGGAAATGACCCCGACACAGCAGTAAATGCAGATGCAGTCAAGAGATACTACGTCTAGATCATACTCCAAGTGGTCCTGACACATTTGAAAATGGCGAAGGTTTTATCCCCCACTACTCCCAAACACTACCCAATCCTCTCTACAAAAAGAAAAAAAGAAAAAAAAAAAAAAAATTTTGATTGAGGCCTGAACTACGTTTGACTTGATTCCGAAAGGATACGTAGGCAGCCTCTCCTTGAGGTTCAGTCACACCAACAATAAAATCCCATCCACCCTGAAATTGAAACCGGGGCACGTCAAGCACTTGAGAAGTTTAGTATCAGCTACCTCTCTTTACCAAGTACAAGCCTTCAAATCAATTACCAAAGATAGTGGGAAACCAATAAGCATCACAAATGGAAACCGGCACACCCTGAGTTGAGAGAAATAAAATGAGAGAGTCTCGGCGGTGAAAACCTTCGGGCACCACGAGGCGACGGGAGTAGAGAAACCAAAATGAGAGAGCTTGTTTAGTAAAAACTCGCAAAGAGTGCTATCAAGCGATGACAGGAAGAGAAATGAGAGAGGTCAGCCAGCGAAAACCCGCAAAGGGCGCTGTTGGCCGAAAAGAATGACGCCACCCCAAGAAAGTTTCGGCAGAATGCCACCAGTTTGGAATCACAGATCCGTTCTGGTTCAGGAAAACGCAAGCTCTTAGAAGGTCAGACGTCCAGTCCAAAGAGCATGTCATGTCATTTAAAGCCAGCGTTATCTTCCTCAGATAAGTTTTTCTCGTCTCGAAAAGGGTATTCCTTTTCTGATTTGTTTTCCCCTTTCTTTATTTCTTTTCGAATCCCTTTTGCATTTTAACCCCGAGTTCAGGACACACCGGAAAGGACAGGTGGCATGGTTTGTTTGCACGGAATCCCGTATCATGAAGGAAAGCGCCTCATCTCATTGGTATGATTGCCCAAGCATGATGAATCATGACGTTTGATGGTGTTTCAGGGTAAAGAGGAAAAAGGGAAATCTTCCCCAGCAAGTCCGCCCCGTACAAATCCACACAGAGTCTCTCCTATTGTACAATCTCCCACAGAGTCTCCCCAATATAAAAAAAAATAAAAATAATAATAAAATAAAAAAAAAATAAAAAAAATGGAATCTCCCCAGCACATCCCAGCGAGTCCTTTTGTAAAAATTCCCCAACAAGATTACCCCAACAAATCATAGAAATCCCGCTTTGAAATAAATCCCCAGCATGCCCCATTGTACAAAAATCCATACAAAGAATCCACTTTGTAAATATTCCCCACAGAGCTTCCTTTTCGTACAAATTCCCACAAAATACCTCCAATAAAATCCCCGTTGAGAACCTCCAAGCAAAACGAGACACACAAAAAAAGAAAAAAAAAAAAAGAGAGAGCCTTACGAAGCAAGTCATCACAGAATCCGGAAATACAAGCCTGAGAAGTCTAAAGGTTTCGCCATTCGAATCGAATCAATGGCGGGACTTCGCAACAGAAATAGAGACGCAACAAAGCAATTGGGAACAATCAAGGTCACCGAACCGACCGTCATTTCCGAACTAACAATTGTTCTTTGTCTGAAAAGTTGAAACAAGTATAATCCAAGACAACCGTGCAAGAAGCAGGTGTCGCCCAAAGAAGAAGGTACACGGGTACAAGAAACATTTTGGCAATAAGGAATTCACTCAAAAGGTAAGTTCCCGCAAAACTCCCTTTTATCTTCTATTAAAACAAGAAAATAAACACTAAACTGAATTTTCCTTTTAGTCAGCATTAGGGTTTTAAACCCTAAACTGAACTTTTTCTTCCAGCCAGCATTAGGGTTTTAAACCCTAAACTGAGCTTTTTCATGCAATCAGCATTAGGGTTTTAAACCCTAAACTGAATTTTCCTTTTAGTCAGCATTAGGGTTTTAAACCCTAAACTGAACTTTTTCTTCCAGCCAGCATTAGGGTTTTAAACCCTAAACTGAGCTTTTTCATGCAATCAGCATTAGGGTTTTAAACCCTAAACTGAATTTTCCTTTTAGTCAGCATTAGGGTTTTAAACCCTAAACTGAACTTTTTCCTTTCAGCCAGCATTAGGGTTTTAAACCCTAAACTGAGCTTTTCCATGCAATCAGCATTAGGGTTTTAAACCCTAAACTGAATTTTCCTTTTAGTCAGCATTAGGGTTTTAAACCCTAAACTGAACTTTTTCCTTTCAATCAGCATTAGGGTTTTAAACCCTAAACTGAATTTTCCTTTAGTCAGCATTAGGGTTTTAAACCCTAAACTGAACTTTTTCCTTTCAGCCAGCATTAGGGTTTTAAACCCTAAACTGAGCTTTTCCATGCAATCAGCGTTAGGGTTTTAAACCCTAAACTGAATTTTCCTTTTAGTCAGCATTAGGGTTTTAAACCCTAAACTGAACTTTTTCCTTTTAGTCAGCATTAGGGTTTTAAACCCTAAACTGAACTTTTTCCTTTCAGCCAGCATTAGGGTTTTAAACCCTAAACTGAGCTTTTCCATGCAATCAGCGTTAGGGTTTTAAACCCTAAACTAAATTTTCCTTTTAGTCAGCATTAAGGTTTTAAACCCTAAACTAAACTTTTTCCTTTCAGCCAGCATTAGGGTTTTAAACCCTAAACTGAGCTTTTCCATGCAATCAGCATTAGGGTTTTAAACCCTAAACTGAATTTTCCTTTAGTCAACATTAGGGTTTTAAATCGTAAACTGAACTTTTTCCTTTCAGCCAACATTAGGGTTTTAAACCCTAAACTGAGCTTTTCCATGCAATCAGCGTTAAGGTTTTAAACCCTAAACTGAATTTTCCTTTTAGTCAGCATTAGGGTTTTAAACCCTAAACTGAACTTTTTCCTTTCAGTCAGCATTAGGGTTTTAAACCCTAAACTGAGCTTTTCCATGCAATCAGCATTAGGGTTTTAAACCCTAAACTGAATTTTCCTTTAGTCAGCATTAGGGTTTTAAATCCTAAACTGAACTTTTTCCTTTCAGCCAGCATTAGGGTTTTAAACCCTAAACTGAGCTTTTCCATGCAATCAGCGTTAGGGTTTTAAACCCTAAACTGAATTTTCCTTTTAGTCAGCATTAGGGTTTTAAACCCTAAACTGAACTTTTTCCTTTCAGCCAGCATTAGGGTTTTAAACCCCTAAACTGAGCTTTTCCATGCAATCAGCATTAGGGTTTTAAACCCTAAACTGAATTTTCCTTTAGTCAGCATTAGGGTTTTAAACCCTAAACTGAACTTTTTCCTTTCAGCCAGCATTAGGGTTTTAAACCCCTAAACTGAGCTTTTCCATGCAATCAGCATTATGCTTTTAAACCCTAAACTGAATTCTCCTTTAGTCAGCATTAGGGTTTTAAACCCTAAACTGAACTTTTTCCTTTCAGTCAGCATTAGGGTTTTAAACCCTAAACTGAGCTTTTCCATGCAATCAGCATTAGGGTTTTAAACCCTAAACTGAATTTTCCTTTTAGTCAGCATTAGGGTTTTAAACCCTAAACTGAATTTTCCTTTTAGTCAGCATTAGGGTTTTAAACCCCAAACTGAACTTTTTCCTTTCAGTCAGCATTAGGGTTTTAAACCCTGAATTGAGCTTTTCCATGCTATCAGCATTAGGGTTTTAAACCCTAAAACTGAATTCTTCCTTTGTTCGGCGTTAGGGTTTTAAACCCTAAACTGAACCTTTCCCCAGCTAGTCGGTATTAGGGCTCCAACCCCGAACTGATCATGCATATCCTCTTTCATCAATTTTATGAACGTCCTGGCGAATAATTAACGAGATTTTCCTAGTGAAACTGGGGCAGAAAATTTCGTTCGTTTGTTTTCTCCCGCAGGTCTGACCTCGAGCCACATGGATCGAAATGACCCACGAGATGAGTCCCAATTCGGAATCAAAGAAGAAAAAAAAGAGATGTCCCAAGATTCGGAGTAAATGGAAGGCGGATTGACTCCAACATTTGATTAAGGTCCTGAACCCTGCCAATCGCGTCTCACTCAGTATCCCAGAGATTAAACAGGTCGCCGCAACTCGCAAGCATCAAGATTCAGATCGGAGTCTATAAGCAGAATCAGCTAAGACCCAAGATCAAGTCGTAAAAGAATCATAGATAGGAATCTTGTAACTAGCAGTTGACATACATATAAGTAGTTAGCTCAGTTTCCAATTTTCATTTGGTTGTAATAAGGCGGTCAGTGACGCAGCAGTGACAACAGCGACAGCAGTAGCAGCAAGCATTGCAATCCCATGGTAGTCCCAGCTACCAAAACTTCTCGAACTACATTGACCTGATTCCTTTTTAGCCCAGGATATGTAGGAAATCTTTGAAGCAAGATTCGGTCAGATCTTTCAAAAAACATGCTTCATACGGAGTGGTCCATAGGCAAAAATCGCTCATACACGCTCACTTTATCTTTGCACGAAAACTCTTCGTGTTTCCGAACAAAGAGGGGCAACTGTGAGCACGTGATTTTTGTTTCGCACGACAATCGCTCCAAAAGAAATAAAAAATAATAATTGGCCCTGCTGTACAATTTTCGGATTTCTGTGCGGCACTTTGTTGATTTATTTGTGACTTTTGCCCATTTTTATTTTTTCTTATTTATTTATTTAAAATACAAAATGTGTGTGTCAGGCGTAATTCGAACCGTAATCCGGTCGTTAAAAAAAAAAGAAAATCATAAATAGGCATCTTCGTCCGTGATTTTGATTTGTTTGATTTTACCTGTTTTGAAATATTTTAGTGTGTGTGAATAATTGTATTGAGTGTGAATTTAATTTTTAATTTGATTTTTTGCTTAGTTTTGTTTTTGAAATAAAAAAAAAGAAATAAAAAAAAAAGAAATAATCTTCTTCCGGATTGGGCCAATTTATTAAAATTGGCCCAAAACAAACAACACCCAAACCAGGCCTGCCCGGTCCAAGTCCAGCTGATGCCTAGAGAGTCCAAACGACGTCGTTTCAATCCAGTGTGGTCTGGGCCGTTGATCTCAGATTGATCAACGACCAAGATCACATTTCCCATACCCAAGAACAAAACCCGACCTGTTCCACCCAGACCAACCCAAACCCCCATTAGTTGAAACGACACCGTTTCCCCTAAGCCCTTAGATCCAAGCCATTGATTTCAGTTGATCCAACGACTGAGATTAACCCGCCCATTCCATATATAAACCCTTTAACCTTACCCTGCCCCCCCATCCGACACCCCAGCCTCCGTCTTCAACCTCATCCCCATCAAACCCTAGAGCCGCCCCTGTATCCCGCACCATGAAAACCGGCGGCATGAATGCCGGTGACCTTCACCTTAACACCATAGAACCCCCTCACCACCCTGAACATAGACCTGTTGACCGCTTAGTTCGAATCATCCCCTAGGTCCTCGAATCTTCATTTGAAGATTCGAGTCAAAACTCGGTTTACACCAACCAACCCCAGCTTCACACCAGATACTCCCCAGACCCCCCTCGTGACCAAACCATACTTGGTTTGGTCCGAATCTGACCAGGGAGGCATGAATCCCTTTTGCATTTTAACCCCGAGTTCAGGACACACCGGAAAGGACAGGTGGCATGGTTTGTTTGCACGGAATCCCGTATCATGAAGGAAAGCGCCTCATCTCATTGGTATGATTGCCCAAGCATGATGAATCATGACGTTTGATGGTGTTTCAGGGTAAAGAGGAAAAAGGGAAATCTTCCCCAGCAAGTCCGCCCCGTACAAATCCACACAGAGTCTCTCCTATTGTACAATCTCCCACAGAGTCTCCCCAATATAAAAAAAAATAAAAATAATAATAAAATAAAAAAATAAAAAAAATGGAATCTCCCCAGCACATCCCAGCGAGTCCTTTTGTAAAAATTCCCCAACAAGATTACCCCAACAAATCATAGAAATCCCGCTTTGAAATAAATCCCCAGCATGCCCCATTGTACAAAAATCCATACAAAGAATCCACTTTGTAAATATTCCCCACAGAGCTTCCTTTTCGTACAAATTCCCACAAAATACCTCCAATAAAATCCCCGTTGAGAACCTCCAAGCAAAACGAGACACACAAAAAAAAAAAAAAAAAAAAAAGAGAGAGCCTTACGAAGCAAGTCATCACAGAATCCGGAAATACAAGCCTGAGAAGTCTAAAGGTTTCGCCATTCGAATCGAATCAATGGCGGGACTTCGCAACAGAAATAGAGACGCAACAAAGCAATTGGGAACGATCAAGGTCACCGAACCGACCGTCATTTCCGAACTAACAATTGTTCTTTGTCTGAAAAGTTGAAACAGGTATAATCCAAGACAACCGTGCAAGAAGCAGGTGTCGCCCAAAGAAGAAGGTACACGGGTACAAGAAACATTTTGGCAATAAGGAATTCACTCAAAAGGTAAGTTCCCGCAAAACTCCCTTTTATCTTCTATTAAAACAAGAAAATAAACACTAAACTGAATTTTCCTTTTAGTCAGCATTAGGGTTTTAAACCCTAAACTGAACTTTTTCTTCCAGCCAGCATTAGGGTTTTAAACCCTAAACTGAGCTTTTTCATGCAATCAGCATTAGGGTTTTAAACCCTAAACTGAATTTTCCTTTTAGTCAGCATTAGGGTTTTAAACCCTAAACTGAACTTTTTCTTCCAGCCAGCATTAGGGTTTTAAACCCTAAACTGAGCTTTTTCATGCAATCAGCATTAGGGTTTTAAACCCTAAACTGAATTTTCCTTTTAGTCAGCATTAGGGTTTTAAACCCTAAACTGAACTTTTTCCTTTCAGCCAGCATTAGGGTTTTAAACCCTAAACTGAGCTTTTCCATGCAATCAGCATTAGGGTTTTAAACCCTAAACTGAATTTTCCTTTTAGTCAGCATTAGGGTTTTAAACCCTAAACTGAACTTTTTCCTTTCAATCAGCATTAGGGTTTTAAACCCTAAACTGAATTTTCCTTTAGTCAGCATTAGGGTTTTAAACCCTAAACTGAACTTTTTCCTTTCAGCCAGCATTAGGGTTTTAAACCCTAAACTGAGCTTTTCCATGCAATCAGCGTTAGGGTTTTAAACCCTAAACTGAATTTTCCTTTTAGTCAGCATTAGGGTTTTAAACCCTAAACTGAACTTTTTCCTTTTAGTCAGCATTAGGGTTTTAAACCCTAAACTGAACTTTTTCCTTTCAGCCAGCATTAGGGTTTTAAACCCTAAACTGAGCTTTTCCATGCAATCAGCGTTAGGGTTTTAAACCCTAAACTAAATTTTCCTTTTAGTCAGCATTAAGGTTTTAAACCCTAAACTAAACTTTTTCCTTTCAGCCAGCATTAGGGTTTTAAACCCTAAACTGAGCTTTTCCATGCAATCAGCATTAGGGTTTTAAACCCTAAACTGAATTTTCCTTTAGTCAACATTAGGGTTTTAAATCGTAAACTGAACTTTTTCCTTTCAGCCAACATTAGGGTTTTAAACCCTAAACTGAGCTTTTCCATGCAATCAGCGTTAAGGTTTTAAACCCTAAACTGAATTTTCCTTTTAGTCAGCATTAGGGTTTTAAACCCTAAACTGAACTTTTTCCTTTCAGCCAGCATTAGGGTTTTAAACCCCTAAACTGAGCTTTTCCATGCAATCAGCATTAGGGTTTTAAACCCTAAACTGAATTTTCCTTTAGTCAGCATTAGGGTTTTAAACCCTAAACTTAACTTTTTCCTTTCAGCCAGCATTAGGGTTTTAAACCCCTAAACTGAGCTTTTCCATGCAATCAGCATTAGGGTTTTAAACCCTAAAACTGAATTCTTCCTTTGTTCGGCGTTAGGGTTTTAAACCCTAAACTGAACCTTTTCCTTTCAGCCAGCATTAGGGTTTTAAACCCCTAAACTGAGCTTTTCCATGCAATCAGCATTAGGGTTTTAAACCCTAAACTGAATTCTCCTTTAGTCAGCATTAGGGTTTTAAACCCTAAACTGAACTTTTTCCTTTCAGTCAGCATTAGGGTTTTAAACCCTAAACTGAGCTTTTCCATGCAATCAGCATTAGGGTTTTAAACCCTAAACTGAATTTTCCTTTTAGTCAGCATTAGGGTTTTAAACCCTAAACTGAATTTTCCTTTTAGTCAGCATTAGGGTTTTAAACCCCAAACTGAACTTTTTCCTTTCAGTCAGCATTAGGGTTTTAAACCCTGAATTGAGCTTTTCCATGCTATCAGCATTAGGGTTTTAAACCCTAAAACTGAATTCTTCCTTTGTTCGGCGTTAGGGTTTTAAACCCTAAACTGAACCTTTCCCCAGCTAGTCGGTATTAGGGCTCCAACCCCGAACTGATCATGCATATCCTCTTTCATCAATTTTATGAACGTCCTGGCGAATAATTAACGAGATTTTCCTAGTGAAACTGGGGCAGAAAATTTCGTTCGTTTGTTTTCTCCCGCAGGTCTGACCTCGAGCCACATGGATCGAAATGACCCACGAGATGAGTCCCAATTCGGAATCAAAGAAGAAAAAAAAGAGATGTCCCAAGATTCGGAGTAAATGGAAGGCGGATTGACTCCAACATTTGATTAAGGTCCTGAACCCTGCCAATCGCGTCTCACTCAGTATCCCAGAGATTAAACAGGTCGCCGCAACTCGCAAGCATCAAGATTCAGATCGGAGTCTATAAGCAGAATCAGCTAAGACCCAAGATCAAGTCGTAAAAGAATCATAGATAGGAATCTTGTAACTAGCAGTTGACATACATATAAGTAGTTAGCTCAGTTTCCAATTTTCATTTGGTTGTAATAAGGCGGTCAGTGACGCAGCAGTGACAACAGCGACAGCAGTAGCAGCAAGCATTGCAATCCCATGGTAGTCCCAGCTACCAAAACTTCTCGAACTACATTGACCTGATTCCTTTTTAGCCCAGGATATGTAGGAAATCTTTGAAGCAAGATTCGGTCAGATCTTTCAAAAAACATGCTTCATACGGAGTGGTCCATAGGCAAAAATCGCTCATACACGCTCACTTTATCTTTGCACGAAAACTCTTCGTGTTTCCGAACAAAGAGGGGCAACTGTGAGCACGTGATTTTTGTTTCGCACGACAATCGCTCCAAAAGAAATAAAAAATAATAATTGGCCCTGCTGTACAATTTTCGGATTTCTGTGCGGCACTTTGTTGATTTATTTGTGACTTTTGCCCATTTTTATTTTTTCTTATTTATTTATTTAAAATACAAAATGTGTGTGTCAGGCGTAATTCGAACCGTAATCCGGTCGTTAAAAAAAAAAGAAAATCATAAATAGGCATCTTCGTCCGTGATTTTGATTTGTTTGATTTTACCTGTTTTGAAATATTTTAGTGTGTGTGAATAATTGTATTGAGTGTGAATTTAATTTTTAATTTGATTTTTTGCTTAGTTTTGTTTTTGAAATAAAAAAAAAGAAATAAAAGAAAAAGAAATAATCTTCTTCCGGATTGGGCCAATTTATTAAAATTGGCCCAAAACAAACAACACCCAAACCAGGCCTGCCCGGTCCAAGTCCAGCTGATGCCTAGAGAGTCCAAACGACGTCGTTTCAATCCAGTGTGGTCTGGGCCGTTGATCTCAGATTGATCAACGACCAAGATCACATTTCCCATACCCAAGAACAAAACCCGACCCGTTCCACCCAGACCAACCCAAACCCCCATTAGTTGAAACGACACCGTTTCCCCTAAGCCCTTAGATCCAAGCCATTGATTTCAGTTGATCCAACGACTGAGATTAACCCGCCCATTCCATATATAAACCCTTTAACCTTACCCTGCCCCCCCATCCGACACCCCAGCCTCCGTCTTCAACCTCATCCCCATCAAACCCTAGAGCCGCCCCTGTATCCCGCACCATGAAAACCGGCGGCATGAATGCCGGTGACCTTCACCTTAACACCATAGAACCCCCTCACCACCCTGAACATAGACCTGTTGACCGCTTAGTTCGAATCATCCCCTAGGTCCTCGAATCTTCATTTGAAGATTCGAGTCAAAACTCGGTTTACACCAACCAACCCCAGCTTCACACCAGATACTCCCCAGACCCCCCTCGTGACCAAACCATACTTGGTTTGGTCCGAATCTGACCAGGGAGGCATGAATCCCTTTTGCATTTTAACCCCGAGTTCAGGACACACCGGAAAGGACAGGTGGCATGGTTTGTTTGCACGGAATCCCGTATCATGAAGGAAAGCGCCTCATCTCATTGGTATGATTGCCCAAGCATGATGAATCATGACGTTTGATGGTGTTTCAGGGTAAAGAGGAAAAAGGGAAATCTTCCCCAGCAAGTCCGCCCCGTACAAATCCACACAGAGTCTCTCCTATTGTACAATCTCCCACAGAGTCTCCCCAATATAAAAAAAAATAAAAATAATAATAAAATAAAAAAATAAAAAAAATGGAATCTCCCCAGCACATCCCAGCGAGTCCTTTTGTAAAAATTCCCCAACAAGATTACCCCAACAAATCATAGAAATCCCGCTTTGAAATAAATCCCCAGCATGCCCCATTGTACAAAAATCCATACAAAGAATCCACTTTGTAAATATTCCCCACAGAGCTTCCTTTTCGTACAAATTCCCACAAAATACCTCCAATAAAATCCCCGTTGAGAACCTCCAAGCAAAACGAGACACACAAAAAAAGAAAAAAAAAAAAAGAGAGAGCCTTACGAAGCAAGTCATCACAGAATCCGGAAATACAAGCCTGAGAAGTCTAAAGGTTTCGCCATTCGAATCGAATCAATGGCGGGACTTCGCAACAGAAATAGAGACGCAACAAAGCAATTGGGAACGATCAAGGTCACCGAACCGACCGTCATTTCCGAACTAACAATTGTTCTTTGTCTGAAAAGTTGAAACAGGTATAATCCAAGACAACCGTGCAAGAAGCAGGTGTCGCCCAAAGAAGAAGGTACACGGGTACAAGAAACATTTTGGCAATAAGGAATTCACTCAAAAGGTAAGTTCCCGCAAAACTCCCTTTTATCTTCTATTAAAACAAGAAAATAAACACTAAACTGAATTTTCCTTTTAGTCAGCATTAGGGTTTTAAACCCTAAACTGAACTTTTTCTTCCAGCCAGCATTAGGGTTTTAAACCCTAAACTGAGCTTTTTCATGCAATCAGCATTAGGGTTTTAAACCCTAAACTGAATTTTCCTTTTAGTCAGCATTAGGGTTTTAAACCCTAAACTGAACTTTTTCTTCCAGCCAGCATTAGGGTTTTAAACCCTAAACTGAGCTTTTTCATGCAATCAGCATTAGGGTTTTAAACCCTAAACTGAATTTTCCTTTTAGTCAGCATTAGGGTTTTAAACCCTAAACTGAACTTTTTCCTTTCAGCCAGCATTAGGGTTTTAAACCCTAAACTGAGCTTTTCCATGCAATCAGCATTAGGGTTTTAAACCCTAAACTGAATTTTCCTTTTAGTCAGCATTAGGGTTTTAAACCCTAAACTGAACTTTTTCCTTTCAATCAGCATTAGGGTTTTAAACCCTAAACTGAATTTTCCTTTAGTCAGCATTAGGGTTTTAAACCCTAAACTGAACTTTTTCCTTTCAGCCAGCATTAGGGTTTTAAACCCTAAACTGAGCTTTTCCATGCAATCAGCGTTAGGGTTTTAAACCCTAAACTGAATTTTCCTTTTAGTCAGCATTAGGGTTTTAAACCCTAAACTGAACTTTTTCCTTTTAGTCAGCATTAGGGTTTTAAACCCTAAACTGAACTTTTTCCTTTCAGCCAGCATTAGGGTTTTAAACCCTAAACTGAGCTTTTCCATGCAATCAGCGTTAGGGTTTTAAACCCTAAACTAAATTTTCCTTTTAGTCAGCATTAAGGTTTTAAACCCTAAACTAAACTTTTTCCTTTCAGCCAGCATTAGGGTTTTAAACCCTAAACTGAGCTTTTCCATGCAATCAGCATTAGGGTTTTAAACCCTAAACTGAATTTTCCTTTAGTCAACATTAGGGTTTTAAATCGTAAACTGAACTTTTTCCTTTCAGCCAACATTAGGGTTTTAAACCCTAAACTGAGCTTTTCCATGCAATCAGCGTTAAGGTTTTAAACCCTAAACTGAATTTTCCTTTTAGTCAGCATTAGGGTTTTAAACCCTAAACTGAACTTTTTCCTTTCAGCCAGCATTAGGGTTTTAAACCCCTAAACTGAGCTTTTCCATGCAATCAGCATTAGGGTTTTAAACCCTAAACTGAATTTTCCTTTAGTCAGCATTAGGGTTTTAAACCCTAAACTGAACCTTTTCCTTTCAGCCAGCATTAGGGTTTTAAACCCTAAACTGAGCTTTTCCATGCAATCAGCGTTAGGGTTTTAAACCCTAAACTAAATTTTCCTTTTAGTCAGCATTAAGGTTTTAAACCCTAAACTAAACTTTTTCCTTTCAGCCAGCATTAGGGTTTTAAACCCTAAACTGAGCTTTTCCATGCAATCAGCATTAGGGTTTTAAACCCTAAACTGAATTTTCCTTTAGTCAACATTAGGGTTTTAAATCGTAAACTGAACTTTTTCCTTTCAGCCAACATTAGGGTTTTAAACCCTAAACTGAGCTTTTCCATGCAATCAGCGTTAAGGTTTTAAACCCTAAACTGAATTTTCCTTTTAGTCAGCATTAGGGTTTTAAACCCTAAACTGAACTTTTTCCTTTCAGTCAGCATTAGGGTTTTAAACCCTAAACTGAGCTTTTCCATGCAATCAGCATTAGGGTTTTAAACCCTAAACTGAATTTTCCTTTAGTCAGCATTAGGGTTTTAAATCCTAAACTGAACTTTTTCCTTTCAGCCAGCATTAGGGTTTTAAACCCTAAACTGAGCTTTTCCATGCAATCAGCGTTAGGGTTTTAAACCCTAAACTGAATTTTCCTTTTAGTCAGCATTAGGGTTTTAAACCCTAAACTGAACTTTTTCCTTTCAGCCAGCATTAGGGTTTTAAACCCCTAAACTGAGCTTTTCCATGCAATCAGCATTAGGGTTTTAAACCCTAAACTGAATTTTCCTTTAGTCAGCATTAGGGTTTTAAACCCTAAACTGAACTTTTTCCTTTCAGCCAGCATTAGGGTTTTAAACCCCTAAACTGAGCTTTTCCATGCAATCAGCATTATGCTTTTAAACCCTAAACTGAATTCTCCTTTAGTCAGCATTAGGGTTTTAAACCCTAAACTGAACTTTTTCCTTTCAGTCAGCATTAGGGTTTTAAACCCTAAACTGAGCTTTTCCATGCAATCAGCATTAGGGTTTTAAACCCTAAACTGAATTTTCCTTTTAGTCAGCATTAGGGTTTTAAACCCTAAACTGAATTTTCCTTTTAGTCAGCATTAGGGTTTTAAACCCCAAACTGAACTTTTTCCTTTCAGTCAGCATTAGGGTTTTAAACCCTGAATTGAGCTTTTCCATGCTATCAGCATTAGGGTTTTAAACCCTAAAACTGAATTCTTCCTTTGTTCGGCGTTAGGGTTTTAAACCCTAAACTGAACCTTTCCCCAGCTAGTCGGTATTAGGGCTCCAACCCCGAACTGATCATGCATATCCTCTTTCATCAATTTTATGAACGTCCTGGCGAATAATTAACGAGATTTTCCTAGTGAAACTGGGGCAGAAAATTTCGTTCGTTTGTTTTCTCCCGCAGGTCTGACCTCGAGCCACATGGATCGAAATGACCCACGAGATGAGTCCCAATTCGGAATCAAAGAAGAAAAAAAAGAGATGTCCCAAGATTCGGAGTAAATGGAAGGCGGATTGACTCCAACATTTGATTAAGGTCCTGAACCCTGCCAATCGCGTCTCACTCAGTATCCCAGAGATTAAACAGGTCGCCGCAACTCGCAAGCATCAAGATTCAGATCGGAGTCTATAAGCAGAATCAGCTAAGACCCAAGATCAAGTCGTAAAAGAATCATAGATAGGAATCTTGTAACTAGCAGTTGACATACATATAAGTAGTTAGCTCAGTTTCCAATTTTCATTTGGTTGTAATAAGGCGGTCAGTGACGCAGCAGTGACAACAGCGACAGCAGTAGCAGCAAGCATTGCAATCCCATGGTAGTCCCAGCTACCAAAACTTCTCGAACTACATTGACCTGATTCCTTTTTAGCCCAGGATATGTAGGAAATCTTTGAAGCAAGATTCGGTCAGATCTTTCAAAAAACATGCTTCATACGGAGTGGTCCATAGGCAAAAATCGCTCATACACGCTCACTTTATCTTTGCACGAAAACTCTTCGTGTTTCCGAACAAAGAGGGGCAACTGTGAGCACGTGATTTTTGTTTCGCACGACAATCGCTCCAAAAGAAATAAAAAATAATAATTGGCCCTGCTGTACAATTTTCGGATTTCTGTGCGGCACTTTGTTGATTTATTTGTGACTTTTGCCCATTTTTATTTTTTCTTATTTATTTATTTAAAATACAAAATGTGTGTGTCAGGCGTAATTCGAACCGTAATCCGGTCGTTAAAAAAAAAAGAAAATCATAAATAGGCATCTTCGTCCGTGATTTTGATTTGTTTGATTTTACCTGTTTTGAAATATTTTAGTGTGTGTGAATAATTGTATTGAGTGTGAATTTAATTTTTAATTTGATTTTTTGCTTAGTTTTGTTTTTGAAATAAAAAAAAAGAAATAAAAGAAAAAGAAATAATCTTCTTCCGGATTGGGCCAATTTATTAAAATTGGCCCAAAACAAACAACACCCAAACCAGGCCTGCCCGGTCCAAGTCCAGCTGATGCCTAGAGAGTCCAAACGACGTCGTTTCAATCCAGTGTGGTCTGGGCCGTTGATCTCAGATTGATCAACGACCAAGATCACATTTCCCATACCCAAGAACAAAACCCGACCCGTTCCACCCAGACCAACCCAAACCCCCATTAGTTGAAACGACACCGTTTCCCCTAAGCCCTTAGATCCAAGCCATTGATTTCAGTTGATCCAACGACTGAGATTAACCCGCCCATTCCATATATAAACCCTTTAACCTTACCCTGCCCCCCCATCCGACACCCCAGCCTCCGTCTTCAACCTCATCCCCATCAAACCCTAGAGCCGCCCCTGTATCCCGCACCATGAAAACCGGCGGCATGAATGCCGGTGACCTTCACCTTAACACCATAGAACCCCCTCACCACCCTGAACATAGACCTGTTGACCGCTTAGTTCGAATCATCCCCTAGGTCCTCGAATCTTCATTTGAAGATTCGAGTCAAAACTCGGTTTACACCAACCAACCCCAGCTTCACACCAGATACTCCCCAGACCCCCTCGTGACCAAACCATACTTGGTTTGGTCCGAATCTGACCAGGGAGGCATGAATCCCAGATCTGAGTTTTGGAAATTTTGTAGTTCTTCGTCACTGGTTCAACCAAAGAGATTAAGGTCTAATGGACTTTAACCAAAGTGTTTCTCATCTGAGAAACACTTCGATTAAAGTCCGTTCAGCCTTAAGAAAGGTCTGTCCAAATCCGATTTCAAACTTTTGATTTTTTTGAGTTTTAAGGTGAGTTTGCTTTCTGTCCTTTACTTGTTTTAGTCCGTGTGATTTGTTTTAAAAGTCTGTTCATATTTGTTTTAATTTTATCAACTTTTGTTTGTCCACTTTACCTGAACCTCTGTGTTTGTCTGAATCCCCCTCCTATTCTGATAAGGCATATGTATCTGTTGTGCAATTAGTTTGAATTTCAAATTTGTACTGATTAACTGATTCCTCGAAGTACAGTTCTGTTTAATCAGTATAAGTCGAGTCATGTGTCCTATACTTTTGAATGTCTGATTTTTGACTACGATTGTGTATGTTAATGCTAATATAGTTGAGTCGACATGTGTCGTCAATTAGTTTCAACTGTCCGAACAATAACAAATCGACTTACTTCTGCTAAGCATTTGTTGAATCAATTAAGAACCAGTTTTGTTTACTTATAGCTGTTGATTTGGATCAGTAATGTAAAAAGGATGTTTGGTTTAAATGCTGAATTGGAGGGCATGTGCACTCGTGCACAGCATGTGCATTGGTGCACCTCATGTGCTTTTGTGCACAACCTGTGGCCTGCATAAAGGTCTTTGTTAAGTTTTAAATAATTTGACAGCATATGCTGTCAGATAGATTCTACTGCCCATACCTTGCTTTAGTTTAAAAGTATTAAACCTTTTAAAAGTTAAGTCTACCAGGGAATGTTGATGGGGGTTAATACTTAAATAACTAATTGGAATCTTAAAATGAAAAAGGGCACATGGGAGGGGTACTGTGATATTCTAAACAGGCTGTTAAAAGGAGTAATGTGAAGGCTTATAAAGGGGGCACATTGAGAGATATAGAGAGGGAGATAGATATACAGAGGAGGGAGATACACACTGGACCTTGAGAGCTGAAAAACAAAAAACACACACACAGAGAAGAGGGCAAAAGAGAAAAGGATACCACCTGGTATTAAGGAGAGGGATACAGAGTTGGAGAGACACCTAAGAAAGGATTAGAGGTTAGAGAACCCTGAAAATTTATAGAAGAGAAATACATACACTGTGAGGATAGAAAAGAAAAAGAGAGAGTTGACAGAAATAGAAAGAGAGCAAGAAAGAGATAAAACAGATTAGGAAATCAGAAACTTGGTCTTGTTTGTCTGAAGCTCATCTATTGTCAATACGTTAGGCAGTGTTGCTTCTTCTAAATTTCAATCGAGATTGTTGTTAGTGTTTGTTGCATTTGGTATATTCCGGAATTGGATCGTCTGGAGTATTGTTGCCATCACACTGTGTGCTGTTTCATTTGGCTTTTTGCTTCTTCAACTCTAGTTCCACCTCGCAATAGAATCCTTTCTGTTGTGCTGTTCTGATTGCTGCTGCTATTCTGCTTACTGTTGCTGCTGCATTTCTGCCCTGCTGCTACTGCTAATTCTGTTTCATGCTGCTGCTGATTTCCCCATCTTCTTCTTCTTCTCCTTTGCATTTTC
Organism: Nicotiana sylvestris; assembly: GCF_000393655.2. Classification (NCBI taxonomy): domain Eukaryota; kingdom Viridiplantae; phylum Streptophyta; class Magnoliopsida; order Solanales; family Solanaceae; genus Nicotiana; species Nicotiana sylvestris. The sequence continues at coordinate 70,133,440 of NC_091057.1, forward strand.
AGTGTTTCCAGGTACACATTTCAAATCCAACTTTGGTGTTAACCGTAACAATTCAAAAGCATGAAATGAAAGGAGTTCTTGAAGAAGTTTTAGATATCTGTTTTGTAATGCTTGTGATATACTGACTCCAGTTGCATAAATTGATTAGTGTGATTCAGTAATGAAAGATTAGTTAGATAATACTCAATCAAGTTTAGCCCCTTGCATCTTAGTTTATAGTTGTTTGCTAGTACAAAATGTAACGATACAATACATAGAAGGCATGGAGAATTAGTATAGATTTTTGACTGGATTCCCGTTTAACTGAATGACATGCATAGAATAGAATATTTCCACCTTACACAAATGTTCCTTGTTCATTTTAGTTTTCTTTTATCATAACTCGCTAGGCAGCATATAGAAGCGCATTCACACCTCCGCAAGTAACGAGACATAGTGGTTAATTCCCTTAAATTCAGCTTCAATAAGTCTAGTTAAATTCAATTCAAGGAACGTTAGGACGCAAGTATAACATTGGGTCAATCTCGAACGTAATTTCTTTTGTCCGATTGAAATATGTTTCACAAGTTATGACATCCCTCCACTTTGTAAACAATTAATCTGTAATTGGTAAGAATCCGGATTAGGCAAAAGCATATAGTTTATATTAGCACGTCCCTTTTCTTTTAATTTTAGAGACAAACTTAATAGAAAGTATAGTCACTATAGGTTTATCCTTTAAAAATAATGAGACGAGCCTCGCCAAATAAAAATGCAAACTGCAGGGCCCTGAACAATTAATCATAATATTTAGAATTCAGGCTGGGCCGTTTAGTGAATCTCATGGCCTTCTCAAAAAATAATAACGCGTTAGACTCTTTAGGCGCGGCTTAATTAAATCATATTCTTAAATTCGGGTGCGCATTGATGTGACCCAAATCCAAATCTCAACGAAGTCAAAATGTGTTGACGATCACGGGCGCATTGATTGTGATGTGGTTCGAGATGCATTTTCACGACGTTGCAATTCTATAAAAATAAGTGATAATGATAAAAGCGGTTTAAACTTAATAAAAGCACGTAAGTGATAACATGTATTTAAATCAGATATGTAGCCATTATAACAATTTAAGCGACCGTGCTAGAACCACGGGATTCGAGGGTGCCTAACACCTTCCCTCGGGTCAACAGAATTCCTTACTTAGAATTTCTGGTTCGCAGACTTTATTTGGAAAAGTCGAAAATTTCCTCGATTTGGGATTCAAGATAAACCGGTGACTTGGGACACCAAAAACCAAACCTTTCCGAAGTGGCGACTCTGAATTAAATAAATAATCCCATTTCGAATATTGTCACTTAAATTGGAAAAACTCCACACGCGCATTTAACCCTTCGGGGCCGGGCGCGCAAAAAGGAGGTGTGACACCATCGAACGATGACGGGTTACTATTTTGATAAGTTCGAAATAGCAACCTTTAAGGCCAAGGGCCTTCGCCAACAAGAGAAGAGTTTGACCTCGATCGAAAGACGATGAGTTACTATTTCGATAAGTTAAAAGTAACACCCTTTAATGCAAATGGCCTTTGCCTAAAAGAGAAGAGTTCGACCTCGATCGAACGACGATGAGTTACTATATCGATAAGTTTGAATAACACCCTTTAAGGCCAAGGGACTTCTCCAAAAAGAGAAGAGTTCGACCTCGATCGAATGATGACGGGTTATTATTTCAACAAGTGCGAAATAACACCCTTTAAGGCCAAGGGCCTTCGCCAACAAGAGAAGAGTTCGACCTTGATCGAACGACGACAGGTTACTATTTCGATAAGTTTGAAATAACTCCCTTTAAGGCCAAGGGCCTTCGCCAACAAGAGAAGAATTTGACCTCGATTGAACGACGATGGGTTACTATTTAAATAAGTTCAAAATAACACCTTTTAAGGCCAATGGCCTTCACCAAAAAGAAGAGTTCGACCTCGACCGAACGACGACGGGTTAATATTTTGATAAGTTCGAAATAACACCCTTTAAGGCCAAGGCCTTCGCCAACAAGAGAAGAGTTCGACCTTGATCGAACGACGACATGTTACTATTTCGATAAGTTTGAAATAACTCCCTTTAAGGCCAAGGGCCTTCGCCAACAAGATAAGAATTTGACCTCGATTGAACGACGATGGGTTACTATTTAAATAAGTTCAAAATAACACCTTTTAAGGCCAATGGCCTTAACCAAAAAAGAAGAGTTCGACCTTGATCGAATGTTGACAAGTTACTATTTCGATAAGTTCAAAATAACACCCTTTAAGGCCAAGGGCCTTCAACAAAAAGAGAAGAGTTTGACCTCGATCGAACGGCGACGAGTTACTATTTCGATAAGTTCGAAATAACACCCTTTAAGGCAAAGGGCCTTCGCCATAAAGAGAAGAGTTCGACCTCGATCGAATGACGACTGGTTACTATTTTGACAAGTTTGAAATAACACCCTTTAAGGCTAAAGGCCTTTGACAAAAAACGAAGAGTTCGACCTTGATCGAACGATGATGGGTTACTATTTCGATAAGTTCAAAATAACACCCTTTAAGGCCAAGGGCCTTCGCCAAGAACAGAAGAGTTCGACCTCCATCGAACGATGACGAGTTACTATTTTGATAATTTCGAAATAACAACCTTTAAGGCCAAGGGCCTTCGCCAACAAGAGAAGAGTTTGACCTCGATCGAACGACGATGGGTTACTATTTCGATAAGTTAAACGTAACACCCTTTAATGCAAAGGGCCTTCGCCTAAAAGAGAAGAGTTCGACCTCGATCAAACGACGATGAGTTACTATATCGATTAGTTCGAATAACACCCATTAAGGCCAAGGGACTTCGCCAAAAAGAGAAGAGTTCGACCTAGATAGAATAACGGCGGGTTACTATTTCGATAAGTTCGAAATAATACCCTTTAAGGCCAAGGGCCTTCGCTAAAAAGAGAAGAGTTCGACCTCGATCGAACGACAATGGGTTACTTTTTCGATAAGTTCGAAATAGCAACCTTTAAGGCCAAGGGCCTTCGCCAACAAAAGTAGAGTTCGACCTCGATCAAACGACGACGAGTTACTATTTCGATAAGTTTGAAATAACACCCTTTAAGGCCAAGGGCCTTCGCCAACAAGTGTAGAGTTCGACCTCGATCGAACGACGACGGGTTACGATTTCGATAAGTTCGAAATTACACCCTTTAAGGCCAAGAGATTTCGCCAACAAGAGAATAGTTCGACCTCGATCGAACGAGGACGGGTTACAATCTCTATAAGTTTAAAATAACACCTTTTAAGACCAAGGACCTTCGCCAAAAGGAGAAGAGTTCGACCTCAATCGAATGACGACGAGTTACAATTTTGATATGTTCGAAATAACACCCGTTAAGGCCAAGGGCCTTCGCCAACAAGAGAAGAGTTCGACCTAGATCGTACGACGAAGGGTAATTATTTCGATAAGTTCGAAATAACACCCTTTAAGGCCAAGGGCCTTCGCCAACAAGAGAAAAGTTTGACCTCGATCAAACGACGACGGGTTACTATTTCGATAAGTTTGAAATAACACCCATTAAGGCCAAGGGCCTTCCCCAACAAGAGTAGAGTTCGACCTAGATCGAACGACGACGGGTTACTATTTCGATAAGTTTGAAATAATACCCTTAAAGGCCAACGGCCTTCGCCAAAAATAGAAGAGTTCGACCTCGATCAGACGACGACGGTTTACTATTTCAATAAGTTCGAAATAACACCCTTTAAAAGGGCCTTCACCAAAAAGAGAAGAGTTCGACCTCGATCGAAAGACGATGGGTTACTATTTTGATAAGTTCAAAATAACACCCTTTAAGGTAAAGGGCCTTCGCCGAAAGGAGAGGAGTTCGACCTCGATTGAACGATGACGGGTTTCTATTTTGATAAGTTCCAAATAACACCCTTTAAGGCCAAGGTCCTTCACCAAAAAGAGAAGAGTTCGACCTCGATCGAATGACAATTGGTTACTATTTCGATAAGTTCGAAATTACACCCTTTAAGGCCTAGGGCCTTCGCCAAAACGAGAAGAGTATGACCTTGATCGAACGACGACAGGATACTATTTCGATAAGTTCAAAATAACACCCTTTAAGGCTAAGGGTCTTCGCCAACAAGAGAAGAGTTCGACCTCGATCGAACGACGACGGGTTAATATTTCGATAAGTTCGAAATAACGCCCTTTAAAGCCAAGAGCCTTCACCAAAAAGAGAATAATTCGACCTCGATCAAACGACGACGAGTTACTATTTCGATAAGTTCAAAATAACACCCTTCAAGGCTAAGGGCCTTCGCCAACAAGAGAAGAGTTCGACCTCGATCGAACGACGACGGGTTAATATTTCGATAAGTTCGAAATAACACCCGTTAAGGCCAAGGGCCTTCGCCAACAAGAGAAGAGTTTGACCTCGATCGAACGACGACGGGTTACTATTTCTATAAGTTCAAAATAATACCCTTTAAGGCCAAGGGCCTTCACCAACAAGAGTAGAGTTCGACCTCGATCGAACGACGACGGGTTACTATTTCGATAAGTTCGAAATTACACCCTTTAAGGCCAAGAGATTTCGCCAAGAAGAGAAGAGTTCGACCTCCATCGTATGACAACGGGTTATTATTTTGATAAGTTCGAAATAACAACCTTTAAGGCCAAGGGCCTTCGCCAACAAGAGAAGAGTTTGACCTCGATCGAAAGACGATGGGTTACTATTTCGATAAGTTAAAAGTAACACCCTTTAATGCAAAGGGCCTTCGCCTAAAAGAGAAGAGTTCGACCTCGATCGAACGACGATGAATTACTCTATCGATAAGTTTGAATAACACCCTTTAAGGCCAAGGGACTTCGCCAAAAAGAGAAGAGTTCGACCTCGATCGAATGATGACGGGTTATTATTTCAACAAGTGCGAAATAACACCCATTAAGGCCAAGGGCCTTCGCCAACAAGAGAAGAGTTCGACCTTGATCGAACGACGACAGGATACTATTTCGATAAGTTTGAAATAACTCCCTATAAGGCCAAGGGCCTTCGCCAACAAGAGAAGAATTTGACCTCGATTGAACGACGATGGGTTACTATTTAAATAGGTTCAAAATAACACATTTTAAGGCCAATGGACTTCACCAAAAAAGAAGAGTTCGACCTCGACCGAACGACGACGGGTTAATATTTTGATAAGTTCGAAATAACACCCTTTAAGGCCAAGGACTTCTCCAACAAGAGAAGAGTTCGACCTTGATCGAACGACGACATGTTACTATTTCGATAAGTTTGAAATAACTCCCTTTAAGGCCAAGGGCCTTCGCCAACAAGAGAAGAATTTGACCTCGATTGAACGACGATGGGTTACTATTTAAATAAGTTCAAAATAACACCTTTTAAGGCCAATGGCCTTAACCAAAAAAGAAGAGTTCGACCTTGATCGAATGACGATAGGTTACTATTTCGATAAGTTCAAAATAACACCCTTTAAGGCCAAGGGCCTTCAACAAAAAGAGAAGAGTTTGACCTCGATCGAACGGCGACGGGTTACTATTTCGATAAGTTCGAAATAACACCCTTTAAGGCAAAGGGCCTTCGCCATAAAGAGAAGAGTTCGACCTCGATCGAATGACGACGGGTTACAATTTTGACAAGTTTGAAATAACACCCTTTAATGCTAAGGGCCTTCGCCAAAAAACGAAGAGTTCGACCTTGATCGAACGATGACGGGTTACTATTTCGATAAGTTCAAAATAACACCCTTTAAGGCCAAGGGCATTCACCAAGGACAGAAGAGTTCGACCTCCATCGAACGATGACGGGTTACTATTTTGATAAGTTCGAATAACACCCTTTAAGGCCAAGGGACTTCGCCAAAAATAGAAGAGTTCGACCTCGATCAAATGATGACGGGTTATTATTTCAACAAGTGCGAAATAACACCCTTTAAGGCCAAGGGCCTTCGCCAACAAGAGGAGAGTTCGACCTCGATCGAATGACGATGGGTTACTATTTCAATAAGTTCGACGTAACACCCTTTAAGGCCAAGGGCCTTCACAAACAAGAGAAGAGTTCCACCTAGATAGAATAACGGCGGGTTACTATTTCGATAAGTTCGAAATAATACCCTTTAAGGCCAAGGGCCTTCGCTAAAAAGAGAAGAGTTCGACCTCGATCGAACGATAATGGGTTACTTTTTCGATAAGTTCGAAATAACACCCTTTAAGGCCAAGGGCCTTCACCAACAAAAGTAGAGTTCGACCTCGATCAAACGACGACGAGTTACTATTTCGATAAGTTTGAAATAACACCCTTTAAGGCCAAGGGCCTTCGCCAACAAGTGTAGAGTTCGACCTCGATCGAACGACGACGGGTTATGATTTCGATAAGTTCGAAATTACACCCTTTAAGGCCAAGAGATTTCACCAACAAGAGAAGAGTTCGACCTCGATCGAACGAGGACGGGTTACTATTTCTATAAGTTCAAAATAACACCTTTTAAGGCCAAGGACCTTCGCCAAAAGGAGAAGAGTTCGACCTCAATCGAATGACGACGAGTTACAATTTTGATATGTTCGAAATAACACCCGTTAAGGCCAAGGGCCTTCGCCAACAAGAGAAGTGTTCGACCTAGATCGTACGACGAAGGGTTAATATTTCGATAAATTCGAAATAACACCCTTAAAGGCCAAGGGCCTTCACCAACAAGAGAAGAGTTCGACCTCAATCAAACGACGACGGGTTACTATTTCGATAAGTTTGAAATAACACCCATTAAGGCCAAGGGCCTTCCCCAACAAGAGTAGAGTTCGACCTAGATCGAACGATGACGGGTTACTATCTCGATAAGTTTGAAATAATACCCTTTAAGGCCAACGGCCTTCACCAACAAGAGTAGAGTTCGACCTCGATCGAACGACGACGGGTTACTATTTCGATAAGTTCGAAATAACACCCTTTAAAAGGGCCTTCACCAAAAAGAGAAGAGTTCGACCTCGATCGAAAGACGATGGGTTACTATTTTGATAAGTTCAAAATAACACCCTTTAAGGTAAAGGGCTTTCGCCGAAAGGAGAGGAGTTCGACCTCGATTGAACGACGACGGGTTTCTATTTTGATAAGTTCCAAATAACACCCTTTAAGGCCAAGGTCCTTCTCCAAAAAGAGAAAAGTTCGACCTCGATCGAATGACAATTGGTTACTATTTCGATAAGTTCGAAATTACACCCTTTAAGGCCTAGGGCCTTCGCCAAAACGAGAAGAGTATGACCTTGATCGAACGATGACAGGATACTATTTCGATAAATTCAAAATAACACCCTTTAAGGCTAAGGGTCTTCGCCAACAAGAGAAGAGTTCGACATCGATCGAACGACGACGGGTAAATATTTCGATAAGTTCGAAATAACGCCCTTTAAAGCCAAGGGCCTTCACCAAAAAGAGCAGAATTCGACCTCGATCAAACGACGACGAGTTACTATTTCGATAAGTTCAAAATAACACCCTTCAAGGCTAAGGGCCTTCGCCAACAAGAGAAGAGTTCGACCTCGATCGAACGACGACAGGTTAATATTTCGATAAGTTCGAAATAACACCCGTTAAGGCCAAGGGCCTTCGCCAACAAGAGAAGAGTTTGACCTCGATCGAACGACGACGGGTTACTATTTTGATAAGTTCAAAATAACACCCTTTAAGGCCAAGGGCCTTCACCAACAAGAGTAGAGTTCGACCTCGATCGAACGACGACGGGTTACTATTTCGATAAGTTCGAAATTACACCCTTTAAGGCCAAGAGATTTCGCCAAGAAGAGAAGAGTTCGACCTCCATCGTATGACAACGGGTTATTATTTTGATAAGTTCGAAATAACAACCTTTAAGGCCAAGGGCCTTCGCCAACAAGAGAAGAGTTTGACCTCGATCGAAAGACGATGGGTTACTATTTCGATAAGTTAAAAGTAACACCCTTTAATGCAAAGGGCCTTCGCCTAAAAGAGAAGAGTTCGACCTCGATCGAACGACGATGAGTTACTATATCGATAAGTTTGAATAACACCCTTTAAGGACAAGGGACTTCGCTAATAAGAGAAGAGTTCGACCTCGATCGAATAATGACAGGTTATTATTTCAACAAGTGCGAAATAACACCCTTTAAGGCCAAGGGCCTTCGCCAACAAGAGAAGAGTTCGACCTTGATCGAACGACGACATGATACTATTTCGATAAGTTTGAAATAACTCCCTATAAGGCCAAGGACCTTCGCCAACAAGAGAAGAATTTGACCTCGATTGAACGACGATGGGTTACTATTTAAATAAGTTCAAAATAACACCTTTTAAGGCCAATGGCCTTCACCAAAAAGAAGAGTTCGACCTCGACCGAACGACGACGGGTTAATATTTTGATAAGTTCGAAATAACACCCTTTAAGGCCAAGGCCTTCGCCAACAAGAGAAGAGTTCGACCTTGATCGAACGACGACATGTTACTATTTCGATAAGTTTGAAATAACTCCCTTTAAGGCCAAGGGCCTTCGCCAACAAGAGAAGAATTTGACCTCGATTGAACGACGATGGGTTACTATTTAAATAAGTTCAAAATAACACCTTTTAAGGCCAATGGCCTTACCCAAAAAAGAAGAGTTCGACCTTGATCGAATGACGATAGGTTACTATTTCGATAAGTTCAAAATAACACCCTTTAAGGCCAAGGGCCTTCAACAAAAAGAGAAGAGTTTGACCTCGATCGAACGGCGACGAGTTACTATTTCGATAAGTTCGAAATAACACCCTTTAAGGCAAAGGGCCTTCGCCATAAAGAGAAGAGTTCGACCTCGATCGAATGACGACGGGTTACAATTTTGACAAGTTTGAAATAACACCCTTTAAGGCTAAGGGCCTTCGCCAAAAAACGAAGAGTTCGACATTGATCGAACGATGACAGGTTACTATTTCGATAAGTTCAAAATAACACCCTTTAAGGCCAAGGGCCTTCGCCAAGAACAGAAGAGTTCGACCTCCATCGAACGATGACGGGTTACTATTCTGATAAGTTTGAATAACACCCTTTAAGGCCAAGGGACTTCGCCAAAAATAGAAGAGTTCGACCTCGATCGAATGATGACGAGTTATTATTTCAACAAGTGGGAAATAACACCCTTTAAGGCCAAGGGCCTTCGCCAACAAGAGAAGAGTTCGACCTCGATCGAATGACGATGGGTTACTATTTCAATAAGTTCGAAGTAACACCCTTTAAGGCCAAGGGCCTTCACAAACAAGAGAAGAGTTCCACCTAGATAGAATAACGGCGGGTTACTATTTCGATAAGTTCGAAATAATACCCTTTAAGGCCAAGGGCCTTCGCTAAAAAGAGAAGAGTTCGACCTCGATCGAACGATAATGGGTTACTTTTTCGATAAGTTCAAAATAACACCCTTTAAGGCCAAGGGCCTTCGCCAACAAAAGTAGAGTTCGACCTCGATCAAACGACGACGAGTTACTATTTCGATAAGTTTGAAATAACACCCTTTAAGGCCAAGGGCCTTCGCCAACAAGTGTAGAGTTCGACCTCGATTGAACGACGACGGGTTACGATTTTGATATGTTCGAAATTACACCCTTTAAGGCCAAGGGCCTTCCCCAACAAGAGTAGAGTTCGACCTAGATCGAACGACGACGGGTTACTATCTCGATAAGTTCGAAATAATACCCTTTAAGGCCAACGGCCTTCGCCAAAAATAGAAGAGTTCGACCTCGATCAGATGACGACGGTTTACTATTTCGATAAGTTCGAAATAACACCCTTTAAAAGGGCCTTCACCAAAAAGAGAAGAGTTCAACCTCGATCGAAAGACGATGGGTTACTATTTTGATAAGTTCAAAATAACACCCTTTAAGGTAAAGGGCCTTCGCCGAAAGGAGAGGAGTTCGACCTCGATTGAACGACGACGGGTTTCTATTTTGATAAGTTCCAAATAACACCCTTTAAGGCCAAGGTCCTTCGCCAAAAAGAGAAGAGTTCGACATCGATCGAACGACGACGGGTAAATATTTCGATAAGTTCGAAATAACGCCCTTTAAAGCCAAGGGCCTTCACCAAAAAGAGCAGAATTCGACCTCGATCAAACGACGACGAGTTACTATTTCGATAAGTTCAAAATAACACCCTTCAAGGCTAAGGGCCTTCGCCAACAAGAGAAGAGTTCGACCTCGATCGAACGACGACAGGTTAATATTTCGATAAGTTCGAAATAACACCCGTTAAGGCCAAGGGCCTTCGCCAACAAGAGAAGAGTTTGACCTCGATCGAACGACGACGGGTTACTATTTTGATAAGTTCAAAATAACACCCTTTAAGGCCAAGGGCCTTCACCAACAAGAGTAGAGTTCGACCTCGATCGAACGACGACGGGTTACTATTTCGATAAGTTCGAAATTACACCCTTTAAGGCCAAGAGATTTCGCCAAGAAGAGAAGAGTTCGACCTCCATCGTATGACAACGGGTTATTATTTTGATAAGTTCGAAATAACAACCTTTAAGGCCAAGGGCCTTCGCCAACAAGAGAAGAGTTTGACCTCGATCGAAAGACGATGGGTTACTATTTCGATAAGTTAAAAGTAACACCCTTTAATGCAAAGGGCCTTCGCCTAAAAGAGAAGAGTTCGACCTCGATCGAACGACGATGAGTTACTATATCGATAAGTTTGAATAACACCCTTTAAGGACAAGGGACTTCGCTAAAAAGAGAAGAGTTCGACCTCGATCGAATAATGACAGGTTATTATTTCAACAAGTGCGAAATAACACCCTTTAAGGCCAAGGGCCTTCGCCAACAAGAGAAGAGTTCGACCTTGATCGAACGACGACATGATACTATTTCGATAAGTTTGAAATAACTCCCTATAAGGCCAAGGGCCTTCGCCAACAAGAGAAGAATTTGACCTCGATTGAACGACGATGGGTTACTATTTAAATAAGTTCAAAATAACACCTTTTAAGGCCAATGGCCTTCACCAAAAAGAAGAGTTCGACCTCGACCGAACGACGACGGGTTAATATTTTGATAAGTTCGAAATAACACCCTTTAAGGCCAAGGCCTTCGCCAACAAGAGAAGAGTTCGACCTTGATCGAACGACGACATGTTACTATTTCGATAAGTTTGAAATAACTCCCTTTAAGGCCAAGGGCCTTCGCCAACAAGAGAAGAATTTGACCTCGATTGAACGACGATGGGTTACTATTTAAATAAGTTCAAAATAACACCTTTTAAGGCCAATGGCCTTACCCAAAAAAGAAGAGTTCGACCTTGATCGAATGACGATAGGTTACTATTTCGATAAGTTCAAAATAACACCCTTTAAGGCCAAGGGCCTTCAACAAAAAGAGAAGAGTTTGACCTCGATCGAACGGCGACGAGTTACTATTTCGATAAGTTCGAAATAACACCCTTTAAGGCAAAGGGCCTTCGCCATAAAGAGAAGAGTTCGACCTCGATCGAATGACGACGGGTTACAATTTTGACAAGTTTGAAATAACACCCTTTAAGGCTAAGGGCCTTCGCCAAAAAACGAAGAGTTCGACATTGATCGAACGATGACAGGTTACTATTTCGATAAGTTCAAAATAACACCCTTTAAGGCCAAGGGCCTTCGCCAAGAACAGAAGAGTTCGACCTCCATCGAACGATGACGGGTTACTATTCTGATAAGTTTGAATAACACCCTTTAAGGCCAAGGGACTTCGCCAAAAATAGAAGAGTTCGACCTCGATCGAATGATGACGAGTTATTATTTCAACAAGTGGGAAATAACACCCTTTAAGGCCAAGGGCCTTCGCCAACAAGAGAAGAGTTCGACCTCGATCGAATGACGATGGGTTACTATTTCAATAAGTTCGAAGTAACACCCTTTAAGGCCAAGGGCCTTCACAAACAAGAGAAGAGTTCCACCTAGATAGAATAACGGCGGGTTACTATTTCGATAAGTTCGAAATAATACCCTTTAAGGCCAAGGGCCTTCGCTAAAAAGAGAAGAGTTCGACCTCGATCGAACGATAATGGGTTACTTTTTCGATAAGTTCAAAATAACACCCTTTAAGGCCAAGGGCCTTCGCCAACAAAAGTAGAGTTCGACCTCGATCAAACGACGACGAGTTACTATTTCGATAAGTTTGAAATAACACCCTTTAAGGCCAAGGGCCTTCGCCAACAAGTGTAGAGTTCGACCTCGATTGAACGACGACGGGTTACGATTTTGATATGTTCGAAATTACACCCTTTAAGGCCAAGGGCCTTCCCCAACAAGAGTAGAGTTCGACCTAGATCGAACGACGACGGGTTACTATCTCGATAAGTTCGAAATAATACCCTTTAAGGCCAACGGCCTTCGCCAAAAATAGAAGAGTTCGACCTCGATCAGATGACGACGGTTTACTATTTCGATAAGTTCGAAATAACACCCTTTAAAAGGGCCTTCACCAAAAAGAGAAGAGTTCAACCTCGATCGAAAGACGATGGGTTACTATTTTGATAAGTTCAAAATAACACCCTTTAAGGTAAAGGGCCTTCGCCGAAAGGAGAGGAGTTCGACCTCGATTGAACGACGACGGGTTTCTATTTTGATAAGTTCCAAATAACACCCTTTAAGGCCAAGGTCCTTCGCCAAAAAGAGAAGAGTTCGACCTCGATCGAATGACAATTGGTTACTATTTCGATAAGTTCGAAATTACACCCTTTAAGGCCTAGGGCCTTCGCCAAAACGAGAAGAGTATGACCTTGATCGAACGATGACAGGATACTATTTCGATAAATTCAAAATAACACCCTTGAAGGCTAAGGGTCTTTGCCAACAAGAGAAGAGTTCGACATCGATCGAAAGACGACGGGTTAATATTTCGATAAGTTCGAAATAACGCCCTTTAAAGCCAAGGGCCTTCACCAAAAAGAGAAGAATTCGACCTCGATCAAACGACGACGAGTTACTATTTCGATAAGTTCAAAATAACACCCCTTCAAGGCTAAGGGCCTTCGCCAACAAGAGAAGAGTTCGACCTCGATCGAACAACGACAGGTTAATATTTCGATAAGTTCGAAATAACACCCGTTTAGGCCAAGGGCCTTCGCCAACAAGAGAAGAGTTCGACCTCGATCGAACGACGACGGGTTACTATTTCGATAAGTTCAAAATAACACCCTTTAAGGCCAAGGGCCTTCACCAACAAGAGTAGAGTTCGACATCGATCGAACGACGACGGGTTACTATTTCGATAAGTTCGAAATTACACCCTTTAAGGCCAAGATATTTTGCCAAGAAGAGAAGAGTTCGACCTGCATCGTATGACAACGGGTTACTATTTCGATAATTTAGAAATAACACCCTTTAAGACCAAGGGCCTTCACCAACAAGAGTAGAGTTCGACCTCGATCGAATGACAACGGGTTACTATTTCGATAAGTTCAAAATAACACCCTTTAAGGCCAAGGGCCTTCGCCAAGAACAGAAGAGTTCGACCTCTATCGAACGATGACGGGTTACTATTTTGCTATGTTCGAAATAATACTCTTTATGGCCAAGGGCCTTCGCCAACAAGAGAAGAATTTGACCTCTATTGAACGACGATGGGTTACTATTTCGATAAGTTCGAAATAACACCCTTTAATGCAAAGGGCCTTCGCCATAAAGAGAAGAGTTCGACCTCGATCGAATGAAGACGGGTTACTATTTTGACAAGTTTGAAATAACACCCTTTAAGGCTAAGGTCCTTAGCCAAAAAACGAAGAGTTCGACCTTGATCGAACGATTCCAGGTTACTATTTCGATAAGTTCAAAATAACACCCTTTAAGGCCAAGGGCCTTCGCCAAGAACAGAAGAGTTCGACCTCCATCGAACGATGACGGGTTGCTATTTTGATAAGTTCAAAATAACAACCTTTAAGGCCAAGGGCCTTCGCCAACAAGAGAAAAGTTTGACCTCGATCGAAAGACGATGGGTTACTATTTCGATAAGTTAAAAGTAACACCCTTTAATGCAAAGGGCCTTCGCCTAAAAAAGAAGAGTTCGACCTCGATCGAACGACGATGAGTTACTATATCGATAAGTTTGAATAACACTCTTTAAGGCCAAGGGACTTCGCCAAAAAGAGAAGGGTTCGACCTCGATCGAATGATGACGGGTTATTATTTCAACAAGTGCGAAATAACACCCTTTAAGGCCAAGGGCCTTCGCCAACAAAAGAAGAGTTCGACCTTCATCGAACGACGACAGGTTACTATTTCGATAAGTTTGAAATAACTCCCTTTAAGGCCAAGGGCCTTCGCCAACAAGAGAAGAATTTGACCTCGATTGAACGACGATGGGTTACTATTTAAATAAGTTCAAAATAACAGCTTTTAAGGCCAACGGCCTTCACCAAAAAAGAAGAGTTCGACCTCGACCGAACGACGACGGGTTAATATTTTGATAAGTTCGAAATAACACCCTTTAAGGCCAAGGCCTTCGCCAACAAGAGAAGAGTTCGACCTTGATCGAACGACGACATGTTACTATTTCAATAAGTTTGAAATAACTCCCTTTAAGGCCAAGGGCCTTCGCCAACAAGAGAAGAATTTGACCTGGATTGAACGACGATGGGTTACTATTTAAATAAGTTCAAAATAACACCTTTTAAGGCCAATGGCCTTCACCAAAAAAGAAGAGTTCGACCTTGATCGAATGACGGCAGGTTACTATTTCGATAAGTTCAAAATAACACCCTTTAAGGCCAAAGGCCTTCAACAAAAAGAGAAGAGTTTGACCTCGATCGAACGACGACGAGTTACTATTTCGATAAGTTCGAAATAACACCCTTTAAGGCAAAGGGCCTTCGCCATAAAGAGAAGAGTTCGACCTCGATCGAATGACGACGGGTTACTATTTTGACAAGTTTGAAATAACACCCTTTAAATTTAAGGGCCTTCGCCAAAAACGAAGAGTTCGACCTTGATCAAACGATGACGGGTTACTATTTCGATAAGTTCAAAATAACACCCTTTAAGGCCAAGGGCCTTCGACAAGAACAGAAGAGTTCGACCTCCATCGAACGATGACGGGTTACTATTTTGATAAGTTCGAAATAACAACCTTTAAGGCCAAGGGCCTTCGCCAACAAGAGAAGAGTTTGACCTCGATCGAACAACGATGGGTTACTATTTCGATAAGTTAAAAGTAACACCCTTTAATGCAAAGGGCCTTCGCCTAAAAGAGAAGAGTTCGACCTCGATCGAACGACGATGAGTTACTATATCGATAAGTTCGAATAACACCCTTTAAGGCCAAGGGACTTCGCCAAAAAGAGAAGAGTTCGACCTCGATCGAATGATGACGGGTTATTATTTCAACAAGTGCGAAATAACACCCTTTAAGGCCAAGGGCCTTCGCCAACAAGAGAAGAGTTCGACCTCGATCGAATGACGATGGGTTACTATTTCAATAAGTTCGAAGTAACACCCTTTAAGGCCAAGGGCCTTCGCAAACAAGAGAAGAGTTCCACCTAGATAGAATAACGGCGGGTTACTATTTCGATAAGTTCGAAATAATACCCTTTAAGGCCAAGGGCCTTCGCTAAAAAGAGAAGAGTTCGACCTCGATCGAAAGATAATGGGTTACTTTTTCGATAAGTTCGAAATAACACCCTTTAAGGCCAAGGGCCTTCGCCAACAAAAGTAGAGTTCGACCTCGATCAAACGACGACGAGTTACTATTTCGATAAGTTTGAAATAACATCCTTTAAGGCCAGGGGCCTTCGCCAACAAGTGTAGAGTTCGACCTTGATCGAACGTCGACGGGTTACGATTTCGATAAGTTCGAAATTACACCCTTTAAGGCCAAGAGATTTCGCCAACAAGAGAAGAGTTCTACCTCGATCGAACGAGGACGGGTTACTATTTCTATAAGTTCAAAATAACACCTTTTAAGGCCAAGGACCTTCGCAAAAAGGAGAAGAGTTCGACCTCAATCGAATGATGACGAGTTACAATTTTGATATGTTCGAAATAACACCCGTTAAGGCCAAGGGACTTCGCCAACAAGAGAAGAGTTCGACCTAGATCGTACGACGAAGGGTTAATATTTTGATAAGTTCGAAATATCACCCTTTAAGGCCAAGGGCCTTCGCCAACAAGAGAAGAGTTCGACCTCGATCAAACAACGACGGGTTACTATTTCGATAAGTTTGAAATAACACCCATTAAGGCCAAGGGCCTTCCCCAACAAGAGTAGAGTTTGACCTAGATCGAACGACGACGGGTTACTATTTCGATAAGTTCGAAATAATACCCTCTAAAAGGGCCTTCACCAAAAAGAGAGGAGTTCGACCTCGATCGAAAGACTATGGGTTACTATGTTGATAAGTTCTAAATAACACCCTTTAAGGTAAAGGGCCTTCGCCGAAAGGAGAGGAGTTCGACCTCGATTGAATGACGACGGGTTTCTATTTTGATAAGTTCCAAATAACACCCTTTAAGGCCAAGGTCCTTCGCCAAAAAGAGAAGAGTTCGACCTCGATCCAATGACAGTTGGTTACTATTTCGATAAGTTCGAAATTACACCCTTTAAGGCCTAGGGCCTTCGCCAAAACGAGAAGAGTATGACCTTGATCGAACGACGACAAGATACTATTTCGATAAGTTCAAAATAACACCCTTTAAGGCTATGGTCTTCGCCAACAAGAGAAGAGTTCGACCTCGATCGAACGACGACGGGTTAATATTTCGATAAGTTTGAAATAACGCCCTTTAAAGCCAAGGGCCTTCACCAAAAAAGAGAAGAATTTGACCTCGATCAAACGACGATGAGTTACTATTTCGATAAGTTCAAAATAACACCCTTCAAGGCTAAGGGCCTTCGCCAACAAGAGAAGAGTTCGACCTTGATCGAACGACGACGGGTTAATATTTTGATAAGTTCGAAATAACACCCGTTAAGGCCAAGGGCCTTCACCAACAAGAGAAGAGTTCGACCTCGATCGAATGACGATGGGTTACTATTTCGATAAGTTCAAAATAACACCCTTTAAGGCCAAGGGCCTTCACCAACAAGAGTAGAGTTCGACCTCGATCGAACGACGACGGGTTACTATTTCGATAAGTTCGAAATTACACCCTTTAAGGCCAAGAGATTTCGCCAAGAAGAGAAGAGTTCGACCTCCATCGTATGACAACGGGTTACTATTTCGATAAGTTAGAAATAATACCCTTTAAGGCCAAGGGCTTTCACCAACAAGAGTAGAGTTCGACCTCGATCGAACGACAATGGGTTACTATTTCAATAAGTTCAAAATAACACCCTTTAAGGCCAAGGGCCTTCGCCAAGAACAGAAGAGTTCGACCTCCATCGAACGATGACGGGTTACTATTTTGCTAAGTTCGAAATAACACTCTTTATGGCCAAGGGCCTTCGCCAACAAGAGAAGAATTTGACCTCGATTGAACGACGATGGGTTACTATTTCGATAAGTTCGAAATAACACCCTTTAATACAAAGGGCCTTCGCCATAAAGAGAAGAGTTCGACCTCGATCGAATGACGACGGGTTACTATTTTGACAAGTTTGAAATAACACCCTTTAAGGCTAAGGGCCTTCGCCAAAAAACGAAGAGTTCGACCTTGATCGAACAATGACGGGTTACTATTTCGATAAGTTCAAAATAACACCCTTTAAGGCCAAGGGCCTTCGCCAAGAACAGAAGAGTTCGACCTCCATCGAACGATGACGGGTTACTATTTTGATAAGTTCGAAATAACAACCTTTAAGGCCAAGGGCCTTCGCCAACAAGAGAAGAGTTTGACCTCGATCGAAAGACGATGGGTTACTATTTCGATAAGTTAAAAGTAACACCCTTTAATGCAAAGGGCCTTCGCCTAAAAGTGAAGAGTTCGACCTTGATCGAACGACGATGAGTTACTATATCGATAAGTTTGAATAACACCCTTTAAGGCTAAGGGACTTCGCCAAAAAGAGAAGAGTTCGACCTCGATCGAATGATGACGGTTTATTATTTCAACAAGTGCGAAATAACACCCTTTAAGGCCAAGGGCCTTTGCCAACAAGAGAAGAGTTCGACCTTGATCGAACGACGACAGGTTACTATTTCAATAAGTTTGAAATAACTCCCTTTAAGGCCAAGGGCCTTCGCCAACAAGAGAAGAATTTGACCTCGATTGAACGACAATGGGTTACTATTTAAATAAGTTCAAAATAACACCTTTTAAGGCCAATGGCCTTCACCAAAAAAGAATAGTTCGACCTCGACCGAACAACGACGGGTTTCTATTTTGATAAGTTCCAAATAACACCCTTTAAGGCCAAGGTCCTTCGCCAAAAAGAGAAGAGTTCGACCTCGATCGAATGACAATTGGTTACTATTTCGATAAGTTCGAAATTACACCCTTTAAGGCCTAGGGCCTTCGCCAAAACGAGAAGAGTATGACCTTGATCGAACGACGACAGGATACTATTTCGATAAGTTCAAAATAACACCCTTTAAGGCTAAGGGTCTTCGCCAACAAGAGAAGAGTTCGACCTCGATCGAACGACGACGGGTTAATATTTCGATAAGTTCGAAATAACGCCCTTTAAAGCCAAGGGCCTTCACCAAAAAGAGAAGAATTTGACCTCGATCAAACGACGATGAGTTACTATTTCGATAAGTTCAAAATAACACCCTTCAAGGCTAAGGGCCTTCGCCAACAAGAGAAGAGTTCGACCTCGATCGAACGACGACGGGTTAATATTTTGATAAGTTCGAAATAACACCCGTTAAGGCCAAGGGCCTTCACCAACAAGAGAAGAGTTCGACCTCGATCGAAAGACGATGGGTTACTATTTCGATAAGTTCAAAATAACACCCTTTAAGGCCAAGGGCCTTCACCAACAAGAGTAGAGTTCAACCTCGATCGAACGACGACGGGTTACTATTTCGATAAGTTCGAAATTACACCCTTTAAGGCCAAGAGATTTCGCCAAGAAGAGAAGAGTTCGACCTCCATCGTATGACAACGGGTTACTATTTCGATAAGTTAGAAATAACACCCTTTAAGGCCAAGGGCCTTCACCAACAAGAGTAGAGTTCGACCTCGATCGAACGACAATGGGTTACTATTTCAATAAGTTCAAAATAACACCCTTTAAGGCCAAGGGCCTTCGCCAAGAACAGAAGAGTTCGACCTCCATCGAACGATGACGGGTTACTATTTTGCTAAGTTCGAAATAACACTCTTTATGGCCAAGGGCCTTCGCCAACAAGAGAAGAATCTGACCTCGATTGAACGACGATGGGTTACTATTTCGATAAGTTCGAAATAACACCCTTTAAAGCCAAGGGCCTTCACCAAAAAGAGAAGAATTTGACCTCGATCAAACGACGATGAGTTACTATTTCGATAAGTTCAAAATAACACCCTTCAAGGCTAAGGGCCTTCGCCAACAAGAGAAGAGTTCGACCTCGATCGAACGACGACGGGTTAATATTTTGATAAGTTCGAAATAACACCCGTTAAGGCCAAAGGCCTTCACCAACAAGAGAAGAGTTCGACCTCGATCGAACGACGATGGGTTACTATTTCGATAAGTTCAAAATAACACCCTTTAAGGCCAAGGGCCTTCACCAACAAGAGTAGAGTTCAACCTCGATCGAACGACGACGGGTTACTATTTCGATAAGTTCGAAATTACACCCTTTAAGGCCAAGAGATTTCGCCAAGAAGAGAAGAGTTCGACCTCCATCGTATGACAACGGGTTACTATTTCGATAAGTTAGAAATAATACCCTTTAAGGCCAAGGGCCTTCACCAACAAGAGTAGAGTTCGACCTCGATCGAACGACAATGGGTTACTATTTCAATAAGTTCAAAATAACACCCTTTAAGGCCAAGGGCCTTCGCCAAGAACAGAAGAGTTCGACCTCCATCGAACGATGACGGGTTACTATTTTGCTAAGTTCGAAATAACACTCTTTATGGCCAAGGGCCTTCGCCAACAAGAGAAGAATCTGACCTCGATTGAACGACGATGGGTTACTATTTCGATAAGTTCGAAATAACACCCTTTAATACAAAGGGCCTTCGCCATAAAGAGAAGAGTTCGACCTCGATCGAATGACGACGGGTTACTATTTTGACAAGTTTGAAATAACACCCTTTAAGGCTAAGGGCCTTCGCCAAAAAACGAAGAGTTCGACCTTGATCGAACAATGACGGGTTACTATTTCGATAAGTTCAAAATAACACCCTTTAAGGCCAAGGGCCTTCGCCAAGAACAGAAGAGTTCGACCTCCATCGAACGATGACGGGTTACTATTTTGATAAGTTCGAAATAACAACCTTTAAGGCCAAGGGCCTTCCCCAACAAGAGAAGAGTTTGACCTCGATCGAAAGACGATGGGTTACTATTTCGATAAGTTAAAAGTAACACCCTTTAATGCAAAGGGCCTTCGCCTAAAAGTGAAGAGTTCGACCTTGATCGAACGACGATGAGTTACTATATCGATAAGTTTGAATAACACCCTTTAAGGCTAAGGGACTTCGCCAAAAAGAGAATAGTTCGACCTCGATCGAATGATGACGGTTTATTATTTCAACAAGTGCGAAATAACACCCTTTAAGGCCAAGGGCCTTTGCCAACAAGAGAAGAGTTCGACCTTGATCGAACGACGACAGGTTACTATTTCGATAAGTTTGAAATAACTCCCTTTAAGGCCAAGGGCCTTCGCCAACAAGAGAAGAATTTGACCTCGATTGAACGACAATGGGTTACTATTTAAATAAGTTCAAAATAACACCTTTTAAGGCCAATGGCCTTCACCAAAAAAGAATAGTTCGACCTCGACCGAACGACGACGGGTTAATATTTTGATAAGTTCGAAATAACACCCTTTAAGTCCAAGGCCTTCGTCAAGAAGAGAGGAGTTCGACCTTGATCGAATGACGACAGGTTACTATTTCGATAAGTTCAAAATAACACTCTTTAAGGCCAAGGGCGTTCAACAAAAAGAGAAGAGTTTGACCTCGATCGAACGACGACGATTTACTATTTCGATAAGTTCGAAATAACACCCTTTAAGGCAAAGGGCCTTCACTATAAAGAGAAGAGTTCGACCTCGATCAAATGACGACGGGTTACTATTTTGACAAGTTTGAAATAACACCCTTTAAGGCTAAGGGCCTTCGCCAAAAAACAAAGAGTTCGACCTCGATCGAACGATGACATGTTACTATTTCGATAAGTTCAAAATAACACCCTTTAAGGCCAAGGGCCTTCGCCAAGAACAGAAGAGTTCGACCTCTATCGAACGATGACGGGTTACTATTTTGATAAGTTCGAAATAACAACCTTTAAGGCCAAGGGCCTTCGCCAACAAGAGAAGACTTTGACCTCGATCGAACGACGATGGGTTACTATTTCGATAAGTTAAAAGTAACACCCTTTAATGCAAAGGGCCTTCGCCCAAAAGAGAAGAGTTTGACCTCGATCGAACGACGATGAGTTACTATATCGATCAGTTCGAATAACACCCTTTAAGGCCAAGGGACTTCGCCAAAAAGAGAAGAGTTCGACCTCAATCGAATGATGACGGGTTATTATTTCAACAAGTGCGAAATAACACCCTTTAAGGCCAAGGGCCTTCGCCAACAAGAGAAGAGTTCCACCTAGATAGAATAACGGCGGGTTACTATTTCGATAAATTCAAAATAATACCCTTTAAGGCCAAGGGCCTTCGCTAAAAAGAGAAGAGTTCGACCTCGATCGAACGACAATGGGTTACTATTTCGATAAGTTCGAAATAACACCCTTTAAGGCAAAGGGCCTTCGCCAACAAAAGAAGAGTTCGACCTCGATCAAACGACGACGGGTTACTATTTCGATAAGTTTTAAATAACACCCATTAAAGCCAAGGGCCTTCCCCAACAAGAGTAGAGTTCGACCTCGATCGAACGACGACGGGTTACTATTTCGATAAGTTCGAAATAATACCCTTTAAGGCCAACGACCTTCGCCAAAAATAGCAGAGTTCGACCTCAATAAGACGACGACGGTTTAATATTTCGATAAGTTCGAAATAACACCCTTTAAAAGGGCCTTCACCCAAAAGAGAAGAGTTCGACCTCGATCGAAAGACGACGGGTTACTATTTTGATAAGTTCGAAATCACACCCTTTAAGGTAAAGGGCATTCGCCAAAAGGAGAGGAGTTCGACCTCTATCGAACGATGACGGGTTATTATTTTGATAAGTTCGAAATAACAACCTTTAAGGCCAAGGGCCTTCGCCAGCAAGGGAAGAGTTTGACTTGATCGAACGACGATGGGTTACTATTTCGATAAGTTCAAAATAACACCCTTTAATGCAAAGGGCCTTCGCCTAAACGAGAAGAGTTCGACCTCGATCGAACGACGACGAGTTACTATTTCGATAAGTTCTAATAACACCCTTTAAGTCCAAGGGCCTTCGTCAAAAAGAGAAGAGTTCGACCTCGATCGAATGAAGACGGGTTACTATTTCAACAAGTGTGAAATAACACGCTTTAAGGCCAAGAGCCTTCACCAAAAAGAGAAGAGTTCGACCTCGATCGAACAACGATGGGTTACTTTTTTCGATAAGTTAAAAGTAACACCCTTTAATGCAAAGGGCCTTCGCCTAAAAGAGAAGAGTTTGACCTCGATCGAATGACGATGAGTTACTATATCGATCAGTTCGAATAACACCCTTTAAGGCCAAGGGACTTCGCCAAAAAGAGAAGAGTTCGACCTCAATCGAATGATGACGGGTTATTATTTCAACAAGTGTGAAATAACATCCTTTAAGGCCAAGGGCCTTCGCCAACAAGAGAAGAGTTCTACCTCGATCGAATGACGGTGGGTTACTATTTCAATAAGTTCGAAGTAACACCCTTTAAGGCCAAGAGCCTTCGCAAACAAGAGAAGAGTTCCACCTAGATAGAATAACGGCGGGTTACTATTTCGATAAATTCAAAATAATACCCTTTAAGGCCAAGGGCCTTCGCTAAAAATAGAAGAGTTCGACCTTGATCGAACGACAATGGGTTACTATTTCGATATGTTCGAAATAACACCCTTTAAGGCCAAGGGACTTCGCCAACAAAAGTAGAGTTCGACCTCGATCGAACGACGACGGGTTACTACTTCGATAAGTTTGAAATAACACCCTTTAAGGCCAAGGGCCTTCGCCAACAAGTGTAGAGTTCAACCTTGATCGAACGACGACGTCCTATGATTTCGATATGTTCGAAATTACACCCTTTAAGGCCAAGAGATTTCGCCAACAAGAGAAGAGTTCGACCTCGATCGAACGAGGACGGGTTACTATTTCTATAAGTTCAAAATAACACTTTTTAAGGCCAAGGACCTTCGCCAAAAGGAGAAGATTTAGACCTCAACCGAATGACGACGAGTTACAATTTTGATATGTTCGAAATAACACCCGTTAAGGCCAAGGGCCTTCGCCAACAAGAGAAGAGTTCGACCTAGATCGAACGACGAAGGGTTAATATTTCGATAAGTTCGAAATAACACCCTTTAAGGCCAAGGGCCTTCGCCAACAAGAGAAGAGTTCGACCTAGATCAAACGACGACGGGTTACTATTTCGATAAGTTTTAAATAACACCCATTAATGCCAAGGGCCTTCCCCAACAAGAGTAGAGTTCAACCTCGATCGAACGACGACGGGTTACTATTTCAATAAGTTCGAAATAATACCCTTTAAGGCCAACGGCCTTCGCCAAAAATAGAAGAGTTCGACCTTAATCAGACGACGACGGTTTACTACTTCGATAAGTTTGAAATAACACCCTTTAAAAGGGCCTTCACCAAAAAGAGAAGAGTTCGACCTCGATCGAAAGAAGACGGGTTACTATTTTGATAAGTTCAAAATCACACCCTTTACGGTAAAGGGCATTCGCCAAAAGGAGAGGAGTTCGACCTCCAACGAACGATGACGGGTTACTATTTTGATAAGTTCGAAATAACAACCTTTAAGGCTAAGGGCCTTTGCCAGCAAGAGAAGAGTTTGACCTCGATCGAACGACGATGGGTTACTATTTCGATAAGTTCAAAATAACACCCTTTAATGCAAAGGGCCTTCGTCAAAAAGAGAAGAGTTCGACCTCGATTGAATGAAGACGGGTTACTATTTCAACAAGTGTGAAATAACACGCTTTAAGGCCAAGAGCCTTCACCAAAAAGAGAAGAGTTCGACCTCGATCGAACGACGACGGTTTACTACTTTGATAAGTTCAAAATTACACCCATTAAGGCCAAGAGATTTAGCCAAGAAGAGAAGAGTTCGACCTCCATCGTATGATGACGGGTTACTATTTCGATAAGTTCGAAATAGCACCCTTTAAGGCTAAGGGCCTTCGCCAACAAGAGTAGAGTTCGACCTCGATCGAACGACAATCGGTTACTATTTCGATAAGTTCGAAATTACACCCTTTAAGGCCAAGGGCCTTCACCAACAAGAGTAGAGTTCGACCTCGATCGAACGACAATGGGTTACTATTTAAATAAGTTCGAAATTACACCCTTTAAGGCCAAGAGATTTCGCCAACAAGAGAAGAGTTCGACCTCGATCGAACGAGGATTGGTTACTATTTCGATAAGTTCAAAATAACACCTTTTAAGGCCGTGGTCCTTCACCAAAAGGAGAAGAGTTCGACCTTAATCGAATGACGACGGATTACTATTTTTATTAGTTCGAAATAACACCCGTTAAGGCCAAGGGCCTTCGCCAACAAGAGAAGAGTTCGACCTCTTTCGAACGACGACGGGTTAATATTTCGATAAGTTCGAAATAACACCCTTTATGGCCAAGGGCCTTCGCAAACAAGAGAAGAGTTCCACCTAGATAGAATAACGGCGGGTTACTATTTCGATAAGTTCGAAATAATACCCTTTAAGGCCAAGGGCCTTTGCTAAAAAGAGAAGAGTTCGACCTCGATTGAACGACAACGGGTTACTATTTCGATAAGTTCGAAATTACACTCTTTAAGGCCAACAGATTTCACCAACAAGAGAAGAGTTCGACCTCGATCGAACGAGGATGGGTTACTATTTCGATAAGTTAAAAATGTACCTTTCCAGGCCATGGTCCTTCACCAAAAGGAGAATTGTTTGACCTTATTCGAATGACGACGGGTTACTATTTTTATAAGTTCGAAATAACACTCTTTAAGGCCAAGGGCCTTCTCCAACAAGAGAAGAGTTCGACCTTGATCGAACGACGACAAGTTACTATTTCGATAAGTTTGAAATAACTCCCTTTAAGTCCAAGGGCCTTCGCCAACAAGAGAAGAATTTGACCTCGATTGAACAACGATGGGTTACTATTTGAATAAGTTCAAAATAACACCTTTTAAGGCCAATGACCTTCACCAAAAAAGAAGAGTTCGACCTCGACCGAACGACGACGGGATAATATTTTGATAAGTTCGAAATAACACCCTTTAAGGCCAAGGCCTTCGCCAAGAACAGAAGAGTTCGACCTTGATCGAATGACGACAGGTTACTATTTCGATAAGTTCAAAATAACACCCTTTAAGGCCAAGGGCCTTCAACAAAAAGAGAAGAGTTTGACCTCGATCGAACGACGACGAGTTACTATTTCGATAAGTTCTAAATAACACCCTTTAAGGCAAAGGGCCTTCGCCATAAAGAGAAGAGTTCGACCTCGATCAAATGACGACGGGTTACTATTTTGACAAGTTTGAAATAACACCCTTTAATGCTAAGGGCCTTCGCAAAAAAATGAAGAGTTCGACCTGGATCGAACGATGACAGGTTACTATTTTGATAAGTTCAAAATAACACCCTTTAAGGCCAAGGGCCTTCGCCAAGAACAGAAGAGTTCGACCTCCATCGAACGATGAGGGTTACTATTTTGATAAGTTCGAAATAACAACCTTTAAGGCCAAGGGCCTTCGCCAACAAGAGAAGAGTTTGACCTCGATCGAACGACGATGGGTTACTATTTCGATAAGTTAAAAGTAACACCCTTTAATGCAAAGGGCCTTCGCCTAAAAGAGAAGAGTTCGACCTCGATCGAACGACGACGAGTTACTATTTCGATAAGTTCTAATAACACCCTTTACGTCCAAGGGCCTTCGTCAAAAAGAGAAGAGTTCGACCTCGATTGAATAAAAACGGGTTACTATTTCAACAAGTGTGAAATACACGCTTTAAGGCCAAGAGCCTTCACCAAAAAGAGAAGAGTTCGACCTCGATCGAACGCGACGGGTTAGTATTTCGATAAGTTCAAAATTACACCCATTAAGGCCAAGAGATTTAGCCAAGAAGAGAAGAGTTCGACCTCCATCGTATGATGACGGGTTACTATTTCGATAAGTTCGAAATAGCACCCTTTAAGGCTAAGGGCCTTCGCCAACAAGAGTAGAGTTCGGCCTCGATCGAACGACAATCGGTTACTATTTCGATAAGTTCGAAATTACACCCTTTAAGGCCAAGAGATTTCGCCAACAAGAGAAGAGTTCGACCTCGATCGAACGAGGATTGGTTACTATTTCGATAAGTTCAAAATAACACCCTTTAAGGCCAAGGCCTTCGCCAAGAATAGAAGAGTTCGACCTTGATCGAATGACGACAGGTTACTATTTCGATAAGTTCAAAAAACACCCTTTAAGGCCAAGGGCCTTCAACAAAAAGAGAAGAGTTTGACCTCGATCGAACGACGACGAGTTACTATTTCGATAAGTTCGAAATAACACCCTTTAAGGCAAAGGGCCTTCGCCATAAAGAGAAGAGTTCGACCTCGATCAAATGACGACGGGTTACTATTTTGACAAGTTTGAAATAACACCCTTTAAGGCTAAGGGCCTTCGCAAAAAAACGAAGAGTTCGACCTGGATCGAACGATGACAGGTTACTATTTTGATAAGTTCAAAATAACACCCTTTAAGGCCAAGGGCCTTCGCCAAGAATAGAAGAGTTCGACCTCCATCGAACGTTGAGGGTTACTATTTTGATAAGTTCGAAATAACAACCTTTAAGGCCAAAGGCCTTCGCCAACAAGAGAAGAGTTTGACCTCGATCGAACGACGATGGGTTACTATTTCGATAAGTTAAAAGTAACACCCTTTAATGCAAAGGGCCTTCGCCTAAAAGAGAAGAGTTCGACCTCGATCGAACGACGATGAGTTACTATATCGATAAGTTCGAATAACACCTGTTAAGGCCAAGGGCCTTCGCCAACAAGAGAAGAGTTCGACCTCGATCGAACGACGACGGGTTACTATTTCGATTAGTTCAAAATAATACCCTTTAAGGCCAAGGGCCTTCACCAACAAGAGTAGAGTTCGACCTCCATCGAACGTTGAGGGTTACTATTTTGATAAGTTCGAAATAACAACCTTTAAGGCCAAAGGCCTTCGCCAACAAGAGAAGAGTTTGACCTCGATCGAACGACGATGGGTTACTATTTCGATAAGTTAAAAGTAACACCCTTTAATGCAAAGGGCCTTCGCCTAAAAGAGAAGAGTTCGACCTCGATCGAACGACGATGAGTTACTATATCGATAAGTTCGAATAACACCCTTTAAGGCAAAGGGACTTCGCCAAAAAGAGAAGAGTTTGACCTCAATCGAATGATGACGGGTTATTATTTAAACAAGTGCGAAATAACACTTTTTAAGGCCAAAGGCCTTCGCCAACAAGAGAAGAGTTCGACCTCGATCGAACGACAATGGGTTACTATTTAAATAAGTTCGAAATTACACCCTTTAAGGCCAAGAAATTTCGCCAACAAGAGAAGAGTTCGACCTCGATCGAACGAGGATTGGTTACTATTTCGATAAGTTCAAAATAACACCCTTTAAGGCCAAGGCCTTCGCCAAGAACAGAAGAGTTCGACTACGATCGAATGACGACAGGTTACTATTTCGATAAGTTCAAAAAACACCCTTTAAGGCCAAGGGCCTTCAACAAAAAGAGAAGAGTTTGACCTCGATCGAACGACGACGAGTTACTATTTCGATAAATTCGAAATAACACCCTTTAAGGGAAAGGGCCTTCGCCATAAAGAGAAGAGTTCGACCTCGATCAAATGACGTCGGTTTACTATTTTGACAAGTTTGAAATAACACCCTTTAAGGCTAAGGGCCTTCGCAAAAAAACGAAGAGTTCGACCTGGATCGAACGATGACAGGTTACTATTTTGATAAGTTCAAAATAACACCCTTTAAGGCCAAGGGCCTTCGCCAAGAATAGAAGAGTTCGACCTCCATCGAACGTTGAGGGTTACTATTTTGATAAGTTCGAAATAACAACCTTTAAGGCCAAAGGCCTTCGCCAACAAGAGAAGAGTTTGACCTCGATCGAACGACGATGGGTTACTATTTCGATAAGTTAAAAGTAACACCCTTTAATGCAAAGGGCCTTCGCCTAAAAGAGAAGAGTTCGACCTCGATCGAACGACGATGAGTTACTATATCGATAAGTTCGAATAACACCTGTTAAGGCCAAGGGCCTTCGCCAACAAGAGAAGAGTTCGACCTCGATCGAACGATGACGGGTTACTATTTCGATTAGTTCAAAATAATACCCTTTAAGGCCAAGGGCCTTCACCGACAAGAGTAGAGTTCGACCTCCATCGAACGTTGAGGGTTACTATTTTGATAAGTTCGAAATAACAACCTTTAAGGCCAAAGGCCTTCGCCAACAAGAGAAGAGTTTGACCTCGATCGAACGACGATGGGTTACTATTTCGATAAGTTAAAAGTAACACCCTTTAATGCAAAGGGCCTTCGCCTAAAAGAGAAGAGTTCGACCTTGATCGAACGACGATGAGTTACTATATCGATAAGTTCGAATAACACCCTTTAAGGCCAAGGGACTTCGCCAAAAAGAGAAGAGTTTGACCTCAATCGAATGATGACGGGTTATTATTTAAACAAGTGCGAAATAACACTTTTTAAGGCCAAAGGCCTTCGCCAACAAGAGAAGAGTTCGACCTCGATCGAAGGACGGTGGGTTACTATTTCAATAAGTTCGAAGTAACACCCTTTAAGGCCAAGGGCCTTCGCAAACAAGAGAAGAGTTCCACCTAGATAGAATAACAACGGATAACTATTTCGATAAGTTCAAAATAATACCCTTTAAGGCCAAGGGCCTTCGCTAAAAAGAGAAGAGTTCGACCTCGATTGAACGACAATGGGCTACTATTTCGATAAGTTCGAAATAACACCCTTTAAGGCCAAGGGCCTTCGCCAACAAAAGTAGAGTTCGACCTCGATCGAACGACGACGGTTTACTACTTCGATAAGTTCGAAATAACACCTGTTAAGGCCAAGGGCCTTCGCCAACAAGAGAAGAGTTCGACCTCGATCGAACGACGACGGGTTACTATTTCGATTAGTTCAAAATAATACCCTTTAAGGCCAAGGGCCTTCACCAACAAGAGTAGAGTTCGACCACGATAGAACGACAATGGGTTACTAATTCGATAAGTTCAAAATTACACCCTTTAAGTCCAAGGGCCTTCACCAACAAGAGTAGAGTTTGACATCGATCGAACGACAATGGGTTACTATTTCGATAAGTTCGAAATTACACCCTTTAAGGCCAAGAGATTTCGCCAAGAAGAGAAGAGTTCGACCTCCATCATACGACAACGGGTTACTATTTCGATAAGTTCGAAATAACACCCTTTATAGGCCAAGGGCCTTCGCCAACAAGAGTAGAGTTCGACCTCGATCGAACGACAATGGGTTAATAATTCGATAAGTTCAAAATTACACCCTTTAAGTCCAAGGGCCTTCACCAACAAGAGTAGAGTTCGACATCGATCGAACGACAACGGGTTACTATTTCGATAAGTTCAAAATAACACCCTTTAAGGCCAAGGGCCTTCACCAAGAACAGAAGAGTTCGACCTCCATCGAACGATGACGACTTACTATTTTGATAAGTTCGAAATAACACCCTTTAAGGCCAAGGCCTTCGCCAAGAACAGAAGAGTTCGACCTTGATCGAATGACGACAGGTTACTATTTCGATAAGTTCAAAAAACACCCTTTAAGGCCAAAGGCCTTCAACAAAAAGAGAAGAGTTTGACCTCGATCGAACGACGACGAGTTACTATTTCGATAAGTTCGAAATAACACCCTTTAAGGCAAAGGGCCTTCGCCATAAAGAGAAGAGTTCGACCTCGATCAAATGACGACGGGTTACTATTTTGACAAGTTTGAAATAACACCCTTTAAGGCTAAGGGCCTTCGCAAAAAAACGAAGAGTTCGACCTGGATCGAACGATGACAGGTTACTATTTTGATAAGTTCAAAATAACACCCTTTAAGGCCAAGGGCCTTCGCCAAGAATAGAAGAGTTCGACCTCCATCGAACGTTGAGGGTTACTATTTTGATAAGTTCGAAATAACAACCTTTAAGGCCAAAGGCCTTCGCCAACAAGAGAAGAGTTTGACCTCGATCGAACGACGATTGGTTACTATTTCGATAAGTTAAAAGTAACACCCTTTAATGCAAAGGGCCTTCGCCTAAAAGAGAAGATTTCGACCTCCATCGAACGTTGAGGGTTACTATTTTGATAAGTTCGAAATAACAACCTTTAAGGCCAAAGGCCTTCGCCAACAAGAGAAGAGTTTGACCTCGATCGAACGACGATTGGTTACTATTTCGATAAGTTAAAAGTAACACCCTTTAATGCAAAGGGCCTTCGCCTAAAAGAGAAGATTTCGACCTCGATCGAACGACGATGAGTTACTATATCGATAAGTTCGAATAACACCCTTTAAGGCCAAGGGACTTCGCCAAAAACAGAAGAGTTCGACCTCAATCGAATGATGACGGGTTATTATTTAAACAAGTGCGAAATAACACTTTTTAAGGCCAAAGGCCTTCGCCAACAAGAGAAGAGTTCGACCTCGATCGAATGACGGTGGGTTACTATTTCAATAAGTTCGAAGTAACACCCTTTAAGGCTAAGGGCCTTCGCAAACAAGAGAAGAGTTCCACCTAGATAGAATAACAGCGGATAACTATTTCGATAAGTTCAAAATAATACCCTTTAAGGCCAAGGGCCTTCGCTAAAAAGAGAAGAGTTCGACCTCGATTGAACGACAATGGGCTACTATTTCGATAAGTTCGAAATAACACCCTTTAAGGCCAAGGGCCTTCGCCAACAAAAGTAGAGTTCGACCTCGATCGAACGACGACGGGTTACTACTTCGATAAGTTCGAAATAACACCTGTTAAGGCCAAGGGCCTTCTCCAAAAAGAGAAGAGTTCGACCTCGATCGAACGACGACGGGTTACTATTTCGATTAGTTCAAAATAATACCCTTTAAGGCCAAGGGCCTTCACCAACAAGAGTAGAGTTCGACCACGATAGAACGACAATGGGTTACTAATTCGATAAGTTCAAAATTACACCCTTTAAGTCCAAGGGCCTTCACCAACAAGAGTAGAGTTCGACATCGATCGAACGACAACGGGTTACTATTTCGATAAGTTCGAAATAACACCCTTTAAGGCCAAGGGCCTTCGCCAACAAGAGTAGAGTTCGACCTCGATCGAACGACAATGGGTTACTAATTAGATAAGTTCAAAATTACACCCTTTAAGTCCAAGGGCCTTCACCAACAAGAGTAGAGTTCGACATCGATCGAACGACAACGGGTTACTATTTCGATAAGTTCAAAATAACACCCTTTAAGGCCAAGGGCCTTCGCCAAGAACAGAAGAGTTCGACCTCCATCGAACGATGACGGCTTACTATTTTGATAAGTTCGAAATAACACCCTTTAAGGCCAAGGGCCTTCGCCAACAAGAGTAGAGTTCGACCTCGATCGAACGACAATGGGTTACTATTTAAATAAGTTCGAAATTACACCCTTTAAGGCCAAGAGATTTCGCCAACAAGAGAAGAGTTCGACCTCGATCGAACGAGGATTGGTTACTATTTCGATAAGTTCAAAATAACACCTTTTAAGGCCGTGGTCCTTCACCAAAAGGAGAAGAGTTCGACCTTAATCGAATGACGACGGGTTACTATTTTTATTAGTTCGAAATAACACCCGTTAAGGCCAAGGGCCTTCGCCAACAAGAGAAGAGTTCGACCTCTTTCGAACGACGACGGGTTAATATTTCGATAAGTTCGAAATAACACCCTTTATGGCCAAGGGCCTTCGCAAACAAGAGAAGAGTTCCACCTAGATAGAATAACGGCGGGTTACTATTTCGATAAGTTCGAAATAATACCCTTTAAGGCCAAGGGCCTTTGCTAAAAAGAGAAGAGTTCGACCTCGATTGAACGACAACGGGTTACTATTTCGATAAGTTCGAAATTACACTCTTTAAGGCCAACATATTTCACCAACAAGAGAAGAGTTCGACCTCGATCGAACGAGGATGGGTTACTATTTCGATAAGTTAAAAATGTACCTTTCCAGGCCATGGTCCTTCACCAAAAAGAGAATTGTTTGACCTTATTCGAATGACGACGGGTTACTATTTTTATAAGTTCGAAATAACACTCTTTAAGGCCAAGGGCCTTCTCCAACAAGAGAAGAGTTCGACCTTGATCGAACGACGACAGGTTACTATTTCGATAAGTTTGAAATAACTCCCTTTAAGTCCAAGGGCCTTCGCCAACAAGAGAAGAATTTGACCTCGATTGAACAACGATGGGTTACTATTTGAATAAGTTCAAAATAACACCTTTTAAGGCCAATGACCTTCACCAAAAAAGAAGAGTTCGACCTCGACCGAACGACGACGGGATAATATTTTGATAAGTTCGAAATAACACCCTTTAAGGCCAAGGCCTTCGCCAAGAACAGAAGAGTTCGACCTTGATCGAATGACGACAGGTTACTATTTCGATAAGTTCAAAATAACACCCTTTAAGGCCAAAGGCCTTCAACAAAAAGAGAAGAGTTTGACCTCGATCGAACGACGACGAGTTACTATTTCGATAAGTTCGAAATAACACCCTTTAAGGCAAAGGGCCTTCGCCATAAAGAGAAGAGTTCGACCTCGATCAAATGACGACGGGTTACTATTTTGACAAGTTTGAAATAACACCCTTTAATGCTAAGGGCCTTCGCAAAAAAATGAAGAGTTCGACCTGGATCGAACGATGACAGGTTACTATTTTGATAAGTTCAAAATAACACCCTTTAAGGCCAAGGGCCTTCGCCAAGAACAGAAGAGTTCGACCTCCATCGAACGATGAGGGTTACTATTTTGATAAGTTCGAAATAACAACCTTTAAGGCCAAGGG
Source organism: Nicotiana sylvestris (assembly GCF_000393655.2). Lineage (NCBI taxonomy): Eukaryota > Viridiplantae > Streptophyta > Magnoliopsida > Solanales > Solanaceae > Nicotiana > Nicotiana sylvestris. The sequence goes on from NC_091057.1 coordinate 70,166,740, forward strand.
CCTTCGCCAACAAGAGAAGAGTTTGACCTCGATCGAACGACGATGGGTTACTATTTCGATAAGTTAAAAGTAACACCCTTTAATGCAAAGGGCCTTCGCCTAAAAGAGAAGAGTTCGACCTCGATCGAACGACGACGAGTTACTATTTCGATAAGTTCTAATAACACCCTTTACGTACAAGGGCCTTCGTCAAAAAGAGAAGAGTTCGACCTCGATTGAATGAAGACGGGTTACTATTTCAACAAGTGTGAAATACACGCTTTAAGGCCAAGAGCCTTCACCAAAAAGAGAAGAGTTCGACCTCGATCGAACGCGACGGGTTACTATTTCGATAAGTTCAAAATTACACCCATTAAGGCCAAGATATTTAGCCAAGAAGAGAAGAGTTCGACCTCCATCGTATGATGACGGGTTACTATTTCGATAAGTTCGAAATAGCACCCTTTAAGGCTAAGGGCCTTCGCCAACAAGAGTAGAGTTCGACCTCGATCGAACGACAATCGGTTACTATTTCGATAAGTTCGAAATTACACCCTTTAAGGCCAAGGGCCTTCACCAACAAGAGTAGAGTTCGACCTCGATCGAACGACAATGGGTTACTATTTAAATAAGTTCGAAATTACACCCTTTAAGGCCAAGAGATTTCGCCAACAAGAGAAGAGTTCGACCTCGATCGAACGAGGATTGGTTACTATTTCGATAAGTTCAAAATAACACCCTTTAAGGCCAAGGCCTTCGCCAAGAATAGAAGAGTTCGACCTTGATCGAATGACGACAGGTTACTATTTCGATAAGTTCAAAAAACACCCTTTAAGGCCAAGGGCCTTCAACAAAAAGAGAAGAGTTTGACCTCGATCGAACGACGACGAGTTACTATTTCGATAAGTTCGAAATAACACCCTTTAAGGCAAAGGGCCTTCGCCATAAAGAGAAGAGTTCGACCTCGATCAAATGACGACGGGTTACTATTTTGACAAGTTTGAAATAACACCCTTTAAGGCTAAGGGCCTTCGCAAAAAAACAAAGAGTTCGACCTGGATCGAACGATGACAGGTTACTATTTTGATAAGTTCAAAATAACACCCTTTAAGGCCAAGGGCCTTCGCCAAGAACAGAAGAGTTCGACCTCCATCGAACGTTGAGGGTTACTATTTTGATAAGTTCGAAATAACAACCTTTAAGGCCAAAGGCCTTCGCCAACAAGAGAAGAGTTTGACCTCGATCGAACGACGATGGGTTACTATTTCGATAAGTTAAAAGTAACACCCTTTAATGCAAAGGGCCTTCGCCTAAAAGAGAAGAGTTCGACCTCGATCGAACGACGATGAGTTACTATATCGATAAGTTCGAATAACACCTGTTAAGGCCAAGGGCCTTCGCCAACAAGAGAAGAGTTCGACCTCGATCGAACGACGACGGGTTACTATTTCGATTAGTTCAAAATAATACCCTTTAAGGCCAAGGGCCTTCACCAACAAGAGTAGAGTTCGACCTCCATCGAACGTTGAGGGTTACTATTTTGATAAGTTCGAAATAACAACCTTTAAGGCCAAAGGCCTTCGCCAACAAGAGAAGAGTTTGACCTCGATCGAACGACGATGGGTTACTATTTCGATAAGTTAAAAGTAACACCCTTTAATGCAAAGGGCCTTCGCCTAAAAGAGAAGAGTTCGACCTCGATCGAACGACGATGAGTTACTATATCGATAAGTTCGAATAACACCCTTTAAGGCCAAGGGACTTCGCCAAAAAGAGAAGAGTTTGACCTCAATCGAATGATGACGGGTTATTATTTAAACAAGTGCGAAATAACACTTTTTAAGGCCAAAGGCCTTCGCCAACAAGAGAAGAGTTCGACCTCGATCGAATGACAATGGGTTACTATTTAAATAAGTTCGAAATTACACCCTTTAAGGCCAAGAGATTTCGCCAACAAGAGAAGAGTTCGACCTCGATCGAACGAGGATTGGTTACTATTTCGATAAGTTCAAAATAACACCCTTTAAGGCCAAGGCCTTCGCCAAGAACAGAAGAGTTCGAATGACGACATGTTACTATTTCGATAAGTTCAAAAAACACCCTTTAAGGCCAAGGGCCTTCAACAAAAAGAGAAGAGTTTGACCTCGATCGAACGACGACGAGTTACTATTTCGATAAATTCGAAATAACACCCTTTAAGGCAAAGGGCCTTCGCCATAAAGAGAAGAGTTCGACCTCGATCAAATGACGTCGGTTTACTATTTTGACAAGTTTGAAATAACACCCTTTAAGGCTAAGGGCCTTCGCAAAAAAACGAAGAGTTCGACCTGGATCGAACGATGACAGGTTACTATTTTGATAAGTTCAAAATAACACCCTTTAAGGCCAAGGGCCTTCGCCAAGAATAGAAGAGTTAGACCTCCATCGAACGTTGAGGGTTACTATTTTGATAAGTTCGAAATAACAACCTTTAAGGCCAAAGGCCTTCGCCAACAAGAGAAGAGTTTGACCTCGATCGAACGACGATGGGTTACTATTTCGATAAGTTAAAAGTAACACCCTTTAATGCAAAGGGCCTTCGCCTAAAAGAGAAGAGTTCGACCTCGATCGAACGACGATGAGTTACTATATCGATAAGTTCGAATAACACCTGTTAAGGCCAAGGGCCTTCGCCAACAAGAGAAGAGTTCGACCTCGATCGAACGACGACGGGTTACTATTTCGATTAGTTCAAAATAATACCCTTTAAGGCCAAGGGCCTTCACCAACAAGAGTAGAGTTCGACCTCCATCGAACGTTGAGGGTTACTATTTTGATAAGTTCGAAATAACAACCTTTAAGGCCAAAGGCCTTCGCCAACAAGAGAAGAGTTTGACCTCGATCGAACGACGATGGGTTACTATTTCGATAAGTTAAAAGTAACACCCTTTAATGCAAAGGGCCTTCGCCTAAAAGAGAAGAGTTCGACCTCGATCGAACGACGATGAGTTACTATATCGATAAGTTCGAATAACACCCTTTAAGGCCAAGGGACTTCGCCAAAAAGAGAAGAGTTTGACCTCAATCGAATGATGACGGGTTATTATTTAAACAAGTGCGAAATAACACTTTTTAAGGCCAAAGGCCTTCGCCAACAAGAGAAGAGTTCGACCTCGATCGAATGACGGTGGGTTACTATTTCAATAAGTTCGAAGTAACACCCTTTAAGGCCAAGGGCCTTCGCAAACAAGAGAAGAGTTCCACCTAGATAGAATAACAACGGATAACTATTTCGATAAGTTCAAAATAATACCCTTTAAGGCCAAGGGCCTTCGCTAAAAAGAGAAGAGTTCGACCTCGATTGAACGACAATGGGCTACTATTTCGATAAGTTCGAAATAACACCCTTTAAGGCCAAGGGCCTTCGCCAACAAAAGTAGAGTTCGACCTCGATCGAACGACGACAGTTTACTACTTCGATAAGTTCGAAATAACACCTGTTAAGGCCAAGGGCCTTCGCCAACAAGAGAAGAGTTCGACCTCGATCGAACGACGACGGGTTACTATTTCGATTAGTTCAAAATAATACCCTTTAAGGCCAAGGGCCTTCACCAACAAGAGTAGAGTTCGACCACGATAGAACGACAATGGGTTACTAATTCGATAAGTTCAAAATTACACCCTTTAAGTCCAAGGGCCTTCACCAACAAGAGTAGAGTTCGACATCGATCGAACGACAATGGGTTACTATTTCGATAAGTTCGAAATTACACCCTTTAAGGCCAAGAGATTTCGCCAAGAAGAGAAGAGTTCGACCTCCATCATACGACAACGGGTTACTATTTCGATAAGTTCGAAATAACACCCTTTATAGCCAAGGGCCTTCGCCAACAAGAGTAGAGTTCGACCTCGATCGAACGACAATGGGTTAATAATTCGATAAGTTCAAAATTACACCCTTTAAGTCCAAGGGCCTTCACCAACAAGAGTAGAGTTCGACATCGATCGAACGACAACGGGTTACTATTTCGATAAGTTCAAAATAACACCCTTTAAGGCCAAGGGCCTTCGCCAAGAACAGAAGAGTTCGACCTCCATCGAACGATGACGACTTACTATTTTGATAAGTTCGAAATAACACCCTTTAAGGCCAAGGCCTTCGCCAAGAACAGAAGAGTTCGACCTTGATCGAATGACGACAGGTTACTATTTCGATAAGTTCAAAAAACACCCTTTAAGGCCAAAGGCCTTCAACAAAAAGAGAAGAGTTTGACCTCGATCGAACGACGACGAGTTACTATTTCGATAAGTTCGAAATAACACCCTTTAAGGCAAAGGGCCTTCGCCATAAAGAGAAGAGTTCGACCTCGATCAAATGACGACGGGTTACTATTTTGACAAGTTTGAAATAACACCCTTTAAGGCTAAGGGCCTTCGCAAAAAAACGAAGAGTTCGACCTGGATCGAACGATGACAGGTTACTATTTTGATAAGTTCAAAATAACACCCTTTAAGGCCAAGGGCCTTCGCCAAGAATAGAAGAGTTAGACCTCCATCGAACGTTGAGGGTTACTATTTTGATAAGTTCGAAATAACAACCTTTAAGGCCAAAGGCCTTCGCCAACAAGAGAAGAGTTTGACCTCGATCGAACGACGATTGGTTACTATTTCGATAAGTTAAAAGTAACACCCTTTAATGCAAAGGGCCTTCGCCTAAAAGAGAAGATTTCGACCTCGATCGAATGACGATGAGTTACTATATCGATAAGTTCGAATAACACCCTTTAAGGCCAAGGGACTTCGCCAAAAAGAGAAGAGTTCGACCTCAATCGAATGATGACGGGTTATTATTTAAACAAGTGCGAAATAACACTTTTTAAGGCCAAAGGCCTTCGCCAACAAGAGAAGAGTTCGACCTCGATCGAATGACGGTGGGTTACTATTTCAATAAGTTCGAAGTAACACCCTTTAAGGCTAAGGGCCTTCGCAAACAAGAGAAGAGTTCCACCTAGATAGAATAACAGCGGATAACTATTTCGATAAGTTCAAAATAATACCCTTTAAGGCCAAGGGCCTTCGCTAAAAAGAGAAGAGTTCGACCTCGATTGAACGACAATGGGCTACTATTTCGATAAGTTCGAAATAACACCCTTTAAGGCCAAGGGCCTTCGCCAACAAAAGTAGAGTTCGACCTCGATCGAACGACGACGGGTTACTACTTCGATAAGTTCGAAATAACACCTGTTAAGGCCAAGGGCCTTCTCCAACAAGAGAAGAGTTCGACCTCGATCGAACGACGACGGGTTACTATTTCGATTAGTTCAAAATAATACCCTTTAAGGCCAAGGGCCTTCACCAACAAGAGTAGAGTTCGACCACGATAGAACGACAATGGGTTACTAATTCGATAAGTTCAAAATTACACCCTTTAAGTCCAAGGGCCTTCACCAACAAGAGTAGAGTTCGACATCGATCGAACGACAACGGGTTACTATTTCGATAAGTTCGAAATAACACCCTTTAAGGCCAAGGGCCTTCGCCAACAAGAGTAGAGTTCGACCTCGATCGAACGACAATGGGTTACTAATTAGATAAGTTCAAAATTACACCCTTTAAGTCCAAGGGCCTTCACCAACAAGAGTAGAGTTCGACATCGATCGAACGACAACGGGTTACTATTTCGATAAGTTCAAAATAACACCCTTTAAGGCCAAGGGCCTTCGCCAAGAACAGAAGAGTTCGACCTCCATCGAACGATGACGGCTTACTATTTTGATAAGTTCGAAATAACACCCTTTAAGGCCAAGGGCCTTCGCCAACAAAAGAAGAATTTGACCTCGATTGAACGACGATGGGTTACTATTTTGATAAGTTTGAAATAACACCCATTAAGGCCAAGGGCCTTCCCCAACAAGAGTAGAGTTCGACCTCGATCGAACAACGACGGGTTACTATTTCGATAAGTTCAAAATAACACCCTTTAAGGCAAAGGGCCTTCACCAAAAATAGAAGACTTCGACCTCCATCGAACGATGACGGGTTACTATTTTGATAAGTTCGAAATAACAACCTTTAAGGCCAAGGGCCTTCGCCAGCAAGAGAAGAGTTTGACCTCGATCGAACGACGATGGGTTACTATTTCGATAAGTTCACAAAGGGCCTTCGCTATAAAGAGAAGAGTTCGACCTCGATCGAATGACGACATGTTACTATATCGATAAGTTCAAAATAACACCCTTTAAGGCCAAGGGCCTTCACCAAAAAGAGAAGAGTTTGACCTCGATCGAACGACGACCAGTTACTATTTCAATAAGTTCGAAATAACACCCTTTAATGCAAAGGGCCTTCGCTATAAAGAGAAGAGTTCGACCTCGATCGAATGACTATGGGTTACTATTTTGACAATTTTGAAATAACACCCTTTAAGTCTAAGGGCCTTTGCCAAAAAAGAAGATTCTACCTCGACCGAACGATGACGGGTTACTATTTCGATAAGTTCAAAATAACACCCTTTAAGGCCAAGGGACTTCGCCAAAAATAGAAGAGTTTGACCTCCATTGAACGATGATGGGTTACTATTTTGATAAGTTCAAAATAACAACCTTTAAGGCCAAGGGCCTTCGCCAGAAAGAGAAGTGTTTGACCTCGATCGAACGACGATGGGTTACTATTTTGATAAGTTCAAAATAACACCATTTAATGCAAGGGGCCTTCGCCTAAAAGAGAAGAGTTCTACCTCGATCGAACGACGACGAGTTACTATATCGATAAGTTCTAATAACACCCTTTAAGGCCAAGGGCCTTCGTCAAAAAGAGAAGAGTTCGACCTCGATCGAATGACGATGGGTTACTATTTCAGCAAGTGCGAAATAACACCCTTTTATACCAAGGGCCTTCACCAAAAAGAGAAGAGTTCGACCTCGATCGAACGACGACGGGTTACTATTTCTATAAGTTCGAAATTACACCCTTTAAGGCCAAGAGATTTCTCCAAGAAGAGAAGAGTTCGACCTCCATCGTATGATGACGGGTTACTATTTCGATAAGTTCGAAATAGCACCCTTTAAGGCCAAGGGCCTTCGCCAACAAGAGTAGAGTTCGACCTCGATCGAACGGCAATGGGTTACTATTTCGATAAGTTCGAAATTACACCCTTTAAGGCCAAGGGCCTTCACTAACAAGAGTAGAGTTCGACCTCGATCGAATGACAACGTGTTACTATTTCAATAAGTTCGAAATTACACCTTTTAAGGCCAAGAGATTTCTCCAACAAGAGAAGAGTTCGACCTCGATCGAATGACAACGGGTTACTATTTCGATAAGTTCGAAATAACACCCTTTAAGGCCAAGGGCCTTCGCCAACAAGAGTAGAGTTCGACCTCGATCGAACGACAATGGGTTACTATTTCGATAAGTTCGAAATTACACCCTTTAAGGCCAAGGACCTTCACCAACAAGAGTAGAGTTCGACCTAGATCGAACGACAACAGGTTGCTATTTCGATAAGTTTGAAATTACACCCTTTAAGGCCAAGAGATTTCGCCAATAAGAGAAGAGTTCGACCTCCATCGTACGACAACGGGTTACTATTTCGATAAGTTTGAAATAACAACCTTTAAGGACAAGGGCCTTCACCAACAAGAGTAGAGTTCGACCTCGATCGAACGACAACGGGTTACTATTTCGATAAGTTCAAAATAACACCCTTTAAGGCCAAGGGCCTTCGCCTAAAAGAGAAGAGTTCGACCTCGATCGAACGACGATGAGTTACTATATCGATAAGTTCGAATAACACCTGTTAAGGCCAAGGGCCTTCGCCAACAAGAGAAGAGTTCGACCTCGATCGAACGACGACGGGTTACTATTTCGATTAGTTCAAAATAATACCCTTTAAGGCCAAGGGCCTTCACCAACAAGAGTAGAGTTCGACCTCCATCGAACGTTGAGGGTTACTATTTTGATAAGTTCGAAATAACAACCTTTAAGGCCAAAGGCCTTCGCCAACAAGAGAAGAGTTTGACCTCGATCGAACGACGATGGGTTACTATTTCGATAAGTTAAAAGTAACACCCTTTAATGCAAAGGGCCTTCGCCTAAAAGAGAAGAGTTCGACCTCGATCGAACGACGATGAGTTACTATATCGATAAGTTCGAATAACACCCTTTAAGGCCAAGGGACTTCGCCAAAAAGAGAAGAGTTTGACCTCAATCGAATGATGACGGGTTATTATTTAAACAAGTGCGAAATAACACTTTTTAAGGCCAAAGGCCTTCGCCAACAAGAGAAGAGTTCGACCTCGATCGAATGACGGTGGGTTACTATTTCAATAAGTTCGAAGTAACACCCTTTAAGGCCAAGGGCCTTCGCAAACAAGAGAAGAGTTCCACCTAGATAGAATAACAACGGATAACTATTTCGATAAGTTCAAAATAATACCCTTTAAGGCCAAGGGCCTTCGCTAAAAAGAGAAGAGTTCGACCTCGATTGAACGACAATGGGCTACTATTTCGATAAGTTCGAAATAACACCCTTTAAGGCCAAGGGCCTTCGCCAACAAAAGTAGAGTTCGACCTCGATCGAACGACGACAGTTTACTACTTCGATAAGTTCGAAATAACACCTGTTAAGGCCAAGGGCCTTCGCCAACAAGAGAAGAGTTCGACCTCGATCGAACGACGACGGGTTACTATTTCGATTAGTTCAAAATAATACCCTTTAAGGCCAAGGGCCTTCACCAACAAGAGTAGAGTTCGACCACGATAGAACGACAATGGGTTACTAATTCGATAAGTTCAAAATTACACCCTTTAAGTCCAAGGGCCTTCACCAACAAGAGTAGAGTTCGACATCGATCGAACGACAATGGGTTACTATTTCGATAAGTTCGAAATTACACCCTTTAAGGCCAAGAGATTTCGCCAAGAAGAGAAGAGTTCGACCTCCATCATACGACAACGGGTTACTATTTCGATAAGTTCGAAATAACACCCTTTATAGCCAAGGGCCTTCGCCAACAAGAGTAGAGTTCGACCTCGATCGAACGACAATGGGTTAATAATTCGATAAGTTCAAAATTACACCCTTTAAGTCCAAGGGCCTTCACCAACAAGAGTAGAGTTCGACATCGATCGAACGACAACGGGTTACTATTTCGATAAGTTCAAAATAACACCCTTTAAGGCCAAGGGCCTTCGCCAAGAACAGAAGAGTTCGACCTCCATCGAACGATGACGACTTACTATTTTGATAAGTTCGAAATAACACCCTTTAAGGCCAAGGCCTTCGCCAAGAACAGAAGAGTTCGACCTTGATCGAATGACGACAGGTTACTATTTCGATAAGTTCAAAAAACACCCTTTAAGGCCAAAGGCCTTCAACAAAAAGAGAAGAGTTTGACCTCGATCGAACGACGACGAGTTACTATTTCGATAAGTTCGAAATAACACCCTTTAAGGCAAAGGGCCTTCGCCATAAAGAGAAGAGTTCGACCTCGATCAAATGACGACGGGTTACTATTTTGACAAGTTTGAAATAACACCCTTTAAGGCTAAGGGCCTTCGCAAAAAAACGAAGAGTTCGACCTGGATCGAACGATGACAGGTTACTATTTTGATAAGTTCAAAATAACACCCTTTAAGGCCAAGGGCCTTCGCCAAGAATAGAAGAGTTAGACCTCCATCGAACGTTGAGGGTTACTATTTTGATAAGTTCGAAATAACAACCTTTAAGGCCAAAGGCCTTCGCCAACAAGAGAAGAGTTTGACCTCGATCGAACGACGATTGGTTACTATTTCGATAAGTTAAAAGTAACACCCTTTAATGCAAAGGGCCTTCGCCTAAAAGAGAAGATTTCGACCTCGATCGAACGACGATGAGTTACTATATCGATAAGTTCGAATAACACCCTTTAAGGCCAAGGGACTTCGCCAAAAAGAGAAGAGTTCGACCTCAATCGAATGATGACGGGTTATTATTTAAACAAGTGCGAAATAACACTTTTTAAGGCCAAAGGCCTTCGCCAACAAGAGAAGAGTTCGACCTCGATCGAATGACGGTGGGTTACTATTTCAATAAGTTCGAAGTAACACCCTTTAAGGCTAAGGGCCTTCGCAAACAAGAGAAGAGTTCCACCTAGATAGAATAACAGCGGATAACTATTTCGATAAGTTCAAAATAATACCCTTTAAGGCCAAGGGCCTTCGCTAAAAAGAGAAGAGTTCGACCTCGATTGAACGACAATGGGCTACTATTTCGATAAGTTCGAAATAACACCCTTTAAGGCCAAGGGCCTTCGCCAACAAAAGTAGAGTTCGACCTCGATCGAACGACGACGGGTTACTACTTCGATAAGTTCGAAATAACACCTGTTAAGGCCAAGGGCCTTCTCCAACAAGAGAAGAGTTCGACCTCGATCGAACGACGACGGGTTACTATTTCGATTAGTTCAAAATAATACCCTTTAAGGCCAAGGGCCTTCACCAACAAAAGTAGAGTTCGACCACGATAGAACGACAATGGGTTACTAATTCGATAAGTTCAAAATTACACCCTTTAAGTCCAAGGGCCTTCACCAACAAGAGTAGAGTTCGACATCGATCGAACGACAACGGGTTACTATTTCGATAAGTTCGAAATAACACCCTTTAAGGCCAAGGGCCTTCGCCAACAAGAGTAGAGTTCGACCTCGATCGAACGACAATGGGTTACTAATTAGATAAGTTCAAAATTACACCCTTTAAGTCCAAGGGCCTTCACCAACAAGAGTAGAGTTCGACATCGATCGAACGACAACGGGTTACTATTTCGATAAGTTCAAAATAACACCCTTTAAGGCCAAGGGCCTTCGCCAAGAACAGAAGAGTTCGACCTCCATCGAACGATGACGACTTACTATTTTGATAAGTTCGAAATAACACCCTTTAAGGCCAAGGCCTTCGCCAAGAACAGAAGAGTTCGACCTTGATCGAATGACGACAGGTTACTATTTCGATAAGTTCAAAAAACACCCTTTAAGGCCAAAGGCCTTCAACAAAAAGAGAAGAGTTTGACCTCGATCGAACGACGACGAGTTACTATTTCGATAAGTTCGAAATAACACCCTTTAAGGCAAAGGGCCTTCGCCATAAAGAGAAGAGTTCGACCTCGATCAAATGACGACGGGTTACTATTTTGACAAGTTTGAAATAACACCCTTTAAGGCTAAGGGCCTTCGCAAAAAAACGAAGAGTTCGACCTGGATCGAACGATGACAGGTTACTATTTTGATAAGTTCAAAATAACACCCTTTAAGGCCAAGGGCCTTCGCCAAGAATAGAAGAGTTAGACCTCCATCGAACGTTGAGGGTTACTATTTTGATAAGTTCGAAATAACAACCTTTAAGGCCAAAGGCCTTCGCCAAAAAGAGAAGAGTTTGACCTCGATCGAATGACGATTGGTTACTATTTCGATAAGTTAAAAGTAACACCCTTTAATGCAAAGGGCCTTCGCCTAAAAGAGAAGATTTCGACCTCGATCGAACGACGATGAGTTACTATATCGATAAGTTCGAATAACACCCTTTAAGGCCAAGGGACTTCGCCAAAAAGAGAAGAGTTCGACCTCAATCGAATGATGACGGGTTATTATTTAAACAAGTGCGAAATAACACTTTTTAAGGCCAAAGGCCTTCGCCAACAAGAGAAGAGTTCGACCTCGATCGAATGACGGTGGGTTACTATTTCAATAAGTTCGAAGTAACACCCTTTAAGGCTAAGGGCCTTCGCAAACAAGAGAAGAGTTCCACCTAGATAGAATAACAGCGGATAACTATTTCGATAAGTTCAAAATAATACCCTTTAAGGCCAAGGGCCTTCGCTAAAAAGAGAAGAGTTCGACCTCGATTGAACGACAATGGGCTACTATTTCGATAAGTTCGAAATAACACCCTTTAAGGCCAAGGGCCTTCGCCAACAAAAGTAGAGTTCGACCTCGATCGAACGACGACGGGTTACTACTTCGATAAGTTCGAAATAACACCTGTTAAGGCCAAGGGCCTTCTCCAACAAGAAAAGAGTTCGACCTCGATCGAACGACGACGGGTTACTATTTCGATTAGTTCAAAATAATACCCTTTAAGGCCAAGGGCCTTCACCAACAAGAGTAGAGTTCGACCACGATAGAACGACAATGGGTTACTAATTCGATAAGTTCAAAATTACACCCTTTAAGTCCAAGGGCCTTCACCAACAAGAGTAGAGTTCGACATCGATCGAACGACAACGGGTTACTATTTCGATAAGTTCGAAATAACACCCTTTAAGGCCAAGGGCCTTCGCCAACAAGAGTAGAGTTCGACCTCGATCGAACGACAATGGGTTACTAATTAGATAAGTTCAAAATTACACCCTTTAAGTCCAAGGGCCTTCACCAACAAGAGTAGAGTTCGACATCGATCGAACGACAACGGGTTACTATTTCGATAAGTTCAAAATAACACCCTTTAAGCCAAGGGCCTTCGCCAAGAACAGAAGAGTTCGACCTCCATCGAACGATGACGGCTTACTATTTTGATAAGTTCGAAATAACACCCTTTAAGGCCAAGGGCCTTCGCCAACAAAAGAAGAATTTGACCTCGATTGAACGACGATGGGTTACTATTTTGATAAGTTTGAAATAACACCCATTAAGGCCAAGGGCCTTCCCCAACAAGAGTAGAGTTCGACCTCGATCGAACAACGACGGGTTACTATTTCGATAAGTTCAAAATAACACCCTTTAAGGCAAAGGGCCTTCACCAAAAATAGAAGACTTCGACCTCCATCGAACGATGACGGGTTACTATTTTGATAAGTTCGAAATAACAACCTTTAAGGCCAAGGGCCTTCGCCAGCAAGAGAAGAGTTTGACCTCGATCGAACGACGATGGGTTACTATTTCGATAAGTTCACAAAGGGCCTTCGCTATAAAGAGAAGAGTTCGACCTCGATCGAATGACGACATGTTACTATTTCGATAAGTTCAAAATAACACCCTTTAAGGCCAAGGGCCTTCGCCAAAAAGAGAAGAGTTTGACCTCGATCGAACGACGACCAGTTACTATTTCGATAAGTTCGAAATAACACCCTTTAATGCAAAGGGCCTTCGCTATAAAGAGAAGAGTTCGACCTCGATCGAATGACTATGGGTTACTATTTTGACAATTTTGAAATAACACCCTTTAAGTCTAAGGGCCTTTGCCAAAAAAGAAGATTCTACCTCGACCGAACGATGACGGGTTACTATTTCGATAAGTTCAAAATAACACCCTTTAAGGCCAAGGGACTTCGCCAAAAATAGAAGAGTTTGACCTCCATTAAACGATGATGGGTTACTATTTTGATAAGTTCAAAATAACAACCTTTAAGGCCAAGGGCCTTCGCCAGAAAGAGAAGTGTTTGACCTCGATCGAACGACGATGGGTTACTATTTTGATAAGTTCAAAATAACACCATTTAATGCAAGGGGCCTTCGCCTAAAAGAGAAGAGTTCTACCTCGATCGAACGACGACGAGTTACTATATCGATAAGTTCTAATAACACCCTTTAAGGCCAAGGGCCTTCGTCAAAAAGAGAAGAGTTCGACCTCGATCGAATGACGATGGGTTACTATTTCAGCAAGTGCGAAATAACACCCTTTTATACCAAGGGCCTTCACCAAAAAGAGAAGAGTTCGACCTCGATCGAACGACGACGGGTTACTATTTCTATAAGTTCGAAATTACACCCTTTAAGGCCAAGAGATTTCTCCAAGAAGAGAAGAGTTCGACCTCCATCGTATGATGACGGGTTACTATTTCGATAAGTTCGAAATAGCACCCTTTAAGGCCAAGGGCCTTCGCCAACAAGAGTAGAGTTCGACCTCGATCGAACGGCAATGGGTTACTATTTCGATAAGTTCGAAATTACACCCTTTAAGGCCAAGGGCCTTCACTAACAAGAGTAGAGTTCGACCTCGATCGAATGACAACGTGTTACTATTTCAATAAGTTCGAAATTACACCTTTTAAGGCCAAGAGATTTCTCCAACAAGAGAAGAGTTCGACCTCGATCGAATGACAACGGGTTACTATTTCGATAAGTTCGAAATAACACCCTTTAAGGCCAAGGGCCTTCGCCAACAAGAGTAGAGTTCGACCTCGATCGAACGACAATGGGTTACTATTTCGATAAGTTCGAAATTACACCCTTTAAGGCCAAGGACCTTCACCAACAAGAGTAGAGTTCGACCTAGATCGAACGACAACAGGTTGCTATTTCGATAAGTTTGAAATTACACCCTTTAAGGCCAAGAGATTTCGCCAATAAGAGAAGAGTTCGACCTCCATCGTACGACAACGGGTTACTATTTCGATAAGTTTGAAATAACAACCTTTAAGGACAAGGGCCTTCACCAACAAGAGTAGAGTTCGACCTCGATCGAACGACAACGGGTTACTATTTCGATAAGTTCAAAATAACACCCTTTAAGGCCAAGGGCCTTCGCCTAAAAGAGAAGAGTTCGACCTCGATCGAACGACGATGAGTTACTATATCGATAAGTTCGAATAACACCTGTTAAGGCCAAGGGCCTTCGCCAACAAGAGAAGAGTTCGACCTCGATCGAACGACGACGGGTTACTATTTCGATTAGTTCAAAATAATACCCTTTAAGGCCAAGGGCCTTCACCAACAAGAGTAGAGTTCGACCTCCATCGAACGTTGAGGGTTACTATTTTGATAAGTTCGAAATAACAACCTTTAAGGCCAAAGGCCTTCGCCAACAAGAGAAGAGTTTGACCTCGATCGAACGACGATGGGTTACTATTTCGATAAGTTAAAAGTAACACCCTTTAATGCAAAGGGCCTTCGCCTAAAAGAGAAGAGTTCGACCTCGATCGAACGACGATGAGTTACTATATCGATAAGTTCGAATAACACCCTTTAAGGCCAAGGGACTTCGCCAAAAAGAGAAGAGTTTGACCTCAATCGAATGATGACGGGTTATTATTTAAACAAGTGCGAAATAACACTTTTTAAGGCCAAAGGCCTTCGCCAACAAGAGAAGAGTTCGACCTCGATCGAATGACGGTGGGTTACTATTTCAATAAGTTCGAAGTAACACCCTTTAAGGCCAAGGGCCTTCGCAAACAAGAGAAGAGTTCCACCTAGATAGAATAACAACGGATAACTATTTCGATAAGTTCAAAATAATACCCTTTAAGGCCAAGGGCCTTCGCTAAAAAGAGAAGAGTTCGACCTCGATTGAACGACAATGGGCTACTATTTCGATAAGTTCGAAATAACACCCTTTAAGGCCAAGGGCCTTCGCCAACAAAAGTAGAGTTCGACCTCGATCGAACGACGACAGTTTACTACTTCGATAAGTTCGAAATAACACCCTTTAAGGCCAAGGGCCTTCGCCAACAAAAGTAGAGTTCGACCTCGATCGAACGACGACGGGTTACTACTTCGATAAGTTCGAAATAACACCTGTTAAGGCCAAGGGCCTTCTCCAACAAGAGAAGAGTTCGACCTCGATCGAACGACGACGGGTTACTATTTCGATTAGTTCAAAATAATACCCTTTAAGGCCAAGGGCCTTCACCAACAAAAGTAGAGTTCGACCACGATAGAACGACAATGGGTTACTAATTCGATAAGTTCAAAATTACACCCTTTAAGTCCAAGGGCCTTCACCAACAAGAGTAGAGTTCGACATCGATCGAACGACAACGGGTTACTATTTCGATAAGTTCGAAATAACACCCTTTAAGGCCAAGGGCCTTCGCCAACAAGAGTAGAGTTCGACCTCGATCGAACGACAATGGGTTACTAATTAGATAAGTTCAAAATTACACCCTTTAAGTCCAAGGGCCTTCACCAACAAGAGTAGAGTTCGACATCGATCGAACGACAACGGGTTACTATTTCGATAAGTTCAAAATAACACCCTTTAAGGCCAAGGGCCTTCGCCAAGAACAGAAGAGTTCGACCTCCATCGAACGATGACGACTTACTATTTTGATAAGTTCGAAATAACACCCTTTAAGGCCAAGGCCTTCGCCAAGAACAGAAGAGTTCGACCTTGATCGAATGACGACAGGTTACTATTTCGATAAGTTCAAAAAACACCCTTTAAGGCCAAAGGCCTTCAACAAAAAGAGAAGAGTTTGACCTCGATCGAACGACGACGAGTTACTATTTCGATAAGTTCGAAATAACACCCTTTAAGGCAAAGGGCCTTCGCCATAAAGAGAAGAGTTCGACCTCGATCAAATGACGACGGGTTACTATTTTGACAAGTTTGAAATAACACCCTTTAAGGCTAAGGGCCTTCGCAAAAAAACGAAGAGTTCGACCTGGATCGAACGATGACAGGTTACTATTTTGATAAGTTCAAAATAACACCCTTTAAGGCCAAGGGCCTTCGCCAAGAATAGAAGAGTTAGACCTCCATCGAACGTTGAGGGTTACTATTTTGATAAGTTCGAAATAACAACCTTTAAGGCCAAAGGCCTTCGCCAACAAGAGAAGAGTTTGACCTCGATCGAACGACGATTGGTTACTATTTCGATAAGTTAAAAGTAACACCCTTTAATGCAAAGGGCCTTCGCCTAAAAGAGAAGATTTCGACCTCGATCGAACGACGATGAGTTACTATATCGATAAGTTCGAATAACACCCTTTAAGGCCAAGGGACTTCGCCAAAAAGAGAAGAGTTCGACCTCAATCGAATGATGACGGGTTATTATTTAAACAAGTGCGAAATAACACTTTTTAAGGCCAAAGGCCTTCGCCAACAAGAGAAGAGTTCGACCTCGATCGAATGACGGTGGGTTACTATTTCAATAAGTTCGAAGTAACACCCTTTAAGGCTAAGGGCCTTCGCAAACAAGAGAAGAGTTCCACCTAGATAGAATAACAGCGGATAACTATTTCGATAAGTTCAAAATAATACCCTTTAAGGCCAAGGGCCTTCGCTAAAAAGAGAAGAGTTCGACCTCGATTGAACGACAATGGGCTACTATTTCGATTAAGTTCGAAATAACACCCTTTAAGGCCAAGGGCCTTCGCCAACAAAAGTAGAGTTCGACCTCGATCGAACGACGACGGGTTACTACTTCGATAAGTTCGAAATAACACCTGTTAAGGCCAAGGGCCTTCTCCAACAAGAGAAGAGTTCGACCTCGATCGAACGACGACGGGTTACTATTTCGATTAGTTCAAAATAATACCCTTTAAGGCCAAGGGCCTTCACCAACAAGAGTAGAGTTCGACCACGATAGAACGACAATGGGTTACTAATTCGATAAGTTCAAAATTACACCCTTTAAGTCCAAGGGCCTTCACCAACAAGAGTAGAGTTCGACATCGATCGAACGACAACGGGTTACTATTTCGATAAGTTCGAAATAACACCCTTTAAGGCCAAGGGCCTTCGCCAACAAGAGTAGAGTTCGACCTCGATCGAACGACAATGGGTTACTAATTAGATAAGTTCAAAATTACACCCTTTAAGTCCAAGGGCCTTCACCAACAAGAGTAGAGTTCGACATCGATCGAACGACAACGGGTTACTATTTCGATAAGTTCAAAATAACACCCTTTAAGCCAAGGGCCTTCGCCAAGAACAGAAGAGTTCGACCTCCATCGAACGATGACGGCTTACTATTTTGATAAGTTCGAAATAACACCCTTTAAGGCCAAGGGCCTTCGCCAACAAAAGAAGAATTTGACCTCGATTGAACGACGATGGGTTACTATTTTGATAAGTTTGAAATAACACCCATTAAGGCCAAGGGCCTTCCCCAACAAGAGTAGAGTTCGACCTCGATCGAACAACGACGGGTTACTATTTCGATAAGTTCAAAATAACACCCTTTAAGGCAAAGGGCCTTCACCAAAAATAGAAGACTTCGACCTCCATCGAACGATGACGGGTTACTATTTTGATAAGTTCGAAATAACAACCTTTAAGGCCAAGGGCCTTCGCCAGCAAGAGAAGAGTTTGACCTCGATCGAACGACGATGGGTTACTATTTCGATAAGTTCACAAAGGGCCTTCGCTATAAAGAGAAGAGTTCGACCTCGATCGAATGACGACATGTTACTATTTCGATAAGTTCAAAATAACACCCTTTAAGGCCAAGGGCCTTCGCCAAAAAGAGAAGAGTTTGACCTCGATCGAACGACGACCAGTTACTATTTCGATAAGTTCGAAATAACACCCTTTAATGCAAAGGGCCTTCGCTATAAAGAGAAGAGTTCGACCTCGATCGAATGACTATGGGTTACTATTTTGACAATTTTGAAATAACACCCTTTAAGTCTAAGGGCCTTTGCCAAAAAAGAAGATTCTACCTCGACCGAACGATGACGGGTTACTATTTCGATAAGTTCAAAATAACACCCTTTAAGGCCAAGGGACTTCGCCAAAAATAGAAGAGTTTGACCTCCATTGAACGATGATGGGTTACTATTTTGATAAGTTCAAAATAACAACCTTTAAGGCCAAGGGCCTTCGCCAGAAAGAGAAGTGTTTGACCTCGATCGAACGACGATGGGTTACTATTTTGATAAGTTCAAAATAACACCATTTAATGCAAGGGGCCTTCGCCTAAAAGAGAAGAGTTCTACCTCGATCGAACGACGACGAGTTACTATATCGATAAGTTCTAATAACACCCTTTAAGGCCAAGGGCCTTCGTCAAAAAGAGAAGAGTTCGACCTCGATCGAATGACGATGGGTTACTATTTCAGCAAGTGCGAAATAACACCCTTTTATACCAAGGGCCTTCACCAAAAAGAGAAGAGTTCGACCTCGATCGAACGACGACGGGTTACTATTTCTATAAGTTCGAAATTACACCCTTTAAGGCCAAGAGATTTCTCCAAGAAGAGAAGAGTTCGACCTCCATCGTATGATGACGGGTTACTATTTCGATAAGTTCGAAATAGCACCCTTTAAGGCCAAGGGCCTTCGCCAACAAGAGTAGAGTTCGACCTCGATCGAACGGCAATGGGTTACTATTTCGATAAGTTCGAAATTACACCCTTTAAGGCCAAGGGCCTTCACTAACAAGAGTAGAGTTCGACCTCGATCGAATGACAACGTGTTACTATTTCAATAAGTTCGAAATTACACCTTTTAAGGCCAAGAGATTTCTCCAACAAGAGAAGAGTTCGACCTCGATCGAATGACAACGGGTTACTATTTCGATAAGTTCGAAATAACACCCTTTAAGGCCAAGGGCCTTCGCCAACAAGAGTAGAGTTCGACCTCGATCGAACGACAATGGGTTACTATTTCGATAAGTTCGAAATTACACCCTTTAAGGCCAAGGACCTTCACCAACAAGAGTAGAGTTCGACCTAGATCGAACGACAACAGGTTGCTATTTCGATAAGTTTGAAATTACACCCTTTAAGGCCAAGAGATTTCGCCAATAAGAGAAGAGTTCGACCTCCATCGTACGACAACGGGTTACTATTTCGATAAGTTTGAAATAACAACCTTTAAGGACAAGGGCCTTCACCAACAAGAGTAGAGTTCGACCTCGATCGAACGACAACGGGTTACTATTTCGATAAGTTCAAAATAACACCCTTTAAGGCCAAGGGCCTTCGCCTAAAAGAGAAGAGTTCGACCTCGATCGAACGATGATGAGTTACTATATCGATAAGTTCGAATAACACCTGTTAAGGCCAAGGGCCTTCGCCAACAAGAGAAGAGTTCGACCTCGATCGAACGACGACGGGTTACTATTTCGATTAGTTCAAAATAATACCCTTTAAGGCCAAGGGCCTTCACCAACAAGAGTAGAGTTCGACCTCCATCGAACGTTGAGGGTTACTATTTTGATAAGTTCGAAATAACAACCTTTAAGGCCAAAGGCCTTCGCCAACAAGAGAAGAGTTTGACCTCGATCGAACGACGATGGGTTACTATTTCGATAAGTTAAAAGTAACACCCTTTAATGCAAAGGGCCTTCGCCTAAAAGAGAAGAGTTCGACCTCGATCGAACGACGATGAGTTACTATATCGATAAGTTCGAATAACACCCTTTAAGGCCAAGGGACTTCGCCAAAAAGAGAAGAGTTTGACCTCAATCGAATGATGACGGGTTATTATTTAAACAAGTGCGAAATAACACTTTTTAAGGCCAAAGGCCTTCGCCAACAAGAGAAGAGTTCGACCTCGATCGAATGACGGTGGGTTACTATTTCAATAAGTTCGAAGTAACACCCTTTAAGGCCAAGGGCCTTCGCAAACAAGAGAAGAGTTCCACCTAGATAGAATAACAACGGATAACTATTTCGATAAGTTCAAAATAATACCCTTTAAGGCCAAGGGCCTTCGCTAAAAAGAGAAGAGTTCGACCTCGATTGAACGACAATGGGCTACTATTTCGATAAGTTCGAAATAACACTCTTTAAGGCCAAGGGCCTTCGCCAACAAAAGTAGAGTTCGACCTCGATCGAACGACGACAGTTTACTACTTCGATAAGTTCGAAATAACACCTGTTAAGGCCAAGGGCCTTCGCCAACAAGAGAAGAGTTCGACCTCGATCGAACGACGACGGGTTACTATTTCGATTAGTTCAAAATAATACCCTTTAAGGCCAAGGGCCTTCACCAACAAGAGTAGAGTTCGACCACGATAGAACGACAATGGGTTACTAATTCGATAAGTTCAAAATTACACCCTTTAAGTCCAAGGGCCTTCACCAACAAGAGTAGAGTTCGACATCGATCGAACGACAATGGGTTACTATTTCGATAAGTTCGAAATTACACCCTTTAAGGCCAAGAGATTTCGCCAAGAAGAGAAGAGTTCGACCTCCATCATACGACAACGGGTTACTATTTCGATAAGTTCGAAATAACACCCTTTATAGCCAAGGGCCTTCGCCAACAAGAGTAGAGTTCGACCTCGATCGAACGACAATGGGTTAATAATTCGATAAGTTCAAAATTACACCCTTTAAGTCCAAGGGCCTTCACCAACAAGAGTAGAGTTCGACATCGATCGAACGACAACGGGTTACTATTTCGATAAGTTCAAAATAACACCCTTTAAGGCCAAGGGCCTTCGCCAAGAACAGAAGAGTTCGACCTCCATCGAACGATGACGACTTACTATTTTGATAAGTTCGAAATAACACCCTTTAAGGCCAAGGCCTTCGCCAAGAACAGAAGAGTTCGACCTTGATCGAATGACGACAGGTTACTATTTCGATAAGTTCAAAAAACACCCTTTAAGGCCAAAGGCCTTCAACAAAAAGAGAAGAGTTTGACCTCGATCGAACGACGACGAGTTACTATTTCGATAAGTTCGAAATAACACCCTTTAAGGCAAAGGGCCTTCGCCATAAAGAGAAGAGTTCGACCTCGATCAAATGACGACGGGTTACTATTTTGACAAGTTTGAAATAACACCCTTTAAGGCTAAGGGCCTTCGCAAAAAAACGAAGAGTTCGACCTGGATCGAACGATGACAGGTTACTATTTTGATAAGTTCAAAATAACACCCTTTAAGGCCAAGGGCCTTCGCCAAGAATAGAAGAGTTAGACCTCCATCGAACGTTGAGGGTTACTATTTTGATAAGTTCGAAATAACAACCTTTAAGGCCAAAGGCCTTCGCCAACAAGAGAAGAGTTTGACCTCGATCGAACGACGATTGGTTACTATTTCGATAAGTTAAAAGTAACACCCTTTAATGCAAAGGGCCTTCGCCTAAAAGAGAAGATTTCGACCTCGATCGAACGACGATGAGTTACTATATCGATAAGTTCGAATAACACCCTTTAAGGCCAAGGGACTTCGCCAAAAAGAGAAGAGTTCGACCTCAATCGAATGATGACGGGTTATTATTTAAACAAGTGCGAAATAACACTTTTTAAGGCCAAAGGCCTTCGCCAACAAGAGAAGAGTTCGACCTCGATCGAATGACGGTGGGTTACTATTTCAATAAGTTCGAAGTAACACCCTTTAAGGCTAAGGGCCTTCGCAAACAAGAGAAGAGTTCCACCTAGATAGAATAACAGCGGATAACTATTTCGATAAGTTCAAAATAATACCCTTTAAGGCCAAGGGCCTTCGCTAAAAAGAGAAGAGTTCGACCTCGATTGAACGACAATGGGCTACTATTTCGATAAGTTCGAAATAACACCCTTTAAGGCCAAGGGCCTTCGCCAACAAAAGTAGAGTTCGACCTCGATCGAACGACGACGGGTTACTACTTCGATAAGTTCGAAATAACACCTGTTAAGGCCAAGGGCCTTCTCCAACAAGAGAAGAGTTCGACCTCGATCGAACGACGACGGGTTACTATTTCGATTAGTTCAAAATAATACCCTTTAAGGCCAAGGGCCTTCACCAACAAGAGTAGAGTTCGACCACGATAGAACGACAATGGGTTACTAATTCGATAAGTTCAAAATTACACCCTTTAAGTCCAAGGGCCTTCACCAACAAGAGTAGAGTTCGACATCGATCGAACGACAACGGGTTACTATTTCGATAAGTTCGAAATAACACCCTTTAAGGCCAAGGGCCTTCGCCAACAAGAGTAGAGTTCGACCTCGATCGAACGACAATGGGTTACTAATTAGATAAGTTCAAAATTACACCCTTTAAGTCCAAGGGCCTTCACCAACAAGAGTAGAGTTCGACATCGATCGAACGACAACGGGTTACTATTTCGATAAGTTCAAAATAACACCCTTTAAGCCAAGGGCCTTCGCCAAGAACAGAAGAGTTCGACCTCCATCGAACGATGACGGCTTACTATTTTGATAAGTTCGAAATAACACCCTTTAAGGCCAAGGGCCTTCGCCAACAAAAGAAGAATTTGACCTCGATTGAACGACGATGGGTTACTATTTTGATAAGTTTGAAATAACACCCATTAAGGCCAAGGGCCTTCCCCAACAAGAGTAGAGTTCGACCTCGATCGAACAACGACGGGTTACTATTTCGATAAGTTCAAAATAACACCCTTTAAGGCAAAGGGCCTTCACCAAAAATAGAAGACTTCGACCTCCATCGAACGATGACGGGTTACTATTTTGATAAGTTCGAAATAACAACCTTTAAGGCCAAGGGCCTTCGCCAGCAAGAGAAGAGTTTGACCTCGATCGAACGACGATGGGTTACTATTTCGATAAGTTCACAAAGGGCCTTCGCTATAAAGAGAAGAGTTCGACCTCGATCGAATGACGACATGTTACTATTTCGATAAGTTCAAAATAACACCCTTTAAGGCCAAGGGCCTTCACCAAAAAGAGAAGAGTTTGACCTCGATCGAACGACGACCAGTTACTATTTCGATAAGTTCGAAATAACACCCTTTAATGCAAAGGGCCTTCGCTATAAAGAGAAGAGTTCGACCTCGATCGAATGACTATGGGTTACTATTTTGACAATTTTGAAATAACACCCTTTAAGTCTAAGGGCCTTTGCCAAAAAAGAAGATTCTACCTCGACCGAACGATGACGGGTTACTATTTCGATAAGTTCAAAATAACACCCTTTAAGGCCAAGGGACTTCGCCAAAAATAGAAGAGTTTGACCTCCATTGAACGATGATGGGTTACTATTTTGATAAGTTCAAAATAACAACCTTTAAGGCCAAGGGCCTTCGCCAGAAAGAGAAGTGTTTGACCTCGATCGAACGACGATGGGTTACTATTTTGATAAGTTCAAAATAACACCATTTAATGCAAGGGGCCTTCGCCTAAAAGAGAAGAGTTCTACCTCGATCGAACGACGACGAGTTACTATATCGATAAGTTCTAATAACACCCTTTAAGGCCAAGGGCCTTCGTCAAAAAGAGAAGAGTTCGACCTCGATCGAATGACGATGGGTTACTATTTCAGCAAGTGCGAAATAACACCCTTTTATACCAAGGGCCTTCACCAAAAAGAGAAGAGTTCGACCTCGATCGAACGACGACGGGTTACTATTTCTATAAGTTCGAAATTACACCCTTTAAGGCCAAGAGATTTCTCCAAGAAGAGAAGAGTTCGACCTCCATCGTATGATGACGGGTTACTATTTCGATAAGTTCGAAATAGCACCCTTTAAGGCCAAGGGCCTTCGCCAACAAGAGTAGAGTTCGACCTCGATCGAACGGCAATGGGTTACTATTTCGATAAGTTCGAAATTACACCCTTTAAGGCCAAGGGCCTTCACTAACAAGAGTAGAGTTCGACCTCGATCGAATGACAACGTGTTACTATTTCAATAAGTTCGAAATTACACCTTTTAAGGCCAAGAGATTTCTCCAACAAGAGAAGAGTTCGACCTCGATCGAATGACAACGGGTTACTATTTCGATAAGTTCGAAATAACACCCTTTAAGGCCAAGGGCCTTCGCCAACAAGAGTAGAGTTCGACCTCGATCGAACGACAATGGGTTACTATTTCGATAAGTTCGAAATTACACCCTTTAAGGCCAAGGACCTTCACCAACAAGAGTAGAGTTCGACCTAGATCGAACGACAACAGGTTGCTATTTCGATAAGTTTGAAATTACACCCTTTAAGGCCAAGAGATTTCGCCAATAAGAGAAGAGTTCGACCTCCATCGTACGACAACGGGTTACTATTTCGATAAGTTTGAAATAACAACCTTTAAGGACAAGGGCCTTCACCAACAAGAGTAGAGTTCGACCTCGATCGAACGACAACGGGTTACTATTTCGATAAGTTCAAAATAACACCATTTAAGGCCAAGGGCCTTCGCCTAAAAGAGAAGAGTTCGACCTCGATCGAACGACGATGAGTTACTATATCGATAAGTTCGAATAACACCTGTTAAGGCCAAGGGCCTTCGCCAACAAGAGAAGAGTTCGACCTCGATCGAACGACGACGGGTTACTATTTCGATTAGTTCAAAATAATACCCTTTAAGGCCAAGGGCCTTCACCAACAAGAGTAGAGTTCGACCTCCATCGAACGTTGAGGGTTACTATTTTGATAAGTTCGAAATAACAACCTTTAAGGCCAAAGGCCTTCGCCAACAAGAGAAGAGTTTGACCTCGATCGAACGACGATGGGTTACTATTTCGATAAGTTAAAAGTAACACCCTTTAATGCAAAGGGCCTTCGCCTAAAAGAGAAGAGTTCGACCTCGATCGAACGACGATGAGTTACTATATCGATAAGTTCGAATAACACCCTTTAAGGCCAAGGGACTTCGCCAAAAAGAGAAGAGTTTGACCTCAATCGAATGATGACGGGTTATTATTTAAACAAGTGCGAAATAACACTTTTTAAGGCCAAAGGCCTTCGCCAACAAGAGAAGAGTTCGACCTCGATCGAATGACGGTGGGTTACTATTTCAATAAGTTCGAAGTAACACCCTTTAAGGCCAAGGGCCTTCGCAAACAAGAGAAGAGTTCCACCTAGATAGAATAACAACGGATAACTATTTCGATAAGTTCAAAATAATACCCTTTAAGGCCAAGGGCCTTCGCTAAAAAGAGAAGAGTTCGACCTCGATTGAACGACAATGGGCTACTATTTCGATAAGTTCGAAATAACACCCTTTAAGGCCAAGGGCCTTCGCCAACAAAAGTAGAGTTCGACCTCGATCGAACGACGACAGTTTACTACTTCGATAAGTTCGAAATAACACCTGTTAAGGCCAAGGGCCTTCGCCAACAAGAGAAGAGTTCGACCTCGATCGAACGACGACGGGTTACTATTTCGATTAGTTCAAAATAATACCCTTTAAGGCCAAGGGCCTTCACCAACAAGAGTAGAGTTCGACCACGATAGAACGACAATGGGTTACTAATTCGATAAGTTCAAAATTACACCCTTTAAGTCCAAGGGCCTTCACCAACAAGAGTAGAGTTCGACATCGATCGAACGACAATGGGTTACTATTTCGATAAGTTCGAAATTACACCCTTTAAGGCCAAGAGATTTCGCCAAGAAGAGAAGAGTTCGACCTCCATCATACGACAACGGGTTACTATTTCGATAAGTTCGAAATAACACCCTTTATAGCCAAGGGCCTTCGCCAACAAGAGTAGAGTTCGACCTCGATCGAACGACAATGGGTTAATAATTCGATAAGTTCAAAATTACACCCTTTAAGTCCAAGGGCCTTCACCAACAAGAGTAGAGTTCGACATCGATCGAACGACAACGGGTTACTATTTCGATAAGTTCAAAATAACACCCTTTAAGGCCAAGGGCCTTCGCCAAGAACAGAAGAGTTCGACCTCCATCGAACGATGACGACTTACTATTTTGATAAGTTCGAAATAACACCCTTTAAGGCCAAGGCCTTCGCCAAGAACAGAAGAGTTCGACCTTGATCGAATGACGACAGGTTACTATTTCGATAAGTTCAAAAAACACCCTTTAAGGCCAAAGGCCTTCAACAAAAAGAGAAGAGTTTGACCTCGATCGAACGACGACGAGTTACTATTTCGATAAGTTCGAAATAACACCCTTTAAGGCAAAGGGCCTTCGCCATAAAGAGAAGAGTTCGACCTCGATCAAATGACGACGGGTTACTATTTTGACAAGTTTGAAATAACACCCTTTAAGGCTAAGGGCCTTCGCAAAAAAACGAAGAGTTCGACCTGGATCGAACGATGACAGGTTACTATTTTGATAAGTTCAAAATAACACCCTTTAAGGCCAAGGGCCTTCGCCAAGAATAGAAGAGTTAGACCTCCATCGAACGTTGAGGGTTACTATTTTGATAAGTTCGAAATAACAACCTTTAAGGCCAAATGCCTTCGCCAACAAGAGAAGAGTTTGACCTCGATCGAACGACGATTGGTTACTATTTCGATAAGTTAAAAGTAACACCCTTTAATGCAAAGGGCCTTCGCCTAAAAGAGAAGATTTCGACCTCGATCGAACGACGATGAGTTACTATATCGATAAGTTCGAATAACACCCTTTAAGGCCAAGGGACTTCGCCAAAAAGAGAAGAGTTCGACCTCAATCGAATGATGACGGGTTATTATTTAAACAAGTGCGAAATAACACTTTTTAAGGCCAAAGGCCTTCGCCAACAAGAGAAGAGTTCGACCTCGATCGAATGACGGTGGGTTACTATTTCAATAAGTTCGAAGTAACACCCTTTAAGGCTAAGGGCCTTCGCAAACAAGAGAAGAGTTCCACCTAGATAGAATAACAGCGGATAACTATTTCGATAAGTTCAAAATAATACCCTTTAAGGCCAAGGGCCTTCGCTAAAAAGAGAAGAGTTCGACCTCGATTGAACGACAATGGGCTACTATTTCGATAAGTTCGAAATAACACCCTTTAAGGCCAAGGGCCTTCGCCAACAAAAGTAGAGTTCGACCTCGATCGAACGACGACGGGTTACTACTTCGATAAGTTCGAAATAACACCTGTTAAGGCCAAGGGCCTTCTCCAACAAGAGAAGAGTTCGACCTCGATCGAACGACGACGGGTTACTATTTCGATTAGTTCAAAATAATACCCTTTAAGGCCAAGGGCCTTCACCAACAAAAGTAGAGTTCGACCACGATAGAACGACAATGGGTTACTAATTCGATAAGTTCAAAATTACACCCTTTAAGTCCAAGGGCCTTCACCAACAAGAGTAGAGTTCGACATCGATCGAACGACAACGGGTTACTATTTCGATAAGTTCGAAATAACACCCTTTAAGGCCAAGGGCCTTCGCCAACAAGAGTAGAGTTCGACCTCGATCGAACGACAATGGGTTACTAATTAGATAAGTTCAAAATTACACCCTTTAAGTCCAAGGGCCTTCACCAACAAGAGTAGAGTTCGACATCGATCGAACGACAACGGGTTACTATTTCGATAAGTTCAAAATAACACCCTTTAAGGCCAAGGGCCTTCGCCAAGAACAGAAGAGTTCGACCTCCATCGAACGATGACGACTTACTATTTTGATAAGTTCGAAATAACACCCTTTAAGGCCTAGGGCCTTCGCCAACAAGAGAAGAATTTGACCTCGATTGAACGACGATGGGTTACTATTTTGATAAGTTTGAAATAACACCCATTAAGGCCAAGGGCCTTCCCCAACAAGAGTAGAGTTCGACCTCGATCGAACAACGACGGGTTACTATTTCGATAAGTTCAAAATAACACCCTTTAAGGCAAAGGGCCTTCACCAAAAATAGAAGACTTCGACCTCCATCGAACGATGACGGGTTACTATTTTGATAAGTTCGAAATAACAACCTTTAAGGCCAAGGGCCTTCGCCAGCAAGAGAAGAGTTTGACCTCGATCGAACGACGATGGGTTACTATTTCTATAAGTTCACAAAGGGCCTTCGCTATAAAGAGAAGAGTTCGACCTCGATCGAATGACGACATGTTACTATTTCGATAAGTTCAAAATAACACCCTTTAAGGCCAAGGGCCTTCACCAAAAAGAGAAGAGTTTGACCTCGATCGAACGACGACCAGTTACTATTTCGATAAGTTCGAAATAACACCCTTTAATGCAAAGGGCCTTCGCTATAAAGAGAAGAGTTCGACCTCGATCGAATGACTATGGGTTACTATTTTGACAATTTTGAAATAACACCCTTTAAGTCTAAGGGCCTTTGCCAAAAAAGAAGATTCTACCTCGACCGAACGATGACGGGTTACTATTTCGATAAGTTCAAAATAACACCCTTTAAGGCCAAGGGACTTCGCCAAAAATAGAAGAGTTTGACCTCCATTGAACGATGACGGGTTACTATTTTGATAAGTTCAAAATAACAACCTTTAAGGCCAAGGGCCTTCGCCAGCAAGAGAAGTGTTTGACCTCGATCGAACGACGATGGGTTACTATTTTGATAAGTTCAAAATAACACCATTTAATGCAAGGGGCCTTCGCCTAAAAGAGAAGAGTTCTACCTCGATCGAACGACGACGAGTTACTATATCGATAAGTTCTAATAACACCCTTTAAGGCCAAGGGCCTTCGTCAAAAAGAGAAGAGTTCGACCTCGATCGAATGACGATGGGTTACTATTTCAGCAAGTGCGAAATAACACCCTTTTATACCAAGGGCCTTCACCAAAAAGAGAAGAGTTCGACCTCGATCGAACGACGACGGGTTACTATTTCTATAAGTTCGAAATTACACCCTTTAAGGCCAAGAGATTTCTCCAAGAAGAGAAGAGTTCGACCTCCATCGTATGATGACGGGTTACTATTTCGATAAGTTCGAAATAGCACCCTTTAAGGCCAAGGGCCTTCGCCAACAAGAGTAGAGTTCGACCTCGATCGAACGGCAATGGGTTACTATTTCGATAAGTTCGAAATTACACCCTTTAAGGCCAAGGGCCTTCACTAACAAGAGTAGAGTTCGACCTCGATCGAATGACAACGTGTTACTATTTCAATAAGTTCGAAATTACACCTTTTAAGGCCAAGAGATTTCTCCAACAAGAGAAGAGTTCGACCTCGATCGAATGACAACGGGTTACTATTTCGATAAGTTCGAAATAACACCCTTTAAGGCCAAGGGCCTTCGCCAACAAGAGTAGAGTTCGACCTCGATCGAACGACAATGGGTTACTATTTCGATAAGTTCGAAATTACACCCTTTAAGGCCAAGGACCTTCACCAACAAGAGTAGAGTTCGACCTAGATCGAACGACAACAGGTTGCTATTTCGATAAGTTTGAAATTACACCCTTTAAGGCCAAGAGATTTCGCCAATAAGAGAAGAGTTCGACCTCCATCGTACGACAACGGGTTACTATTTCGATAAGTTTGAAATAACAACCTTTAAGGACAAGGGCCTTCACCAACAAGAGTAGAGTTCGACCTCGATCGAACGACAACGGGTTACTATTTCGATAAGTTCAAAATAACACCCTTTAAGGCCAAGGGCCTTCGCCTAAAAGAGAAGAGTTCGACCTCGATCGAACGACGATGAGTTACTATATCGATAAGTTCGAATAACACCTGTTAAGGCCAAGGGCCTTCGCCAACAAGAGAAGAGTTCGACCTCGATCGAACGACGACGGGTTACTATTTCGATTAGTTCAAAATAATACCCTTTAAGGCCAAGGGCCTTCACCAACAAGAGTAGAGTTCGACCTCCATCGAACGTTGAGGGTTACTATTTTGATAAGTTCGAAATAACAACCTTTAAGGCCAAAGGCCTTCGCCAACAAGAGAAGAGTTTGACCTCGATCGAACGACGATGGGTTACTATTTCGATAAGTTAAAAGTAACACCCTTTAATGCAAAGGGCCTTCGCCTAAAAGAGAAGAGTTCGACCTCGATCGAACGACGATGAGTTACTATATCGATAAGTTCGAATAACACCCTTTAAGGCCAAGGGACTTCGCCAAAAAGAGAAGAGTTTGACCTCAATCGAATGATGACGGGTTATTATTTAAACAAGTGCGAAATAACACTTTTTAAGGCCAAAGGCCTTCGCCAACAAGAGAAGAGTTCGACCTCGATCGAATGACGGTGGGTTACTATTTCAATAAGTTCGAAGTAACACCCTTTAAGGCCAAGGGCCTTCGCAAACAAGAGAAGAGTTCCACCTAGATAGAATAACAACGGATAACTATTTCGATAAGTTCAAAATAATACCCTTTAAGGCCAAGGGCCTTCGCTAAAAAGAGAAGAGTTCGACCTCGATTGAACGACAATGGGCTACTATTTCGATAAGTTCGAAATAACACCCTTTAAGGCCAAGGGCCTTCGCCAACAAAAGTAGAGTTCGACCTCGATCGAACGACGACAGTTTACTACTTCGATAAGTTCGAAATAACACCTGTTAAGGCCAAGGGCCTTCGCCAACAAGAGAAGAGTTCGACCTCGATCGAACGACGACGGGTTACTATTTCGATTAGTTCAAAATAATACCCTTTAAGGCCAAGGGCCTTCACCAACAAGAGTAGAGTTCGACCACGATAGAACGACAATGGGTTACTAATTCGATAAGTTCAAAATTACACCCTTTAAGTCCAAGGGCCTTCACCAACAAGAGTAGAGTTCGACATCGATCGAACGACAATGGGTTACTATTTCGATAAGTTCGAAATTACACCCTTTAAGGCCAAGAGATTTCGCCAAGAAGAGAAGAGTTCGACCTCCATCATACGACAACGGGTTACTATTTCGATAAGTTCGAAATAACACCCTTTATAGCCAAGGGCCTTCGCCAACAAGAGTAGAGTTCGACCTCGATCGAACGACAATGGGTTAATAATTCGATAAGTTCAAAATTACACCCTTTAAGTCCAAGGGCCTTCACCAACAAGAGTAGAGTTCGACATCGATCGAACGACAACGGGTTACTATTTCGATAAGTTCAAAATAACACCCTTTAAGGCCAAGGGCCTTCGCCAAGAACAGAAGAGTTCGACCTCCATCGAACGATGACGACTTACTATTTTGATAAGTTCGAAATAACACCCTTTAAGGCCAAGGCCTTCGCCAAGAACAGAAGAGTTCGACCTTGATCGAATGACGACAGGTTACTATTTCGATAAGTTCAAAAAACACCCTTTAAGGCCAAAGGCCTTCAACAAAAAGAGAAGAGTTTGACCTCGATCGAACGACGACGAGTTACTATTTCGATAAGTTCGAAATAACACCCTTTAAGGCAAAGGGCCTTCGCCATAAAGAGAAGAGTTCGACCTCGATCAAATGACGACGGGTTACTATTTTGACAAGTTTGAAATAACACCCTTTAAGGCTAAGGGCCTTCGCAAAAAAACGAAGAGTTCGACCTGGATCGAACGATGACAGGTTACTATTTTGATAAGTTCAAAATAACACCCTTTAAGGCCAAGGGCCTTCGCCAAGAATAGAAGAGTTAGACCTCCATCGAACGTTGAGGGTTACTATTTTGATAAGTTCGAAATAACAACCTTTAAGGCCAAATGCCTTCGCCAACAAGAGAAGAGTTTGACCTCGATCGAACGACGATTGGTTACTATTTCGATAAGTTAAAAGTAACACCCTTTAATGCAAAGGGCCTTCGCCTAAAAGAGAAGATTTCGACCTCGATCGAACGACGATGAGTTACTATATCGATAAGTTCGAATAACACCCTTTAAGGCCAAGGGACTTCGCCAAAAAGAGAAGAGTTCGACCTCAATCGAATGATGACGGGTTATTATTTAAACAAGTGCGAAATAACACTTTTTAAGGCCAAAGGCCTTCGCCAACAAGAGAAGAGTTCGACCTCGATCGAATGACGGTGGGTTACTATTTCAATAAGTTCGAAGTAACACCCTTTAAGGCTAAGGGCCTTCGCAAACAAGAGAAGAGTTCCACCTAGATAGAATAACAGCGGATAACTATTTCGATAAGTTCAAAATAATACCCTTTAAGGCCAAGGGCCTTCGCTAAAAAGAGAAGAGTTCGACCTCGATTGAACGACAATGGGCTACTATTTCGATAAGTTCGAAATAACACCCTTTAAGGCCAAGGGCCTTCGCCAACAAAAGTAGAGTTCGACCTCGATCGAACGACGACGGGTTACTACTTCGATAAGTTCGAAATAACACCTGTTAAGGCCAAGGGCCTTCTCCAACAAGAGAAGAGTTCGACCTCGATCGAACGACGACGGGTTACTATTTCGATTAGTTCAAAATAATACCCTTTAAGGCCAAGGGCCTTCACCAACAAAAGTAGAGTTCGACCACGATAGAACGACAATGGGTTACTAATTCGATAAGTTCAAAATTACACCCTTTAAGTCCAAGGGCCTTCACCAACAAGAGTAGAGTTCGACATCGATCGAACGACAACGGGTTACTATTTCGATAAGTTCGAAATAACACCCTTTAAGGCCAAGGGCCTTCGCCAACAAGAGTAGAGTTCGACCTCGATCGAACGACAATGGGTTACTAATTAGATAAGTTCAAAATTACACCCTTTAAGTCCAAGGGCCTTCACCAACAAGAGTAGAGTTCGACATCGATCGAACGACAACGTGTTACTATTTCGATAAGTTCAAAATAACACCCTTTAAGGCCAAGGGCCTTCGCCAAGAACAGAAGAGTTCGACCTCCATCGAACGATGACGGCTTACTATTTTGATAAGTTCGAAATAACACCCTTTAAGGCCTAGGGCCTTCGCCAACAAGAGAAGAATTTGACCTCGATTGAACGACGATGGGTTACTATTTTGATAAGTTTGAAATAACACCCATTAAGGCCAAGGGCCTTCCCCAACAAGAGTAGAGTTCGACCTCGATCGAACAACGACGGGTTACTATTTCGATAAGTTCAAAATAACACCCTTTAAGGCAAAGGGCCTTCACCAAAAATAGAAGACTTCGACCTCCATCGAACGATGACGGGTTACTATTTTGATAAGTTCGAAATAACAACCTTTAAGGCCAAGGGCCTTCGCCAGCAAGAGAAGAGTTTGACCTCGATCGAACGACGATGGGTTACTATTTCTATAAGTTCACAAAGGGCCTTCGCTATAAAGAGAAGAGTTCGACCTCGATCGAATGACGACATGTTACTATTTCGATAAGTTCAAAATAACACCCTTTAAGGCCAAGGGCCTTCACCAAAAAGAGAAGAGTTTGACCTCGATCGAACGACGACCAGTTACTATTTCGATAAGTTCGAAATAACACCCTTTAATGCAAAGGGCCTTCGCTATAAAGAGAAGAGTTCGACCTCGATCGAATGACTATGGGTTACTATTTTGACAATTTTGAAATAACACCCTTTAAGTCTAAGGGCCTTTGCCAAAAAAGAAGATTCTACCTCGACCGAACGATGACGGGTTACTATTTCGATAAGTTCAAAATAACACCCTTTAAGGCCAAGGGACTTCGCCAAAAATAGAAGAGTTTGACCTCCATTGAACGATGACGGGTTACTATTTTGATAAGTTCAAAATAACAACCTTTAAGGCCAAGGGCCTTCGCCAGCAAGAGAAGTGTTTGACCTCGATCGAACGACGATGGGTTACTATTTTGATAAGTTCAAAATAACACCATTTAATGCAAGGGGCCTTCGCCTAAAAGAGAAGAGTTCTACCTCGATCGAACGACGACGAGTTACTATATCGATAAGTTCTAATAACACCCTTTAAGGCCAAGGGCCTTCGTCAAAAAGAGAAGAGTTCGACCTCGATCGAATGACGATGGGTTACTATTTCAGCAAGTGCGAAATAACACCCTTTTATACCAAGGGCCTTCACCAAAAAGAGAAGAGTTCGACCTCGATCGAACGACGACGGGTTACTATTTCTATAAGTTCGAAATTACACCCTTTAAGGCCAAGAGATTTCTCCAAGAAGAGAAGAGTTCGACCTCCATCGTATGATGACGGGTTACTATTTCGATAAGTTCGAAATAGCACCCTTTAAGGCCAAGGCCTTCGCCAACAAGAGTAGAGTTCGACCTCGATCGAACGGCAATGGGTTACTATTTCGATAAGTTCGAAATTACACCCTTTAAGGCCAAGGGCCTTCACTAACAAGAGTAGAGTTCGACCTCGATCGAATGACAACGTGTTACTATTTCAATAAGTTCGAAATTACACCTTTTAAGGCCAAGAGATTTCTCCAACAAGAGAAGAGTTCGACCTCGATCGAATGACAACGGGTTACTATTTCGATAAGTTCGAAATAACACCCTTTAAGGCCAAGGGCCTTCGCCAACAAGAGTAGAGTTCGACCTCGATCGAACGACAATGGGTTACTATTTCGATAAGTTCGAAATTACACCCTTTAAGGCCAAGGACCTTCACCAACAAGAGTAGAGTTCGACCTAGATCGAACGACAACAGGTTGCTATTTCGATAAGTTTGAAATTACACCCTTTAAGGCCAAGAGATTTCGCCAATAAGAGAAGAGTTCGACCTCCATCGTACGACAACGGGTTACTATTTCGATAAGTTTGAAATAACAACCTTTAAGGACAAGGGCCTTCACCAACAAGAGTAGAGTTCGACCTCGATCGAACGACAACGGGTTACTATTTCGATAAGTTCAAAATAACACCCTTTAAGGCCAAGGGCCTTCGCCAAGAACAGACCTCCATCGAACGATGACGGGTTACTATTTTTATAAGTTCGAAATAACACCCTTGAAGGCCAAGGGCCTTCGCCAACAAGAGAAGAATTTGACCTCGATTGAACGACGATGGGTTATTATTTCAATAAGTTCAAAATAACACCTTTTAAGGCCAACGGCCTTCACCAAAAAAAAGAAGAGTTCGACCACGACCGAACGACGACGAGTTATTATTTTTATAAGTTCGAAATAACACCCTTTAAGGCCAAGGTCCTTCGCCAAGAAGAGAAGAGTTCGACCTTTATCGAATGACGACAAGTTACTATTTCGATAAGTTCAAAATAACACCCTTTAAGGCCAAGGGCCTTCACCAAAAAGAGAAGAGTTTGACCTCGATCGAACGACGACGAGTTACTATTTCGATAAGTTCACAAAGGGCCTTCGCTATAAAGAGAAGAGTTCGACCTCGATCGAATGACGACTTGTTACTATTTCGATAAGTTCAAAATAACACCCTTTAAGGCCAAGGGCCTTCACCAAAAAGAGAAGAGTTTGACCTCGATCGAACGACGACCAGTTACTATTTCGATAAGTTTGAAATAACACCCTTTAATGCAAAGGGCCTTCGCTATAAAGAGAAGAGTTCGACCTCGATCGAATGACGACGGGTTACTATTTTGACAATTTTGAAATAACACCCTTTAAGGCTAAGGGCCTTCTCCAAAAAAGAAGAGTTCGACCTCGATCGAACGATGACGGGTTACTATTTCGATAAGTTCAAAATAACAACCTTTAAGGCAAAGGGCCTTCACCAAAAATAGAAGACTTCGACCTCCATCGAACGATGACGGGTTACTATTTTGATAAGTTCGAAATAACAACCTTTAAGGCCAAGGGCCTTCGCCAGCAAGAGAAGAATTTGACCTCGATCGAACGACGATGGGTTACTATTTCGATAAGTTCAAAATAACACCCTTTAATGCAAAGGGCCTTCGCCTAAAAGAGAAGAGTTGGACCTCGATCGAACGACGACGAGTTACTATTTAGATAAGTTCTAATAACACACTTTAAGGCCAAGGGCCTTCGTCAAAAAGAGAAGAGTTTGACCTCGATCGAATGACGATGGGTTACTATTTCAACAAGTGCGAAATAACACCCTTTAAGGCGAAGGGCCTTCACCAAAAAGAGAAGAGTTTGACCTCGATCGAACGACGACGAGTTACTATTTCGATAAGTTCGAAATAACACCCTTTAATGCAAAGGGCCTTCGCTATAAAGAGAAGAGTTTGACCTCGATCGAATGACGATGGGTTACTATTTTGACAATTTTGAAATAACACCCTTTAAGGCTAAGGGCCTTCTCCAAAAAAAGAAGAGTTCGACCTTGATCGAACGATGACGGGTTACTATTTCGATAAGTTAAAAATAACACCCTTTAAGGCCAAGGGCCTTCACAAAAAATAGAAGAGTTCGACCTCCATCGAACGATGATGGGTTACTATTTTGATATGTTCGAAATAACAACCTTTAAGGCCAAGGTCCTTCACCAAGAAGAGAAGAGTTCGACCTTTATCGAATGACGACAGGTTACTATTACGATAAGTTCAAAATAACACCCTTTAAGGCCAAGGGCCTTCACCAAAAAGAGAAGAGTTTGACCTCGATCGAACGACGACGAGTTATTATTTCGATAAGTTCACAAATGGCCTTCGCTATAAAGAGAAGAGTTCGACCTCGATCGAATGACGACATGTTACTATTTCGATAAGTTCAAAATAACACCCTTTAAGGCCAAGGGCCTTCACCAAAAAGAGAAGAGTTTGACTTCGATCGAACGACGACCAGTTACTATTCGATAAGTTTGAAATAACACCCTTTAATGCAAAGGGCCTTCGCTATAAAGAGAAGAGTTCGACCTTGATCGAATGACGACGGGTTACTATTTTGACAATTTTGAAATAACACCCTTTAAGGCTAAGGGCCTTCTCCAAAAAAAGAAGAGTTTGACCTCGATCGAACGACGATTGGTTACTATTTCGATAAGTTAAAAGTAACACCCTTTAATGCAAAGGGCCTTCGCCTAAAAGAGAAGATTTCGACCTCGATCGAACGACGATGAGTTACTATATCGATAAGTTCGAATAACACCCTTTAAGGCCAAGGGACTTCGCCAAAAAGAGAAGAGTTCGACCTCAATCGAATGATGACGGGTTATTATTTAAACAAGTGCGAAATAACACTTTTTAAGGCCAAAGGCCTTCGCCAACAAGAGAAGAGTTCGACCTCGATCAAATGACGGTGGGTTACTATTTCAATAAGTTCGAAGTAACACCCTTTAAGGCTAAGGGCCTTCGCAAACAAGAGAAGAGTTCCACCTAGATAGAATAACAGCGGATAACTATTTCGATAAGTTCAAAATAATACCCTTTAAGGCCAAGGGCCTTCGCTAAAAAGAGAAGAGTTCGACCTCGATTGAACGACAATGGGCTACTATTTCGATAAGTTCGAAATAACACCCTTTAAGGCCAAGGGCCTTCGCCAACAAAAGTAGAGTTCGACCTCGATCGAACGACGACGGGTTACTACTTCGATAAGTTCGAAATAACACCTGTTAAGGCCAAGGGCCTTCTCCAACAAGAGAAGAGTTCGACCTCGATCGAACGACGACGGGTTACTATTTCGATTAGTTCAAAATAATACCCTTTAAGGCCAAGGGCCTTCACCAACAAGAGTAGAGTTCGACCACGATAGAACGACAATGGGTTACTAATTCGATAAGTTCAAAATTACACCCTTTAAGTCCAAGGGCCTTCACTAACAAGAGTAGAGTTCGACCTCGATCGAATGACAACGTGTTACTATTTCAATAAGTTCGAAATTACACCTTTTAAGGCCAAGAGATTTCTCCAACAAGAGAAGAGTTCGACCTCGATCGAATGACAACGGGTTACTATTTCGATAAGTTCGAAATAACACCCTTTAAGGCCAAGGGCCTTCGCCAACAAGAGTAGAGTTCGACCTCGATCGAACGACAATGGGTTACTATTTCGATAAGTTCGAAATTACACCCTTTAAGGCCAAGGACCTTCACCAACAAGAGTAGAGTTCGACCTAGATCGAACGACAACAGGTTGCTATTTCGATAAGTTTGAAATTACACCCTTTAAGGCCAAGAGATTTCGCCAATAAGAGAAGAGTTCGACCTCCATCGTACGACAACGGGTTACTATTTCGATAAGTTTGAAATAACAACCTTTAAGGACAAGGGCCTTCACCAACAAGAGTAGAGTTCGACCTCGATCGAACGACAACGGGTTACTATTTCGATAAGTTCAAAATAACACCCTTTAAGGCCAAGGGCCTTCGCCAAGAACAGACCTCCATCGAACGATGACGGGTTACTATTTTTATAAGTTTGAAATAACACCCTTGAAGGCCAAGGGCCTTCGCCAACAAGAGAAGAATTTGACCTCGATTGAACGACGATGGGTTATTATTTCAATAAGTTCAAAATAACACCTTTTAAGGCCAACGGCCTTCACCAAAAAAAAGAAGAGTTCGACCACGACCGAACGACGACGAGTTATTATTTTTATAAGTTCGAAATAACACCCTTTAAGGCCAAGGTCCTTCGCCAAGAAGAGAAGAGTTCGACCTTTATCGAATGACGACAAGTTACTATTTCGATAAGTTCAAAATAACACCCTTTAAGGCCAAGGGCCTTCACCAAAAAGAGAAGAGTTTGACCTCGATCGAACGACGACGAGTTACTATTTCGATAAGTTCACAAAGGGCCTTCGCTATAAAGAGAAGAGTTCGACCTCGATCGAATGACGACTTGTTACTATTTCGATAAGTTCAAAATAACACCCTTTAAGGCCAAGGGCCTTCACCAAAAAGAGAAGAGTTTGACCTCGATCGAACGACGACCAGTTACTATTTCGATAAGTTTGAAATAACACCCTTTAATGCAAAGGGCCTTCGCTATAAAGAGAAGAGTTCGACCTCGATCGAATGACGACGGGTTACTATTTTGACAATTTTGAAATAACACCCTTTAAGGCTAAGGGCCTTCTCCAAAAAAGAAGAGTTCGACCTCGATCGAACGATGACGGGTTACTATTTCGATAAGTTCAAAATAACAACCTTTAAGGCAAAGGGCCTTCACCAAAAATAGAAGACTTCGACCTCCATCGAACGATGACGGGTTACTATTTTGATAAGTTCGAAATAACAACCTTTAAGGCCAAGGGCCTTCGCCAGCAAGAGAAGAATTTGACCTCGATCGAACGACGATGGGTTACTATTTCGATAAGTTCAAAATAACACCCTTTAATGCAAAGGGCCTTCGCCTAAAAGAGAAGAGTTGGACCTCGATCGAACGACGACGAGTTACTATTTAGATAAGTTCTAATAACACACTTTAAGGCCAAGGGCCTTCGTCAAAAAGAGAAGAGTTTGACCTCGATCGAATGACGATGGGTTACTATTTCAACAAGTGCGAAATAACACCCTTTAAGGCGAAGGGCCTTCACCAAAAAGAGAAGAGTTTGACCTCGATCGAACGACGACGAGTTACTATTTCGATAAGTTCGAAATAACACCCTTTAATGCAAAGGGCCTTCGCTATAAAGAGAAGAGTTTGACCTCGATCGAATGACGATGGGTTACTATTTTGACAATTTTGAAATAACACCCTTTAAGGCTAAGGGCCTTCTCCAAAAAAAGAAGAGTTCGACCTTGATCGAACGATGACGGGTTACTATTTCGATAAGTTAAAAATAACACCCTTTAAGGCCAAGGGCCTTCACAAAAAATAGAAGAGTTCGACCTCCATCGAACGATGATGGGTTACTATTTTGATATGTTCGAAATAACAACCTTTAAGGCCAAGGTCCTTCACCAAGAAGAGAAGAGTTCGACCTTTATCGAATGACGACAGGTTACTATTACGATAAGTTCAAAATAACACCCTTTAAGGCCAAGGGCCTTCACCAAAAAGAGAAGAGTTTGACCTCGATCGAACGACGACGAGTTACTATTTCGATAAGTTCACAAATGGCCTTCGCTATAAAGAGAAGAGTTCGACCTCGATCGAATGACGACATGTTACTATTTCGATAAGTTCAAAATAACACCCTTTAAGGCCAAGGGCCTTCACCAAAAAGAGAAGAGTTGACTTCGATCGAACGACGACCAGTTACTATTTCGATAAGTTTGAAATAACACCCTTTAATGCAAAGGGCCTTCGCTATAAAGAGAAGAGTTCGACCTCGATCGAATGACGACGGGTTACTATTTTGACAATTTTGAAATAACACCCTTTAAGGCTAAGGGCCTTCTCCAAAAAAAGAAGAGTTTGACCTCGATCGAACGACGATTGGTTACTATTTCGATAAGTTAAAAGTAACACCCTTTAATGCAAAGGGCCTTCGCCTAAAAGAGAAGATTTCGACCTCGATCGAACGACGATGAGTTACTATATCGATAAGTTCGAATAACACCCTTTAAGGCCAAGGGACTTCGCCAAAAAGAGAAGATTTCGACCTCAATCGAATGATGACGGGTTATTATTTAAACAAGTGCGAAATAACACTTTTTAAGGCCAAAGGCCTTCGCCAACAAGAGAAGAGTTCGACCTCGATCGAATGACGGTGGGTTACTATTTCAATAAGTTCGAAGTAACACCCTTTAAGGCTAAGGGCCTTCGCAAACAAGAGAAGAGTTCCACCTAGATAGAATAACAGCGGATAACTATTTCGATAAGTTCAAAATAATACCCTTTAAGGCCAAGGGCCTTCGCTAAAAAGAGAAGAGTTCGACCTCGATTGAACGACAATGGGCTACTATTTCGATAAGTTCGAAATAACACCCTTTAAGGCCAAGGGCCTTCGCCAACAAAAGTAGAGTTCGACCTCGATCGAACGACGACGGGTTACTACTTCGATAAGTTCGAAATAACACCTGTTAAGGCCAAGGGCCTTCTCCAACAAGAGAAGAGTTCGACCTCGATCGAACGACGACGGGTTACTATTTCGATTAGTTCAAAATAATACCCTTTAAGGCCAAGGGCCTTCACCAACAAGAGTAGAGTTCGACCACGATAGAACGACAATGGGTTACTAATTCGATAAGTTCAAAATTACACCCTTTAAGTCCAAGGGCCTTCACCAACAAGAGTAGAGTTCGACATCGATCGAACGACAATGGGTTACTATTTCGATAAGTTCGAAATTACACCCTTTAAGGCCAAGAGATTTCGCCAAGAAGAGAAGAGTTCGACCTCCATCATACGACAACGGGTTACTATTTCGATAAGTTCGAAATAACACCCTTTAAGGCCAAGGGCCTTCGCCAACAAGAGTAGAGTTCGACCTCGATCGAACGACAATGGGTTACTAATTAGATAAGTTCAAAATTACACCCTTTAAGTCCAAGGGCCTTCACCAACAAGAGTAGAGTTCGACATCGATCGAACGACAACGGGTTACTATTTCGATAAGTTCAAAATAACACCCTTTAAGGCCAAGGGCCTTCGCCAAGAACAGAAGAGTTCGACCTCCATCGAACGATGACGACTTACTATTTTGATAAGTTCGAAATAACACCCTTTAAGGCCAAGGGCCTTCGCCAACAAGAGAAGAATTTGACCTCGATTGAACGACGATGGGTTACTATTTTGATAAGTTTGAAATAACACCCATTAAGGCCAAAGGCCTTCCCCAACAAGAGTAGAGTTCGACCTCGATCGAACAACGACGGGTTACTATTTCGATAAGTTCAAAATAACACCCTTTAAGGCAAAGGGCCTTCACCAAAAATAGAAGACTTCGACCTCCATCGAACGATGACGGGTTACTATTTTGATAAGTTCGAAATAACAACCTTTAAGGCCAAGGGCCTTCGCCAGCAAGAGAAGAGTTTGACCTCGATCGAACGACGATGGGTTACTATTTCGATAAGTTCACAAAGGGCCTTCGCTATAAAGAGAAGAGTTCGACCTCGATCGAATGACGACATGTTACTATTTCGATAA
Organism: Nicotiana sylvestris; assembly: GCF_000393655.2. NCBI lineage: Eukaryota > Viridiplantae > Streptophyta > Magnoliopsida > Solanales > Solanaceae > Nicotiana > Nicotiana sylvestris. The sequence goes on from NC_091057.1 coordinate 70,208,719, forward strand.
GTTCAAAATAACACCCTTTAAGGCCAAGGGCCTTCACCAAAAAGAGAAGAGTTTGACCTCGATCGAACGACGACCAGTTACTATTTCGATAAGTTCGAAATAACACCCTTTAATGCAAAGGGCCTTCGCTATAAAGAGAAGAGTTCGACCTCGATCGAATGACTATGGGTTACTATTTTGACAATTTTGAAATAACACCCTTTAAGTCTAAGGGCCTTTGCCAAAAAAGAAGATTCTACCTCGACCGAACGATGACGGGTTACTATTTCGATAAGTTCAAAATAACACCCTTTAAGGCCAAGGGACTTCGCCAAAAATAGAAGAGTTTGACCTCCATTGAACGATGACGGTTTACTATTTTGATAAGTTCAAAATAACAACCTTTAAGGCCAAGGGCCTTCGCCAGCAAGAGAAGTGTTTGACCTCGATCGAACGACGATGGGTTACTATTTTGATAAGTTCAAAATAACACCATTTAATGCAAGGGGCCTTCGCCTAAAAGAGAAGAGTTCTACCTCGATCGAACGACGACGAGTTACTATATCGATAAGTTCTAATAACACCCTTTAAGGCCAAGGGCCTTCGTCAAAAAGAGAAGAGTTCGACCTCGATCGAATGACGATGGGTTACTATTTCAGCAAGTGCGAAATAACACCCTTTTATACCAAGGGCCTTCACCAAAAAGAGAAGAGTTCGACCTCGATCGAACGACGACGGGTTACTATTTCTATAAGTTCGAAATTACACCCTTTAAGGCCAAGAGATTTCTCCAAGAAGAGAAGAGTTCGACCTCCATCGTATGATGACGGGTTACTATTTCGATAAGTTCGAAATAGCACCCTTTAAGGCCAAGGGCCTTCGCCAACAAGAGTAGAGTTCGACCTCGATCGAACGGCAATGGGTTACTATTTCGATAAGTTCGAAATTACACCCTTTAAGGCCAAGGGCCTTCACTAACAAGAGTAGAGTTCGACCTCGATCGAATGACAACGTGTTACTATTTCAATAAGTTCGAAATTACACCTTTTAAGGCCAAGAGATTTCTCCAACAAGAGAAGAGTTCGACCTCGATCGAATGACAACGGGTTACTATTTCGATAAGTTCGAAATAACACCCTTTAAGGCCAAGGGCCTTCGCCAACAAGAGTAGAGTTCGACCTCGATCGAACGACAATGGGTTACTATTTCGATAAGTTCGAAATTACACCCTTTAAGGCCAAGGACCTTCACCAACAAGAGTAGAGTTCGACCTAGATCGAACGACAACAGGTTGCTATTTCGATAAGTTTGAAATTACACCCTTTAAGGCCAAGAGATTTCGCCAATAAGAGAAGAGTTCGACCTCCATCGTACGACAACGGGTTACTATTTCGATAAGTTTGAAATAACAACCTTTAAGGACAAGGGCCTTCACCAACAAGAGTAGAGTTCGATCTCGATCGAACGACAACGGGTTACTATTTCGATAAGTTCAAAATAACACCCTTTAAGGCCAAGGGCCTTCGCCAAGAACAGACCTCCATCGAACGATGACGGGTTACTATTTTTATAAGTTCGAAATAACACCCTTGAAGGCCAAGGGCCTTCGCCAACAAGAGAAGAATTTGACCTCGATTGAACGACGATGGGTTATTATTTCAATAAGTTCAAAATAACACCTTTTAAGGCCAACGGCCTTCACCAAAAAAAAGAAGAGTTCGACCACGACCGAACGACGACGAGTTATTATTTTTATAAGTTCGAAATAACACCCTTTAAGGCCAAGGTCCTTCGCCAAGAAGAGAAGAGTTCGACCTTTATCGAATGACGACAAGTTACTATTTCGATAAGTTCAAAATAACACCCTTTAAGGCCAAGGGCCTTCACCAAAAAGAGAAGAGTTTGACCTCGATCGAACGACGACGAGTTACTATTTCGATAAGTTCACAAAGGGCCTTCGCTATAAAGAGAAGAGTTTGACCTCGATCGAACGACGACGAGTTACTATTTCGATAAGTTCACAAATGGCCTTCGCTATAAAGAGAAGAGTTCGACCTCGATCGAATGACGACATGTTACTATTTCGATAAGTTCAAAATAACACCCTTTAAGGCCAAGGGCCTTCACCAAAAAGAGAAGAGTTTGACTTCGATCGAACGACGACCAGTTACTATTTCGATAAGTTTGAAATAACACCCTTTAATGCAAAGGGCCTTCGCTATAAAGAGAAAAGTTCGACCTCGATCGAATGACGACGGGTTACTATTTTGACAATTTTGAAATAACACCCTTTAAGGCTAAGGGCCTTCTCCAAAAAAGAAGAGTTCGACCTCGATCGAACGATGACGGGTTACTATTTCGATAAGTTCAAAATAACACCCTTTAAGGCAAAGGGCCTTCACCAAAAATAGAAGACTTTGACCTCCATCGAACGATGACGGGTTACTATTTTGATAAGTTCGAAATAACAACCTTTAAGGCCAAGGGCCTTCACCAACAAGGGAAGAGTTTGACCTCGATCGAACGACGATGGGTTACTATTTCGATAAGTTCAAAATAACACCCTTTAATGCAAAGGGCCTTCACCTAAAAGAGAAGAGTTCGACCTCGATCGAACGACGACGAGTTACTATTTAGATAAGTTCTAATAACACACTTTAAGGCCAAGGGCCTTCGTCAAAAAGAGAAGAGTTCGACCTCGATCGAATGACGATGGGTTACTATTCAACAAGTGCGAAATAACACCCTTTAAGGCGAAGGGCCTTCACCAAAAAGAGAAGAGTTTGACCTCGATCGAACGACGATGAGTTAATATTTCGATAAGTTCAAAATAACACCCTTTAATGCAAAGGGCCTTCGCTATAAAGAGAAGAGTTTGACCTCGATCGAATGACGATGGGTTACTATTTTGACAATTTTGAAATAACACCCTTTAAGGCTAAGGGGCTTCTCCAAAAAAAGAAGAGTTCGACCTCGATCGAACGATGACGGGATACTATTTCGATAAGTTCAAAATAACACCCTTTAAGGCCAAGGGCCTTCACCAAAAATAGAAGAGTTCGACCTCCATCGAACGATGATGGGTTACTATTTTGATAAGTTCGAAATAACAACCTTTAAGGCCAAGGTCCTTCGCCAAGAAGAGAAGAGTTCGACCTTTATCGAATGACGACAGGTTACTATTTCGATAAGTTCAAAATAACACCCTTTAAGGCCAAGGGCCTTCGCTATAAAGAGAAGAGTTCGACCTCGATCGAATGACGACATGTTACTATTTCGATAAGTTCAAAATAACACCCTTTAAGGCCAAGGGCCTTCACCAAAAAGAGAAGAGTTTGACCTCGATCGAATGACGACGGGTTACAATTTTGACAATTTTGAAATAACACCCTTTAAGGCTAAGGGCCTTCTCCAAAAAGAAGAGTTCGACCTCGATCGAACGATGACGGGTTACTATTTCGATAAGTTCAAAATAACACCCTTTAAGGCCAAGGGCCTTCACCAAAAATAGAAGACTTCGACCTCCATCGAACGATGATGGGTTACTATTTTGATAAGTTCGAAATAACAACCTTTAAGGCCAAGGGCCTTCGCCAGCAAGAGAAGAGTTTGACCTCGATCGAACGACGATGGGTTACTATTTCGATAAGTTCAAAATAACACCCTTTAATGCAAAGGGCCTTCGCCTAAAAGAGAAGAGTTCGACCTCGATCGAACGACGACGAGTTACTATTTAGATAAGTTCTAATAACACACTTTAAGGCCAAGGGCCTTCGTCAAAAAGTGAAGAGTTCGACCTCGATCGAATGACGATGGGTTACTATTTCAACAAGTGCGAAATAACACCCTTTAAGGCGAAGGGCCTTCACCAAAAAGAGAAGAGTTTGACCTCAATCGAACGACGACGAGTTACTATTTCGATAAGTTCGAAATAACACCATTTAATGCAAAGGGCCTTCGCTATAAAGAGAAGAGTTCGACCTCGATCGAATGACGATGGGTTACTTTTTTGACAATTTTGAAATAACACCCTTTAAGGCTAAGGGCCTTCTCCAAAAAAAGAAGAGTTCGACCTCGATCGAACGATGACGGGTTACTATTTCGATAAGTTCAAAATAACACCCTTTAAGGCCAAGGGCCTTCACCAAAAATAGAAGAGTTCGACCTCCATCGAACGATGATGGGTTACTATTTTGATAAGTTCGAAATAACAACCTTTAAGGCCAAGGGCCTTCTCCAGCAAGAGAAGAGTTTGACCTCGATCGAACGACGATGGGTTACTATTTCGATAAGTTCAAAATAACACCCTTTAATGCAAAGGGCCTTCGCCTAAAAGAGAAGAGTTCGACCTCGATCGAATGACGACGGGTTACTATTTCAACAAGTGTGAAATAACACCCTTTAAGGCCAAGGGCCTTCGCCAACAAGTGTAGAGTTCGACCTTGATCGAACGACGACGGGCTACGATTTCGATATGTTTGAAATTACACCCTTTAAGGCCAAGAGATTTCGCCAACAAGAGAAGAGTTCGACCTCGATCGAACGACGACAGGTTACTATTTCGATAAGTTTGAAATTACACCCTTTAATGCAAAGGGCCTTCGCCTAAAAGAGATGAGTTCGACCTCGATCGAACGACGACGAGTTACTATTTCGATAAGTTCTAATAACACCCTTTAAGGCCAGGGGCCTTCGCCAAAAAGAGAAGAGTTCGACCTCGATCGAACGACGATGGGTTAATATTTCGATAAGTTCGAAATAATACCCTTTAATGCAAAGGGCCTTCGCCTAAAAGAGATGAGTTCGACCTCGATCGAACGACGACGAGCTACTATTTCGATAAGTTCTAATAACACCCTTTAAGGCCAAGGGCCTTCGCCAAAAAGAGAAGAGTTCGACCTCGATCGAATGACGACGGGTTACTATTTTGATAAGTTCAAAATAACACCCTTTAAGGTCAAGGGCCTTCACCAAAAGGAGAGGAGTTCGACCTCGATCGAACGACGACGGGTTACTATTTTGATAAGTTCCAAATAACACCCTTTAAGGCCAAGGTCCTTCGCCAAAAAGAGAAGAGTTCGACCTCGATCGAATGATGATGGTTTACTATTTTGATAAGTTCGAAATTACACCCTTTAAGGCCAAGGGCCTTCGCCAAAAAGAGAAGAGTTTGACCCGATCGAACGACGACGAGTTACTATTTTGACAAGTTTGAAATAACACCCTTTAAGGTTAAGGGCCTTCGCCAAAAAACGAAGAGTTCAACATCGATCGAACGATAACGGGTTACTATCTCGATAAGTTCAAAATAAGACCCTTTAAGGCCAAGGGCCTTCGCCAAAAAGAGAAGAGTTTGACCGCGATCGAACGACGACGAGTTACTATTTTGAAAAGTTTGAAATAACACCCTTTAAGGTTAAGGGCCTTCGACAAAAAATGAAGAGTTCGACATCAATCGAACGATAACGGGTTACTATCTCGATAAGTTCAAAATAACACCCTTTAAGGCTAAGGGCCTTCGCCAAGAACAGAAGAGTTCGACCTCCGTCGAATGATGATGGGTTACTATTTTGATAAGTTCGAAATAACAACCTTTAAGGCCAAGGGCCTTCGCCAACAAGAGAAGAGTTTGACCTCGTTCGAACAACGATGGGTTACTATTTCGATAAGTTCAAAATAACACCCTTTAAAGCAAAGGGCCTTCGCCTAAAAGAGATGAGTTCGACCTCGATCGAACGACGACGAGTTACTATTTCGATAAGTTCTAATAATACCCTTTAAGGCCAAGGGCCTTCGCCAAAAAGATAAGAGTTCGACCTCGATCGAATGACGACGGGTTACTATTTTGATAAGTTCAAAATAACACCCTTTAAGGTCAAGGGCCTTCGCCAAAAGGAGAGGAGTTCGACCTCGATCGAACGACGACGGGTTACTATTTTGATAAGTTCCAAATAACACCCTTTAAGGCCAAGGTCCTTCTCCAAAAAAAGAAGAGTTCGACCTCGATCGAACGATGACGGGTTACTATTTCGATAAGTTCAAAATAACACCCTTTAAGGCCAAGGGCCTTCACCAAAAATAGAAGAGTTCGACCTCCATCGAACGATGACGGGTTACTATTTTGATAAGTTCGAAATAACAACCTTTAAGGCCAAGGGCCTTCGCCAGCAAGAGAAGAGTTTGACCTCGATCGAACGACGATGGGTTACTATTTAGATAAGTTCAAAATAACACCCTTTAATGCAAAGGGCCTTCGCCTAAAAGAGAAGAGTTCGACCTCGATCGAACGATGACGAGTTACTATTTAGATAAGTTCTAATAACAAACTTTAAGGCCAAGGGCCTTCGTCAAAAAGATAAGAGTTCGACCTCGATCGAATGACGACGGGTTACTATTTCAATAAGTTCGAAATAACACCCTTTAAGGCCAAGGGCCTTCGCCAACAAGAGTAGAGTTCGACCTCGATCGAATAACGGCGGGTTACTATTTCAATAAGTTAGAAATAATACCCTTTAAGGCCAAGGGCCTTTGCTAAAAAGAGAAGAGTTCGACCTCGATCGAATGACAATGGGTTACTATTTCGATAAGTTCAAAATAACACCCTTTAAGGCCAAGGGCCTTCGCCAACAAGTGTAGAGTTTGACCTCCATCGAACGACGACGGGTTACTATTTTGATAAGTTCGAAATAACACCCTTTAAGGCCAAGGGCCTTCGCCAACAAGAGTAGAGTTCGACCTCGATCGAATGACGGCGGGTTACTATTTCAATAAGTTCGAAATAATACCCTTTAAGGCCAAGGGCCTTTGCTAAAAAGAGAAGAGTTCGACCTCGATCGAACGACAATGGGTTACTATTTCGATAAGTTCAAAATAACACCCTTTAAGGCCAAGGGCCTTCGCCAACAAGTGTAGAGTTTGACCTCCATCGAACGACGACGGGTTACTATTTTGATAAGTTCGAAATAACACCCTTTATGGCCAAGGGCCTTCGCCAACAAGAGTAGAGTTCGACCTCGATCGAATGACGGCGGGTTACTATTTCAATAAGTTCGAAATAATACCCTTTAAGGCCAAGGGCCTTTGCTAAAAAGAGAAGAGTTCGACCTCGATCGAACGACAATGGGTTACTATTTCGATAAGTTCAAAATAACACCCTTTAAGGCCAAGGGCCTTCGCCAACAAGTGTAGAGTTTGACTTCCATCGAACGACGACGGGTTACTATTTCGATAAGTTCGAAATAAAACCCTTTAAGGCAAAGGGCCTTCGCCAACAAGAGTAGAGTTCTACCTCGATCGAATGACGGAGGGTTACTATTTATATAAGTTCGAAATAACACCCTTTAAGGCCAAGAGATTTCGCCAACAAGAGAAAAGTTCGACCTCGATCGAACGAGGATGGGTTACTATTTCGATAAGTCCAAAATAACACCTTTTAAGGCCATGGTCCTTCACCAAAAGGAGAAGAGTTCGACCTTGATCGAATGACGACGAGTTACTATTTTGATAAGTTCGAAATAACACCCGTTAAGGCCAAGGGCCTTCGCCAACAAGAGAAGAGTTCGACCTCGATCGAACGACGACGGGTTAATATTTCGATAAGTTCGAAATAACACCCTTTAAGGCCAAGGGCCTTCGCCAACAAGAGAAGAGTTCGACCTTGATCGAACGACGATAGGTTACTATTTCGATAAGTTTGAGATAACACCGTTTAAGGCCAAGGACCTTAGCCAACAAAAGAAGAATTTGACCTCGATTGAACGACGATGGGTTACTATTTCAATAACTTTAAAATAACACCTTTTAAGGCCAAGATAACACCTTTTAAGTAACTATTTCGATAAGTTCAAAATAACACCCTTTAAGGCCAAGGGCCTTCACCAAAAAGAGAAGAGTTTGACCGCGATCGAACGACGACGAGTTACTATTTTGACAAGTTTGAAATAACACCCTTTAAGGTTAAGGGCCTTCGCCAAAAAATGAAGAGTTCGACATCGATCGAACGATAACGAGTTACTATCTCGATAAGTTCAAAATAACACCCTTTAAGGCTAAGGGCCTTCGCCAAGAACAGAAGAGTTCGACCTCCGTCGAACGATGATGGGTTACTATTTTGATAAGTTCGAAATAACAACCTTTAAGGCCAAGGGCCTTCGCCAACAAGAGAAGAGTTTGACCTCGTTCGAACAACGATGGGTTACTATTTCGATAAGTTCAAAATAACACCCTTTAATGCAAAGGGCCTTCGCCTAAAAGAGATGAGTTCGACCTCGATCGAACGACGACGAGTTACTATTTCGATAAGTTCGAAATTACACCCTTTAAGGCCAAGAGATTTCGCCAAGAAGAGAAGAGTTCGACCTCCATCCTATGATGATGGGTTACTATTTTGATAAGTTCAAAATAACACCTTTAAGGCCAAGGGCCTTCACCAAAAAGAGAAGAGTTTGACCGCAAGCGAACGACGACGAGTTACTATTTTGACAAGTTTGAAATAACACCCTTTAAGGTTAAGGGCCTTCGCCAAAAAATGAAGAGTTCGACATCGATCGAATGATAACGAGTTACTATCTCGAAAAGTTCAAAATAACACCCTTTAAGGCTAAGGGCCTTCGCCAAGAATAGAAGAGTTCGACCTCCGTCGAACGATGATGGGTTACTATTTTGATAAGTTCGAAATAACAACCTTTAAGGCCAAGGGCCTTCGCCAACAAGAGAAGAGTTTGACCTCGTTCGAACAACGATGGGTTACTATTTCGATAAGTTCAAAATAACACCCTTTAATGCAAAGGGCCTTCGCCTAAAAGAGATGAGTTCGACCTCGATCGAACGACGACGAGTTACTATTTCGATAAGTTCGAAATTACACCCTTTAAGGCCAAGAGATTTCGCCAAGAAGAGAAGAGTTCGACCTCCATCCTATGATGATGGGTTACTATTTCGATAAGTTCGAAATAGCACCCTTTAAGGCCAAAGGCCTTCGCCAAGAAGAGAAGAGTTTGACCTCCATCGAACGACGATGGGTTACTATTTCGATAAGTTCGAAATAACACCCTTTAAGGCCAAGGGCCTTCGCCAACAAGAGTAGAGTTCGACCTCGATCGAATAACGGCGGGTTACTATTTCAATAAGTTCGAAATAATACCCTTTAAGGCCAAGGGCCTTTGCTAAAAAGAGAAGAGTTCGACCTCGATCGAACGACAATGGGTTACTATTTCGATAAGTTCAAAATAACACCCTTTAAGGCCAAGGGCCTTCGCCAACAAGTGTAGAGTTTGACCTCCATCGAACGACGACGGGTTACTATTTCAATAAGTTCGAAATAATACCCTTTAAGGCCAAGGGCCTTTGCTAAAAAGAGAAGTGTTCGACCTCGATCGAACGACAATGGGTTACTATTTCGATAAGTTCAAAATAACACCCTTTAAGGCCAAGGGCCTTCGCCAACAAGTGTAGAGTTTGACTTCCATCGAACGACGACGGGTTACTATTTCGATAAGTTCGAAATAACACCCTTTAAGGCCAAGGGCCTTCGCCAACAAGAGTAGAGTTCTACCTCGATCGAATGACGGAGGGTTACTATTTATATAAGTTCGAAATAACACCCTTTAAGGCCAAGAGATTTCGCCAACAAGAGAAAAGTTCGACCTCGATCGAACGAGGATGGGTTACTATTTCGATAAGTCCAAAATAACACCTTTTAAGGCCATGGTCCTTCACCAAAAGGAGAAGAGTTCGACCTTGATCGAATGACGACGAGTTACAATTTTGATAAGTTCGAAATAACACCCGTTAAGGCCAAGGGCCTTCGCCAACAAGAGAAGAGTTCGACCTCGATCGAACGACGACGGGTTAATATTTCGATAAGTTCGAAATAACACCCTTTAAGGCCAAGGGCCTTCGCCAACAAGAGAAGAGTTCGACCTTGATCGAACGACGATAGGTTACTATTTCGATAAGTTTGAGATAACACCGTTTAAGGCCAAGGACCTTAGCCAACAAGAGAAGAATTTGACCTCGATTGAACGACGATGGGTTACTATTTCAATAACTTTAAAATAACACCTTTTAAGGCCAAGATAACATCTTTTAAGTAACTATTTCGATAAATTCAAAATAACACCCTTTAAGGCCAAGGGCCTTCACCAAAAAGAGAAGAGTTTGACCGCGATCGAACGACGACGAGTTACTATTTTGACAAGTTTGAAATAACACCCTTTAAGGTTAAGGGCCTTCGCCAAAAAATGAAGAGTTCGACATCGATCGAACGATAACGAGTTACTATCTCGATAAGTTCAAAATAACACCCTTTAAGGCTAAGGGCCTTCGCCAAGAACAGAAGAGTTCGACCTCCGTCGAACGATGATGGGTTACTATTTTGATAAGTTCGAAATAACAACCTTTAAGGCCAAGGGCCTTCGCCAACAAGAGAAGAGTTTGACCTCGTTCGAACAACGATGGGTTACTATTTCGATAAGTTCAAAATAACACCTTTTAATGCAAAGGGCCTTCGCCTAAAAGAGATGAGTTCGACCTCGATCGAACGACGACGAGTTACTATTTAGATAAGTTCGAAATTACACCCTTTAAGGCCAAGAGATTTCGCCAAGAAGAGAAGAGTTCGACCTCCATCCTATGATGATGGGTTACTATTTCGATAAGTTCGAAATAGCACCCTTTAAGGCCAAAGGCCTTCGCCAAGAAGAGAAGAGTTTGACCTCCATCGAACGACGATGGGTTACTATTTCGATAAGTTCGAAATAACACCCTTTAAGGCCAAGGGCCTTCGCCAACAAGAGTAGAGTTCGACCTCGATCGAATAACGGCGGGTTACTATTTCAATAAGTTCAAAATAATACCCTTTAAGGCCAAGGGCCTTTGCTAAAAAGAGAAGAGTTCGACCTCGATCGAACGACAATGGGTTACTATTTCGATAAGTTCAAAATAACACCCTTTAAGGCCAAGGGCCTTCGCCAACAAGTGTAGAGTTTGACCTCCATCGAACGACGACGGGTTACTATTTCAATAAGTTCGAAATAATACCCTTTAAGGCCAAGGGCCTTTGCTAAAAAGAGAAGAGTTCGACCTCGATCGAACGACAATGGGTTACTATTTCGATAAGTTCAAAATAACACCCTTTAAGGCCAAGGGCCTTCGCCAACAAGTGTAGAGTTTGACTTCCATCGAACGACGACGGGTTACTATTTCGATAAGTTCGAAATAACACCCTTTAAGGCCAAGGGCCTTCGCCAACAAGAGTAGAGTTCTACCTCGATCGAATGACGGAGGGTTACTATTTATATAAGTTCGAAATAACACCCTTTAAGGCCAAGAGATTTCGCCAACAAGAGAAAAGTTCGACCTCGATCGAACGAGGATGGGTTACTATTTCGATAAGTCCAAAATAACACCTTTTAAGGCCATGGTCCTTCACCAAAAGGAGAAGAGTTCGACCTTAATCGAATGACGACGAGTTACTATTTTGATAAGTTCGAAATAACACCCGTTAAGGCCAAGGGCCTTCGCCAACAAGAGAAGAGTTCGACCTCGATCGAACGACGACGGGTTAATATTTCGATAAGTTCGAAATAACACCCTTTAAGGCCAAGGGCCTTCGCCAACAAGAGAAGAGTTCGACCTTGATCGAACGACGATAGGTTACTATTTCGATAAGTTTGAGATAACATCGTTTAAGGCCAAGGACCTTAGCCAACAAGAGAAGAATTTGACCTCGATTGAACGACGATGGGTTACTATTTCAATAACTTTAAAATAACACCTTTTAAGGCCAATGGCCTTCACCAAAAAAAGAAGAGTTCGACCACGACTGAATGACAACGGGTTAATATTTTGATAAGTTCGAAATAACACCCTTTAAGGCCAAGGTCCTTCGTCAAGAAGATAAGAGTTCGACCTTATCGAATGACGCCAAGTAACTATTTCGATAAGTTCAAAATAACACCCTTTAAGGCCAAGGGCCTTCACCAAAAAGAGAAGAGTTTGACCGCGATCGAACGACGACGAGTTACTATTTTGACAAGTTTGAAATAACACCCTTTAAGGTTAAGGGCCTTCGCCAAAAAATGAAGAGTTCGCATTCGATCGAACGATAACGGGTTACTATCTCGATAAGTTCAAAATAACACCCTTTAAAGCTAAGGGCCTTCGCCAAGAACAGAAGAGTTCGACCTCCGTCGAACGATGATGGGTTACTATTTTGAAAAGTTCGAAATAACAACCTTTAAGGCCAAGGGCCTTCGCCAACAAGAGAAGAGTTTGACCTCGTTCGAACAACGATGGGTTACTATTTCGATAAGTTCAAAATAACACCCTTTAATGCAAAGGGCCTTCGCCTAAAAGAGATGAGTTCGACCTCGATCGAACGACGACGAGTTACTATTTTGATAAGTTCTAATAACACCCTTTAAGGCCAAGGGCCTTCGCTAAAAAGAGAAGAGTTCGACCTCGATCGAACGATGATGGGTTAATATTTCGATAAGTTCGAAATAATACCCTTTAATGCAAAGGGCCTTCGCCTAAAAGAGATGAGTTCGACCTCGATCGAACGACGACGGGTTAATATTTTGATAAGTTCGAAATAACGCCCTTTAAAGCCAATGGCCTTCACCAAAAAGAGAAGAGTTCGACCTCGATCAAATGACGACGAGTTACTTTTGATAAGTTCAAAATAACACCCTTTAAGGCCAAGGGTCTTCACTAATAAAAGAAGAGTTCAACCTCGATCGAACGCTGACGGGTTAATATTTTGACAAGTTCAAAATAACACCCATTAAGGCCAAAGGCCTTCGCCAAGAAGAGAAGAGTTAGACCTCGATCGAATGACGGCAGGTTACTATTTATATAAGTTCGAAATAATACCCTTAAAGGCCAATGGCCTTCGCTAAAAAGAGAAGAGTTCGACCTCGATCGAATGACAACGGGTTACTATTTCGATAAGTTCGAAATAACACCCTTTAATGTCAAGGGACTTTGCCAACAAGAGAAGAGTTCGACCTCAATCGAACAACGACGGGTTACTATTTGATAAGTTCGAAATAACACATTTTAAGGCCAAGGACCTTTGCCAACAAGAGAAGAGTTCGACCTCGATCGAACGACGACGGGTTACTATTTTGATAAGTTCGAAATAACACCCTTTAAGGCCAAGGACCTTTGCCAACAAGAGAAGAGTTCGACCTCAATTGAATGATGACGGGTTACTATTTGGATATTTTCGAAATAACACCCGTTAAGGCCAAGGGCCTTCGCCAACAAGAGAAGAGTACGACCTAGATCAAACAACGACGGGTTACTATTTCGATAAGTTCGAAATAACAACCTTTAAGGCCAAGGGCCTTCGCCAACAAGAGTAGAGTTCGACCTCGATTGAACGACGACGGGTTACTATTTCGATAAGTTCGAAATTACACCCTTTAAGGCCAAGAGATTTCGCCAACAAGAGAAGAGTACGACCTAGATCGAACAACGACTGGTTACTATTTCGATAAGTTCGAAATAACAACCTTTAAGGCCAAGGGCCTTCGCCAACAAGAGTAGAGTTCGACCTCGATCGAACGACGATGGGTTACTATTTCAATAAGTTCGAAATTACACCCTTTAAGGCCAAGAGATTTCGCCAACAAGAGAAGAGTTCGACCTCGATCAAACGAGGACGGGTTACTATTTCGATAATTTCAAAATAACACCTTTTAAGGCAAAGGGCCTTCGCCAACAAGAGAAGAGTACGACCTAGATCGAACGACGACGGGTTACTATTTCGATAAGTTCGAAATAACACCCTTTAAGGCCAAGGGCCTTCGCCAACTAGAGAAGAGTTCGACCTCGATCGAACGACGACGGGTTACTATTTCGATAAGTTTAAAATAACACCCATTAAGGCCAAGGGCCTTCCCCAACAAGAGTAGAGTTCGACCTCGATCGAACGACGACGGGTTACTATTTCGATAAGTTCGAAATAACACCCTTTAAGGCCAAGGGCCTTCGCCAAAAGAGAAGAGTTCGACCTCGATCGAACGACGATGGGTTAATATTTCGATAAGTTCGAAATAATACCCTTTAAAGCAAAGGGCCTTCGCCTAAAAGATATGAGTTCGACCTCGATCGAACGACGACGAGTTACTATTTCGATAAGTTCTAATAACACCCTTTAAGGCCAAGGGCTTTCGCCAAAAAGAAAAGAGTTCGACATCGATCGAATGACGACGGGTTACTATTTTGATAAGTTCAAAATAACACCCTTTAAGGTCAAGGGCTTTCGCCAAAAGGAGAGGAGTTCGACCTCGATCGAACGACGACGGGTTACTATTTTGATAAGTTCCAAATAAGACCCTTTAAGGCCAAGGTCCTTCGCCAAAAAGAGAAGAGTTCGACCTCGATCGAATGACGATGGTTTACTATTTCGATAAGTTCGAAATTACACACTTTAAGGCAAAGGGCCTTCGCCAAAACGAGAAGATTTTGACCTTGATCGAACGACGACAAGTTACTATTTCGATAAGTTCAAAAGAACACCCTTTAAGGCTAAGGGCCTTCGCCAAGAAGAGAAGAGTTCGACCTCGATCGAATGACGAAGGGTTAATATTTCGATAAGTTCGAAATAATGCCCTTTAAAGCCAAGGGCCTTCACCAAAAAGAAAAGAGTTCGACCTCTATCAAATGACGACGAGTTAATATTTCAATAAGTTCAAAATAACACCCTTTAAGGTCAAGGGCCTTCGCCAATAAAAGAAGAGTTCGACCTCGATCTAACGCTGACGGGTTAATATTTTGACAAGTTCAAAATAACACCCATTAAGGCTAAAGGCCTTCGCCAAGAAGAGAAGAGTTTGACCTCCATCGAACAACGACGGATTACTATTTCGATAAATTCGAAATAACACCCTTTAAGGCCAAGGGCCTTAGCCAACAAGAGTAGAGTTCGACCTCGATCGAATGACGGCGGGTTACTATTTCAATACGTTCGAAATAATACCCTTTAAGGCGAAGGGCCTTTGCTAAAAAGAGAAGAGTTCGACCTCGATCGAACGACAATGGGTTACTATTTCGATAAGTTTAAAATAACACCCTTTAAGGCCAAGTGCCTTCGCCAACAAAAGTAGAGTTCGACCTCGATCGAACGACGACGAGTTACTATTTCGATAAGTTCAAAATAACACCCTTTAAGGCCAAGGGTCTTCGCCAACAAGTGTAGAGTTTGACCTCCATCGAACGACGACGGGTTACTATTTCGATAAGTTCGAAATAACACCCTTTAAGGCCAAGGGCCTTCGCAAACAAGAGAAGAGTTCCACCTAGATAGAATAACGGCGGGTTACTATTTCGATAAGTTCGAAATAATACCCTTAAAGGCCAAGGGCCTTCGCTAAAAAAAGAAGAGTTCGACCTCGATCGAACAACAACGGTTACTATTTCGATAAGTTCGAAATAACAACCTTTAAGGCCAAGGGCCTTCGCCAACAAGAGTAAAGTTCGACCTCGATCGAACGACGACAGGTTACTATTTTGATAAGTTCGAAATTACACCCTTTAAGGCCAAGAGATTTCGCCAACAAGAGTAGAGTTCGACCTCGATCGAACGACGACGGGTTAGTATTTCGATAAGTTCGAAATAACAACCTTTAAGGCCAAGGGCCTTCGCCAAAAATAGAAGAGTTCGACCTTGATCAAACGTCGACGGGTTACTATTTCGATAAGTTCGAAATAACACCCTTTAAAAGGGCCTTCTCCAAAAAGAGAAGAGTTCGACCTCGATCGAAAGATGACGGGTTACTATTTTAATAAGTTCCAAATAACACCCTTTAAGGCCAAGGTCCTTTGCCAAAAAGAGAAGAGTTCGACCTCGATCGAATGACGATGGGTCACTATTTCGATAAGTTCATAATAACACCCTTAAAGGCTAAGGGCCTTCGCCAACAAGAGAAGAGTTCGACCTCGATCGAACGACGACGGGTTAATATTTTGATAAGTTCGAAATAACGCCCTTTAAAGCCAATGGCCTTCACCAAAAAGAGAAGAGTTCGACCTCGATCAAATGACGACGAGTTACTTTTGATAAGTTCAAAATAACACCCTTTAAGGCCAAGGGTCTTCACTAATAAAAGAAGAGTTCAACCTCGATCGAACGCTGACGGGTTAATATTTTGACAAGTTCAAAATAACACCCATTAAGGCCAAAGGCCTTCGCCAAGAAGAGAAGAGTTAGACCTCGATCGAATGACGGCAGGTTACTATTTATATAAGTTCGAAATAATACCCTTAAAGGCCAATGGCCTTCGCTAAAAAGAGAAGAGTTCGACCTCGATCGAATGACAACGGGTTACTATTTCGATAAGTTCGAAATAACACCCTTTAATGTCAAGGGACTTTGCCAACAAGAGAAGAGTTCGACCTCAATCGAACAACGACGGGTTACTATTTGATAAGTTCGAAATAACACATTTTAAGGCCAAGGACCTTTGCCAACAAGAGAAGAGTTCGACCTCGATCGAACGACGACGGGTTACTATTTTGATAAGTTCGAAATAACACCCTTTAAGGCCAAGGACCTTTGCCAACAAGAGAAGAGTTCGACCTCGATCGAACGACGACGGGTTACTATTTTGATAAGTTCGAAATAACACCCTTTAAGGCCAAGGACCTTTGCCAACAAGAGAAGAGTTCGACCTCGATCGAACGACGACGGGTTACTATTTTCATAAGTTCGAAATAACACCCTTTTAGGCCAAGGGCCTTCGCCAACAAGAGAAGAGTTCGACCTCAATAGAACAACGACGGGTTACTATTTGATAAGTTTGAAATAACACCCTTTGAGGCCAAGGGCCTTCGCCAATAAGAGAAGAGTTCGACCTCGATCGAACGACGACGGGTTACTATTTCGATAAGTTCGAAATAATACCCTTTAAGGCCAAGGGCCTTCGCCAAAAATTGAAGAGTTCGACCTTGATCGAACGACGAGGTGTTACTATTTTGATAAGTTCGAAAAAACACCCTTTAAGGCCAAGGGCCTTTGCCAAAAAGAGAAGAGTTCGTCCTCGATCGAACGACGACGGGTTACTATTTTGATAAGTTCGAAAAATTATCCTTTAAGGCCAAGGGCCCTCGCCAACAAGAGAAGAGTTCGACCTCGATCGAACGACGATGGTTTACTAGTTTGATAAGTTTGAAATAATACCCTTTAAGGCCAAGGACCTTTGCCAACAATAGAAGAGTTCGACCTCGATCGAACGACGACGGGTTACTATTTTGATAAGTTTGAAATAACACCCTTTAATGTCAAGGGACTTTGCCAACAAGAGAAGAGTTCGACCTCAATCGAACAACGACGGGTTACTATTTGATAAGTTCGAAATAACACATTTTAAGGCCAAGGACCTTTGCCAACAAGAGAAGAGTTCGACCTCGATCGAACGACGACGGGTTACTATTTTGATAAGTTCGAAATAACACCCTTTAAGGCCAAGGACCTTTGCCAACAAGAGAAGAGTTCGACCTCGATCGAACGACGACGGGTTACTATTTTGATAAGTTCGAAATAACACCCTTTAAGGCCAAGGACCTTTGCCAACAAGAGAAGAGTTCGACCTCGATCGAACGACGACGGGTTACTATTTTCATAAGTTCGAAATAACACCCTTTTAGGCCAAGGGCCTTCGCCAACAAGAGAAGAGTTCGACCTCAATAGAACAACGACGGGTTACTATTTGATAAGTTTGAAATAACACCCTTTGAGGCCAAGGGCCTTCGCCAATAAGAGAAGAGTTCGACCTCGATCGAACGACGACGGGTTACTATTTCGATAAGTTCGAAATAATACCCTTTAAGGCCAAGGGCCTTCGCCAAAAATTGAAGAGTTCGACCTTGATCGAACGACGAGGTGTTACTATTTTGATAAGTTCGAAAAAACACCCTTTAAGGCCAAGGGCCTTTGCCAAAAAGAGAAGAGTTCGTCCTCGATCGAACGACGACGGGTTACTATTTTGATAAGTTCGAAAAATTATCCTTTAAGGCCAAGGGCCCTCGCCAACAAGAGAAGAGTTCGACCTCGATCGAACGACGATGGTTTACTAGTTTGATAAGTTTGAAATAATACCCTTTAAGGCCAAGGACCTTTGCCAACAATAGAAGAGTTCGACCTCGATCGAACGACGACGGGTTACTATTTTGATAAGTTTGAAATAACACCCTTTAATGTCAAGGGACTTTGCCAACAAGAGAAGAGTTCGACCTCAATCGAACAACGACGGGTTACTATTTGATAAGTTCGAAATAACACATTTTAAGGCCAAGGACCTTTGCCAACAAGAGAAGAGTTCGACCTCGATCGAACGACGACGGGTTACTATTTTGATAAGTTCGAAATAACACCCTTTAAGGCCAAGGACCTTTGCCAACAAGAGAAGAGTTCGACCTCGATCGAACGACGACGGGTTACTATTTTGATAAGTTCGAAATAACACCCTTTAAGGCCAAGGACCTTTGCCAACAAGAGAAGAGTTCGACCTCGATCGAACGACGACGGGTTACTATTTTCATAAGTTCGAAATAACACCCTTTTAGGCCAAGGGCCTTCGCCAACAAGAGAAGAGTTCGACCTCAATAGAACAACGACGGGTTACTATTTGATAAGTTTGAAATAACACCCTTTGAGGCCAAGGGCCTTCGCCAATAAGAGAAGAGTTCGACCTCGATCGAACGACGACGGGTTACTATTTCGATAAGTTCGAAATAATACCCTTTAAGGCCAAGGGCCTTCGCCAAAAATTGAAGAGTTCGACCTTGATCGAACGACGAGGTGTTACTATTTTGATAAGTTCGAAAAAACACCCTTTAAGGCCAAGGGCCTTTGCCAAAAAGAGAAGAGTTCGTCCTCGATCGAACGACGACGGGTTACTATTTTGATAAGTTCGAAAAATTATCCTTTAAGGCCAAGGGCCCTCGCCAACAAGAGAAGAGTTCGACCTCGATCGAACGACGATGGTTTACTAGTTTGATAAGTTTGAAATAATACCCTTTAAGGCCAAGGACCTTTGCCAACAATAGAAGAGTTCGACCTCGATCGAACGACGACGGGTTACTATTTTGATAAGTTTGAAATAACACCCTTTAATGTCAAGGGACTTTGCCAACAAGAGAAGAGTTCGACCTCAATCGAACAACGACGGGTTACTATTTGATAAGTTCGAAATAACACCTTTTAAGGCCAAGGACCTTTGCCAACAAGAGAAGAGTTCGACCTCGATCGAACGACGACGGGTTACTATTTTGATAAGTTCGAAATAACACCCTTTAAGGCCAAGGACCTTTGCCAACAAGAGAAGAGTTCGACCTCGATCGAACGACGACGGGTTACTATTTTGATAAGTTCGAAATAACACCCTTTAAGGCCAAGGACCTTTGCCAACAAGAGAAGAGTTCGACCTCGATCGAACGACGACGGGTTACTATTTTGATAAGTTCGAAATAACACCCTTTAAGGCCAAGGACCTTTGCCAACAAGAGAAGAGTTCGACCTCGATCGAACGACGACGGGTTACTATTTTGATAAGTTCGAAATAACACCCTTTAAGGCCAAGGACCTTTGCCAACAAGAGAAGAGTTCGACCTCGATCGAACGACGACGGGTTACTATTTTGATAAGTTCGAAATAACACCCTTTAAGGCCAAGGACCTTTGCCAACAAGAGAAGAGTTCGACCTCGATCGAACGACGACGGGTTACTATTTTGATAAGTTCGAAATAACACCCTTTAAGGCCAAGGACCTTTGCCAACAAGAGAAGAGTTCGACCTCGATCGAACGACGACGGGTTACTATTTTGATAAGTTCGAAATAACACCCTTTAAGGCCAAGGACCTTTGCCAACAAGAGAAGAGTTCGACCTCGATCGAACGACGACGGGTTACTATTTTGATAAGTTCGAAATAACACCCTTTAAGGCCAAGGGCCTTCGCCGACAAGAGTAGAGTTCGACCTCGATCGAACGACAACGGGTTACTATTTCGATATGTTTGAAATTACACCCTTTAAGGCCAAGAGATTTCGCCAACAAGAGAAGAGTTCGACCTCGATCAAACGAGGGTGGGTTACTATTTCGATAAGTTCAAAATAACACCTTTTAAGGCCAAGGTCCTTCGCGAAAAGGAGAAGAGTTCGACCTCAATTGAATGATGACGGGTTACTATTTTGATATTTTCGAAATAACACCCGTTAAGGCCAAGGGCCTTCGCCAACAAGAGAAGAGTACGACCTAGATCAAACAACGACGGGTTACTATTTCGATAAGTTCGAAATTACACCCTTTAAGGCCAAGAGATTTCGCCAACAAGAGAAGAGTACGACCTAGATCGAACAACGACTGGTTACTATTTCGATAAGTTCGAAATAACAACCTTTAAGGCCAAGGGCCTTCGCCAACAAGAGTAGAGTTCGACCTCGATCGAACGACGATGGGTTACTATTTCGATAAGTTCGAAATTACACCCTTTAAGGCCAAGAGATTTCGCCAACAAGAGAAGAGTTCGACCTCGATCAAACGAGGACGGGTTACTATTTCGATAATTTCAAAATAACACCTTTTAAGGCCAAGGGCCTTCGCCAACAAGAGAAGAGTACGACCTAGATCGAACGACGACGGGTTACTATTTCGATAAGTTCGAAATAACACCCTTTAAGGCCAAGGGCCTTCGCCAACTAGAGAAGAGTTCGACCTCGATCGAACGACGACGGGTTACTATTTCGATAAGTTTAAAATAACACCCATTAAGGCCAAGGGCCTTCCCCAACAATAGTAGAGTTCGACCTCGATCAAATGACGACGAGTTACTTTTGATAAGTTCAAAATAACACCCTTTAAGGCCAAGGGTCTTCACTAATAAAAGAAGAGTTCAACCTCGATCGAACGCTGACGGGTTAATATTTTGACAAGTTCAAAATAACACCCATTAAGGCCAAAGGCCTTCGCCAAGAAGAGAAGAGTTAGACCTCGATCGAATGACGGCAGGTTACTATTTATATAAGTTCGAAATAATACCCTTAAAGGCCAATGGCCTTCGCTAAAAAGAGAAGAGTTCGACCTCGATCGAATGACAACGGGTTACTATTTCGATAAGTTCGAAATAACACCCTTTAATGTCAAGGGACTTTGCCAACAAGAGAAGAGTTCGACCTCAATCGAACAACGACGGGTTACTATTTGATAAGTTCGAAATAACACATTTTAAGGCCAAGGACCTTTGCCAACAAGAGAAGAGTTCGACCTCGATCGAACGACGACGGGTTACTATTTTGATAAGTTCGAAATAACACCCTTTAAGGCCAAGGACCTTTGCCAACAAGAGAAGAGTTCGACCTCGATCGAACGACGACGGGTTACTATTTTGATAAGTTCGAAATAACACCCTTTAAGGCCAAGGACCTTTGCCAACAAGAGAAGAGTTCGACCTCGATCGAACGACGACGGGTTACTATTTTCATAAGTTCGAAATAACACCCTTTTAGGCCAAGGGCCTTCGCCAACAAGAGAAGAGTTCGACCTCAATAGAACAACGACGGGTTACTATTTGATAAGTTTGAAATAACACCCTTTGAGGCCAAGGGCCTTCGCCAATAAGAGAAGAGTTCGACCTCGATCGAACGACGACGGGTTACTATTTCGATAAGTTCGAAATAATACCCTTTAAGGCCAAGGGCCTTCGCCAAAAATTGAAGAGTTCGACCTTGATCGAACGACGAGGTGTTACTATTTTGATAAGTTCGAAAAAACACCCTTTAAGGCCAAGGGCCTTTGCCAAAAAGAGAAGAGTTCGTCCTCGATCGAACGACGACGGGTTACTATTTTGATAAGTTCGAAAAATTATCCTTTAAGGCCAAGGGCCCTCGCCAACAAGAGAAGAGTTCGACCTCGATCGAACGACGATGGTTTACTAGTTTGATAAGTTTGAAATAATACCCTTTAAGGCCAAGGACCTTTGCCAACAATAGAAGAGTTCGACCTCGATCGAACGACGACGGGTTACTATTTTGATAAGTTTGAAATAACACCCTTTAATGTCAAGGGACTTTGCCAACAAGAGAAGAGTTCGACCTCAATCGAACAACGACGGGTTACTATTTGATAAGTTCGAAATAACACATTTTAAGGCCAAGGACCTTTGCCAACAAGAGAAGAGTTCGACCTCGATCGAACGACGACGGGTTACTATTTTGATAAGTTCGAAATAACACCCTTTAAGGCCAAGGACCTTTGCCAACAAGAGAAGAGTTCGACCTCGATCGAACGACGACGGGTTACTATTTTGATAAGTTCGAAATAACACCCTTTAAGGCCAAGGACCTTTGCCAACAAGAGAAGAGTTCGACCTCGATCGAACGACGACGGGTTACTATTTTCATAAGTTCGAAATAACACCCTTTTAGGCCAAGGGCCTTCGCCAACAAGAGAAGAGTTCGACCTCAATAGAACAACGACGGGTTACTATTTGATAAGTTTGAAATAACACCCTTTGAGGCCAAGGGCCTTCGCCAATAAGAGAAGAGTTCGACCTCGATCGAACGACGACGGGTTACTATTTCGATAAGTTCGAAATAATACCCTTTAAGGCCAAGGGCCTTCGCCAAAAATTGAAGAGTTCGACCTTGATCGAACGACGAGGTGTTACTATTTTGATAAGTTCGAAAAAACACCCTTTAAGGCCAAGGGCCTTTGCCAAAAAGAGAAGAGTTCGTCCTCGATCGAACGACGACGGGTTACTATTTTGATAAGTTCGAAAAATTATCCTTTAAGGCCAAGGGCCCTCGCCAACAAGAGAAGAGTTCGACCTCGATCGAACGACGATGGTTTACTAGTTTGATAAGTTTGAAATAATACCCTTTAAGGCCAAGGACCTTTGCCAACAATAGAAGAGTTCGACCTCGATCGAACGACGACGGGTTACTATTTTGATAAGTTTGAAATAACACCCTTTAATGTCAAGGGACTTTGCCAACAAGAGAAGAGTTCGACCTCAATCGAACAACGACGGGTTACTATTTGATAAGTTCGAAATAACACATTTTAAGGCCAAGGACCTTTGCCAACAAGAGAAGAGTTCGACCTCGATCGAACGACGACGGGTTACTATTTTGATAAGTTCGAAATAACACCCTTTAAGGCCAAGGACCTTTGCCAACAAGAGAAGAGTTCGACCTCGATCGAACGACGACGGGTTACTATTTTGATAAGTTCGAAATAACACCCTTTAAGGCCAAGGACCTTTGCCAACAAGAGAAGAGTTCGACCTCGATCGAACGACGACGGGTTACTATTTTCATAAGTTCGAAATAACACCCTTTTAGGCCAAGGGCCTTCGCCAACAAGAGAAGAGTTCGACCTCAATAGAACAACGACGGGTTACTATTTGATAAGTTTGAAATAACACCCTTTGAGGCCAAGGGCCTTCGCCAATAAGAGAAGAGTTCGACCTCGATTGAACGACGACGAGTTACTATTTTGATAAGTTCGAAATAACACCCTTTAAGGCCAAGGGTCTTCGCCAACAAGTGTAGATTTTGACCTCCATCGAACGACGACGGGTTACTATTTTGATAAGTTCGAAATAACACCTTTTAAGGCCAAGGGCCTTCGCCAACAAGAGTAGAGTTAGACCTCGATCGAATGACGGCAGGTTACTATTTATATAAGTTCGAAATAATACCCTTAAAGGCCAATGGCCTTCGCTAAAAAGAGAAGAGTTCGACCTCGATCGAATGACAACGGGTTACTATTTCGATAAGTTCGAAATAACAACCTTTAAGGCCAAGGGCCTTCGCCAACAAGAGTAAAGTTCGACCTCGATCGAACGACGACAGGTTACTATTTTGATAAGTTCGAAATTACACCCTTTAAGGCCAAGAGATTTCGCCAACAAGAGTAGAGTTCGACCTCGATCGAACGACGACGGGTTAGTATTTCGATAAGTTCGAAATAACAACCTTTAAGGCCAAGGGCCTTCGCCAAAAAATAGAAGAGTTCGACCTTGATCAAACGTCGACGGGTTACTATTTCGATAAGTTCGAAATAACACCCTTTAAAAAAGAGAAGAGTTCGACCTCGATCAAAAGATGAAGGGTTACTATTTTAATAAGTTCCAAATAACACCCTTTAAGGCCAAGGTCCATTGCCAAAAAGAGAAGAGTTCGACCTCGATCGAATGACGTTGGGTTACTATGTCGATAAGTTCAAAATAACACCCTTAAAGGCTAAGGGCCTTCGCCAACAAGAGAAGAGTTCGACCTCGATCGAACGACGACGTGTTAATATTTTGATAAGTTCGAAATAACGCCCTTTAAAGCCAATGGCCTTCACCAAAAAGAGAAGAGTTCGACCTCGATCAAACGAAGACGAGTTACTTTTGATAAGTTCAAAATAACACCCTTTAAGGCCAAGGGTCTTCACTAATAAAAGAAGAGTTCAACCTCGATCGAACGCTGACGGGTTAATATTTTGACAAGTTCAAAATAACACCCATTAAGGCCAAAGGCCTTCACCAAGAAGAGAAGAGTTCGACCTCCATCGAACGACGAAGGGTCACTATTTTGATATGTTTGAAATAACACCATTTAAGGCCAAGGGCCTTCGCCAACAAGAGTAGAGTTTGACCTCGATCGAACGACAATGGGTTACTATTTCAATAAGTTCGAAATAACACCCTTTAAGGCCAAGGGCCTTCGCCGACAAGAGTAGAGTTCGACCTCGATCGAACGACAACGGGTTACTATTTCGATATGTTTGAAATTACACCCTTTAAGGCCAAGAGATTTCGCCAACAAGAGAAGAGTTCGACCTCGATCAAACGAGGGTGGGTTACTATTTCGATAAGTTCAAAATAACACCTTTTAAGGCCAAGGTCCTTCGCGAAAAGGAGAAGAGTTCGACCTCAATTGAATGATGACGGGTTACTATTTTGATATTTTCGAAATAACACCCGTTAAGGCCAAGGGCCTTCGCCAACAAGAGAAGAGTACGACCTAGATCAAACAACGACGGGTTACTATTTCGATAAGTTCGAAATTACACCCTTTAAGGCCAAGAGATTTCGCCAACAAGAGAAGAGTACGACCTAGATCGAACAACGACTGGTTACTATTTCGATAAGTTCGAAATAACAACCTTTAAGGCCAAGGGCCTTCGCCAACAAGAGTAGAGTTCGACCTCGATCGAACGACGATGGGTTACTATTTCGATAAGTTCGAAATTACACCCTTTAAGGCCAAGAGATTTCGCCAACAAGAGAAGAGTTCGACCTCGATCAAACGAGGACGGGTTACTATTTCGATAATTTCAAAATAACACCTTTTAAGGCCAAGGGCCTTCGCCAACAAGAGAAGAGTACGACCTAGATCGAACGACGACGGGTTACTATTTCGATAAGTTCGAAATAACACCCTTTAAGGCCAAGGGCCTTCGCCAACTAGAGAAGAGTTCGACCTCGATCGAACGACGACGGGTTACTATTTCGATAAGTTTAAAATAACACCCATTAAGGCCAAGGGCCTTCCCCAACAATAGTAGAGTTCGACCTCGATCGAACGACGACGGGTTACTATTTCGATAAGTTCGAAATAACACCCTTTAAGGCCAAGGGCCTTCGCCAAAAAGAGAAGAGTTCGACCTCGATCGAACGACGATGGGATAATATTTCGATAAGTTCGAAATAATACCCTTTAAAGCAAAGGGCCATCGCCTAAAAGAGATGAGTTCGACCTCGATCGAACGACGACGAGTTACTATTTCGATAAGTTCTAATAACACCCTTTAAGGCCAAGGGCTTTCGCCAAAAAGAAAAGAGTTTCGATCGAATGACGACGGGTTACTATTTTGATAAGTTCAAAATAACACCCTTTAAGGTCAAGGGCCTTCGCCAAAAGGAGAGGAGTTCGACCTCGATCGAACGACGACGGGTTACTATTTTGATAAGTTCCAAATAAGACCCTTTAAGGCCAAGGTCCTTCGCCAAAAAGAGAAGAGTTCGACCTCGATCGAATGACGATGGTTTACTATTTCGATAAGTTCGAAATTACACACTTTAAGGCAAAGGGCCTTCGCCAAAACGAGAAGATTTTGACCTTGATCGAACGACGACAAGTTACTATTTTGATAAGTTCGAAATTACACCCTTTAAGGCCAAGAGATTTCGCCAACAAGAGTAGAGTTCGACCTCGATCGAACGACGACGGGTTAGTATTTCGATAAGTTCGAAATAACAACCTTTAAGGCCAAGGGCCTTCGCCAAAAAATAGAAGAGTTCGACCTTGATCAAACGTCGACGACTTACTATTTCGATAAGTTCGAAATAACACCCTTTAAAAAAGAGAAGAGTTCGACCTCGATCAAAAGATGAAGGGTTACTATTTTAATAAGTTCCAAATAACACCCTTTAAGGCCAAGGTCCATTGCCAAAGAGAGAAGAGTTCGACCTCGATCTAATGACGATGGGTTACTATGTCGATAAGTTCAAAATAACACCCTTAAAGGCTAAGGGCCTTCGCCAACAAGAGAAGAGTTCGACCTCGATCGAACGACGACGGGTTAATATTTTGATAAGTTCGAAATAACGCCCTTTAAAGCCAATGGCCTTCACCAAAAAGAGAAGAGTTCGACCTCGATCAAACGAAGACGAGTTACTTTTGATAAGTTCAAAATAACACCCTTTAAGGCCAAGGGTCTTCACTAATAAAAGAAGAGTTCAACCTCGATCGAACGCTGACGGGTTAATATTTTGACAAGTTCAAAATAACACCCATTAAGGCCAAAGGCCTTCACCAAGAAGAGAAGAGTTCGACCTCCATCGAACGACGAAGGGTCACTATTTTGATATGTTTGAAATAACACCATTTAAGGCCAAGGGCCTTCGCCAACAAGAGTAGAGTTTGACCTCGATCGAACGACAATGGGTTACTATTTCAATAAGTTCGAAATAACACCCTTTAAGGCCAAGGGCCTTCGCCGACAAGAGTAGAGTTCGACCTCGATCGAACGACAACGGGTTACTATTTCGATATGTTTGAAATTACACCCTTTAAGGCCAAGAGATTTCGCCAACAAGAGAAGAGTTCGACCTCGATCAAACGAGGGTGGGTTACTATTTCGATAAGTTCAAAATAACACCTTTTAAGGCCAAGGTCCTTCGCGAAAAGGAGAAGAGTTCGACCTCAATTGAATGATGACGGGTTACTATTTTGATATTTTCGAAATAACACCCGTTAAGGCCAAGGGCCTTCGCCAACAAGAGAAGAGTACGACCTAGATCAAACAACGACGGGTTACTATTTCGATAAGTTCGAAATAACAACCTTTAAGGCCAAGGGCCTTCGCCAACAAGAGTAGAGTTCGACCTCGATCGAACGACGACGGGTTACTATTTCGATAAGTTCGAAATTACACCCTTTAAGGCCAAGAGATTTCGCCAACAAGAGAATAGTACGACCTAGATCGAACAACGACTGGTTACTATTTCGATAAGTTCGAAATAACAACCTTTAAGGCCAAGGGCCTTCGCCAACAAGAGTAGAGTTCGACCTCGATCGAACGACGATGGGTTACTATTTCGATAAGTTCGAAATTACACCCTTTAAGGCCAAGAGATTTCGCCAACAAGAGAAGAGTTCGACCTCGATCAAACGAGGACGGGTTACTATTTCGATAATTTCAAAATAACACATTTTAAGGCCAAGGGCCTTCGCCAACAAGAGAAGAGTACGACCTAGATCGAACGACGACGGGTTACTATTTCGATAAGTTCGAAATAACACCCTTTAAGGCCAAGGGCCTTCGCCAACTAGAGAAGAGTTCGACCTCGATCGAACGACGACGGGTTACTATTTCGATAAGTTTAAAATAACACCCATTAAGGCCAAGGGCCTTCCCCAACAATAGTAGAGTTCGACTTCGATCGAACGACGACGGGTTACTATTTCGATAAGTTCGAAATAACACCCTTTAAGGCCAAGGGCCTTCGCCAAAAAGAGAAGAGTTCGACCTCGATCGAACGACGATGGGTTAATATTTCGATAAGTTCGAAATAATACCCTTTAAAGCAAAGGGCCATCGCCTAAAAGAGATGAGTTCGACCTCGATCGAACGACGACGAGTTACTATTTCGATAAGTTCTAATAACACCCTTTAAGGCCAAGGGCTTTCGCCAAAAAGAAAAGAGTTTCGATCGAATGACGACGGGTTACTATTTTGATAAGTTCAAAATAACACCCTTTAAGGTCAAGGGCCTTCGCCAAAAGGAGAGGAGTTCGACCTCGATCGAACGACGACGGGTTACTATTTTGATAAGTTCCAAATAAGACCCTTTAAGGCCAAGGTCCTTCGCCAAAAAGAGAAGAGTTCGACCTCGATCGAATGACGATGGTTTACTATTTCGATAAGTTCGAAATTACACACTTTAAGGCAAAGGGCCTTCGCCAAAACGAGAAGATTTTGACCTTGATCGAACGACGACAAGTTACTATTTCGATAAGTTCAAAAGAACACCCTTTAAGGCTAAGGGCCTTCGCCAAGAAGAGAAGAGTTCGACCTCGATCGAATGACGAAGGGTTAATATTTCGATAAGTTCGAAATAATGCCCTTTAAAGCCAAGGGCCTTCACCAAAAAGAAAAGAGTTCGACCTCTATCAAATGACGACGAGTTAATATTTCAATAAGTTCAAAATAACACCCTTTAAGGTCAAGGGCCTTCGCCAATAAAAGAAAAGTTCGACCTCGATCTAACGCTGACGGGTTAATATTTTGACAAGTTCAAAATAACACCCATTAAGGCTAAAGGCCTTCGCCAAGAAGAGAAGAGTTTGACCTCCATCGAACAACGACGGATTACTATTTCGATAAATTCGAAATAACACCCTTTAAGGCCAAGGGCCTTAGCCAACAAGAGTAGAGTTCGACCTCGATCGAATGACGGCGGGTTACTATTTCAATACGTTCGAAATAATACCCTTTAAGGCGAAGGGCCTTTGCTAAAAAGAGAAGAGTTCGACCTCGATCGAACGACAATGGGTTACTATTTCGATAAGTTTAAAATAACACCCTTTAAGGCCAAGTGCCTTCGCCAACAAAAGTAGAGTTCGACCTCGATCGAACGACGACGAGTTACTATTTCGATAAGTTCAAAATAACACCCTTTAAGGCCAAGGGTCATCGCCAACAAGTGTAGAGTTTGACCTCCATCGAACGACGACGGGTTACTATTTCGATAAGTTCGAAATAACACCCTTTAAGGCCAAGGGCCTTCACAAACAAGAGAAGAGTTCCACCTAGATAGAATAACGGCGGGTTACTATTTCGATAAGTTCGAAATAATACCCTTAAAGGCCAAGGGCCTTCGCTAAAAAAAGAAGAGTTCGACCTCGATCGAACGACAACAGTTACTATTTCGATAAGTTCGAAATAACAACCTTTAAGGCCAAGGGCCTTCGCCAACAAGAGTAAAGTTCGACCTCGATCGAACGACGACAGGTTACTATTTTGATAAGTTCGAAATTACACCCTTTAAGGCCAAGAGATTTCGCCAACAAGAGTAGAGTTCGACCTCGATCGAACGACGACGGGTTAGTATTTCGATAAGTTCGAAATAACAACCTTTAAGGCCAAGGGCCTTCGCCAAAAATTGAAGAGTTCGACCTTGATCAAACGTCGACGGGTTACTATTTCGATAAGTTCGAAATAACACCCTTTAAAAGGGCCTTCTCCAAAAAGAGAAGAGTTCGACCTCGATCGAAAGATGACGGGTTACTATTTTAATAAGTTCCAAATAACACCCTTTAAGGCCAAGGTCCTTTGCCAAAAAGAGAAGAGTTCGACCTCGATCGAATGACGATGGGTCACTATTTCGATAAGTTCAAAATAACACCCTTAAAGGTTAAGGGCCTTCGCCAACAAGAGAAGAGTTCGACCTCGATCGAACGACGACGGGTTAATATTTTGATAAGTTCGAAATAACGCCCTTTAAAGCCAATGGCCTTCACCAAAAAGAGAAGAGTTCGACCTCGATCAAATGACGACGAGTTACTTTTGATAAGTTCAAAATAACACCCTTTAAGGCCAAGGGTCTTCACTAATAAAAGAAGAGTTCAACCTCGATCGAACGCTGACGGGTTAATATTTTGACAAGTTCAAAATAACACCCATTAAGGCCAAAGGCCTTCGCCAAGAAGAGAAGAGTTCGACCTCCATCGAACGACGAAGGGTCACTATTTTGATATGTTTGAAATAACACCATTTAAGGCCAAGGGCCTTCGCCAACAAGAGTAGAGTTTGACCTCGATCGAACGACAATGGGTTACTATTTCAATAAGTTCGAAATAACACCCTTTAAGGCCAAGGGCCATCGCCGACAAGAGTAGAGTTCGACCTCGATCGAACGACAACGGGTTACTATTTCGATATGTTTGAAATTACACCCTTTAAGGCCAAGAGATTTCGCCAACAAGAGAAGAGTTCGAGTTCGATCAAACGAGGATGGGTTACTATTTCGATAAGTTCAAAATAACACCTTTTAAGGCCAAGGTCCTTCGCAAAAAGGAGAAGAGTTCGACCTCAATTGAATGACGACGGGTTACTATTTTGATATGTTCGAAATAACACCCGTTAAGGCCAAGGGCCTTCGCCAACAAGAGAAGAGTACGACCTAGATCGAACAACGACGGGTTACTATTTCGATAAGTTCGAAATAACAACCTTTAAGGCCAATGGCCTTCGCCAACAAGAGTAAAGTTCGACCTCGATCGAACGACGACGGGTTACTATTTCGATAAGTTCGAAATTACACCCTTTAAGGCCGAGAGATTTCGCCAACAAGAGAAGAGTACGACCTAGATCGAACAACGACGGGTTACTATTTCGATAAGTTCGAAATAACAACCTTTAAGGCCAAGGGCCTTCGCCAACAAGAGTAGAGTTCGACCTCGATCGAACGACGATGGGTTACTATTTCGATAAGTTTGAAATTACACCCTTTAAGGCCAAGAGATTTCGCCAACAAGAGAAGAGTTCGACCTCGATCAAACGAGGACGGGTTACTATTTCGATAAGTTCAAAATAACACCTTTTAAGGCCAAGGGCCTTCGCCAACAAGAGAAGAGTACGACCTTGATCGAACGACGACGGGTTACTATTTCGATAAGTTCGAAATAACACCCTTTAAGGCCAAGGGCCTTCGCCAACTAGAGAAGAGTTCGACCTCGATCGAACGACGACGGGTTACTATTTCGATAAGTTTGAAATAACACCCATTAAGGCCAAGGGCCTTCCCCAACAAGAGTAGAGTTCGACCTCGATCGAACGACGACGGGTTACTATTTCGATAAGTTCGAAATAACACCCTTTAAGGCCAAGGTCCTTTGCCAAAAAGAGAAGAGTTCGACCTCGATCGAATGACGATGGGTTACTATTTCGATAAGTTCGAAATTACACCCTTTAAGGCCAAGGGACTTCACCAAATCGAGAAGAGTGTGACCTTAATTGAATGACGACAGGTTACTATTTCGATAAGTTGAAAATAACACCCTTTAAGGCGAAGGGCCTTCGCCAACAAGAGAAGAGCTCGATCTCGATCGAACGACGGCGGGTTAATATTTCGATAAGTACGAAATAACGCCCTTTAAAGCCAAGGGCCTTCTCCAAAAAGAGAAGAGTTCGACCTCGATCAAACGACGACGAGTTACTATTTCTATAAGATCAAAATAATACCCTTTAAGGCCATGGGCCTTTGCCAATAAAAGAAGAGTTCGACCTCGATCAAACACTGACGGGTTAATATTTTGACAAGTTCAAAATAACACCCATTAAGGCCAAAGGACTTCGCCAAGATGAGAAGAGTTCGACCTCCATCGAACGACGATGGGTTACTATTTTGATAAATTCAAAATAACATCCTTTAAGGTCAAGGGCCTTCGCCAACTAGAGTAGAAGTTGACCTCGATCGAACGACGACGGGTTACTATTTTGATAAGTTCGAAATAACGCCCTTTAAAGCAATTGGCCTTCTCCAAAAAGAGAAGAGTTCGACCTCGATCAAACGACGACGAGTTACTATTTCGATAAGATCAAAATAATACCCTTTAAGGCCATGGGCCTTTGCCAATAAAAGAAGAGTTCGACCTCGATCAAACACTGACGGGTTAATATTTTGACAAGTTCAAAATAACACCCATTAAGGCCAAAGGCCTTCGCCAAGAAGAGAAGAGTTCGACCTCCATCGAACGACGAAGGGTCACTATTTTGATATGTTTGAAATAACACCATTTAAGGCCAAGGGCCTTCGCCAACAAGAGTAGAGTTTGACCTCGATCGAACGACAATGGGTTACTATTTCAATAAGTTCGAAATAACACCCTTTAAGGCCAAGGGCCTTCGCCAACAAGAGTAGAGTTCGACCTCGATCGAACGAAAACGGGTTACTATTTCGATATGTTTGAAATTACAACCTTTAAGGCCAAGAGATTTCGCCAACAAGAGAAGAGTTCGACCTCGATCAAACAAGGATGGGTTACTATTTCGATAAGTTCAAAATAACACCTTTTAAGGCCAAGGTCCTTCGCGAAAAAGAGAAGAGTTCGACCTCAATTGAATGACGACGGGTTACTATTTTGATATGTTCGAAATAACACCTGTTAAGGCCAAGGGCCTTCGCCAACAAGAGAAGAGTACGACCTAGATCGAACAACGACGGGTTACTATTTCGATAAGTTCGAAATAACAACCTTTAAGGCCAAGGGCCTTCGCCAACAAGAGTAGAGTTCGACCTCGATCGAACGACGACGGGTTACTATTTCGATAAGTTCGAAATTACACCCTTTAAGGCCAAGAGATTTCGCCAACAAGAGAAGAGTTCGACCTCGATCAAACGAGGACGGGTTACTATTTTGATAAGTTCAAAATAACACCTTTTAAGGCCAAGGGCCTTCGCCAACAAGAGAAGAGTACGACCTAGATCGAACGACGACGGGTTACTATTTCGATAAGTTCGAAATAACACCCTTTAAGGCCAAGGGCCTTCGCCAACTAGAGAAGAGTTCGACCTCGATCGAACGACGACGGGTTACTATTTCGATAAGTTTGAAATAACACTCATTAAGGCCAAGGGCCTTCCCCAACAAGAGTAGAGTTCGACCTCGATCGAACGACGACGGGTTACTATTTCGATAAGTTCGAAATAACACCCTTTAAGGCCAAGGTCCTTTGCCAAAAAGAGAAGAGTTCGACCTCGATCGAATGACGATGGGTTACTATTTCAATAAGTTCGAAATTACACCCTTTAAGGCCAAGGGACTTCGCCAAATCGAGAAAAGTGTGACCTTAATTGAACGACGACATGTTACTATTTCGACAAGTGGAAAATAACACCCTTTAAGGCGAAGGGCCTTCGCCAACAAGAGTAGAGTTTGACCTCGATCGAATGACGACGGGTTACTATTTTGATAAGTTCGAAATAACACCCGTTAAGGCCAAGGGCCTTCGCCAACAAGAGAAGAGTGCGACCTAGATCAAACAACGACGGGTTAATATTTCGATAAGTTCGAAATAACACCCTTTACGGCCAAGGGCCTTCCCCAACAAGAGTAGAGTTCGACCACGATCGAACGACGACGGGTTACTATTTCGATAAGTTCGAAATAACACCCTTTAAGGCCAAGGGCCTTCGCCAAAAATAGAAGACTTTGACCTTGATCAAACGTCGACGGGTTACTATTTCGATAAGTTCGAAAAAACACCCTTTAAAAGGGCCCTCTCCAAAAAGAGAAGAGTTCGACCTCGATAGAAAGATGACGGGTTACTATTTTGATAAGTTCAAAATAACACCCTTTAAGGTCAAGGGCCTTAGCCAAAAGGAGAGGAGTTCGACCTCGATCGAACGACGATGGGTAACTATTTTAATAAGTTCCAAATAACAGCCTTTAAGGCCAAGGTCCTTTGCCAAAAAGAGAAGAGTTTGACCTCGATCGAATGACGATGGGTTACTATTGCGATAAGTTCGAAATTACACCCTTTATGTCCAAGGGCCTTCGCCAAAACGAGAAGAGTTTGACATTGATCGAACGACGACAGGTTACTATTTCGATAAGTTCAAAATGACACCCTTTAAGGCCAAGGTCCTTTGCCAAAAAGAGAAGAGTTCGACCTCGATCGAATGACGATGGGTTACTATTTCGATAAGTTCGAAATTACACCCTTTAAGGCCAAGGGACTTCGCCAAATTGAGAAGAGTGTGACCTTAATTGAACGACGACATGTTACTATTTCGATAAGTGGAAAATAACACCCTTTAAGGCGAAGGGCCTTCGCCAACAAGAGAAGAGTTCGATCTTGATCGAACGACGGCGGGTTAATATTTCGATAAGTACGAAATAACGCCCTTTAAAGCCAAGGGCCTTCACCAAAAAGAGAAGAGTTCGACCTCGATCGAACGACGACGAGTTACTATTTCGATAAGTTCAAAATAATACCCTTTAAGGCCATGGGCCTTTGCCAATAAAAGAAGAGTTCGACCTCGATCAAACACTGACGGGTTAATATTTTGACAAGTTCAAAATAACACCCATTAAGGCCAAAGGACTTCGCCAAGATGAGAAGAGTTCGACCTCCATCGAACGACGACGGGTTACTATTTTGATAAATTCAAAATAACACCCTTTAAGGTCAAGGGCTTTCTCCAACAAGAGTAGAATTTGACCTCGATCGAACGACGACGGGTTACTATTTTAATAAGTTCCAAATAACACCCTTTAAGGCCAAGGTCCTTTGCCAAAAAGAGAAGAGTTGAACCTCGACCGAATGACGATGGGTTACTATTTCGATAAGTTCGAAATTACACCCTTAAAGGCCAAGGGCCTTCGCCAAAACAAGAAGAGTTTGACCTTGATCGAACGACGACAGGTTACTATTTCGATAAGTTCAAAATAACACCCTTAAAGGCTAAGGGCCTTCGCCAACAAGAGAAGAGTTCGACCTCGATTGAACGACGACGGGTTAATATTTTGATAAGATCAAAATAACGCCCTTTAAAGCCAAGGGCATTCACCAAAAAGAGAAGAATTGGACCTCGATCAAACGACGACGAGTTACTATTTCGATAAGTTCAAAATAACACCCTTTAAGGCCAAGGGTCTTCGCTAATAAAAGAAGAGTTCGACCTCGATCGAACGTTGACGGGTTATTATTTTGACAAGTTCAAAATAACACCCATTAAGGCCAAAGGCCTTTGCCAAGAAGAGAAGAGTTCGACCTCCATCGAACGACGACGGGTTGCTATTTTGATAAGTTTGAAATAACACCCTTTAAGGCCAAGGGTCTTCGCCAACAAGAGTAGAGTTTGAGCTCGATCGAATGACAATGGGTTACTATTTCAATAAGTTCGAAATATAACCTTTTAAGGCCAAGGGCCTTCACCAACAAGAGTAGAGTTCGACCTCAATCGAACGACGACGGGTTACTATTTCGATAAGTTCGAAATTATACCCTTTAAGGCCAAGAGATTTCGCCAACAAGAGAAGAGTTCGACCTCGATCAAACGAGGACGGGTTACTATTTCAATAAGTTCAAAATAACACCTTTTAAGGCCAATGTCCTTCACGAAAAGGAGAAGTGTTCGACCTCAATCGAATGACGACAGGTTACTATTTTGATATGTTCGAAATAACACCCGTTAAGGCCAAGGGCCTTCGCCAACAAGAGAAGAGTGCGACCTAGATCAAACGACGACGGGTTAATATTTTGATAAGTTCGAAATAACACCCTTTACGGCCACGTGTATTCCCCAACAAGAGTAGAGTTCGACCTCGATCGAACGACGACGGGTTACTATTTTGATAAGTTCGAAATAACACCCTTTAAGGCCAAGGGCCTTCGCAAAAAATAGAAGACTTCGACCTTGATCAAACGTCGACGGGTTACTATTTCGATAAGTTCGAAATAACACCCTTTAAAAGGGCCTTCTCTAAAAAGAGAAGAGTTCGACCTCGATAGAAAGATGACGGGTTACTATTTTGATAAGTTCAAAATAACACCCTTTAAGGTCAAGGGCCTTAGCCAAAAAGAGAGGAGTTCGACCTCGATCGAATGACGACGGGTAACTATTTTAATAAGTTCCAAATAACACCCTTTAAGGCCAAGGTCCTTTGCCAAAAGAGAAGAGTTTGACCTCGATCGAATGACGATGGGTTACTATTGCGATAAGTTCGAAATTACACCCTTTAAGTCCAAGAGCCTTCGCCAAAACGATAAGAGTTTGACCTTGATCGAACGACGACAGGTTACTATTTCGATAAGTTCAAAATAACACCCTTAAAGGCTAAGAGCCTTCTCCAACAAGAGAAGAGTTCGACCTCGATCGAACGACGACGGGTTAATATTTTGATAAGTTCGTAATAACGCCCTTTAAAGCCAAGGGCCTTCACCAAAACGAGAAGAGTTCGACCTCGATCAAACGACGACGAGTTACTATTTCGGTAAGTTTAAAATAAAACCCTTTAAGGCCAAGGGCCTTCGCTAATAAAAGAAGAGTTCGACCTCGATCGAACGCTGACGGGTTAATATTTTGACAAGTTCAAAATAACACCCATTAAGGCCAAAGGCCTTCTCCAAGAAGAGAAGAGTTCGACCTCCATCGAACGACGACGGGTTACTATTCTGATAAGTTTAAAATAACACCCTTTAAGGCCAAGGGCCTTCGCCAACAAGAGTAGAGTTTGACCTCGATCGAACGACAATGGGTTACTATTTCAATAAGTTCGAAATATCACCTTTTAAGGCCAAGGGCCTTCGCCGACAAGAGTAGAGTTCGACCTCGATCGAACGACGACGGGTTACTATTTCGATAAGTTCGAAATTATACCCTTTAAGGCCAAGAGATTTCGCCAACAAGAGAAGAGTTCGACCTCGATCAAACGAGGACGGGTTACTATTTCAATAATTTCAAAATAACACCTTTTAAGGCCAAGGTCCTTCGCTAAAAGGAGAAGAGTTCGACCTCAATCGAATGACGACAGGTTACTATATTGATATGTTCGAAATAACACCCGTTAAGGCCAAAGGCCTTCGCCAACAAGAGAAGAGTGCGACCTAGATCAAACGACGACGGGTTAATATTTCGATAAGTTCGAAATAACACCCTTTACGGCCAAGGGCCTTCCCCAACAAGAGTAGAGTTCGACCTCGATCGAACGACGACGGGTTACTATTTCGATAAGTTCGAAATAACACCCTTTAAGGCCAAGGGCCTTCGCCAAAAATATAAGACTTCGACCTTGATCAAACGTCGACGGGTTACTATTTCAATAAGTTCGAAATAACACCCTTTAAAAGGGCATTCTCCAAAAAGAGAAGAGTTCGACCTCGATCGAAAGATGACGGGTTACTATTTTGATAAGTTCAAAATAACACCCTTTAAGGTCAAGGGCCTTAGCCAAAAGGAGAGGAGTTCGACCTCAATCGAACGGCGACGGGTAACTATTTTAATAAGTTCCAAATAACACCCTTTAAGGCCAAGGTCCTTTGCCAAAAACAGAAGATTTTGACCTCGATCGAATGACGATGGGTTACTATTTCGATAAGTTCGAAATTACACCCTTTAAGTCCAAGGGCCTTCGCCAAAACGAGAAGAGTTTGACCTTGATCGAACGACGACAGGTTACTATTTCGATAAGTTCAAAATAACACCCTTAAAGGCTAAGGTCCTTCTCCAACAAGAGAAGAGTTCGACCTCGATCGAACGACGACGGGTTAATATTTTGATAAGTTCGTAATAACGCCCTTTAAAGCCAAGGGCCTTCACCAAAACGAGAAGAGTTTGACCTCGATCAAACGACGACGAGTTACTATTTCGGTAAGTTTAAAATAACACCCTTTAAGGCCAAGGGCCTTCGCTAATAAAAGAATAGTTCGACCTCGATCGAACGCTGACGGGTTAATATTTTGACAAGTTCAAAATAACACCCATTAAGGCCAAAGGCCTTCGCCAAGAATAGAAGAGTTCGACCTCCATCGAACGACGACGGGTTACTATTCTGATAAGTTTAAAATAACACCCTTTAAGGCCAAGGGCCTTCGCCAACAAGAGTAGAGTTTGACCTCGATCGAACGACAATGGGTTACTATTTCAATAAGTTCGAAATAACACCCTTTAAAAGGGCCTTCTCCAAAAAGAGAAGAGTTCGACCTCGATCGAAAGATGACAGGTTACTATTTTGATAAGTTCAAAATAACACCCTTTAAGGTCAAGGGCCTTAGCCAAAAGGAGAGGAGTTGACCTCGATCGAACGACGACGGGTAACTATTTTAATAAGTTCCAAATAACACCCTTTAAGGCCAAGGTCCTTTGCCAAAAAGAGAAGAGTTTGACCTCGATCGAATGACGATGAGTTAATATTTCTATAAGTTCGAAAATACACTCTTTAAGTCCAAGGGCCTTCGCCAAAACGAGAAGAGTTTGACCTTGATCGAACGACGACAGGTTACTATTTCGATAAGTTCAAAATAACACCCTTAAAGGCTAAGGGCCTTCTCCAACAAGAGAAGAGTTCGACCTCAATCAAACGACGATGGGTTAATATTTTGATAAGTTCGTAATAACGCCCTTTAAAGCCAAGGGCCTTCACCAAAAAGAGAAGAGTTCGAACTCGATCAAACGACGACGAGTTACTATTTCGGTAAGTTCAAAATAACACCCTTTAGGGCCTAGAGATTTCGCCAACAAGAGAAGAGTTCGACCTCGATGAAATGAGGACGGGTTACTATTTCGATAAGTTCAAAATAACACCTTTTAAGGCCAAGGTCCTTCTCCAAAAAGAGAAGAGTTCGACCTCGATCGAAAGACGACGGGTTACTATTTTGATAAGTTCAAAATAACACCCTTTAAGGTCAAGGGCCTTCGCCAAAAGGAGAGAAGTTCGACCTCGATCTAACGACAACGGGTTACTATTTTGATAAGTTCGAAATAACACCCTTTAAGGCCAAGGTCCTTTGCATAAAAGAGAAGAGTTCGACCTCGATCGAATGACAATGGGTTACTATTTCGATAAGTTCGAAATTACACCCTTTAAGGCCAAGGGCCTTTGCCAACAAGAGTAGAGTTCGACCTCGATCGAACGACAACGAGTTACTATTTAGATAAGTTCGAAATAACACCCTTTAAGGCCAAGGGCCTTCGCCAACAAGAGTAAAGTTCGACCTCAATCGAACGAAGACAGGTTACTATTTTGATAAGTTCGAAATTACACCCTTTAAGGCCAAGAGATTTCGCCAACAAGAGAAGAGTTTGACCTCGATGAAAGGAGGACGGGTTACTATTTCGATAAGTTCAAAATAACACCTTGTAAGGCCAAGGTCCTTCGCCAAAAGGAGAAGAGTTCAACCTCAATCGAATGACGACGGGTTACTATTTTGATATGTTCGAAATAACACCCTTTAAGGCCAAGGGACTTCGCCAACAAGAGAAGAGTTTGACTTCCATCGAACGACGACGGGTTACTATTTCGATAAGTTTGAAATAACACCCATTAATGCCAAGGGCCTTCCCCAACAAGAGTAGAATTCAACCTCGATCGAACGACGGCGGGTTACTATTTCTATAAGTTTGAAATAACACCCTTTAAGGCCAAGGGCCTTCGCCAAAAATAGAAGAGTTCGACCTTGATCAAACGTCGATAGGTTATTATTTCGATAAGTTCGAAATAACACCCTTTAAAAGGGCCTTCTCCAAAAAGAGAAGAGTTCGACCTCGATCGAAAGACGACGGGTTACTATTTTGATAAGTTCAAAATAACACCCTTTAAGGTCAAGGGCATTAGCCAAAAGGAGAGGAGTTCGACCTCGATCGAACGACGACGGGTTACTATTTTAATAAGTTCCAAATAACACCCTTTAAGGCCAAGGTCCTTTGCCAAAAAGAGTAGAGTTCGACCTCGATTGAACGACGACGGGTTACTATTTCGATTAGTTCAAAATAATACCCTTTAAGGCCAAGGGCCTTCACCAACAAGAGTAGAGTTCGACCACGATAGAACGACAATGGGTTACTAATTCGATAAGTTCAAAATTACACCCTTTAAGTCCAAGGGCCTTCACCAACAAGAGTAGAGTTCGACATCGATCGAACGACAACGGGTTACTATTTCGATAAGTTCAAAATAACACCCTTTAAGGCCAAGGGATTTCGCCAACAAGAGAAGAGTTCGACCTCGATCAAACGAGGACGTGTTACAATTTCGATAAGTTCAAAATAACACCTTTTAAGGCCAAGGTTCTTCGCTAAAACGAGAAGAGTTCGACCTCAATCGAATGACGACGGGTTACTATTTTGATATGTTCGAAATAACACACGTTAAGGCCAAGGGCCTTCGCCAAAAAGAGAAGAGTTCGACCTCGATCAAACGTCGACGGGTTATTATTTCGATAAGTTCGAAATAACACCCTTTAAAAGGGCCTTCTCCAAAAAGAGAAGAGTTCGACCTCGATCGAAAGACGATGGGTTACTATTTTAAAAAGTTAAAAATAACACCCTTTAAGGTCAAGGGCATTAGCCAAAAGGAGAGGAGTTCGACCTAGATC
The DNA here is from genome assembly GCF_000393655.2 of Nicotiana sylvestris. Taxonomy (NCBI): domain Eukaryota; kingdom Viridiplantae; phylum Streptophyta; class Magnoliopsida; order Solanales; family Solanaceae; genus Nicotiana; species Nicotiana sylvestris. Next base: position 70,249,300 of record NC_091057.1, read on the forward strand.
GAACGACGACGGGTTACTATTTTAATAAGTTCCAAATAACACCCTTTAAGGCCAAGGTCCTTTGCCAAAAAGAGAAGAGTTCAACCTCGATCGAATGACGATGGGTTACTATTTCGATAAGTTCGAAATTACACCCTTTAAGGCCAAGGGCCTTCGCCAAAACGAGAAGAGTTTGACCTTGATCGAACGACGACAGGTTACTATTTCGATAAGTTCAAACTAACACCCTTAAAGGCTAAGGGCCTTCGCCAACAAGAGAAGAGTTCGACCTCGATTGAACGACGACAGGTTAATATTTTGATAAGTTCGTAACAACGCCATTTAAAGCCGATGGCCTTCACCAAAAAGAGAAGAGTTCGACCTCGATCTAACGACGACGAGTTACTATTTCGGTAAGTTCAAAATAACACCCTTTAAGGCCAAGGGCCTTCGCTAATAAAAGAAGAGTTTGACCTCGATCGAACGCTGACGGGTTAATATTTTGACAAGTTCAAAATAACACCCATTAAGGCCAAAGGCCTTCGCCAAGAAGAGAAGAGTTCGACCTCCATCGAACGATGATGGGTTACTATTTCAATAAGTTCGAAATAACACCCTTTAAGGCCAAGGGCCTTTGCCAACAAGAGTAGAGTTCGACCTCGATCGAACGACAACGAGTTACTATTTAGATAAGTTCGAAATAACACCCTTTAAGGCCAAGGGCCTTCGCCAACAAGAGTAAAGTTCGACCTCAATCGAACGAAGACAGGTTACTATTTTGATAAGTTTGAAATTACACCCTTTAAGGCCAAGAGATTTCGCCAACAAGAGAAGAGTTTGACCTCGATGAAAGGAGGACGGGTTACTATTTAAATATGTTCGAGATAACACCTGTTAAGGCCAAGGGCCTTTGCCAACAAGAGAAGAGTTTGACCTAGATCGAACGACGACGGGTTAATACTTCGATAAGTTCGAAATAACATCCTTTAAGTCCAAGGGCCTTCGCCAACAAGAGAAGAGTTCGACCTCGATCGAACGACGACGGGTTACTATTTTGATAAGTTTGAAATAACACCCGTTAAGGCCAAGGGCCTTCCCCAACAAGAGTAGAGTTCGACCTCGATCGAACGACGACAGGTTACTGTTTCTTTAAGTTCGAAATAACACCCTTTAAGGCCAAGGGCCTTAGCCAAAAATAGATGAGTTCGACCTCGATCAAACGTCGATGGGTTACTATTTCGATAAGTTCGAAATAACACCCTTTAAATGGGCCTTCTCCAAAAAGAGAAGAGTTCGACCTCGATTGAAAGACGACGGGTTACTATTTTGATAAGTTCAAAATAACACCCTTTAAGGTCAAGGGCCTTCGCCAAAAGGAGAGGAGTTCGACCTCGATCGAACGACGACGTGTTACTATTTTGATAAGTTTGAAATAACACCCTTTAAGGTCAAGGTCCTTCGCCAACATGAGAAGAGTTCGACCTCGATCGAACGACGATGGGTTACTATTTTGATAAGTTCGAAATAACACCCTTTAAGGCCAATGTCCTTTGCCTATAATAGAAGAGTTCGACCTCGATCGAATGACAATGGGTTACTATTTCAATAAGTTCAAAATTACACCCTTTAAGGCCAAGGGGCTCTGCCAACAAGAGTAGAGTTCGACCTCGATTGAACGACAACGGGTTACTATTTTGATAAGTTCGAAATAACAATCTTTAAGGCCAAGGGCCTTCGACAACAAGTGTAAACTTTGACCTCGATCGAACGACGACGGGTTACTATTTTGATATGTTCGAAATTACCCCTTTTAAGGACAAGAGATTTCGCCAACAAGAGAAGAATTTGTCCTCAATCAAACGAGGACGGGTTACTATTTCGATAAGTTCAAAATAACACCTTTTAAGGACAAGGTCCTTCGCCAAAAGGACAAGAGTTCGACCTCAATCGAATGACGACGGGTTACTATTTTGATATGTTCGAAATAACACCCGTTAAGGCCAAGGGCCTTCGCCAACAAGAGAAGAGTTCGACCTAGATCGAACGACGACGGGTTAATATTTCGATAAGTTCGAAATAACACCCTTTAAGGCCAAGGGCCTTTTCCACCATGAAAAGAGTTCGACCTCGATCGAACAACGACGGGTTACTATTTCGATAAGTTTAAAATAACATCCATTAAAGCCAAGGGCCTTCCCCAACAATAGTAGAGTTCGACCTCGATCGAACAACGACGGGTTACTATTTCGATAAGTTCTAAATAACACCCTTTAAGGCCAAGGGCCTTCTCCAAAAAGAGAAGAGTTCGACCTAGATCAAACGACTACGGCTTACTATTTCGATAAGTTCAAAATACCACCTTTTAAGGCCAAGGTCCTTCGCCAAAAGGAGAAGAGTTCGACCCCAATCGAATGACGACGGGTTACTAATTTGATATGTTCGAAATAACACCCGTTAAGGCCAAGGGCCTTCGCCAACAAGAGAAGAGTTCGACCTAGATCGAACGACGACGGGTTAATATTTCGATAAGTTTGAAATAACACCCTTTAAGTCCAAGGGCCTTCGCCAACAAGAGAAGAGTTCGACCTCGATCGAACAACGACATGTTACTATTTTGATAAGTTTGAAATAACACCCTTTAAGGTCAAGGGCCTTCGCCAACATGAGAAGAGTTTGACCTCGATCGAACGATGACGGGTTACTATTTCGATAAGTTCAAAATAACACCTTTTAAGGCCAAGGTCCTTCGCCAAAAGGAGAAGAGTTCGACCTCAATCGAATGACGGCGGGTTACTATTTTAATATGTTCGAAATAACACCCGTTAAGGCCAAGGGCCTTTGCCAACAAGAGAAGAGTTTGACCTAGATCGAACGACGACAGGTTAATACTTCGATAAGTTCGAAATAACATCCTTTAAGTCCAAGGGCCTTCGCCAACAAGAGAATAGTTCGACCTCGATCGAACGACGACGGGTTACTATTTTGATAAGTTTGAAATAACAACCGTTAAGGCCAAGGGCCTTCCCCAACAAGAGTAGAGTTCGACCTCGATCAAACGACGACAGGTTACTATTTCTTTAAGTTCGAAATAACATTATTTAAGGCCAAGGGCCTTAGCCAAAAATAGATGAGTTCGACCTCGATCAAACGTCGATGGGTTACTATTTTGATAAGTTCGAAATAACACCCTTTAAATGGGCCTTCTCTAAAAAGAGAAGAGTTCGACCTCGATCGAAAGACGATGAGTTACTATTTTGATAAGTTCAAAATAACACCCTTTAAGGTCAAGGGCCTTCGCCAAAGGGAGAGGAGTTCGACCTCGATTGAACGACGACGGGTTACTATTTCGATAAGTTCGAAATAACACCCTTTAACGCAAAGGTCCTTTGCCTAAAAGAGAAGAGTTCGACCTCGATCGAATTACAATGGGTTACTATTTCAATAAGTTCGAAATTACACCCTTTAAGGCCAAGGGCCTTCGCCAAAAAGAGAAGAGTTCGACCTAGATCGAACGACTACGGGTTACTATTTCGATAAGTTCAAAATACCACCTTTTAAGGCCAAGGACCTTCGCCAAAAGGAGAAGAGTTCGACCTCAATCGAATGACGACGGGTTACTAATTTGATATGTTTGAGATAACACCCGTTAAGGCCAAGGGCCTTCTCCCACAAGAGAAGAGTTCGACCTAGATCGAACGACGACGGGTTAATATTTCGATAAGTTTGAAATAACACCCTTTAAGTCCAAGGGACTTCGCCAACAAGAGAAGAGTTCGACCTCGATCGAACGACGACGTGTTACTATTTTGATAAGTTTGAAATAACACCCTTTAAGGTCAAGGGCCTTCGCCAACATGAGAAGAGTTCGACCTCGATCGAACGATGACGGGTTACTATTTCGATAAGTTCAAAATAACACCCTTTAAGGCCAAGGGCCTTCACCAAAAAGAGAAGAGTTTTACCGCGATCGAACGAAGATGAGTTACTATTTTGACAAGTTTGAAATAACACCCTTTAAGGTTAAGGGCCTTCGCCAAAAAATGAAGAGTTCGACATCGATCGAACGATAATGGGTTACTATCTCGATAAGTTCAAAATAACACCCTTTAAGGCTAAGGGCCTTTGCCAAGAACAGAAGAGTTCGACCTCCGTCGAACGATGATGGGTTACTATTTTGATAAGTTCGAAATAACAACCTTTAAGGCCAAGGGCCTTCGCCAACAAGAGAAGTGTTTGACCTCGTTCGAACAACGATGGGTTACTATTTCGATAAGTTCAAAATAACACCCTTTAATGCAAAGGGCCTTCGCCTAAAAGAGATGAGTTCGACCTCGATCGAACGACGACGAGTTACTATTTTGATAAGTTCTAATAACACCCTTTAAATGGGCCTTCTCCAAAAAGTTAAGAGTTCGACCTCGATCGAAAGACGATGAGTTACTATTTTGATAAGTTCAAAATAACACCCTTTAAGGTCAAGGGCACTCGCCAAAGGGAGAGGTGTTCGACCTCGATCGAACGATGATGGGTTACTATTTAGATAAGTTCAAAATAACACCCTTTAAGGCAAATGTCCTTTGCCTAAAAGAGAAGAGTTCGACCTCGATCGAATGACAATGGGTTACTATTTCAATAAGTTCGAAATTACACCCTTTAAGGCCAAGGGGCTTTGCCAACAGGAGTAAAGTTCGACCTCGATCGAACGACGACGGGTTACTATTTTGATAAGTTCAAAATAACCCCTTTTAAGGACAAGGTCCTTCGCCAAAAGGACAAGAGTTCAACCTCAATCGAATGACGACGGGTTACTATTTTGATATGTTCGAAATAACACCCGTTAAGGCCAAGGACCTTCGCCAACAAGAGAAGAGTTCGACCTAGATCGAATGACGATGGGTTAATATTTCGATAAGTTCGAAATAACACCTTTTAAGGCCAAGGGCCTTTGCCACTATCAGAAGAGTTCGACCTCGATCGAACGACGACGGGTTACTATTACGATAAGTTTAAAATAACACCCATTAAGGCCAAGGGCCTTTCCCAAACAAGAGTAGAGTTCGACCTCGATCGAACAACGACGGGTTACTATTTCGATAAGTTCTAAATAACACCCTTTAAGGCCAAGGGCCTTCGCCAAAAAGAGAAGAGTTCGACCTCGATCGAACGACTACGGGTTACTATTTCGATAAGTTCAAAATACCACCTTTTAAGGCCAAGGTCCTTTGCCAAAAGGAGAAGAGTTCGACCTCAATCGAATGACGACGGGTTACTAATTTGATATGTTCTAAATAACACCCGTTATGGCCAAGGGCCTTCGCCAACAAGAGAAGAGTTCGACCTAGATCGAACGATGACGGGTTAATATTTCGATAAGTTTGAAATAACACCCTTTAAGTCCAAGGGCCTTCGCCAACAAGAGAAGAGTTCGACCTCGATCGAACGACGACGTGTTACTATTTTGATAAGTTTGAAATAACACCCTTTAAGGTCAAGGGCCTTCGCCAACAAGAGAAGAGTTCGACCTCGATCGAACGATGACGGGTTACTATTTCGATAAGTTTGAAATAACACCCATTAAAGCCAAGGGCCTTCCCCAACAAGAGTAGAGTTCGACCTCGATCGAACAACGACGGGTTACTATTTCGATAAGTTCGAAATAACACCCTTTAAGGCCAAGAGATTTCGCCAACAAGAGAAGAGTTCGACCTCGATCAAACGAGGACGGGTTACTATTTCGATAAGTTCAAAATAACACCTTTTAAGGCCAAGGTCCTTTGCCAAAAGTACAAGAGTTCGACCTCAATCGAATGAAGACGGGTTACTATTTTGATATGTTCGAAATAACACCCGTTAAAGCCAAGGGCCTTCGCCAACAAGAGAAGAGTTCGACCTCGATCGAACGACGACGGGTTACTATTTCTTTAAGTTCGAAATAACACCCTTTAAGGCCAAGGGCCTTAGCCAAAAATAGACGAGTTCCACCTCGATCAAACATCGATGGGTTACTATTTCGATAAGTTTGAAATAACACCCTTTAAATGGGTCTTCTCCAAAAAGAGAAGAGTTCGACCTCAATCAAACGACGACGGGTTACTATTTCGATAAGTTCAAAATAACCCCTTTTAAGGACAAGGTCCTTCGCCAAAAGGACAAGAGTTCAACCTCAATCGAATGACGACGGGTTACTATTTTGATATGTTCGAAATAACACCCGTTAAGGCCAAGGACCGTCGCCAACAAGAGAAGAGTTCGACCTAGATCGAATGACGACGGGTTAATATTTCGATAAGTTCGAAATAACACCTTTTAAGGCCAAGGGCCTTTGCCACTATCAGAAGAGTTCGACCTCGATCGAACGACGACGGGTTACTATTACGATAAGTTTAAAATAACACCCATTAAGGCCAAGGGCCTTTCCCAAACAAGAGTAGAGTTCGACCTCGATCGAACAACGACGGGTTACTATTTCGATAAGTTCTAAATAACACCCTTTAAGGCCAAGGGCCTTCGCCAAAAAGAGAAGAGTTCGACCTCGATCGAACGACTACGGGTTACTATTTCGATAAGTTCAAAATACCACCTTTTAAGGCCAAGGTCCTTTGCCAAAAGGAGAAGAGTTCGACCTCAATCGAATGACGACGGGTTACTAATTTGATATGTTCTAAATAACACCCGTTATGGCCAAGGGCCTTCGCCAACAAGAGAAGAGTTCGACCTAGATCGAACGATGACGGGTTAATATTTCGATAAGTTTGAAATAACACCCTTTAAGTCCAAGGGCCTTCGCCAACAAGAGAAGAGTTCGACCTCGATCGAACGACGACGTGTTACTATTTTGATAAGTTTGAAATAACACCCTTTAAGGTCAAGGGCCTTCGCCAACAAGAGAAGAGTTCGACCTCGATCGAACGATGACGGGTTACTATTTCGATAAGTTTGAAATAACACCCATTAAAGCCAAGGGCCTTCCCCAACAAGAGTAGAGTTCGACCTCGATCGAACAACGACGGGTTACTATTTCGATAAGTTCGAAATAACACCCTTTAAGGCCAAGAGATTTCGCCAACAAGAGAAGAGTTCGACCTCGATCAAACGAGGACGGGTTACTATTTCGATAAGTTCAAAATAACACCTTTTAAGGCCAAGGTCCTTTGCCAAAAGTACAAGAGTTCGACCTCAATCGAATGAAGACGGGTTACTATTTTGATATGTTCGAAATAACACCCGTTAAAGCCAAGGGCCTTCGCCAACAAGAGAAGAGTTCGACCTCGATCGAACGACGACGGGTTACTATTTCTTTAAGTTCGAAATAACACCCTTTAAGGCCAAGGGCCTTAGCCAAAAATAGACGAGTTCCACCTCGATCAAACATCGATGGGTTACTATTTCGATAAGTTTGAAATAACACCCTTTAAATGGGTCTTCTCCAAAAAGAGAAGAGTTCGACCTCAATCAAACGACGACGGGTTACTATTTTGATAAGTTTGAAATAACAACTTTTAAGGCCAAGGTCCTTCTCCAAAAGGAGAAGAGTTCGACCTCAATCGAACGACGACGGGTTACTAATTTGATATGTTCGAAATAACACCCGTTAAGGCCAAGGGCCTTCGCCAACAAGAGAAGAGTTCGACCTAGATCGAACGACGACGGGTTAATATTTCGATAAGTTTGAAATAACACCCTTTAAGTCCAAGGGCCTTCGCCAACAAGAGAAGAGTTCGACCTCGATCGAACAACGACATGTTACTATTTTGATAAGTTTGAAATAACACCCTTTAAGGTCAAGGGCCTTCGCCAACATGAGAAGAGTTTGACCTCGATCGAACGATGACGGGTTACTATTTCGATAAGTTCAAAATAACACCTTTTAAGGCCAAGGTCCTTCGCCAAAAGGAGAAGAGTTCGACCTCAATCGAATGACGGCGGGTTACTATTTTAATATGTTCGAAATAACACCCGTTAAGGCCAAGGGCCTTTGCCAACAAGAGAAGAGTTTGACCTAGATCGAACGACGACAGGTTAATACTTCGATAAGTTCGAAATAACATCCTTTAAGTCCAAGGGCCTTCGCCAACAAGAGAATAGTTCGACCTCGATCGAACGACGACGGGTTACTATTTTGATAAGTTTGAAATAACAACCGTTAAGGCCAAGGGCCTTCCCCAACAAGAGTAGAGTTCGACCTCGATCAAACGACGACAGGTTACTATTTCTTTAAGTTCGAAATAACACTATTTAAGGCCAAGGGCCTTAGCCAAAAATAGATGAGTTCGACCTCGATCAAACGTCGATGGGTTACTATTTTGATAAGTTCGAAATAACACCCTTTAAATGGGCCTTCTCCAAAAAGAGAAGAGTTCGACCTCGATCGAAAGACGATGAGTTACTATTTTGATAAGTTCAAAATAACACCCTTTAAGGTCAAGGGCCTTCGCCAAAGGGAGAGGAGTTCGACCTCGATCGAACGACGACGGGTTACTATTTCGATAAGTTCGAAATAACACCCTTTAACGCAAAGGTCCTTTGCCTAAAAGAGAAGAGTTCGACCTCGATCGAATGACAATGGGTTACTATTTCAATAAGTTCGAAATTACACCCTTAAAGGCCAAGGGCCTTCACCAAAAAGAGAAGAGTTCGACCTAGATCGAACGACTACGGGTTACTATTTCGATAAGTTCAAAATACCACCTTTTAAGGCCAAGGACCTTCGCCAAAAGGAGAAGAGTTCGACCTCAATCGAATGACGACGGGTTACTAATTTGATATGTTTGAAATAACACCCGTTAAGGCCAAGGGCCTTCTCCCACAAGAGAAGAGTTCGACCTAGATCGAACGACGACGGGTTAATATTTCGATAAGTTTGAAATAACACCCTTTATGTCCAAGGGACTTCGCCAACAAGAGAAGAGTTCGACCTCGATCGAACGACGACGTGTTACTATTTTGATAAGTTTGAAATAACACCCTTTAAGGTCAAGGGCCTTCGCCAACATGAGAAGAGTTTGACCTCGATCGAACGATGACGGGTTACTATTTCGATAAGTTCAAAATAACACCCTTTAAGGCTAAGGGCCTTCACCAAAAAGAGAAGAGTTTGACCGCGATCGAACGAAGATGAGTTACTATTTTGACAAGTTTGAAATAACACCCTTTAAGGTTAAGGGCCTTCGCCAAAAAATGAAGAGTTCGACATCGATCGAACGATAATGGGTTACTATCTCGATAAGTTCAAAATAACACCCTTTAAGGCTAAGGGCCTTTGCCAAGAACAGAAGAGTTCGACCTCCGTCGAACGATGATGGGTTACTATTTTGATAAGTTCGAAATAACAACCTTTAAGGCCAAGGGCCTTCGCCAACAAGAGAAGTGTTTGACCTCGTTCGAACAACGATGGGTTACTATTTCGATAAGTTCAAAATAACACCCTTTAATGCAAAGGGCCTTCGCCTAAAAGAGATGAGTTCGACCTCGATCGAACGACGACGAGTTACTATTTCGATAAGTTCTAATAACACCCTTTAAATGGGCCTTCTCCAAAAAGTGAAGAGTTCGACCTCGATCGAAAGACGATGAGTTACTATTTTGATAAGTTCAAAATAACACCCTTTAAGGTCAAGGGCCCTCGCCAAAGGGAGAGGTGTTCGACCTCGATCGAACGACGATGGGTTACTATTTAGATAAGTTCAAAATAACACCCTTTAAGGCAAAGGTCCTTTGCCTAAAAGAGAAGAGTTCGACCTCGATCGAATGACAATGGGTTACTATTTCAATAAGTTCGAAATTACACCCTTTAAGGCCAAGGGGCTTTGCCAACAAGAGTAAAGTTCGACCTCGATCGAACGACGACGGGTTACTATTTCGATAAGTTCAAAATAACCCCTTTTAAGGACAAGGTCCTTCGCCAAAAGGACAAGAGTTCAACCTCAATCGAATGACGACGGGTTACTATTTTGATATGTTCGAAATAACACCCGTTAAGGCCAAGGACCTTCGCCAACAAGAGAAGAGTTCGACCTAGATCGAATGACGACGGGTTAATATTTCGATAAGTTCGAAATAACACCTTTTAAGGCCAAGGGCCTTTGCCACTATCAGAAGAGTTCGACCTCGATCGAACGACGACGGGTTACTATTACGATAAGTTTAAAATAACACCCATTAAGGCCAAGGGCCTTTCCCAAACAAGAGTAGAGTTCGACCTCGATCGAACAACGACGGGTTACTATTTCGATAAGTTCTAAATAACACCCTTTAAGGCCAAGGGCCTTCGCCAAAAAGAGAAGAGTTCGACCTCGATCGAACGACTACGGGTTACTATTTCGATAAGTTCAAAATACCACCTTTTAAGGCCAAGGTCCTTTGCCAAAAGGAGAAGAGTTCGACCTCAATCGAATGACGACGGGTTACTAATTTGATATGTTCGAAATAACACCCGTTATGGCCAAGGGCCTTCGCCAACAAGAGAAGAGTTCGACCTAGATCGAACGATGACGGGTTAATATTTCGATAAGTTTGAAATAACACCCTTTAAGTCCAAGGGCCTTCGCCAACAAGAGAAGAGTTCGACCTCGATCGAACGACGACGTGTTACTATTTTGATAAGTTTGAAATAACACCCTTTAAGGTCAAGGGCCTTCGCCAACAAGAGAAGAGTTCGACCTCCATCGAACGATGACGGGTTACTATTTCGATAAGTTTGAAATAACACCCATTAAAGCCAAGGGCCTTCCCCAACAAGAGTAGAGTTCGACCTCGATCGAACAACGACGGGTTACTATTTCGATAAGTTCGAAATAACACCCTTTAAGGCCAAGAGATTTCGCCAACAAGAGAAGAGTTCGACCTCGATCAAACGAGGACGGGTTACTATTTCGATAAGTTCAAAATAACACCTTTTAAGGCCAAGGTCCTTTGCCAAAAGTACAAGAGTTCGACCTCAATCGAATGAAGACGGGTTACTATTTTGATATGTTCGAAATAACACCCGTTAAAGCCAAGGGACTTCGCCAACAAGAGAAGAGTTCGACCTCGATCGAACGACGACGGGTTACTATTTCTTTAAGTTCGAAATAACACCCTTTAAGGCCAAGGGCCTTAGCCAAAAATAGACTAGTTCCACCTCGATCAAACATCGATGGGTTACTATTTCGATAAGTTTGAAATAACACCCTTTAAATGGGTCTTCTCCAAAAAGAGAAGAGTTCGACCTCAATCAAACGACGACGGGTTACTATTTTGATAAGTTTGAAATAACAACTTTTAAGGCCAAGGTCCTTCTCCAAAAGGAGAAGAGTTCGACCTCAATCGAACGACGACGGGTTACTAATTTGATATATTCGAAATAACACCCGTTAAGGCCAAGGGCCTTCGCCAACAAGAGAAGAGTTCGACCTAGATCGAACGACGACGGGTTAATATTTCGATACGTTTGAAATAACACCCTTTAAGTCCAAGGGCCTTCGCCAACAAGAGAAGATTTCGACCTCGATCGAACGACGACGTGTTACTATTTTGATAAGTTCGAAATAACACCCTTTAAGGCCAGGGTCCTTTGCCTAAAAGAGAAGAGTTCGACCTCGATCGAATGACAATGGGTTACTATTTCAATAAGTTCAAAATTACACCCTTTAAGGCCAAGGGCCTTTGCCAACAAGAGTAGAGTTCGACCTCGATTGAACGACAACAGGTTACTATTTCGATAAGTTCGAAATAACAACCTTTAAGGCCAAGGGCCTTCGCCAACAAGTGTAAAGTTCGACCTTGATCGAACGACGACGGGTTACTATTTCGATATGTTCGATATTACCCCATTTTAAGGACAAGAGATTTCGCCAACAAGAGAAGAGTTTGTCCTCAATCAAACGAGGACGGGTTACTATTTCGATAAGTTCAAAATAACACCTTTTAAGGACAAGGTCCATCTCCAAAAGGACAAGAGTTCGACCTCAATCGAATGACGACGGGTTACTATTTTGATATGTTCGAAATAACACCCGTTAAGGCCAAGGACCTTCGCCAACAAGAGAAGAGTTCGACCTAGATCGAATGACGACGGGTTAATATTTCGATAAGTTCGAAATAACACCTTTTAAGGCCAAGGGCCTTTGCCACTATCAGAAGAGTTCGACCTCGATCGAACGACGACGGGTTACTATTACGATAAGTTTAAAATAACACCCATTAAGGCCAAGGGCCTTTCCCAAACAAGAGTAGAGTTCGACCTCGATCGAACAACGACGGGTTACTATTTCGATAAGTTCTAAATAACACCCTTTAAGGCCAAGCGCCTTCGCCAAAAAGAGAAGAGTTCGACCTCGATCGAACGACTACGGGTTACTATTTCGATAAGTTCAAAATACCACCTTTTAAGGCCAAGATCCTTTGCCAAAAGGAGAAGAGTTCGACCTCAATCAAATGACGACGGGTTACTAATTTGATATGTTCGAAATAACACCCGTTAAGTCCAAGGGCCTTTGCCAACAAGAGAAGAGTTCGACCTCGATCGAACGACGACGTGTTACTATTTTGATAAGTTTGAAATAACACCCTTTAAGGTCAAGGTCCTTCGCCAACATGAGAAGAGTTCGACCTTGATCGAACGATGACGGGTTACTATTTCGATAACTTCAAAATAACACCCTTTAAGGTCAAGGGCCTTCGCCAAAGGGAGAGGAGTTCGACCTCGATCGAACGACGATGGGTTACTATTTCGATAAGTTCGAAATAACACCCTTTAAGGCAAAGGTCCTTTGCCTAAAAGAGAAGAGTTCGACCTCGATCGAATGACAATGGGTTACTATTTCAATAAGTTCGAAATTACACTTTTTAAGGCCAAGGGGCTTTGCCAACAAGAGTAAAGTTCGACCTCGATCGAACGACGACGGGTTACTATTTCGATAAGTTCAAAATAACACCTTTTAAGGACAAGGTCCTTCGCCAAAAGGACAAGAGTTCAACCTCAATCGAATGACGACGGGTTACTATTTTGATATGTTCGAAATAACACCCGTTAAGGCCAAGGACCTTCGCCAACAAGAGAAGAGTTCGACCTAGATCGAACGACGACGGGTTAATATTTTGATAAGTTCGAAAAAACACCCTTTTAAGGCCAAGGGCCTTTGCCACTATCAGAAGAGTTCTACCTCGATCGAACGATGACGGGTTACTATTACGATAAGTTTAAAATAACACCCATTAAGGCCAAGGGCCTTTCCCAACAAGAGTAGAGTTCGACCTTGATCGAACAACGACGGGTTACTATTTCGATAAGTTCTAAATAACACCCTTTAAGGCCAAGGGCCTTCGCCAAAAAGAGTAGAGTTCGACCTCGATCGAACGACTACGGGTTACTATTTCGATAAGTTCAAAATACCACCTTTTAAGGCCAAGGTCCTTTGCCAAAAGGAGAAGAGTTCGACCTCAATCGAATGACGACGGGTTACTAATTTGATATGTTCGAAATAACACCCGTTAAGGCCAAGTGCCTTCACCAACAAGAGAAGAGTTCGACCTAGATCGAACGATGACGGGTTAATATTTCGATAAGTTTGAAATAACACCCTTTAAGTCCAAGGGCCTTCGCCAACAAGAGATGAGTTCGACCTCGATCGAACGACGACGTGTTACTATTTTGATAAGTTTGAAATAACACCCTTTAAGGTCAAGGGCCTTCGCCAACAAGAGAAGAGTTCGACCTCGATCGAACGATGACGGGTTACTATTTCGATAAGTTTGAAATAACACCCATTAAGGCCAAGGGCCTTCCCCAACAAGAGTAGAGTTCGACCTCGATCGAACAACGACGGGTTACTATTTTGATAAGTTCGAAATAACACCCTTTAAGGCCAAGAGATTTCGCCAACAAGAGAAGAGTTCGACCTCGATCGAACGAGGACGGGTTACTATTTCGATAAGTTCAAAATAACACCTTTTAAGGCCAAGGTCCTTCGCCAAAAGGACAAGAGTTCGACCTCAATCGAATGAAGACGGGTTACTATTTTGATATGTTCGAAATAACACCCGTTAAAGCCAAGGGCCTTCGCCAACAAGAGAAGAGTTTGACCTCGATCGAACGACGAAGGGTTACTTTTTCTTTAAATGGGTCTTCTCCAAAAAGAGAAGAGTTCGAACTCAATCAAACGACGACGGGTTACTATTTTGATAAGTTTGAAATAACAACTTTTAAGGCCAAGGTCCTTCGCCAAAAGGAGAAGAGTTCAACCTCAATCGAACGACGACGGGTTACTAATTTGATATGTTCGAAATAACACCCGTTCAAGCCAAGGGCCTTCGCCAACAAGAGAAGAGTTCGACCTCGATCGAACGACGACGTGTTACTATTTTGATAAGTTCGAAATAACAGCCTTTAAGGCCAAGGTCCTTTGCCTAAAAGAGAAGAGTTCGACCTCGATCGAATGACAATGGGTTACTATTTAAATAAGTTCAAAATTACACCCTTTAAGGCCAAGGGCCTTTGCCAACAAGAGTAGAGTTCGACCTCGATTGAACGACAACGGGTTACTATTTCGATAAGTTCGAAATAACAACCTTTAAGGCCAAGGGCCTTCGCCAACAATTGTAAAGTTCGACCTCGATCGAACGACGACGGGTTACTATTTCGATATGTTTGAAATTACCCCTTTTAAGGACAAGGGATTTCGCCAACAAGAGAAGAGTTTGTCCTCAATCAAACGAGGACGGGTTACTATTTCGATAAGTTCAAAATAACACCTTTTATGGACAAGGTCCATCTCCAAAAGGACAAGAGTTCGACCTCAATCGAATGACGACGGGTTACTATTTTGATATGTTCGAAATAACACCCGTTAAGGACAAGGGCCTTCGCCAACAAGAGAAGAGTTCAACCTAGATCGAACGACGACGGGTTAATATTTCGATAAGTTCGAAATAACACCCTTTAAGGCCAAGGGACTTTGCCATCATGAGAAGAGTTCGACCTCGATCGAACGACGACGGGTTACTATTTCGATAAGTTTAAAATAACACCCATTAAGGCCAAGGGCCTTCCCCAACAATAGTAGAGTTCGACCTCGATCGAACAACGACAGGTTACTATTTCGATAAGTTCTAAATAACACCCTTTAAAGCCAAGGGCCTACGCCAAAAAGAGAAGAGTTCGACCTAGATCGAACGACTACGGGTTACTATTTCGATAAGTTCAAAATACCACCTTTTTTAGGCCAAGGTCCTTCGCCAAAAGGAGAAGAGTTCGACCTCAATCAAATGACGACGGGTTACTAATTTGATATGTTCGAAATAACACCCGTTAAGGCCAAGGGTCTTCTCCAACAAGAGAAGAGTTCGACCTAGATCGAACGACGACGGGTTAATATTTCGATACGTTTGAAATAACACCCTTTAAGTCCAAGGGCCTTCGCCAACAAGAGAAGAGTTAGACCTCGATCGAACGACGACGTCTTACTATTTTGATAAGTTTGAAATAACACCCTTTAAGGTCAAGGTCCTTCGCCAACATGAGAAGAGTTCGACCTCGATCGAACGATGACGGGTTACTATTTCGATAACTTCAAAATAACACCTTTTAAGGACAAGGTCCTTCGCCAAAAGGAGAAGAGTTCGACCTCAATCGAATGACGACGGGTTACTATTTTAATATGTTCGAAATAACACCCGTTAAGGCCAAGGGCCTTTGCCAACAAGAGAAGAGTTTGACCTAGATCGAACGACGACGGGTTAATACTTCGATAAGTTCGAAATAACATCCTTTAAGTCCAAGGGCCTTCGCCAACAAGAGAATAGTTCGACCTCGATCGAACGACGACGGGTTACTATTTTGATAAGTTTGAAATAACACCCGTTAAGGCCAAGGGCCTTCCCCAACAAGAGTAGAGTTCGACCTCGATCGAACGACGACAGGTTACTATTTCTTTAAGTTCGAAATAACACCGTTTAAGGCCAAGGGCCTTAGCCAAAAATAGATGAGTTCCACCTCGATCAAACGTCGATGGGTTACTATTTTGATAAGTTTGAAATAACACCCTTTAAATGGGCCTTCTCCAAAAAGAGAAGAGTTCGACCTCGATCGAAAAACGATGAGTTACTATTTTGATAAGTTCAAAATAACACCCTTTAAGGTCAAGGGCCTTCGCCAAAGGGGGAGGAGTTCGACCTCGATCGAACGACTACGGGTTACTATTTCGATAAGTTCAAAATACCACCTTTTAAGGCCAAGGTCCTTTGCCTAAAAGAGAAGAGTTCGACCTCGATCGAATGACAATGGGTTACTATTTCAATAAGTTCGAAATTACACCCTTTAAGGCTAAGGGCCTTTGCCAACAAGAGTAGAGTTCGACCTCGATTGAACGACAATGGGTTACTATTTCGATAAGTTCGAAATAACAACCTTTAAGGCCAAGGGCCTTCGCCAACAAGAGTAAAGTTCGACCTCGATCGAACGACGACAGGTTACTATTTCGATAAGTTCAAAATAACACCTTTTAAGGACAAGGTCCTTCGCCAAAAGGACAAGAGTTCAACCTCATTCAAATGATGACGGGTTACTATTTTGATATGTTCGAAATAACACCCGTTAAGGCCAAGGACCTTCACCAACAAGAGAAGAGTTCGACCTAGATCGAACGACGACGGGTTAATATTTCGATAAGTTTGAAATAACACCCTTTAAGTCCAAGGGCCTTCGCCAACAAGAGAAGAGTTCGACCTCGATCGAACGATGACGTGTTACTATTTTGATAAGTTTGAAATAACACCCTTTAAGGTCAAGGGCCTTCGCCAACAAGAGAAGAGTTCGACCTCGATCGAACGATGACGGGTTACTATTTCGATAAGTTTGAAATAACACCCATTAAGGCCAAGGGCCTTCCCCAACAAGAGTAGAGTTCGACCTCGATCGAACAACGACGGGTTACTATTTCGATAAGTTCGAAATAACACACTTTAAGACCAAGAGATTTCGCCAACAAGAGAAGAGTTCGACCTCGATCGAACGAGGACGGGTTACTATTTCGATAAGTTCAAAATAACACCTTTTAAGGCCAAGGTCCTTTGCCAAAAGTACAAGAGTTCGACCTCAATCGAATGAAGACGGGTTATTATTTTGATATGTTCGAAATAACACCCGTTAAAGCCAAGGGCCTTCGCCAACAAGAGAAGAGTTCGACCTCGATCGAACGACGACGGGTTACTATTTCTTTAAGTTCGAAATAACACCCTTTAAGGCCAAGGGCCTTAGCCAAAAATAGATGAGTTCCACCTCGATCAAACGTCGATGGGTTAATATTTCGATAAGTTTGAAATAACACCCTTTAAATGGGCCTTCTCCAAAAAGAGAAGAGTTCGACCTCAATCGAACGACGACGGGTTACTATTTTGATAAGTTTGAAATAACACCTTTTAAGGCCAAGGTCCTTCGCCAAAAGGAGAAGAGTTCGACCTCAATCGAACGACGACGGGTTACTATTTTGATATTTTCGAAATAACACCCGTTAAGGCCAAAGGCCTTCGCCAACAAGAGAAGAGTTCAATTTAGATCGAACGACGACGGGTTAATATTTCGATAAGTTCGAAATAACACCCTTTAAGTCCAAGGGCCTTCGCCAACAAGAGAAGAGTTCGACCTCAATCGAACGACGATGGGTTACTATTTTGATAAGTTTGAAATAATACCCATTAAGGCCAAGGGCCTTCCCTAACAAGAGTAGAGTTCGACCTCGATCGAACGACGACGGGTTACTATTTCTTTAAGTTCGAAATAACACCCTTTAAGGCCAAGGGCCTTCGCCAAAAATAGAAGAGTTCGACCTCGATCAAACGTCGATGGGTTACTATTTCGATAAGTTCGAAATAACACCCTTTAAAAGGGCCTTCTCCAAAAAGAGAAGAGTTCGACCTCGATCGAAAGACGACGGGTTACGATTTTGACAAGTTCAAAATAACACCCTTTAAGGTCAAGGGCCTTCGCCAAAAGGAGAGGAGTTCGACCTCGATCGAACGAAGACGGGTTACTATTTTGATAAGTTCGAAATAACACCCTTTAAGGCCAAGGTCCTTTGCCAAAAAGAGAAGAGTTTGACCTGAATCGAATGACGACGGGTTACTATTTTGATATGTTCGAAATAACACCCGTTAAGGCCAAGGGCCTTCGCCAACAAGAGAAGAGTACGACCTAGATCGAACGACGACTGGTTAATATTTCGATAAGTTCGAAATAACACCCTTTAAGTCCAAGGGCCTTCGCCAACAAGAGAAGAGTTCGACCTCAATCGAATGACGACGGGTTAATATTTTGACAAGTTCAAAATAACACCCTTTAAGGTCAAGGGCCTTCGCCTAAAGGAGAGGAGTTCGACCTTGATCGAACGATGACGGGTTACTATTTTGATAAGTTCGAAATAACACCCTTTAAGGCCAAGGTCCTTTGCCAAAAAGAGAAGAGTTCGACCTCGATCGAATGACAATGGGTTACTATTTCGATAAGTTCGAAATTACACCCTTTAAGGCCAAGGGCCTTCGCCAACAAGAGAAGAGTTCGACCTCGATCGAATGACGACGGGTTAATATTTTGACAAGTTCAAAATAACACCCTTTAAGGCCAAGGGCCTTCGCTAACAAGAGAAGAGTTCGTCCTCGATCGAACGACAACGAGTTACTATTTTAAGTTCGAAATAACACACTTTAAGTCCAAGGGCCTTTGCCAACAAGAGAAGAGTTCGACCTCGATCGAATGACAATGGGTTACTATTTCGATAAGCTCGAAATTACACCCTTTAAGGCCAAGGGCCTTTGCCAACAAGAGTAGAGTTTGACATCAATCGAACGACAATGGGTTACTATTTCGATAAGTTCAAAATAACAACCTTTAAGGCCATGGGCCTTCGCCAACAAGAGTAAAGTTCGACCTCGATCGAACGACGACGGGTTACTATTTCGATAAGTTCGAAATTACACCTTTTAAAGACAAGATATTTCGCCAACAAGAAAATAGTTCGACCTCGATTGAACGAGGACGGGTGACTATTTCGATAAGTTCAAGATAACACCCGTTAAGGCCAAGGGCCTTTGCCAACAAGAGAAGAGTTTGACCTAGATCGAACGACGATGGCTTAATATTTCGATAAGTTCGAAATAACACCATTTAAGTCCAAGGGCCTTCGCCAACAAGAGAAGAGTTCGACCTCGATCGAACGACGACGGGTTACTATTTTGATAAGTTTGAAATAACACCGATTAAGGCCAAAGGCCTTCCCCAACAAGAGTAGAGTTCGACCTCGATCGAACGACGACGGGTTACTATTTTTTTAAGTTCGAAATAACACCCTTTAAGGCCAAGGGCCTTCGCCAAAAAGAGAAGAGTTCGACCTCGATCAAACGTCGATGGGTTACTATTTCGATAAGTTCGAAATAACACCCTTTAAAAGGGCCTTCTCCAAAAAGAGAAGAGTTCGACCTCGATCGAAAGACGACAGGTTACTATTTTGACAAGTTCAAAATAACACCCTTTAAGGTCAAGGGCCTTCGCCAAAAGGAGAGGAGTTCGACCTCGATCGAACGACGACGTGTTACTATTTAGATATGTTCGAAATAACACCCTTTAAGGCCAAGGTCCTTTGCCAAAAAGAGAAGAGTTCGACCTCGATCGAATGACAATGGGTTACTATTTCGATAAGTTCGAAATTACACCCTTTAAGGCCAAGGGCCTTCGCCAACAAGAGAAGAGTTCGACCTCGATCGAATGACGACGGGTTAATATTTTGACAAGTTCAAAATAACACCCTTTAAGGTCAAGGGCCTTCGCCTAAAGGAGAGGAGTTCGACCTTGATCGAACGATGACGGGTTACTATTTTGATAAGTTCGAAATAACACCCTTTAAGGCCAAGGTACTTTTCCAAAAAAGAGAAGAGTTCGACCTCGATCGAATGACAATGGGTTACTATTTCGATAAGTTCGAAATTACTCCCTTTAAGGCCAAGGGCCTTTGCCAACAAGAGTAGAGTTTGACATCAATCGAACGACAATGGGTTACTATTTCGATAAGTTCAAAATAACAACCTTTAAGGCCAAGGGCCTTCGCCAACAAGAGTAAAGTTCGACCTCGATCGAACGATGACGGGTTACTATTTCGATAAGTTCGAAATTACACCTTTTAAAGACAAGAGATTTCGCCAACAAGAAAATAGTTCGACCTCGATTGAACGAGGACGGGTGACTATTTCGATAAGTTCAAGATAACACCTTTTAAGGCCAAGTTCTTCGCCAAAAGGACAAGAGTTCGACCTCAATCGAATGAAGACGGTTTACTATTTTGATATTTTCGAAATAACACCCGTTAAGGCCAAGGGCCTTTGCCAACAAGAGAAGAGTTTGACCTAGATCGAACGACGACGGCTTAATATTTCGATAAGTTCGAAATAACACCATTTAAGTCCAAGGGCCTTCGCCAACAAGAGAAGTGTTCGACCTCGATCGAACGACGACGGGTTACTATTTTGATAAGTTTGAAATAACACCGATTAAGGCCAAAGGCCTTCCCTAACAAGAGTAGAGTTCGACCTCGATCGAACGACGACGGGTTACTATTTCTTTAAGTTCGAAATAACACCCTTTAAGGCCAAGGGCCTTCGCCAAAAAGAGAAGAGTTCGACCTCGATCAAACGTCGATGGGTTACTATTTCGATAAGTTCGAAATAACACCCTTTAAAAGGGCCTTCTCCAAAAAGAGAAGAGTTCGACCTCGATCGAAAGACGACAGGTTACTATTTTGACAAGTTCAAAATAACACCCTTTAAGGTCAAGGGCCTTCGCCAAAAGGAGAGGAGTTCGACCTCGATCGAAGGACGACGTGTTACTATTTAGATATGTTCGAAATAACACCCTTTAAGGCCAAGGTCCTTTGCCAAAAAGAGAAGAGTTCGACCTCGATCGAATGACAATGGGTTACTATTTCGATAAGTTCGAAATTACACCCTTTAAGGCCAAGGGCCTTTGCCAACAAGAGTAGAGTTCGACCTCGATCGAACGACAACGGGTTACTATTTCGATAAGTTCAAAATTACAACCTTTAAGGCCAAGGGCCTTCGCCAACAAGAGTAAAGTTCGACCTCGATCGAACGACGACCGGTTACTATTTCGATAAGTTCGAAATTACACCTTTTAAGGACAAGAGATTTCGCCAACAAGAAAATAGTTCGACCTCGATCGTATATTTTTAAAGGAATACTAATTGTTTACTATATACGATTTTTAATCGTATATTTTGGCCCGGTCTACAAAACTGTTCCTAAAGTATATTTTTAAAGGAATACTAAAAATCGTATATTTTTAGCTTTAGGTCTGTACATAGTTCTAAACCTGTGACATTTATAAAGCTTATTAGATCTCCATACGTTAAGTTATAATCTCCCCATAACCTTAAAAGTGCAAGATATGACTTTTAACAAATTAGCATTATTAGATTCAGGTGCAGATAAGAACTGCATAATGGAAGGAATAATACCATTAAAGTATTTAGAGAAAACTACACAAAGATTATACTCTGCAACAGGAGAATTATTAAAGATAAATTACAAATTATCTAAAGCACATATCTGTAATGACGGAATATGTTTTATTAATGATTTTATAATAACTAGAGATATAAACGAAGAAATAATTCTTGGTATTCCTTTCCTGACTCAAATAAAACCTCATTACGACGACTTAAGTGCCCTCTGCACTAATGTATTAGGAAAAGAAATACGATTTCCTTACCTAAATCCAATCTCTAAAGAAGAAAGTGATTACATTAAATCACAAACAATTTTTAAAATAAACCTATTATCTCAACAAGTGAATTATTTAAAAAATGATATTAAAGTTCGCAAAATTGAACAAACTTTAAAAAAACCCGGAGTAGAAGATAAGATTAAACTATTTCAGCAAAAACTCGAGCTAGAAGTTTGTTCCGATTTACCTACAGCCTTTTGGGAAAGAAAAAGGCACATAATCCACCTACCTTACATAAAAGAATTTAATGAACAAAATATACCTACTAAGGCAAGACCTATTCAGATGAATTATAACTTAATGGAAGTCTGTAAAACAGAAATAGGTGATCTTCTCCAAAAGAAGATTATTAGGCCTTCTAAATCCCCTTGGAGCTGTGCAGCTTTCTACGTTAACAACAACGCAGAAAAGGAAAGAGGAGCTCCTAGGTTAGTAATTAACTATAAACCTTTAAATAAGGTATTACAATGGATTAGGTACCCGATACCTAATAAAAGAGATTTATTAAAAAGAACTTATAAAGCTAATATTTATAGCAAATTCGATATGAAATCAGGATTTTGGCAAATTCAAATTGCTGAAGAAGATAAATATAAAACGGCCTTTAATGTCCCATTTGGACAATATGAATGGAACGTAATGCCTTTTGGGTTAAAAAATGCCCCATCAGAATTCCAAAATGTGATGAATAACATATTTAACCCTTATAGTAACATGTCAATAGTTTATATTGACGATGTATTAGTATTCTCAGAGGACATAGATTCTCACTTTAAACACCTTAATATTTTTTAATTCAATTAGATACTTTTTCTTTAAGTCATTGTCATCAATGTGTTCGATGATGTCGAATAAGACCTCTTTGGAGTCTTCTGATATTATTCTAAGTGAGTTTTGGCTACACACGCAAATTGCGCCAGTACAGCTACAATTGTTTTCTATTGAGCTGCTACTGTCTGAATCATATGCGACATTGATAAGTTCATTGTCACTATCCGAATAACTGTCAGTGGGTGAAGATGATGAAGACGATGAACTGTTGTCATTATCTTCTAGAATAGCGTAAAGTTTTTCTTTAGTATTTTCATCAAGTTCTAAAGAATTTACTTTATTTCTTTTCTTTTTTGTGACCTTACAGTCACTGGCTCTATGCCCTGTTTTTCCACAAGACCAGCATTTATCACCATAACTTTTCTTCCTTTTAAACCTTTTCTTCTTAGAGGTTTCGCCCTCTTTCTTTTCTTTACGCTTATGGCGTCTTCTAGGTTTATCAGAAGATTTATGTTTGTTTTTCTTTGATACTCTTTTTGAAGGAGCTGCAATTGTTTTGTAACCGAAGTCCTGGCAAAAACTACCAAGTTCAGCTTTGGATTGTAGCCTGTCCTTTTTAATAAGGCTTTTTAGCTTTAGGTCTGTACATAGTTCTAAACCTGTGACATTTATAAAGCTTATTAGATCTCCATACGTTAGGTTATCATATGGAATTGAGCCATTAAATCTATTTTTAATCTTATTTCTTACCTTTTCGGCAAACAGCCTGGGTAATCCACTAATGAATCTTTCTTTCCAGAAAGGTTTATTACAGTCTTCTCTGACCAATACCTTTTCTATAAACATATCTTTATACCACCTAAAATCTGTTAATTTTGGGCAGCTAAGATTATTAAGAAGTTCAAGACTTCTATCTTGGAATAGTTTTGGTTCACCGATAAAATGTTTGGCTATACAGTAGATTAATGTTGTTGTGGCATCTTCTTTAGCTACCAGTTCAGTTGTTTGATTATTATTTTCAGTTTTTATTATAGTTGCTATGGTCGTAGCATTAATAATTTGATTTTTGTCATCTTCTGAAAGGTAATTATCCCACCAATTTTTTAAGGAACCGGTAAATCCTGATACTACTAGAGTTGCAGCGTTTTTATCTGACGCATTTTTCATTTTATAGGCTGTTACCGCAATTCCTATTTCGTGGAGTTTTTTGTAGATTTGGCCTTCTGCTAGGCCATCAATATTCCATTCAGAAATTCCAGTTCCATCATGACTGGAGTAGGATAGATAGATGTCTTCTTCAAATTGAACATCTGGGAATGTTGGTCTCCCATAATAATTTTTCTTATTAGGATGTCTAGGATTTCCCATTATTCTACTTACTTCAGGAGTATTAGCAGAAATAGTTTTTAATGTTACAAGAGGTTTTATCTTATTAATAGAGTCTGAGCATTCGTTAGAAGCTTTCTCTATTATTTTTAACTTTGATTCTCTATCCGGGATGGATTCATCCTTTAGTATTGCTTCATATGTTTTATTTAATGAAGTTAATTGGTTTTGTAATTTATGCAGTTCTATAGTTTTATCTATATTATTACTAGTTTGTTCTGTATGGATTTTTGATATACTCAGTTTTGTTTTAAGTTGTTCTGCTAGAAGTTCATTTGTAAAATCAAATTTGTCTTTTAATTGCGGGAACTTTTCTTTTGAAAATTCAGGGATTTTGATAGTAGGGTGTGTTTCTATAGTAGGTGCTACTGTTGATTTTGTTGGGATTCCTAATCTGTTAGTGTCTTTTAATTGATTAGCTACAACATGTAAAAGATTGTTCGTATAATTATTTTGGACAATTATTTTGTTCAAATCTTTATTTATTGGTTCTTTATCGAGGTGAATGCTTTCTCTTTTGAAGGGGGAAGCTGTTATGACCTCAGTTTGAACTGGTATCACTATTTCATCTAAAGGCGGAATAGTGGCTTCTATTGTACCTTTATTTTTAGTATACCATTTGTTAATAATCATTTGTAAAGATTCTTTTTGATTTGGAATCTGCCCTGTTAATTCAAACCATCTAAAGAATTCTATATCACATTTAAGTCTTTTTAGATCTTTAATCCAATTGTTCTTGAAAGACTTTCGTTGATCTAAAGAATAGGCATTTACATACCATTTTCTTTTAATGTTGTTATCAGGGTGTTTCCACTGAGCATTTAGACTTTTCCAATCTATTTCGAAGTTACTTTCTTCTTTAAGAGTTCCAAGCCTATCTATTGTTTCTGCGGATGAACTTTTATGAATAAAAGGACCCTTTTGATAGATTACTTTAGGAACAGTTTTGTTAAAATCTACTCCTTTTATTTTCCTATCAAGTTCTTCAATTAATTCTTCATCGCTTTTATCGCTTTTATATCTTTCCTCCGGGGGTTTAGAAGAAGGTCCACTGAAGGACATTCTTTTACTGGAAGAAGCATCGCTTATTGAGTTAGACCTTAAAAATTTTAAGTCTACTGCCCCAGTTGGGTGTTGAATTACTTGTTCGATGTGTGAACTTTCTAGTTCGTATTTAGGTTGAGTTATGGCTTCAAAACGCCATTCATCTTTGGATAATATTTCATCCCATCGAATCATTTTAGGGACGAAGGTATTACTATGCTCTTGGTTTGCTTCCATGAGCATTGTAACTCCCTTATTGCTTTCAATTTTAGCCTTCGGGGCTAAAGTGGTTTTCATTAGCCTATAATATACTCGGTATATTACAGCTATCTCTCTTGTATTAATTTTACTATTCATATTTTTTGTTTTAATATTAAGAGTCAAAGTATCTAAAATATTCTGGTCATTTATGTCAACCGAATAATTTGGATAACAGTTAAAGTAGACCGGGCCTTGAGCTAGGTTACTTTGTAGGACTCCTAATAATGAATCGTCAAAATTTAATAATCTGTCATCTCTTAACAAGAGACAAAGGGGTGTGTCTAAACCTAATCTGTATAAAGGTTTGACAGCTACTTGTACTAGTCCAATATGTAGGAAATTATATTTTCTCCTATATTGTTGTATGTCATGTGCTGCTAATAACTTAATGGTTTCGATTGAGTTATTAATAGCGATTGTTGATTCACAAGTTTTGATATTATAACTTTTAATAAAATCAAACTTGCCTGTATGATATATAGTGCTAAAGGATTCTCTAGGAATACTCCAATTTTGTAAATCATTTTCTATTTTGGCAATATCTGCTACTGCCGAAATATTAACACTATTTAGCGTGTTATTTCTTTCTGAATTATTCATATTAATATTGACAGGTGTACCAGCTAATACAGGTTTTTAGCATACCCAAATTGTCAAGATATGTATTTTTTAGTGATTTACAATTCTTTAAATTGTTGTTATAATAATTAATTTCCTTTACTATGTTTAATAGAGGTAGTTTGCTAATATTCTTATTTGAAGCAAGGGTTTTACAAACTCTTAGATTGTGTTTAGCACACTCTATTTTTCTGTTTATCTTTCTTAATTCTTTATTAAGTATCCATCTTTCATAATTTATATTTCTAATATATTGAAAAGAAGGTTGTTGCTTCATTTAAGATTTTAATATTGAGAAGAGCATCTGCTAATAGATCGATTAATACTTCGTATATTGCTCACTATCATTTGCCTTTGCTCAAGATACCTGTTGATATTTCTTTTATTAAAATCTATTTCATCTTTTAATAACCATAAAGCTACGTTCTTTATTTTGTTTTCTCTAATGATAGATCTTGTTGATCTAATGTTGAGTCGGGAATTACTAATTCTTTTATTCGTATCTCGAAGGTGCTTCAAGAATTTCCACCTTAATTTATTATAAGATTCTATGATGCTAAAGGTTCTGTGTTTCATATGAGATTAAAGGTTTCTTTTGAAGTTAAAGAGAGGGGTATTGTCCTTAAGGTTTCTTTTCTGTTATCCTTTTCAGTACTATTTCTCTTAATAGTTTTGTACTATTCTTAGCAATATATTGTTTACTGTTTATCCTATTTAAGTTATCTTAGTTCTAAGTTTTCTTGGGGGTTGGAAGCTGAACGTGTTTACTGTGTCCTGTTGTGTCCTGTCTAACTGAGGCTCTTCCTGACCTATAACGACGACGGCAACTGACGGCAGTTAATAAGGTTCAGCTAACTCTCTTTCAGAGACCCTCACACTATGAACTTCACACTAGATAACAGGATTGAACAATAAATATATACTGGAATGAATAGTATATAACAATTAAGATCTAGAGCATGAGATAGATAACATGAAAACCTTAAAGACAATTGATAGTTTAGCCTTTCATGGATTTAGTTAACATGGCTCTGATACCAAGTGGAAGGATCGTAAGTACAGATAAAAATATGCGGAATTTAAAGGAAATAAACACAAGTTTAAGAAACTTACTTTTATTTATAACATTGAAAACTGCAGTACGAGGAACATTACAGAGAGGGAAGGGAAAACATATATGAAAAGAGAAGGGCTATTTTCGGTCTGCCCTCTATATTACATTTGAAGACTTTATATAGACTTCTAAGAGATAGTTGAGTTAATCTTGATCGTCCGTAATGGATGGTCAGATCTTTGTCTCGAAAAGTCATTTGTTCTTTGCTTTTCTGAAGAGGCAATTGTCTTTTGCTTTTCCTGAAGGGCAGATGTCGCTTTCTCGAAAGGTCATTTGTTTTTTGCCTTTCTGAAGGGGCAACTGTCTTTTGCTTTTTCTGAAGGGGCAAGATACTATTTATCGATTAGACTGAGTATAGGCTAGGGCTATCTTCCCGTCTAATTCTTCCATGTCTCCGTTTTGTCTGCTTTCTGCAGAGGATGAATTTGAGATTGTGTCTATCATTGCCTGTATTTGAGTTGGATCTGTTGATTCTATGCTTGCAAGCATGCTGAGTAGTTTCTTTTTTAACTCATTTTTTGAGTTACCTGATTCCGTTGTTGAGTTTGTCTGAGCCGGTCTGGATTTCCTAGTTTCTTTAACTTCCGGAATCCATCCTTTTATTTTGGGTATCTTTACCAAATATTTGATTTTGTCAATCTGTTCTACTTCGAATGACCAATTAATTATAAAAGAGATTCGTTTCGCAAAATAATATTTGCATAATTTTATATGGTCAGGAAGGGTAGAGATTTCTTGTTCTAGTAGGAATCTCTCATAGTACTTGTGGAAGCTACGGGGCATCGTTTGCTCTGTTCCTCCAAAGATTTTCCACCAGTCGTAGAACCACCTGGGTAATATAGATCTCTGGGCTTGCTCACTGTATTTAACGAACCAAGTATGGGTCTTTGGTCGTAGGTAGAGAAAGTTAAACCAGGCATCTATGTAATCTCTGTAATTATAGGTTTGGGGCCTATACTGGACTGATAAAGCTATAGGGGTGTGCAAATGATCCATATTCCATTCAAATGGGCTTAAAATTTTGTTGATGGTTATTTTTGAAATCCTAATACTAGTAGGATCTCTTTCATCATAGAGAGTGTGTTCGAAAGTAACAGACTTAGTATCTGTAAGAATTAATTCGTAGTATCTTCTTGTTTTTAGGGGATCACATGTATCAACATAATTTCTGTCCGTGTAACAGGGACGAATTAGGTCTGTTAGGTCAAGGTTTTCATAGCCTTTGTCTAGGGCTAAGACTTTAACTGGTTCTTTTGCAATTAACTCAAACGTTTCCTTCTCTAAGGAAACCGGTCTTTTATCTTCCGCTTTTGAGGGTGTGTGAGGATTAACTGCTTGGGCGAAGGTTTCAGGAACCTTCATTTCGTAATCAGCACTTGTCAAGGTTTTTACCGCCTGGCTGGTGGAGGCTTTTGAGGAAGCCTGTTGAAATGGACCTGTTCTTTGTGGGATAGATCCAAGAACTGTCATGGCAGAGGTTTTATCAGTAGTGGGTACTCTCGGAGGGGTAACCATTATATCTAGTAGTGATCTCACGGGTGGTCTCACTGGTGGTAGTAACATTGGTCTCACTGGTAATTGTGGGTATTCTGCAAGAACAGAATACTTATTCTCCCTTTTCGGAGAGGCCCTGAAGGGACCTTTTTGTGGTCTCATTTTTTCCCTGTAAGAATTCTCTGGTTAGAAAATCAGGCAAAGAGTTTTGTTCCCCTTTTATAAATTCAATTTCAAAGTCAAAACTAGATAGTAAAGCTTGCCATCTGGCAAAAATTTGTTTTGAAATAAGGTTTTTTAACATCCTTTTGTAAAATCTCTTTAGCTGACTTACAATCAACTCTTAATAAAAATTCTTTGTTTATTAAATCGTCTTGAAACTTTGTAATACATAGTACTATAGACAAAATTTCTTTTTTGACTGTACTATAATTCTTTTGAGCCGGATTCCAGATACCAGAAGTGAAACGAACTAATTGCTCGGGAGATTCTGAAGAAATTCGTTGTTTTAGAATACCACCGTACCCTTCATCAGAAGCATCGGTTTCGACTATCATAAATGCTTCAGGATTTGGAATCCCTAGACACGGGAGTTTTTGAACAATGGACTTGACTCTTTTGACTGTGTTTGTTTGTTCTAGACTCCAGGGGACTGGGTTTTTTCTAAGACGCTTGTAGAGGGGTTCACAGATTTTTCTAATGTTAGGAATAAAATCTGCTACGTAGTTAAGGCTTCCTAAGAACCTTTGTAATTGTGTTTTATCTGTGATTTCGTTGGGAAACTTAGAGGAGAACTCAATGGCTCTACAGATTGGTTTATAAGTACCTTGATATAAGTCGTGCCCTAAGAATCTAATGGTTGTTTGGAATAACTTAATCTTCTTAGCACTGACTACTAAACCATTGTGTTTTATTATTTTAAAAAAAATATTAAGGTGTTTAAAGTGAGAATCTATGTCCTCTGAGAATACTAATACATCGTCAATATGTATCCTATTATTGTTTACTGTTTATCCTATTTAAGTTATCTTAGTTCTAAGTTTTCTTGGGGGTTGGAAGCTGAACGTGTTTACTGTGTCCTGTTGTGTCCTGTCTAACTGCGGCTCTTCCTGGCCTATAACGACGACGGCAACTGACGGCAGTTAATAAGGTTCAGCTAACTCTCTTTCAGAGACCCTCACACTATGAACTTCACACTAGATAACAGGATTGAACAATAAATATATACTGGAATGAATAGTATATAACAATTAAGACGAAACCGACGCTTCTGATGAAGGGTACGGTGGTATTCTAAAACAACGAATTTCTTCAGAATCTCCCGAGCAGTTAGTTCGTTTCACTTCTGGTATCTGGAATCCGGCTCAAAAGAATTATAGTACAGTCAAAAAAGAAATTTTGTCTATAGTACTATGTTGAAATGGACCTGTTCTTTGTGGGATAGATCCAAGAACTGTCATGGCAGAGGTTTTATCAGTAGTGGGTACTCTCGGAGGGGTAACCATTATATCTAGTAGTGATCTCACGGGTGGTCTCACTGGTGGTAGTAACATTGGTCAAATTAGCATTATTAGATTCAGGTGCAGATAAGAACTGCATAATGGAAGGAATAATACCATTAAAGTATTTAGAGAAAACTACACAAAGATTATACTCTGCAACAGGAGAATTATTAAAGATAAATTACAAATTATCTAAAGCACATATCTGTAATGACGGAGTTATAGAACGTAGCTTTATGGTTATTAAAAGATGAAATAGATTTTAATAAAAGAAATATCAACAGGTATCTTGAGCAAAGGCAAATGATAGTGAGCAATATACGAAGTATTAATCGATCTATTAGCAGATGCTCTTCTCAATATTAAAATCTTAAATGAAGCAACAACCTTCTTTTCAATATATTAGAAATATAAATTATGAAAGATGGATACTTAATAAAGAATTAAGAAAGATAAACAGAAAAATAGAGTGTGCTAAACACAATCTAAGAGTTTGTAAAACCCTTGCTTCAAATAAGAATATTAGCAAACTACCTCTATTAAACATAGTAAAGGAAATTAATTATTATAACAACAATTTAAAGAATTGTAAATCACTAAAAAATACATATCTTGACAATTTGGGTATGCTAAAAACCTGTATTAGCTGGTACACCTGTCAATATTAATATGAATAATTCAGAAAGAAATAACACGCTAAATAGTGTTAATATTTCGGCAGTAGCAGATATTGCCAAAATAGAAAATGATTTACAAAATTGGAGTATTCCTAGAGAATCCTTTAGCACTATATATCATACAGGCAAGTTTGATTTTATTAAAAGTTATAATATCAAAACTTGTGAATAGATCGATTAATACTTCGTATATTGCTCACTATCATTTGCCTTTGCTCAAGATACCTGTTGACAATTTGGGTATGCTAAAAACCTGTATTAGCTGGTACACCTGTCAATATTAATATGAATAATTCAGAAAGAAATAACACGCTAAATAGTGTTAATATTTCGGCAGTAGCAGATATTGCCAAAATAGAAAATGATTTACAAAATTGGAGTATTCCTAGAGAATCCTTTAGCACTATATATCATACAGGCAAGTTTGATTTTATTAAAAGTTATAATATCAAAACTTGTGAATCAACAATCGCTATTAATAACTCAATCGAAACCATTAAGTTATTAGCAGCACATGACATACAACAATATAGGAGAAAATATAATTTCCTACATATTGGACTAGTACAAGTAGCTGTCAAACCTTTATACAGATTAGGTTTAGACACACCCCTTTGTCTCTTGTTAAGAGATGACAGATTATTAAATTTTGACGATTCATTATTAAGGAGTCCTACAAAGTAACCTAGCTCAAGGCCCGGTCTACTTTAACTGTTATCCAAATTATTCGGTTGACATAAATGACCAGAATATTTTAGATACTTTGACTCTTAATATTAAAACAAAAAATATGAATAGTAAAATTAATACAAGAGAGATAGCTGTAATATACCGAGTATATTATAGGCTAATGAAAACCACTTTAGCCCCGAAGGCTAAAATTGAAAGCAATAAGGGAGTTACAATGCTCATGGAAGCAAACCAAGAGCATAGTAATACCTTCATCCCTAAAATGATTCGATGGGATGAAATATTATCCAAAGATGAATGGCGTTTTGAAGCCATAACTCAACCTAAATACGAACTAGAAAGTTCACACATCGAAAAAGTAATTCAACACCCAACTGGGGCAGTAGACTTAAAATTTTTAAGGTCTAACTCAATAAGCGATGCTTCTTCCAGTAAAAGAATGTCCTTCAGTGGACCTTCTTCTAAACCCCCGGAGGAAAGATATAAAAGCGATAAAAGCGATGAAGAATTAATTGAAGAACTTGATAGGAAAATAAAAGGAGTAGATTTTAACAAAACTGTTCCTAAAGTAATCTATCAAAAGGGTCCTTTTATTCATAAAAGTTCATCCGCAGAAACAATAGATAGGCTTGGAACTCTTAAAGAAGAAAGTAACTTCGAAATAGATTGGAAAAGTCTAAATGCTCAGTGGAAACACCCTGATAACAACATTAAAAGAAAATGGTATGTAAATGCCTATTCTTTAGATCAACGAAAGTCTTTCAAGAACAATTGGATTAAAGATCTAAAAAGACTTAAATGTGATATAGAATTCTTTAGATGGTTTGAATTAACAGGGCAGATTCCAAATCAAAAAGAATCTTTACAAATGATTATTAACAAATGGTATACTAAAAATAAAGGTACAATAGAAGCCACTATTCCGCCTTTAGATGAAATAGTGATACCAGTTCAAACTGAGGTCATAACAGCTTCCCCCTTCAAAAGAGAAAGCATTCACCTCGATAAAGAACCAATAAATAAAGATTTGAACAAAATAATTGTCCAAAATAATTATACGAACAATCTTTTACATGTTGTAGCTAATCAATTAAAAGACACTAACAGATTAGGAATCCCAACAAAATCAACAGTAGCACCTACTATAGAAACACACCCTACTATCAAAATCCCTGAATTTTCAAAAGAAAAGTTCCCGCAATTAAAAGACAAATTTGATTTTACAAATGAACTTCTAGCAGAACAACTTAAAACAAAACTGAGTATATCAAAAATCCATACAGAACAAACTAGTAATAATATAGATAAAACTATAGAACTGCATAAATTACAAAACCAATTAACTTCATTAAATAAAACATATGAAGCAATACTAAAGGATGAATCCATCCCGGATAGAGAATCAAAGTTAAAAATAATAGAGAAAGCTTCTAACGAATGCTCAGACTCTATTAATAAGATAAAACCTCTTGTAACATTAAAAACTATTTCTGCTAATACTCCTGAAGTAAGTAGAATAATGGGAAATCCTAGACATCCTAATAAGAAAAATTATTATGGGAGACCAACATTCCCAGATGTTCAATTTGAAGAAGACATCTATCTATCCTACTCCAGTCATGATGGAACTGGAATTTCTGAATGGAATATTGATGGCCTAGCAGAAGGCCAAATCTACAAAAAACTCCACGAAATAGGAATTGCGGTAACAGCCTATAAAATGAAAAATGCGTCAGATAAAAACGCTGCAACTCTAGTAGTATCAGGATTTACCGGTTCCTTAAAAAATTGGTGGGATAATTACCTTTCAGAAGACGACAAAAATCAAATTCTTAATGCTACGACCATAGCAACTATAATAAAAACTGAAAATAATAATCAAACAACTGAACTGGTAGCTAAAGAAGATGCCACAGCAACATTAATCTACTGTATAGCCAAACATTTTATCGGTGAACCAAAACTATTCCAAGATAGAAGTCTTGAACTTCTTAATAATCTTAGCTGCCCAAAATTAACAGATTTTAGGTGGTATAAAGATATGTTTATAGAAAAGGTATTGGTCAGAGAAGACTGTAATAAACCTTTCTGGAAAGAAAGATTCATTAGTGGATTACCCAGGCTGTTTGCCGAAAAGGTAAGAAATAAGATTAAAAATAGATTTAATGGCTCAATTCCATATGATAACCTAACGTATGGAGATCTAATAAGCTTTATAAATGTCACAGGTTTAGAACTATGTACAGACCTAAAGCTAAAAAGCCTTATTAAAAAGGACAGGCTACAATCCAAAGCTGAACTTGGTAGTTTTTGCCAGGACTTCGGTTACAAAACAATTGCAGCTCCTTCAAAAAGAGTATCAAAGAAAAACAAACATAAATCTTCTGATAAACCTAGAAGACGCCATAAGCGTAAAGAAAAGAAAGAGGGCGAAACCTCTAAGAAGAAAAGGTTTAAAAGGAAGAAAAATTATGGTGATAAATGCTGGTCTTGTGGAAAAACAGGGCATAGAGCCAGTGACTGTAAGGTCACAAAAAAGAAAAGAAATAAAGTAAATTCTTTAGAACTTGATGAAAATACTAAAGAAAAACTTTACGCTATTCTAGAAGATAATGACAACAGTTCATCGTCTTCATCATCTTCACCCACTGACAGTTATTCGGATAGTGACAATGAACTTATCAATGTCGCATATGATTCAGACAGTAGCAGCTCAATAGAAAACAATTGTAGCTGTACTGGCGCAATTTGCGTGTGTAGCCAAAACTCACTTAGAGTAATATCAGAAGACTCCAAAGAGGTCTTATTCGACATCATCGAACACATTGATGACAATGACTTAAAGAAAAAGTATCTAATTGAATTAAAAAATATTATGGTTAAACAAAAGGGAAATCGACCACAGATAGAACCTTTTGATATGAAGAAAGTAATGGATAGATTCTCCGTTAAAACAGAAGAACCCACTACAGTCCAACATCTTCAAACTGAACTTAAATCAGTAAAAGAAGAATTAAAAGATATTAAGCTTAGACTTAATAAAATCGAAATGGAAAATATTACTGATAAAATATTATCCCAAGTAAATAAGGGGAAAACGATTAATCAAGAATTCCTCAACGAAGAAGAAGATGGTAATGATTCTGACAATACTTCAAAATTAAATGATTCAATTATAGAAGAATCGAAAGATGATTCAGCAGCCCTAGTCAAACTTACTAAAGTAAAGGCTAAAAGTTATCATCTCCCCATAACCTTAAAAGTGCAAGATATGACTTTTAACAAATTAGCATTATTAGATTCAGGTGCAGATAAGAACTGCATAATGGAAGGAATAATACCATTAAAGTATTTAGAGAAAACTACACAAAGATTATACTCTGCAACAGGAGAATTATTAAAGATAAATTACAAATTATCTAAAGCACATATCTGTAATGACGGAATATGTTTTATTAATGATTTTATAATAACTAGAGATATAAACGAAGAAATAATTCTTGGTATTCCTTTCCTGACTCAAATAAAACCTCATTACGACGACTTAAGTGCCCTCTGCACTAATGTATTAGGAAAAGAAATACGATTTTCTTACCTAAATCCAATCTCTAAAGAAGAAAGTTATTACATTAAATCACAAACAATTTTTAAAATAAACCTATTATCTCAACAAGTGAATTATTTAAAAAATGATATTAAAGTTCGCAAAATTGAACAAACTTTAAAAACCCCCGGAGTAGAAGATAAGATTAAACTATTTCAGCAAAAACTCGAGCTAGAAGTTTGTTCCGATTTACCTACAGCCTTTTGGGAAAGAAAAAGGCACATAATCCACCTACCTTACATAAAAGAATTTAATGAACAAAATATACCTACTAAGGCAAGACCTATTCAGATGAATTATAACTTAATGGAAGTCTGTAAAACAGAAATAGGTGATCTTCTCCAAAAGAAGATTATTAGGCCTTCTAAATCCCCTTGGAGCTGTGCAGCTTTCTACGTTAATAACAACGCAGAAAAGGAAAGAGGAGCTCCTAGGTTAGTAATTAACTATAAACCTTTAAATAAGGTATTACAATGGATTAGGTACCCGATACCTAATAAAAGAGATTTATTAAAAAGAACTTATAAAGCTAATATTTATAGCAAATTCGATATGAAATCAGGATTTTGGCAAATTCAAATTGCTGAAGAAGATAAATATAAAACGGCCTTTAATGTCCCATTTGGACAATATGAATGGAACGTAATGCCTTTTGGGTTAAAAAATGCCCCATCAGAATTCCAAAATGTGATGAATAACATATTTAACCCTTATAGTAACATGTCAATAGTTTATATTGACGATGTATTAGTATTCTCAGAGGACATAGATTCTCACTTTAAACACCTTAATATTTTTTTAAAATAATAAAACACAATGGTTTAGTAGTCAGTGCTAAGAAGATTAAGTTATTCCAAACAACCATTAGATTCTTAGGGCACGACTTATATCAAGGTACTTATAAACCAATCTGTAGAGCCATTGAGTTCTCCTCTAAGTTTCCCAACGAAATCACAGATAAAACACAATTACAAAGGTTCTTAGGAAGCCTTAACTACGTAGCAGATTTTATTCCTAACATTAGAAAAATCTGTGAACCCCTCTACAAGCGTCTTAGAAAAAACCCAGTCCCCTGGAGTCTAGAACAAACAAACACAGTCAAAAGAGTCAAGTCCATTGTTCAAAAACTCCCGTGTCTAGGGATTCCAAATCCTGAAGCATTTATGATAGTCGAAACCGACGCTTCTGATGAAGGGTACGGTGGTATTCTAAAACAACGAATTTCTTCAGAATCTCCCGAGCAGTTAGTTCGTTTCACTTCTGGTATCTGGAATCCGGCTCAAAAGAATTATAGTACAGTCAAAAAAGAAATTTTGTCTATAGTACTATGTATTACAAAGTTTCAAGACGATTTAATAAACAAAGAATTTTTATTAAGAGTTGATTGTAAGTCAGCTAAAGAGATTTTACAAAAGGATGTTAAAAACCTTATTTCAAAACAAATTTTTGCCAGATGGCAAGCTTTACTATCTAGTTTTGACTTTGAAATTGAATTTATAAAAGGGGAACAAAACTCTTTGCCTGATTTTCTAACCAGAGAATTCTTACAGGGAAAAAATGAGACCACAAAAAGGTCCCTTCAGGGCCTCTCCGAAAAGGGAGAATAAGTATTCTGTTCTTGCAGAATACCCACAATTACAAGTGAGACCAATGTTACTACCACCAGTGAGACCACCCGTGAGATCACTACTAGATATAATGGTTACCCCTCCGAGAGTACCCACTACTGATAAAACCTCTGCCATGACAGTTCTTGGATCTATCCCACAAAGAACAGGTCCATTTCAACAGGCTTCCTCAAAAGCCTCCACCAGCCAGGCGGTAAAAACCTTGACAAGTGCTGATTACGAAATGAAGGTTCCTGAAACCTTCGCCCAAGCAGTTAATCCTCACACACCCTCAAAAGCGGGAGATAAAAGACCGGTTTCCTCAGAGAAGGAAACGTTTGAGTTAATTGCAAAAGAACCAGTTAAAGTCTTAGCCCTAGACAAAGGCTATGAAAACCTTGACCTAGCAGACCTAATTCGTCCCTGTTACAACGGACAAAAATTATGTTGATACATGTGATCCCCTAAAAACAAGAAGATACTACGAATTAATTCTTACAGATACTAAGTCTGTTACTTTCGAACACACTCTCTATGATGAAAGAGATCCTACTAGTATTAGGATTTCAAAAATAACCATCAACAAAATTTTAAGCCCATTTGAATGGAATATGGATCATTTGCACACCCCTATAGCTTTATCAGTCCAGTATAGGCCCCAAACCTATAATTACAGAGATTACATAGATGCCTGGTTTAACTTTCTCTACCTACGACCAAAGACCCATACTTGGTTCGTTAAATACAGTGAGCAAGCCCAGAGATCTATATTACCCAGGTGGTTCTACGACTGGTGGAAAATCTTTGGAGGAACAGAGCAAACGATGCCCCGTAGCTTCCACAAGTACTATGAGAGATTCCTACTAGAACAAGAAATCTCTACCCTTCCTGACCATATAAAATTATGCAAATATTATTTTGCGAAACGAATCTCTTTTATAATTAATTGGTCATTCGAAGTAGAACAGATTGACAAAATCAAATATTTGGTAAAGATACCCAAAATAAAAGGATGGATTCCGGAAGTTAAAGAAACTAGGAAATCCAGACCGGCTCAGACAAACTCAACAACGGAATCAGGTAACTCAAAAAATGAGTTAAAAAAGAAACTACTCAGCATGCTTGCAAGCATAGAATCAACAGATCCAACTCAAATACAGGCAATGATAGACACAATCTCAAATTCATCCTCTGCAGAAAGCAGACAAAACGGAGACATGGAAGAATTAGACGGGAAGATAGCCCTAGCCTATACTCAGTCTAATCGATAAATAGTATCTTGCCCCTTCAGAAAAAGCAAAAGACAGTTGCCCCTTCAGAAAGGCAAAAAACAAATGACCTTTCGAGAAAGCGACATCTGCCCTTCAGGAAAAGCAAAAGACAATTGCCTCTTCAGAAAAGCAAAGAACAAATGACTTTTCGAGACAAAGATCTGACCATCCATTACGGACGATCAAGATTAACTCAACTATCTCTTAGAAGTCTATATAAAGTCTTCAAATGTAATATAGAGGGCAGACCGAAAATAGCCCTTCTCTTTTCATATATGTTTTCCCTTCCCTCTCTGTAAAGTTCCTCGTACTGCAGTTTTCAATGTTATAAATAAAAGTAAGTTTCTTAAACTTGTGTTTATTTCCTTTAAATTCCGCATATTTTTATCTGTACTTACGATCCTTCCACTTGGTATCAGAGCCATGTTAACTAAATCCATGAGAGGCTAAACTCTCAATTGTCTTTAAGGTTTTCATGTTATCTATCTCATGCTCTAGATCTTAATTGTTATATACTATTCATTCCAGTATATATTTATTGTTCAATCCTGTTATCTAGTGTGAAGTTCATAGTGTGAGGGTCTCTGAAAGAGAGTTAG
Source organism: Nicotiana sylvestris (assembly GCF_000393655.2). NCBI lineage: Eukaryota > Viridiplantae > Streptophyta > Magnoliopsida > Solanales > Solanaceae > Nicotiana > Nicotiana sylvestris. Next base: position 70,287,680 of record NC_091057.1, read on the forward strand.
CTGAACCTTATTAACTGCCGTCAGTTGCCGTCGTCGTTATAGGCCAGGAAGAGCCGCAGTTAGACAGGACACAACAGGACACAGTAAACACGTTCAGCTTCCAACCCCCAAGAAAACTTAGAACTAAGATAACTTAAATAGGATAAACAGTAAACAATATATTGCTAAGAATAGTACAAAACTATTAAGAGAAATAGTACTGAAAAGGATAACAGAAAAGAAACCTTAAGGACAATACCCCTCTCTTTAACTTCAAAAGAAACCTTTAATCTCATATGAAAACACAGAACCTTTAGCATCATAGAATCTTATAATAAATTAAGGTGGAAATTCTTGAAGCACCTTCGAGATACGAATAAAAGAATTAGTAATTCCCGACTCAACATTAGATCAACAAGATCTATCATTAGAGAAAACAAAATAAAGAACGTAGCTTTATGGTTATTAAAAGATGAAATAGATTTTAATAAAAGAAATATCAACAGGTATCTTGAGCAAAGGCAAATGATAGTGAGCAATATACGAAGTATTAATCGATCTATTAGCAGATGCTCTTCTCAATATTAAAATCTTAAATGAAGCAACAACCTTCTTTTCAATATATTAGAAATATAAATTATGAAAGATGGATACTTAATAAAGAATTAAGAAAGATAAACAGAAAAATAGAGTGTGCTAAACACAATCTAAGAGTTTGTAAAACCCTTGCTTCAAATAAGAATATTAGCAAACTACCTCTATTAAACATAGTAAAGGAAATTAATTATTATAAACACAATTTAAAGAATTGTAGCTCTTCAATTAATTCTTCATCGCTTTTATCGCTTTTATATCTTTCCTCCGGGGGTTTAGAAGAAGAAGGTCCACTGAAGGACATTCTTTTACTGGAAGAAGCATCGCTTATTGAGTTAGACCTTAAAAATTTTAAGTCTACTGCCCCAGTTGGGTGTTGAATTACTTGTTCGATGTGTGAACTTTCTAGTTCGTATTTAGGTTGAGTTATGGCTTCAAAACGCCATTCATCTTTGGATAATATTTCATCCCATCGAATTAATCTATCAAAAGGGTCCTTTTATTCATAAAAGTTCATCCGCAGAAACAATAGATAGGCTTGGAACTCTTAAAGAAGAAAGTAACTTCGAAATAGATTGGAAAAGTCTAAATGCTCAGTGGAAACACCCTGATAACAACATTAAAAGAAAATGGTATGTAAATGCCTATTCTTTAGATCAACGAAAGTCTTTCAAGAACAATTGGATTAAAGATCTAAAAAGACTTAAATGTGATATAGAATTCTTTAGATGGTTTGAATTAACAGGGCAGATTCCAAATCAAAAAGAATCTTTACAAATGATTATTAACAAATGGTATACTAAAAATAAAGGTACAATAGAAGCCACTATTCCGCCTTTAGATGAAATAGTGATACCAGTTCAAACTGAGGTCATAACAGCTTCCCCCTTCAAAAGAGAAAGCATTCACCTCGATAAAGAACCAATAAATAAAGATTTGAACAAAATAATTGTCCAAAATAATTATACGAACAATCTTTTACATGTTGTAGCTAATCAATTAAAAGACACTAACAGATTAGGAATCCCAACAAAATCAACAGTAGCACCTACTATAGAAACACACCCTACTATCAAAATCCCTGAATTTTCAAAAGAAAAGTTCCCGCAATTAAAAGACAAATTTGATTTTACAAATGAACTTCTAGCAGAACAACTTAAAACAAAACTGAGTATATCAAAAATCCATACAGAACAAACTAGTAATAATATAGATAAAACTATAGAACTGCATAAATTACAAAACCAATTAACTTCATTAAATAAAACATATGAAGCAATACTAAAGGATGAATCCATCCCGGATAGAGAATCAAAGTTAAAAATAATAGAGAAAGCTTCTAACGAATGCTCAGACTCTATTAATAAGATAAAACCTCTTGTAACATTAAAAACTATTTCTGCTAATACTCCTGAAGTAAGTAGAATAATGGGAAATCCTAGACATCCTAATAAGAAAAATTATTATGGGAGACCAACATTCCCAGATGTTCAATTTGAAGAAGACATCTATCTATCCTACTCCAGTCATGATGGAACTGGAATTTCTGAATGGAATATTGATGGCCTAGCAGAAGGCCAAATCTACAAAAAACTCCACGAAATAGGAATTGCGGTAACAGCCTATAAAATGAAAAATGCGTCAGATAAAAATGCTGCAACTCTAGTAGTATCAAGATTTACCGGTTCCTTAAAAAATTGGTGGGATAATTACCTTTCAGAAGACGACAAAAATCAAATTCTTAATGCTACGACCATAGCAACTATAATAAAAACTGAAAATAATAATCAAACAACTGAACTGGTAGCTAAAGAAGATGCCACAGCAACATTAATCTACTGTATAGCCAAACATTTTATCGGTGAACCAAAACTATTCCAAGATAGAAGTCTTGAACTTCTTAATAATCTTAGCTGCCCAAAATTAACAGATTTTAGGTGGTATAAAGATATGTTTATAGAAAAGGTATTGGTCAGAGAAGACTGTAATAAACCTTTCTGGAAAGAAAGATTCATTAGTGGATTACCCAGGCTGTTTGCCGAAAAGGTAAGAAATAAGATTAAAAATAGATTTAATGGCTCAATTCCATATGATAACCTAACGTATGGAGATCTAATAAGCTTTATAAATGTCACAGGTTTAGAACTATGTACAGACCTAAAGCTAAAAAGCCTTATTAAAAAGGACAGGCTACAATCCAAAGCTGAACTTGGTAGTTTTTGCCAGGACTTCGGTTACAAAACAATTGCAGCTCCTTCAAAAAGAGTATCAAAGAAAAACAAACATAAATCTTCTGATAAACCTAGAAGACGCCATAAGCGTAAAGAAAAGAAAGAGGGCGAAACATCTAAGAAGAAAAGGTTTAAAAGGAAGAAAAATTATTGTGATAAATGCTGGTCTTGTGGAAAAACAGGGCATAGAGCCAGTGACTGTAAGGTCACAAAAAAGAAAAGAAATAAAGTAAATTCTTTAGAACTTGATGAAAATACTAAAGAAAAACTTTACGCTATTCTAGAAGATAATGACAACAGTTCATCGTCTTCATCATCTTCACCCACTGACAGTTATTCAGATAGTGACAATGAACTTATCAATGTCACATATGATTCAGACAGTAGCAGCTCAATAGAAAACAATTGTAGCTGTACTGGCGCAATTTGCGTGTGTAGCCAAAACTCACTTAGAGTAATATCAGAAGACTCCAAAGAGGTTTTATTCGACATCATCGAACACATTGATGACAATGACTTAAAGAAAAAGTATCTAATTGAATTAAAAAATATTATGGTTAAACAAAAGGGAAATCGACCACAGATAGAACCTTTTGATATGAAGAAAGTAATGGATAGATTCTCCGTTAAAACAGAAGAACCCACTACAGTCCAACATCTTCAAACTGAACTTAAATCAGTAAAAGAAGAATTAAAAGATATTAAGCTTAGACTTAATAAAATCGAAATGGAAAATATTACTGATAAAATATTATCCCAAGTAAATAAGGGGAAAACGATTAATCAAGAATTCCTCAACGAAGAAGAAGATGGTAATGATTCTGACAATACTTCAAAATTAAATGATTCAATTATAGAAGAATCGAAAGATGATTCAGCAGCCCTAGTCAAACTTACTAAAGTAAAGGCTAAAAGTTATCATCTCCCCATAACCTTAAAAGTGCAAGATATGACTTTTAACAAATTAGCATTATTAGATTCAGGTGCAGATAAGAACTGCATAATGGAAGGAATAATACCATTAAAGTATTTAGAGAAAACTACACAAAGATTATACTCTGCAACAGGAGAATTATTAAAGATAAATTACAAATTATCTAAAGCACATATCTGTAATGACGGAATATGTTTTATTAATGATTTTATAATAACTAGAGATATAAACGAAGAAATAATTCTTGGTATTCCTTTCCTGACTCAAATAAAACCTCATTACGACGACTTAAGTGCCCTCTGCACTAATGTATTAGGAAAAGAAATACGATTTCCTTACCTAAATCCAATCTCTAAAGAAAAAAGTGATTACATTAAATCACAAACAATTTTTAAAATAAACCTATTATCTCAACAAGTGAATTATTTAAAAAATGATATTAAAGTTCGCAAAATTGAACAAACTTTAAAAACCCCCGGAGTAGAAGATAAGATTAAACTATTTCAGCAAAAACTCGAGCTAGAAGTTTGTTCCGATTTACCTACAGCCTTTTGGGAAAGAAAAAGGCACATAATCCACCTACCTTACATAAAAGAATTTAATGAACAAAATATACCTACTAAGGCAAGACCTATTCAGATGAATTATAACTTAATGGAAGTCTGTAAAACAGAAATAGGTGATCTTCTCCAAAAGAAGATTATTAGGCCTTCTAAATCCCCTTGGAGCTGTGCAGCTTTCTTCGTTAACAACAACGCAGAAAAGGAAAGAGGAGCTCCTAGGTTAGTAATTAACTATAAACCTTTAAATAAGGTATTACAATGGATTAGGTACCCGATACCTAATAAAAGAGATTTATTAAAAAGAACTTATAAAGCTAATATTTATAGCAAATTCGATATGAAATCAGGATTTTGGCAAATTCAAATTGCTGAAGAAGATAAATATAAAACGGCCTTTAATGTCCCATTTGGACAATATGAATGGAACGTAATGCCTTTTGGGTTAAAAAATGCCCCATCAGAATTCCAAAATGTGATGAATAACATATTTAACCCTTATAGTAACATGTCAATAGTTTATATTGACGATGTATTAGTATTCTCAGAGGACATAGATTCTCACTTTAAACACCTTAATATTTTTTTTAAAATAATAAAACACAATGGTTTAGTAGTCAGTGCTAAGAAGATTAAGTTATTCCAAACAACCATTAGATTCTTAGGGCACGACTTATATCAAGGTACTTATAAACCAATCTGTAGAGCCATTGAGTTCTCCTCTAAGTTTCCCAACGAAATCACAGATAAAACACAATTACAAAGGTTCTTAGGAAGCCTTAACTACGTAGCAGATTTTATTCCTAACATTAGAAAAATCTGTGAACCCCTCTACAAGCGTCTTAGAAAAAACCCAGTCCCCTGGAGTCTAGAACAAACAAACACAGTCAAAAGAGTCAAGTCCATTGTTCAAAAACTCCCGTGTCTAGGGATTCCAAATCCTGAAGCATTTATGATAGTCGAAACCGACGCTTCTGATGAAGGGTACGGTGGTATTCTAAAACAACGAATTTCTTCAGAATCTCCCGAGCAGTTAGTTCGTTTCACTTCTGGTATCTGGAATCCGGCTCAAAAGAATTATAGTACAGTCAAAAAAGAAATTTTGTCTATAGTACTATGTATTACAAAGTTTCAAGACGATTTAATAAACAAAGAATTTTTATTAAGAGTTGATTGTAAGTCAGCTAAAGAGATTTTACAAAAGGATGTTAAAAACCTTATTTCAAAACAAATTTTTGCCAGATGGCAAGCTTTACTATCTAGTTTTGACTTTGAAATTGAATTTATAAAAGGGGAACAAAACTCTTTGCCTGATTTTCTAACCAGAGAATTCTTACAGGGAAAAAATGAGACCACAAAAAGGTCCCTTCAGGGCCTCTCCGAAAAGGGAGAATAAGTATTCTGTTCTTGCAGAATACCCACAATTACCAGTGAGACCAATGTTACTACCACCAGTGAGACCACCCGTGAGATCACTACTAGATATAATGGTTACCCCTCCGAGAGTACCCACTACTGATAAAACCTCTGCCATGACAGTTCTTGGATCTATCCCACAAAGAACAGGTCCATTTCAACAGGCTTCCTCAAAAGCCTCCACCAGCCAGGCGGTAAAAACCTTGACAAGTGCTGATTACGAAATGAAGGTTCCTGAAACCTTCGCCCAAGCAGTTAATCCTCACACACCCTCAAAAGCGGAAGATAAAAGACCGGTTTCCTCAGAGAAGGAAACGTTTGAGTTAATTGCAAAAGAACCAGTTAAAGTCTTAGCCCTAGACAAAGGCTATGAAAACCTTGACCTAGCAGACCTAATTCGTCCCTGTTACACGGACAAAAATTATGTTGATACATGTGATCCCCTAAAAACAAGAAGATACTACGAATTAATTCTTACAGATACTAAGTATGTTACTTTCGAACACACTCTCTATGATGAAAGAGATCCTACTAGTATTAGGATTTCAAAAATAACCATCAACAAAATTTTAAGCCCATTTGAATGGAATATGGATCATTTGCACACCCCTATAGCTTTATCAGTCCAGTATAGGCCCCAAACCTATAATTACAGAGATTACATAGATGCCTGGTTTAACTTTCTCTACCTACGACCAAAGACCCATACTTGGTTCGTTAAATACAGTGAGCAAGCCCAGAGATCTATATTACCCAGGTGGTTCTACGACTGGTGGAAAATCTTTGGAGGAACAGAGCAAACGATGCCCCGTAGCTTCCACAAGTACTATGAGAGATTCCTACTAGAACAAGAAATCTCTACCCTTCCTGACCATATAAAATTATGCAAATATTATTTTGCGAAACGAATCTCTTTTATAATTAATTGGTCATTCGAAGTAGAACAGATTGACAAAATCAAATATTTGGTAAAGATACCCAAAATAAAAGGATGGATTCCGGAAGTTAAAGAAACTAGGAAATCCAGACCGGCTCAGACAAACTCAACAACGGAATCAGGTAACTCAAAAAATGAGTTAAAAAAGAAACTAACTCAGCATGCTTGCAAGCATAGAATCAACAGATCCAACTCAAATACAGGCAATGATAGACACAATCTCAAATTCATCCTCTGCAGAAAGCAGACAAAACGGAGACATGGAAGAATTAGACGGGAAGATAGCCCTAGCCTATACTCAGTCTAATCGATAAATAGTATCTTGCCCCTTCAGAAAAAGCAAAAGACAGTTGCCCCTTCAGAAAGGCAAAAAACAAATGACCTTTCGAGAAAGCGACATCTGCCCTTCAGGAAAAGCAAAAGACAATTGCCTCTTCAGAAAAGCAAAGAACAAATGACTTTTCGAGACAAAGATCTGACCATCCATTACGGACGATCAAGATTAACTCAACTATCTCTTAGAAGTCTATATAAAGTCTTCAAATGTAATATAGAGGGCAGACCGAAAATAGCCCTTCTCTTTTCATATATGTTTTCCCTTCCCTCTCTGTAAAGTTCCTCGTACTGCAGTTTTCAATGTTATAAATAAAAGTAAGTTTCTTAAACTTGTGTTTATTTCCTTTAAATTCCGCATATTTTTATCTGTACTTACGATCCTTCCACTTGGTATCAGAGCCATGTTAACTAAATCCATGAGAGGCTAAACTCTCAATTGTCTTTAAGGTTTTCATGTTATCTATCTCATGCTCTAGATCTTAATTGTTATATACTATTCATTCCAGTATATATTTATTGTTCAATCCTATTATCTAGTGTGAAGTTCATAGTGTGAGGGTCTCTGAAAGAGAGTTAGCTGAACCTTATTAACTGCCGTCAGTTGCCGTCGTCGTTATAGGCCAGGAAGAGCCGCAGTTAGACAGGACACAACAGGACACAGTAAACACGTTCAGCTTCCAACCCCCAAGAAAACTTAGAACTAAGATAACTTAAATAGGATAAACAGTAAACAATATATTGCTAAGAATAGTACAAAACTATTAAGAGAAATAGTACTGAAAAGGATAACAGAAAAGAAACCTTAAGGACAATACCCCTCTCTTTAACTTCAAAAGAAACCTTTAATCTCATATGAAACACAGAACCTTTAGCATCATAGAATCTTATAATAAATTAAGGTGGAAATTCTTGAAGCACCTTCGAGATACGAATAAAAGAATTAGTAATTCCCGACTCAACATTAGATCAACAAGATCTATCATTAGAGAAAACAAAATAAAGAACGTAGCTTTATGGTTATTAAAAGATGAAATAGATTTTAATAAAAGAAATATCAACAGGTATCTTGAGCAAAGGCAAATGATAGTGAGCAATATACGAAGTATTAATCGATCTATTAGCAGATGCTCTTCTCAATATTAAAATCTTAAATGAAGCAACAACCTTCTTTTCAATATATTAGAAATATAAATTATGAAAGATGGATACTTAATAAAGAATTAAGAAAGATAAACAGAAAAATAGAGTGTGCTAAACACAATCTAAGAGTTTGTAAAACCCTTGCTTCAAATAAGAATATTAGCAAACTACCTCTATTAAACATAGTAAAGGAAATTAATTATTATAACAACAATTTAAAGAATTGTAAATCACTAAAAAATACATATCTTGACAATTTGGGTATGCTAAAAACCTGTATTAGCTGGTACACCTGTCAATATTAATATGAATAATTCAGAAAGAAATAACACGCTAAATAGTGTTAATATTTCGGCAGTAGCAGATATTGCCAAAATAGAAAATGATTTACAAAATTGGAGTATTCCTAGAGAATCCTTTAGCACTATATATCATACAGGCAAGTTTGATTTTATTAAAAGTTATAATATCAAAACTTGTGAATCAACAATCGCTATTAATAACTCAATCGAAACCATTAAGTTATTAGCAGCACATGACATACAACAATATAGGAGAAAATATAATTTCCTACATATTGGACTAGTACAAGTAGCTGTCAAACCTTTATACAGATTAGGTTTAGACACACCCCTTTGTCTCTTGTTAAGAGATGACAGATTATTAAATTTTGACGATTCATTATTAGGAGTCCTACAAAGTAACCTAGCTCAAGGCCCGGTCTACTTTAACTGTTATCCAAATTATTCGGTTGACATAAATGACCAGAATATTTTAGATACTTTGACTCTTAATATTAAAACAAAAAATATGAATAGTAAAATTAATACAAGAGAGATAGCTGTAATATACCGAGTATATTATAGGCTAATGAAAACCACTTTAGCCTAATCCATTGTGATACCTTATTTAAAGGTTTATAGTTAATTACTAACCTAGGAGCTCCTCTTTCCTTTTCTGCGTTGTTGTTAACGTAGAAAGCTGCACAGCTCCAAGGGGATTTAGAAGGCCTAATAATCTTCTTTTGGAGAAGATCACCTATTTCTGTTTTACAGACTTCCATTAAGTTATAATTCATCTGAATAGGTCTTGCCTTAGTAGGTATATTTTGTTCATTAAATTCTTTTATGTAAGGTAGGTGGATTATGTGCCTTTTTCTTTCCCAAAAGGCTGTAGGTAAATCGGAACAAACTTCTAGCTCGAGTTTTTGCTGAAATAGTTTAATCTTATCTTCTACTCCGGGGGTTTTTAAAGTTTGTTCAATTTTGCGAACTTTAATATCATTTTTTAAATAATTCACTTGTTGAGATAATAGGTTTATTTTAAAAATTGTTTGTGATTTAATGTAATCACTTTCTTCTTTAGAGATTGGATTTAGGTAAGGAAATCGTATTTCTTTTCCTAATACATTAGTGCAGAGGGCACTTAAGTCGTCGTAATGAGGTTTTATTTGAGTCAGGAAAGGAATACCAAGAATTATTTCTTCGTTTATATCTCTAGTTATTATAAAATCATTAATAAAACATATTCCGTCATTACAGATATGTGCTTTAGATAATTTGTAATTTATCTTTAATAATTCTCCTGTTGCAGAGTATAATCTTTGTGTAGTTTTCTCTAAATACTTTAATGGTATTATTCCTTCCATTATGCAGTTCTTATCTGCACCTGAATCTAATAATGCTAATTTGTTAAAAGTCATATCTTGCACTTTTAAGGTTATGGGGAGATGATAACTTTTAGCCTTTACTTTAGTAAGTTTGACTAGGGCTGCTGAATCATCTTTCGATTCTTCTATAATTGAATCATTTAATTTTGAAGTACTGTCAGAATCATTACCATCTTCTTCTTCGTTGAGGAATTCTTGATTAATCGTTTTCCCCTTATTTACTTGGGATAATATTTTATCAGTAATATTTTCCATTTCGATTTTATTAAGTCTAAGCTTAATATCTTTTAATTCTTCTTTTACTGATTTAAGTTCAGTTTGAAGATGTTGGACTGTAGTGGGTTCTTCTGTTTTAACGGAGAATCTATCCATTACTTTCTTCATATCAAAAGGTTCTATCTGTGGTCGATTTCCCTTTTGTTTAACCATAATATTTTTTAATTCAATTAGATACTTTTTCTTTAAGTCATTGTCATCAATGTGTTCGATGATATCGAATAAGACCTCTTTGGAGTCTTCTGATATTACTCTAAGTGAGTTTTGGCTACACACGCAAATTGCGCCAGTACAGCTACAATTGTTTTCTATTGAGCTGCTACTGTCTGAATCATATGCGACATTGATAAGTTCATTGTCACTATCCGAATAACTGTCAGTGGGTGAAGATGATGAAGACGATGAACTGTTGTCATTATCTTCTAGAATAGCGTAAAGTTTTTCTTTAGTATTTTCATCAAGTTCTAAAGAATTTACTTTATTTCTTTTCTTTTTTGTGACCTTACAGTCACTGGCTCTATGCCCTGTTTTTCCACAAGACTAGCATTTATCACCATAATTTTTCTTCCTTTTAAACCTTTTCTTCTTAGAGGTTTCGCCCTCTTTCTTTTCTTTACGCTTATGGAGTCTTCTAGGTTTATCAGAAGATTTATGTTTGTTTTTCTTTGATACTCTTTTTGAAGGAGCTGCAATTGTTTTGTAACCGAAGTCCTGGCAAAAACTACCAAGTTCAGCTTTGGATTGTAGCCTGTCCTTTTTAATAAGGCTTTTTAGCTTTAGGTCTGTACATAGTTCTAAACCTGTGACATTTATAAAGCTTATTAGATCTCCATACGTTAGGTTATCATATGGAATTGAGCCATTAAATCTATTTTTAATCTTATTTCTTACCTTTTCGGCAAACAGCCTGGGTAATCCACTAATGAATCTTTCTTTCCAGAAAGGTTTATTACAGTCTTCTCTGACCAATACCTTTTCTATAAACATATCTTTATACCACCTAAAATCTGTTAATTTTGGGCAGCTAAGATTATTAAGAAGTTCAAGACTTCTATCTTGGAATAGTTTTGGTTCACCGATAAAATGTTTGGCTATACAGTAGATTAATGTTGTTGTGGCATCTTCTTTAGCTACCAGTTCAGTTGTTTGATTATTACTTTCAGTTTTTATTATAGTTGCTATGGTCGTAGCATTAAGAATTTGATTTTTGTCGTCTTCTGAAAGGTAATTATCCCACCAATTTTTTAAGGAACCGGTAAATCCTGATACTACTAGAGTTGCAGCGTTTTTATCTGACGCATTTTTCATTTTATAGGCTGTTACCGCAATTCCTATTTCGTGGAGTTTTTTGTAGATTTGGCCTTCTGCTAGGCCATCAATATTCCATTCAGAAATTCCAGTTCCATCATGACTGGAGTAGGATAGATAGATGTCTTCTTCAAATTGAACATCTGGGAATGTTGGTCTCCCATAATAATTTTTCTTATTAGGATGTCTAGGATTTCCCATTATTCTACTTACTTCAGGAGTATTAGCAGAAATAGTTTTTAATGTTACAAGAGGTTTTATCTTATTAATAGAGTCTGAGCATTCGTTAGAAGCTTTCTCTATTATTTTTAACTTTGATTCTCTATCCGGGATGGATTCATCCTTTAGTATTGCTTCATATGTTTTATTTAATGAAGTTAATTGGTTTTGTAATTTATGCAGTTCTATAGTTTTATCTATATTATTACTAGTTTGTTCTGTATGGATTTTTGATATACTCAGTTTTGTTTTAAGTTGTTCTGCTAGAAGTTCATTTGTAAAATCAAATTTGTCTTTTAATTGCGGGAACTTTTCTTTTGAAAATTCAGGGATTTTGATAGTAGGGTGTGTTTCTATAGTAGGTGCTACTGTTGATTTTGTTGGGATTCCTAATCTGTTAGTGTCTTTTAATTGATTAGCTACAACATGTAAAAGATTGTTCGTATAATTATTTTGGACAATTATTTTGTTCAAATCTTTATTTATTGGTTCTTTATCGAGGTGAATGCTTTCTCTTTTGAAGGGGGAAGCTGTTATGACCTCAGTTTGAACTGGTATCACTATTTCATCTAAAGGCGGAATAGTGGCTTCTATTGTACCTTTATTTTTAGTATACCATTTGTTAATAATCATTTGTAAAGATTCTTTTTGATTTGGAATCTGCCCTGTTAATTCAAACCATCTAAAGAATTCTATATCACATTTAAGTCTTTTTAGATCTTTAATCCAATTGTTCTTGAAAGACTTTCGTTGATCTAAAGAATAGGCATTTACATACCATTTTCTTTTAATGTTGTTATCAGGGTGTTTCCACTGAGCATTTAGACTTTTCCAATCTATTTCGAAGTTATTTTCTTCTTTAAGAGTTCCAAGCCTATCTATTGTTTCTGCGGATGAACTTTTATGAATAAAAGGACCCTTTTGATAGATTACTTTAGGAACAATTTTGTTAAAATCTACTCCTTTTATTTTCCTATCAAGTTCTTCAATTAATTCTTCATCGCTTTTATCGCTTTTATATCTTTCCTCCGGGGGTTTAGAAGAAGGTCCACTGAAGGACATTCTTTTACTGGAAGAAGCATCGCTTATTGAGTTAGACCTTAAAAATTTTAAGTCTACTGCCCCAGTTGGGTGTTGAATTACTTGTTCGATGTGTGAACTTTCTAGTTCGTATTTAGGTTGAGTTATGGCTTCAAAACGCCATTCATCTTTGGATAATATTTCATCCCATCGAATCATTCTAGGGACGAAGGTATTACTATGCTCTTGGTTTGCTTCCATGAGTATTGTAACTCCCTTATTGCTTTCAATTTTAGCCTTCGGGGCTAAAGTGGTTTTCATTAGCCTATAATATACTCGGTATATTACAGCTATCTCTCTTGTATTAATTTTACTATTCATATTTTTTGTTTTAATATTAAGAGTCAAAGTATCTAAAATATTCTGGTCATTTATGTCAACCGAATAATTTGGATAACAGTTAAAGTAGACCGGGCCTTGAGCTAGGTTACTTTGTAGGACTCCTAATAATGAATCGTCAAAATTTAATAATCTGTCATCTCTTAACAAGAGACAAAGGGGTGTGTCTAAACCTAATCTGTATAAAGGTTTGACAGCTACTTGTACTAGTCCAATATGTAGGAAATTATATTTTCTCCTATATTGTTGTATGTCATGTGCTGCTAATAACTTAATGGTTTCGATTGAGTTATTAATAGCGATTGTTGATTCACAAGTTTTGATATTATAACTTTTAATAAAATCAAACTTGCCTGTATGATATATAGTGCTAAAGGATTCTCTAGGAATACTCCAATTTTGTAAATCATTTTCTATTTTGGCAATATCTGCTACTGCCGAAATATTAACACTATTTAGCGTGTTATTTCTTTCTGAATTATTCATATTAATATTGACAGGTGTACCAGCTAATACAGGTTTTTAGCATACCCAAATTGTCAAGATATGTATTTTTTAGTGATTTACAATTCTTTAAATTGTTGTTATAATAATTAATTTCCTTTACTATGTTTAATAGAGGTAGTTTGCTAATATTCTTATTTGAAGCAAGGGTTTTACAAACTCTTAGATTGTGTTTAGCACACTCTATTTTTATGTTTATCTTTCTTAATTCTTTATTAAGTATCCATCTTTCATAATTTATATTTCTAATATATTGAAAAGAAGATTGTTGCTTCATTTAAGATTTTAATATTGAGAAGAGCATCTGCTAATAGATCGATTAATACTTCGTATATTGCTCTCTATCATTTGCCTTTGCTCAAGATACCTGTTGATATTTCTTTTATTAAAATCTATTTCATCTTTTAATAACCATAAAGCTACGTTCTTTATTTTGTTTTCTCTAATGATAGATCTTGTTGATCTAATGTTGAGTCGGGAATTACTAATTCTTTTATTCGTATCTCGAAGGTGCTTCAAGAATTTCCACCTTAATTTATTATAAGATTCTATGATGCTAAAGGTTCTGTGTTTCATATGAGATTAAAGGTTTCTTTTGAAGTTAAAGAGAGGGGTATTGTCCTTAAGGTTTCTTTTCTGTTATCCTTTTCAGTACTATTTCTCTTAATAGTTTTGTACTATTCTTAGCAATATATTGTTTACTGTTTATCCTATTTAAGTTATCTTAGTTCTAAGTTTTCTTGGGGGTTGGAAGCTGAACGTGTTTACTGTGTCCTGTTGTGTCCTGTCTAACTGCGGCTCTTCCTGGCCTATAACGACGACGGCAACTGACGACAGTTAATAAGGTTCAGCTAACTCTCTTTCAGAGACCCTCACACTATGAACTTCACACTAGATAACAGGATTGAACAATAAATATATACTGGAATGAATAGTATATAACAATTAAGATTTAGAGCATGAGATAGATAACATGAAAACCTTAAAGACAATTGAGAGTTTAGCCTCTCATGGATTTAGTTAACATGGCTCTGATACCAAGTGGAAGGATCGTAAGTACAGATAAAAATATGCGGAATTTAAAGGAAATAAACACAAGTTTAAGAAACTTACTTTTATTTATAACATTGAAAACTGCAGTACGAGGAACTTTACAGAGAGGGAAGGGAAAACATATATGAAAAGAGAAGGGCTATTTTCGGTCTGCCCTCTATATTACATTTGAAGACTTTATATATACTTCTAAGAGATAGTTGAGTTAATCTTGATCGTCCGTAATGGATGGTCAGATCTTTGTCTCGAAAAGTCATTTGTTCTTTGCTTTTCTGAAGAGGCAATTGTCTTTTGCTTTTCCTGAAGGGCAGATGTCGCTTTCTCGAAAGGTCATTTGTTTTTTGCCTTTCTGAAGGGGCAACTGTCTTTTGCTTTTTCTGAAGGGGCAAGATACTATTTATCGATTAGACTGAGTATAGGCTAGGGCTATCTTCCCGTCTAATTCTTCCATGTCTCCGTTTTGTCTGCTTTCTGCAGAGGATGAATTTGAGATTGTGTCTATCATTGCCTGTATTTGAGTTGGATCTGTTGATTCTATGCTTGCAAGCATGCTGAGTAGTTTCTTTTTTAACTCATTTTTTGAGTTACCTGATTCCGTTGTTGAGTTTGTCTGAGCCGGTCTGGATTTCCTAGTTTCTTTAACTTCCGGAATCCATCCTTTTATTTTGGGTATCTTTACCAAATATTTGATTTTGTCAATCTGTTCTACTTCGAATGACCAATTAATTATAAAAGAGATTCGTTTCGCAAAATAATATTTGCATAATTTTATATGGTCAGGAAGGGTAGAGATTTCTTGTTCTAGTAGGAATCTCTCATAGTACTTGTGGAAGCTACGGGGCATCGTTTGCTCTGTTCCTCCAAAGATTTTCCACCAGTCGTAGAACCACCTGGGTAATATAGATCTCTGGGCTTGCTCACTGTATTTAACGAACCAAGTATGGGTCTTTGGTCGTAGGTAGAGAAAGTTAAACCAGGCATCTATGTAATCTCTGTAATTATAGGTTTGGGGCCTATACTGGACTGATAAAGCTATAGGGGTGTGCAAATGATCCATATTCCATTCAAATGGGCTTAAAATTTTGTTGATGGTTATTTTTGAAATCCTAATACTAGTAGGATCTCTTTCATCATAGAGAGTGTGTTCGAAAGTAACAGACTTAGTATCTGTAAGAATTAATTCGTAGTATCTTCTTGTTTTTAGGGGATCACATGTATCAACATAATTTTTGTCCGTGTAACAGGGATGAATTAGGTCTGCTAGGTCAAGGTTTTCATAGCCTTTGTCTAGGGCTAAGACTTTAACTGGTTCTTTTGCCATTAACTCAAACGTTTCCTTCTCTGAGGAAACCGGTCTTTTATCTTCCGCTTTTGAGGGTGTGTGAGGATTAACTACTTGGGCGAAGGTTTCAGGAACCTTCATTTCCTAATCAGTACTTGTCAAGGTTTTTACCGCCTGGCTGGTGGAGGCTTTTGAGGAAGCCTGTTGAAATGGACCTGTTCTTTGTGGGATAGATCCAAGAACTGTCATGGCAGAGGTTTTATCAGTAGTGGGTACTCTCGGAGGGGTAACCATTATATCTAGTAGTGATCTCATGGGTGGTCTCACTGGTGGTAGTAACATTGGTCTCACTGGTAATTGTGGGTATTCTGCAAGAACAGAATACTTATTCTCCCTTTTCGGAGAGGCCGTGAAGGGACCTTTTTGTGGTCTCATTTTTTCCCTGTAAGAATTCTCTGGTTAGAAAATCAGGCAAAGAGTTTTGTTCCCCTTTTATAAATTCAATTTCAAAGTCAAAACTAGATAGTAAAGCTTGCCATCTGGCAAAAATTTGTTTTGAAATAAGGTTTTTAACATCCTTTTGTAAAATCTCTTTAGCTGACTTACAATCAACTCTTAATAAAAATTCTTTGTTTATTAAATCGTCTTGAAACTTTGTAATACATAGTACTATAGACAAAATTTCTTTTTTGACTGTACTATAATTCTTTTGAGCCGGATTCCAGATACCAGAAGTGAAACGAACTAACTGCTCGGGAGATTCTAAAGAAATTCGTTGTTTTAGAATACCACCGTACCCTTCATCAGAAGCGTCGGTTTCGACTATCATAAATGCTTCAGGATTTGGAATCCCTAGACATGGGAGTTTTTGAACAATGGACTTGACTCTTTTGACTGTGTTTGTTTGTTCTAGACTCCAGGGGACTGGGTTTTTTCTAAGACGCTTGTAGAGGGGTTCACAGATTTTTCTAATGTTAGGAATAAAATCTGCTACGTAGTTAAGGCTTCCTAAGAACCTTTGTAATTGTGTTTTATCTGTGATTTCGTTGGGAAACTTAGAGGAGAACTCAATGGCTCTACAGATTGGTTTATAAGTACCTTGATATAAGTCGTGCCCTAAGAATCTAATGGTTGTTTGGAATAACTTAATCTTCTTAGCACTGACTACTAAACCATTGTGTTTTATTATTTTAAAAAAATATTAAGGTGTTTAAAGTGAGAATCTATGTCCTCTGAGAATACTAATACATCGTCAATATAAACTATTGACATGTTACTATAAGGGTTAAATATGTTATTCATCACATTTTGGAATTCTGATGGGGCATTTTTTAACCCAAAAGGCATTACGTTCCATTCATATTGTCCAAATGGGACATTAAAGGCCGTTTTATATTTATCTTCTTCAGCAATTTGAATTTGCCAAAATCCTGATTTCATATCGAATTTGCTATAAATATTAGCTTTATAAGTTCTTTTTAATAAATCTCTTTTATTAGGTATCGGGTACCTAATCCATTGTAATACCTTATTTAAAGGTTTATAGTTAATTACTAACCCAGGAGCTCCTCTTTCCTTTTCTGCGTTGTTGTTAACGTAGAAAGCTGCACAGCTCCAAGGGGATTTAGAAGGCTAAATAATCTTCTTTTGGAGAAGATCACCTATTTCTGTAAAAAGCAAAAGACAATTGCCTCTTCAGAAAAGCAAAGAACAAATGACTTTTCGAGACAAAGATCTGACCATCCATTACGGACGATCAAGATTAACTCAACTATCTCTTAGAAGTCTATATAAAGTCTCTTTCAGAAGACGACAAAAATCAAATTCTTAATGCTACGACCATAGCAACTATAATAAAAACTGAAAATAATAATCAAACAACTGAACTGGTAGCTAAAGAAGATGCCACAGCAACATTAATCTACTGTATAGCCAAACATTTTATCGGTGAACCAAAACTACTCCAAGATAGAAGTCTTGAACTTCTTAATAATCTTAGCTGCCCAAAATTAACAGATTTAGGTGGTATAAAGATATGTTTATAGAAAAGGTATTGGTCAGAGAAGACTGTAATAAACCTTTCTGGAAAGAAAGATTCATTAGTGGATTACCCAGGCTGTTTGCCGAAAAGGTAAGAAATAAGATTAAAAATAGATTTAATGGCTCAATTCCATATGATAACCTAACGTATGGAGATCTAATAAGCTTTATAAATGTCACAGGTTTAGAACTATGTACAGACCTAAAGCTAAAAAGCCTTATTAAAAAGGACAGGCTACAATCCAAAGCTGAACTTGGTAGTTTTTGCCAGGACTTCGGTTACAAAACAATTGCAGCTCCTTCAAAAAGAGTATCAAAGAAAAACAAACATAAATCTTCTGATAAACCTAGAAGACGCCATAAGCGTAAAGAAAAGAAAGAGGGCGAAACCTCTAAGAAGAAAAGGTTTAAAAGGAAGAAAAATTATGGTGATAAATGCTGGTCTTGTGGAAAAACAGGGCATAGAGCCAGTGACTGTAAGGTCACAAAAAAGAAAAGAAATAAAGTAAATTCTTTAGAACTTGATGAAAATACTAAAGAAAAACTTTACGCTATTCTAGAAGATAATGACAACAGTTCATCGTCTTCATCATCTTCACCCACTGACAGTTATTCGGATAGTGACAATGAACTTATCAATGTCGCATATGATTCAGACAGTAGCAGCTCAATAGAAAACAATTGTAGCTGTACTGGCGCAATTTGCGTGTGTAGCCAAAACTCACTTAGAGTAATATCAGAAGACTCCAAAGAGGTCTTATTCGACATCATCGAACACATTGATGACAATGACTTAAAGAAAAAGTATCTAATTGAATTAAAAAATATTATGGTTAAACAAAAGGGAAATCGACCACAGATAGAACCTTTTGATATGAAGAAAGTAATGGATAGATTCTCCGTTAAAACAGAAGAACCCACTACAGTCCAACATCTTCAAACTGAACTTAAATCAGTAAAAGAAGAATTAAAAGATATTAAGCTTAGACTTAATAAAATCGAAATGGAAAATATTACTGATAAAATATTATCCCAAGTAAATAAGGGGAAAACGATTAATCAAGAATTCCTCAACGAAGAAGAAGATGGTAATGATTCTGACAATACTTCAAAATTAAATGATTCAATTATAGAAGAATCGAAAGATGATTCAGCAGCCCTAGTCAAACTTACTAAAGTAAAGGCTAAAAGTTATCATCTCCCCATAACCTTAAAAGTGCAAGATATGACTTTTAACAAATTAGCATTATTAGATTCAGGTGCAGATAAGAACTGCATAATGGAAGGAATAATACCATTAAAGTATTTAGAGAAAACTACACAAAGATTATACTCTGCAACAGGAGAATTATTAAAGATAAATTACAAATTATCTAAAGCACATATCTGTAATGACGGAATATGTTTTATTAATGATTTTATAATAACTAGAGATATAAACGAAGAAATAATTCTTGGTATTCCTTTCCTGACTCAAATAAAACCTCATTACGACGACTTAAGTGCCCTCTACACTAATGTATTAGGAAAAGAAATACGATTTTCTTACCTAAATCCAATCTCTAAAGAAGAAAGTGATTACATTAAATCACAAATAATTTTTAAAATAAACCTATTATCTCAACAAGTGAATTATTTAAAAAATGATATTAAAGTTCGCAAAATTGAACAAACTTTAAAAACCCCCGGAGTAGAAGATAAGATTAAACTATTTCAGCAAAAACTCGAGCTAGAAGTTTGTTCCGATTTACCTACAGCCTTTTGGGAAAGAAAAAGGCACATAATCCACCTACCTTACATAAAAGAATTTAATGAACAAAATATACCTACTAAGGCAAGACCTATTCAGATGAATTATAACTTAATGGAAGTCTGTAAAACAGAAATAGGTGATCTTCTCCAAAAGAAGATTATTAGGCCTTCTAAATCCCCTTGGAGCTGTGCAGCTTTCTACGTTAACAACAACGCAGAAAAGGAAAGAGGAGCTCCTAGGTTAGTAATTAACTATAAACCTTTAAATAAGGTATTACAATGGATTAGGTACCCGATACCTAATAAAAGAGATTTATTAAAAAGAACTTATAAAGCTAATATTTATAGCAAATTCGATATGAAATCAGGATTTTGGCAAATTCAAATTGCTGAAGAAGATAAATATAAAACGGCCTTTAATGTCCCATTTGGACAATATGAATGGAACGTAATGCCTTTTGGGTTAAAAAATGCCCCATCAGAATTCCAAAATGTGATGAATAACATATTTAACCCTTATAGTAACATGTCAATAGTTTATATTGACGATGTATTAGTATTCTCAGAGGACATAGATACTCACTTTAAACACCTTAATATTTTTTTAAAATAATAAAACACAATGGTTTAGTAGTCAGTGCTAAGAAGATTAAGTTATTCCAAACAACCATTAGATTCTTAGGGCACGACTTATATCAAGGTACTTATAAACCAATCTGTAGAGCCATTGAGTTCTCCTCTAAGTTTCCCAACGAAATCACAGATAAAACACAATTACAAAGGTTCTTAGGAAGCCTTAACTACGTAGCAGATTTTATTCCTAACATTAGAAAAATCTGTGAACCCCTCTACAAGCGTCTTAGAAAAAACCCAGTCCCCTGGAGTCTAGAACAAACAAACACAGTCAAAAGAGTCAAGTCCATTGTTCAAAAACTCCCGTGTCTAGGGATTCCAAATCCTGAAGCATTTATGATAGTCGAAACCGACGCTTCTGATGAAGGGTACGGTGGTATTCTAAAACAACGAATTTCTTCAGAATCTCCCGAGCAGTTAGTTCGTTTCACTTCTGGTATCTGGAATCCGGCTCAAAAGAATTATAGTACAGTCAAAAAAGAAATTTTGTCTATAGTACTATGTATTACAAAGTTTCAAGACGATTTAATAAACAAAGAATTTTTATTAAGAGTTGATTGTAAGTCAGCTAAAGAGATTTTACAAAAGGATGTTAAAAACCTTATTTCAAAACAAATTTTTGCCAGATGGCAAGCTTTACTATCTAGTTTGGACTTTGAAATTGAATTTATAAAAGGGGAACAAAACTCTTTGCCTGATTTTCTAACCAGAGAATTCGTACAGGGAAAAAATGAGACCACAAAAAGGTCCCTTCAGGGCCTCTCCGAAAAGGGAGAATAAGTATTCTGTTCTTGCAGAATACCCACAATTACCAGTGAGACCAATGTTACTACCACCAGTGAGACCACCCGTGAGATCACTACTAGATATAATGGTTACCCCTCCGAGAGTACCCACTACTGATAAAACCTCTGCCATGACAGTTCTTGGATCTATCCCACAAAGAACAGGTCCATTTCAACAGGCTTCCTCAAAAGCCTCCACCAGCCAGGCGGTAAAAACCTTGACAAGTGCTGATTACGAAATGAAGGTTCCTGAAACCTTCGCCCAAGCAGTTAATCCTCACACACCCTCAAAAGCGGAAGATAAAAGACCGGTTTCCTCAGAGAAGGAAACGTTTGAGTTAATTGCAAAAGAACCAGTTAAAGTCTTAGCCCTAGACAAAGGCTATGAAAACCTTGACCTAGCAGACCTAATTCGTCCCTGTTACAACGGACAAAAATTATGTTGATACATGTGATCCCCTAAAAACAAGAAGATACTACGAATTAATTCTTACAGATACTAAGTATGTTACTTTCGAACACACTCTCTATGATGAAAGAGATCCTACTAGTATTAGGATTTCAAAAATAACCATCAACAAAATTTTAAGCCCATTTGAATGGAATATGGATCATTTGCACACCCCTATAGCTTTATCAGTCCAGTATAGGCCCCAAACCTATAATTACAGAGATTACATAGATGCCTGGTTTAACTTTCTCTACCTACGACCAAAGACCCATACTTGGTTCGTTAAATACAGTGAGCAAGCCCAGAGATCTATATTACCCAGGTGGTTCTACGACTGGTGGAAAATCTTTGGAGGAACAGAGCAAACGATGCCCCGTAGCTTCCACAAGTACTATGAGAGATTCCTACTAGAACAAGAAATCTCTACCCTTCCTGACCATATAAAATTATGCAAATATTATTTTGCGAAACGAATCTCTTTTATAATTAATTGGTCATTCGAAGTAGAACAGATTGACAAAATCAAATATTTGGTAAAGATACCCAAAATAAAAGGATGGATTCCGGAAGTTAAAGAAACTAGGAAATCCAGACCGGCTCAGACAAACTCAACAACGGAATCAGGTAACTCAAAAAATGAGTTAAAAAAGAAACTACTCAGCATGCTTGCAAGCATAGAATCAACAGATCCAACTCAAATACAGGCAATGATAGACACAATCTCAAATTCATCCTCTGCAGAAAGCAGACAAAACGGAGACATGGAAGAATTAGACGGGAAGATAGCCCTAGCCTATACTCAGTCTAATCGATAAATAGTATCTTGCCCCTTCAGAAAAAGCAAAAGACAGTTGCCCCTTCAGAAAGGCAAAAAACAAATGACCTTTCGAGAAAGCGACATCTGCCCTTCAGGAAAAGCAAAAGACAATTGCCTCTTCAGAAAAGCAAAGAACAAATGACTTTTCGAGACAAAGATCTGACTATCCATTACGGACGATCAAGATTAACTCAACTATCTCTTAGAAGTCTATATAAAGTCTTCAAATGTAATATAGAGGGCAGACCGAAAATAGCCCTTCTCTTTTCATATATGTTTTCCCTTCCCTCTCTGTAAAGTTCCTCGTACTGCAGTTTTCAATGTTATAAATAAAAGTAAGTTTCTTAAACTTGTGTTTATTTCCTTTAAATTCCGCATATTTTTATCTGTACTTACGATCCTTCCACTTGGTATCAGAGCCATGTTAACTAAATCCATGAGAGGCTAAACTCTCAATTGTCTTTAAGGTTTTCATGTTATCTATCCCATGCTCTAGATCTTAATTGTTATATACTATTCATTCCAGTATATATTTATTGTTCAATCCTGTTATCTAGTGTGAAGTTCATAGTGTGAGGGTCTCTGAAAGAGAGTTAGCTGAACCTTATTAACTGCCGTCAGTTGCCGTCGTCGTTATAGGCCAGGAAGAGCCGCAGTTAGACAGGACACAACAGGACACAGTAAACACGTTCAACTTCCAACCCCCAAGAAAACTTAGAACTAAGATAACTTAAATAGGATAAACAGTAAACAATATATTGCTAAGAATAGTACAAAACTATTAAGAGAAATAGTACTGAAAAGGATAACAGAAAAGAAACCTTAAGGACAATACCCCTCTCTTTAACTTCAAAAGAAACCTTTAATCTCATATGAAACACAGAACCTTTAGCATCATAGAATCTTATAATAAATTAAGGTGGAAATTCTTGAAGCACCTTCGAGATACGAATAAAAGAATTAGTAATTCCCGACTCAACATTAGATCAACAAGATCTATCATTAGAGAAAACAAAATAAAGAACGTAGCTTTATGGTTATTAAAAGATGAAATAGATTTTAATAAAAGAAATATCAACAGGTATCTTGAGCAAAGGCAAATGATAGTGAGCAATATACGAAGTATTAATCGATCTATTAGCAGATGCTCTTCTCAATATTAAAATCTTAAATGAAGCAACAACCTTCTTTTCAATATATTAGAAATATAAATTATGAAAGATGGATACTTAATAAAGAATTAAGAAAGATAAACAGAAAAATAGAGTGTGCTAAACACAATCTAAGAGTTTGTAAAACCCTTGCTTCAAATAAGAATATTAGCAAACTACCTCTATTAAACATAGTAAAGGAAATTAATTATTATAACAACAATTTAAAGAATTGTAAATCACTAAAAAATACACATCTTGACAATTTGGGTATGCTAAAAACCTGTATTAGCTGGTACACCTGTCAATATTAATATGAATAATTCAGAAAGAAATAACACGCTAAATAGTGTTAATATTTCGGCAGTAGCAGATATTGCCAAAATAGAAAATGATTTACAAAATTGGAGTATTCCTAGAGAATCCTTTAGCACTATATATCATACAGGCAAGTTTGATTTTATTAAAAGTTATAATATCAAAACTTGTGAATCAACAATCGCTATTAATAACTCAATCGAAACCATTAAGTTATTAGCAGCACATGACATACAACAATATAGGAGAAAATATAATTTCCTACATATTGGACTAGTACAAGTAGCTGTCAAACCTTTATACAGATTAGGTTTAGACACACCCCTTTGTCTCTTGTTAAGAGATGACAGATTATTAAATTTTGACGATTCATTATTAGGAGTCCTACAAAGTAACCTAGCTCAAGGCCCGGTCTACTTTAACTGTTATCCAAATTATTCGGTTGACATAAATGACCAGAATATTTTAGATACTTTGACTCTTAATATTAAAACAAAAAATATGAATAGTAAAATTAATACAAGAGAGATAGCTGTAATATACCGAGTATATTATAGGCTAATGAAAACCACTTTAGCCCCGAAGGCTAAAATTGAAAGCAATAAGGGAGTTACAATGCTCATGGAAGCAAACCAAGAGCATAGTAATACCTTCGTCCCTAGAATGATTCGATGGGATGAAATATTATCCAAAGATGAATGGCGTTTTGAAGCCATAACTCAACCTAAATACGAACTAGAAAGTTCACACATCGAACAAGTAATTCAACACCCAACTGGGGCAGTAGACTTAAAATTTTTAAGGTCTAACTCAATAAGCGATGCTTCTTCCAGTAAAAGAATGTCCTTCAGTGGACCTTCTTCTAAACCCCCGGAGGAAAGATATAAAAGCGATAAAAGCGATGAAGAATTAATTGAAGAACTTGATAGGAAAATAAAAGGAGTAGATTTTAACAAAACTGTTCCTAAAGTAATCTATCAAAAGGGTCCTTTTATTCATAAAAGTTCATCCGCAGAAACAATAGATAGGCTTGGAACTCTTAAAGAAGAAAGTAACTTCGAAATAGATTGGAAAAGTCTAAATGCTCAGTGGAAACACCCTGATAACAACATTAAAAGAAAATGGTATGTAAATGCCTATTCTTTAGATCAACGAAAGTCTTTCAAGAACAATTGGATTAAAGATCTAAAAAGACTTAAATGTGATATAGAATTCTTTAGATGGTTTGAATTAACAGGGCAGATTCCAAATCAAAAAGAATCTTTACAAATGATTATTAACAAATGGTATACTAAAAATAAAGGTACAATAGAAGCCACTATTCCGCCTTTAGATGAAATAGTGATACCAGTTCAAACTGAGGTCATAACAGCTTCCCCCTTCAAAAGAGAAAGCATTCACCTCGATAAAGAACCAATAAATAAAGATTTGAACAAAATAATTGTCCAAAATAATTATACGAACAATCTTTTACATGTTGTAGCTAATCAATTAAAAGACACTAACAGATTAGGAATCCCAACAAAATCAACAGTAGCACCTACTATAGAAACACACCCTACTATCAAAATCCCTGAATTTTCAAAAGAAAAGTTCCCGCAATTAAAAGACAAATTTGATTTTACAAATGAACTTCTAGCAGAACAACTTAAAACAAAACTGAGTATATCAAAAATCCATACAGAACAAACTAGTAATAATATAGATAAAACTATAGAACTGCATAAATTACAAAACCAATTAACTTCATTAAATAAAACATATGAAGCAATACTAAAGGATGAATCCATCCCGGATAGAGAATCAAAGTTAAAAATAATAGAGAAAGCTTCTAACGAATGCTCAGACTCTATTAATAAGATAAAACCTCTTGTAACATTAAAAACTATTTCTGCTAATACTCCTGAAGTAAGTAGAATAATGGGAAATCCTAGACATCCTAATAAGAAAAATTATTATGGGAGACCAACATTCCCAGATGTTCAATTTGAAGAAGACATCTATCTATCCTACTCCAGTCATGATGGAACTGGAATTTCTGAATGGAATATTGATGGCCTAGCAGAAGGCCAAATCTACAAAAAACTCCACGAAATAGGAATTGCGGTAACAGCCTATAAAATGAAAAATGAGTCAGATAAAAACGCTGCAACTCTAGTAGTATCAGGATTTACCGGTTCCTTAAAAAATTGGTCCGTAATGGATGGTCAGATCTTTGTCTCGAAAAGTCATTTGTTCTTTGCTTTTCTGAAGAGGCAATTGTCTTTTGCTTTTCCTGAAGGGCAGATGTCGCTTTCTCGAAAGGTCATTTGTTTTTTGCCTTTCTGAAGGGGCAACTGTCTTTTGCTTTTTCTGAAGGGGCAAGATACTATTTATCGATTAGACTGAGTATAGGCTAGGGCTATCTTCCCGTCTAATTCTTCCATGTCTCTGTTTTGTCTGCTTTCTGCAGAGGATGAATTTGAGATTGTGTCTATCATTGCCTGTATTTGAGTTGGATCTGTTGATTCTATGCTTGCAAGCATGCTGAGTAGTTTCTTTTTTAACTCATTTTTTGAGTTACCTGATTCCGTTGTTGAGTTTGTCTGAGCCGGTCTGGATTTCCTAGTTTCTTTAACTTCCGGAATCCATCCTTTTATTTTGGGTATCTTTACCAAATATTTGATTTTGTCAATCTGTTCTACTTCGAATGACCAATTAATTATAAAAGAGATTCGTTTCGCAAAATAATATTTGCATAATTTTATATGGTCAGGAAGGGTAGAGATTTCTTGTTCTAGTAGGAATCTCTCATAGTACTTGTGGAAGCTACGGGGCATCGTTTGCTCTGTTCCTCCAAAGATTTTCCACCAGTCGTAGAACCACCTGGGTAATATAGATCTCTGGGCTTGCTCACTGTATTTAACGAACCAAGTATGGGTCTTTGGTCGTAGGTAGAGAAAGTTAAACCAGGCATCTATGTAATCTCTGTAATTATAGGTTTGGGGCCTATACTGGACTGATAAAGCTATAGGGGTGTGCAAATGATCCATATTCCATTCAAATGGGCTTAAAATTTTGTTGATGGTTATTTTTGAAATCCTAATACTAGTAGGATCTCTTTCATCATAGAGAGTGTGTTCGAAAGTAACAGACTTAGTATCTGTAAGAATTAATTCGTAGTATCTTCTTGTTTTTAGGGGATCACATGTATCAACATAATTTCTGTCCGTGTAACAGGGACGAATTAGGTCTGCTAGGTCAAGGTTTTCATAGCCTTTGTCTAGGGCTAAGACTTTAACTGGTTCTTTTGCAATTAACTCAAACGTTTCCTTCTCTGAGGAAACCGGTCTTTTATCTTCCGCTTTTGAGGGTGTGTGAGGATTAACTGCTTGGGCGAAGGTTTCAGGAACCTTCATTTCGTAATCAGCACTTGTCAAGGTTTTTACCGCCTGGCTGGTGGAGGCTTTTGAGGAAGCCTGTTGAAATGGACATGTTCTTTGTGGGATAGATCCAATAACTGTCATGGCAGAGGTTTTATCAGTAGTGGGTACTCTCGGAGGGGTAACCATTATATCTAGTAGTGATCTCACGGGTGGTCTCACTGGTGGTAGTAACATTGGTCTCACTGGTAATTGTGGGTATTCTGCAAGAACAGAATACTTATTCTCCCTTTTCGGAGAGGCCCTGAAGGGACCTTTTTGTGGTCTCATTTTTTCCCTGTAAGAATTCTCTGGTTAGAAAATCAGGCAAAGAGTTTTGTTCCCCTTTTATAAATTCAATTTCAAAGTCAAAACTAGATAGTAAAGCTTGCCATCTGGCAAAAATTTGTTTTGAAATAAGGTTTTTAACATCCTTTTGTAAAATCTCTTTAGCTGACTTACAATCAACTCTTAATAAAAATTCTTTGTTTATTAAATCGTCTTGAAACTTTGTAATACATAGTACTATAGACAAAATTTCTTTTTTGACTGTACTATAATTCTTTTGAGCCGGATTCCAGATACCAGAAGTGAAATGAACTAACTGCTCGGGAGATTCTGAAGAAATTCGTTGTTTTAGAATACCACCGTACCCTTCATCAGAAGCGTCGGTTTCGACTATCATAAATGCTTCAGGATTTGGAATCCCTAGACACAGGAGTTTTTGAACAATGGACTTGACTCTTTTGACTGTGTTTGTTTGTTCTAGACTCCAGGGGACTGGGTTTTTTCTAAG
The DNA here is from genome assembly GCF_000393655.2 of Nicotiana sylvestris. NCBI lineage: Eukaryota > Viridiplantae > Streptophyta > Magnoliopsida > Solanales > Solanaceae > Nicotiana > Nicotiana sylvestris. Next base: position 70,315,681 of record NC_091057.1, read on the forward strand.
ACGCTTGTAGAGGGGTTCACAGATTTTTCTAATGTTAGGAATAAAATCTGCTACGTAGTTAAGGCTTCCTAAGAACCTTTGTAATTGTGTTTTATCTGTGATTTCGTTGGGAAACTTAGAGGAGAACTCAATGGCTCTACAGATTGGTTTATAAGTACCTTGATATAAGTCGTGCCCTAAGAATCTAATGGTTGTTTGGAATAACTTAATCTTCTTAGCACTGACTACTAAACCATTGTGTTTTATTATTTTAAAAAAATATTAAGGTGTTTAAAGTGAGAATCTATGTCCTCTGAGAATACTAATACATCGTCAATATAAACTATTGACATGTTACTATAAGGGTTAAATATGTTATTCATCACATTTTGGAATTCTGATGGGGCATTTTTTAACCCAAAAGGCATTACGTTCCATTCATATTGTCCAAATGGGACATTAAAGGCCGTTTTATATTTATCTTCTTCAGCAATTTGAATTTGCCAAAATCCTGATTTCATATCGAATTTGCTATAAATATTAGCTTTATAAGTTCTTTTTAATAAATCTCTTTTATTAGGTATCGGGTACCTAATCCATTGTAATACCTTATTTAAAGGTTTATAGTTAATTACTAACCTAGGAGCTCCTCTTTCCTTTTCTGCGTTGTTGTTAACGTAGAAAGCTGCACAGCTCCAAGGGGATTTAGAAGGCCTAATAATCTTCTTTTGGAGAAGATCACCTATTTCTGTTTTACAGACTTCCATTAAGTTATAATTCATCTGAATAGGTCTTGCCTTAGTAGGTATATTTTGTTCATTAAATTCTTTTATGTAAGGTAGGTGGATTATGTGCCTTTTTCTTTCCCAAAAGGCTGTAGGTAAATCGGAACAAACTTCTAGCTCGAGTTTTTGCTGAAATAGTTTAATCTTATCTTCTACTCCGGGGGTTATCTTGACAATTTGGGTATGCTAAAAACCTGTATTAGCTGGTACACCTGTCAATATTAATATGAATAATTCAGAAAGAAATAACACGCTAAATAGTGTTAATATTTCGGCAGTAGCAGATATTGCCAAAATAGAAAATGATTTACAAAATTGGAGTATTCCTAGAGAATCCTTTAGCACTATATATCATACAGGCAAGTTTGATTTTATTAAAAGTTATAATATCAAAACTTGTGAATCAACAATCGCTATTAATAACTCAATCGATGAAGAATTAATTGAAGAACTTGATAGGAAAATAAAAGGAGTAGATTTTAACAAAACTGTTCCTAAAGTAATCTATCAAAAGGGTCCTTTTATTCATAAAAGTTCATCCGCAGAAACAATAGATAGGCTTGGAACTCTTAAAGAAGAAAGTAACTTCGAAATAGATTGGAAAAGTCTAAATGCTCAGTGGAAACACCCTGATAACAACATTAAAAGAAAATGGTATGTAAATGCCTATTCTTTAGATCAACGAAAGTCTTTCAAGAACAATTGGATTAAAGATCTAAAAAGACTTAAATGTGATATAGAATTCTTTAGATGGTTTGAATTAACAGGGCAGATTCCAAATCAAAAAGAATCTTTACAAATGATTATTAACAAATGGTATACTAAAAATAAAGGTACAATAGAAGCCACTATTCCGCCTTTAGATGAAATAGTGATACCAGTTCAAACTGAGGTCATAACAGCTTCCCCCTTCAAAAGAGAAAGCATTCACCTCGATAAAGAACCAATAAATAAAGATTTGAACAAAATAATTGTCCAAAATAATTATACGAACAATCTTTTACATGTTGTAGCTAATCAATTAAAAGACACTAACAGATTAGGAATCCCAACAAAATCAACAGTAGCACCTACTATAGAAACACACCCTACTATCAAAATCCCTGAATTTTCAAAAGAAAAGTTCCCGCAATTAAAAGACAAATTTGATTTTACAAATGAACATCTAGCAGAACAACTTAAAACAAAACTGAGTATATCAAAAATCCATACAGAACAAACTAGTAATAATATAGATAAAACTATAGAACTGCATAAATTACAAAACCAATTAACTTCATTAAATAAAACATATGAAGCAATACTAAAGGATGAATCCATCCCGGATAGAGAATCAAAGTTAAAAATAATAGAGAAAGCTTCTAACGAATGCTCAGACTCTATTAATAAGATAAAACCTCTTGTAACATTAAAAACTATTTCTGCTAATACTCCTGAAGTAAGTAGAATAATGGGAAATCCTAGACATCCTAATAAGAAAAATTATTATGGGAGACCAACATTCCCAGATGTTCAATTTGAAGAAGACATCTATCTATCCTACTCCAGTCATGATGGAACTGGAATTTCTGAATGGAATATTGATGGCCTAGCAGAAGGCCAAATCTACAAAAAACTCCACGAAATAGGAATTGCGGTAACAGCCTATAAAATGAAAAATGCGTCAGATAAAAACGCTGCAACTCTAGTAGTATCAGGATTTACCGGTTCCTTAAAAAATTGGTGGGATAATTACCTTTCAGAAGACGACAAAAATCAAATTCTTAATGCTACGACCATAGCAACTATAATAAAAACTGAAAATAATAATCAAACAACTGAACTGGTAGCTAAAGAAGATGCCACAGCAACATTAATCTACTGTATAGCCAAACATTTTATCGGTGAACCAAAACTATTCCAAGATAGAAGTCTTGAACTTCTTAATAATCTTAGCTGCCCAAAATTAACAGATTTTAGGTGGTATAAAGATATGTTTATAGAAAAGGTATTGGTCAGAGAAGACTGTAATAAACCTTTCTGGAAAGAAAGATTCATTAGTGGATTACCCAGGCTGTTTGCCGAAAAGGTAAGAAATAAGATTAAAAATAGATTTAATGGCTCAATCCCATATGATAACCTAACGTATGGAGATTTAATAAGCTTTATAAATGTCACAGGTTTAGAACTATGTACAGACCTAAAGCTAAAAAGCCTTATTAAAAAGGACAGGCTACAATCCAAAGCTGAACTTGGTAGTTTTTGCCAGGACTTCGGTTACAAAACAATTGCAGCTCCTTCAAAAAAGAGTATCAAAGAAAAACAAACATAAATCTTCTGATAAACCTAGAAGACGCCATAAGCGTAAAGAAAAGAAAGAGGGCGAAACCTCTAAGAAGAAAAGGTTTAAAAGGAAGAAAAATTATGGTGATAAATGCTGGTCTTGTGGAAAAACAGGGCATAGAGCCAGTGACTGTAAGGTCACAAAAAAGAAAAGAAATAAAGTAAATTCTTTAGAACATGATGAAAATACTAAAGAAAAACTTTACGCTATTCTAGAAGATAATGACAACAGTTCATCGTCTTCATCATCTTCACCCACTGACAGTTATTCGGATAGTGACAATGAACTTATCAATGTCGCATATGATTCAGACAGTAGCAGCTCAATAGAAAACAATTGTAGCTGTACTGGCGCAATTTGCGTGTGTAGCCAAAACTCACTTAGAGTAATATCAGAAGACTCCAAAGAGGTCTTATTCGACATCATCGAACACATTGATGACAATGACTTAAAGAAAAAGTATCTAATTGAATTAAAAAATATTATGGTTAAACAAAAGGGAAATCGACCACAGATAGAACCTTTTGATATGAAGAAAGTAATGGATAGATTCTCCGTTAAAACAGAAGAACCCACTACAGTCCAACATCTTCAAACTGAACTTAAATCAGTAAAAGAAGAATTAAAAGATATTAAGCTTAGACTTAATAAAATCGAAATGGAAAATATTACTGATAAAATATTATCCCAAGTAAATAAGGGGAAAACGATTAATCAAGAATTCCTCAACGAAGAAGAAGATGGTAATGATTCTGACAATACTTCAAAATTAAATGATTCAATTATAGAAGAATCGAAAGATGATTCAGCAGCCCTAGTCAAACTTACTAAAGTAAAGGCTAAAAGTTATCATCTCCCCATAACCTTAAAAGTGCAAGATATGACTTTTAACAAATTAGCATTATTAGATTCAGGTGCAGATAAGAACTGCATAATGGAAGGAATAATACCATTAAAGTATTTAGAGAAAACTACACAAAGATTATACTCTGCAACAGGAGAATTATTAAAGATAAATTACAAATTATCTAAAGCACATATATGTAATGACGGAATATGTTTTATTAATGATTTTATAATAACTAGAGATATAAACGAAGAAATAATTCTTGGTATTCCTTTCCTGACTCAAATAAAACCTCATTACGACGACTTACGTGCCCTCTGCACTAATGTATTAGGAAAAGAAATACGATTTCCTTACCTAAATCCAATCTCTAAAGAAGAAAGTGATTACATTAAATCACAAATAATTTTTAAAATAAACCTATTATCTCAACAAGTGAATTATTTAAAAAATGATATTAAAGTTCGCAAAATTGAACAAACTTTAGAACTAAGATAACTTAAATAGGATAAACAGTAAACAATATATTGCTAAGAATAGTACAAAACTATTAAGAGAAATAGTACTGAAAAGGATAACAGAAAAGAAACCTTAAGGACAATACCCCTCTCTTTAACTTCAAAAGAAACCTTTAATCTCATATGAAACACAGAACCTTTAGCATCATAGAATCTTATAATAAATTAAGGTGGAAATTCTTGAAGCACCTTCGAGATACGAATAAAAGAATTAGTAATTCCCGACTCAACATTAGATCAACAAGATCTATCATTATACTTTAACTGTTATCCAAATTATTCGGTTGACATAAATGACCAGAATATTTTAGATACTTTGACTCTTAATATTAAAACAAAAAATATGAATAGTAAAATTAATACAAGAGAGATAGCTGTAATATACCGAGTATATTATAGGCTAATGAAAACCACTTTAGCCCCGAAGGCTAAAATTGAAAGCAATAAGGGAGTTACAATGCTCATGGAAGCAAACCAAGAGCATAGTAATACCTTCGTCCCTAGAATGATTCGATGGGATGAAATATTATCCAAAGATGAATGGCGTTTTGAAGCCATAACTCAACCTAAATACGAACTAGAAAGTTCACACATCGAACAAGTAATTCAACACCCAACTGGGGCAGTAGACTTAAAATTTTTAAGGTCTAACTCAATAAGCGATGCTTCTTCCAGTAAAAGAATGTCCTTCAGTGGACCTTCTTCTAAACCCCCGGAGGAAAGATATAAAAGCGATAAAAGCGATGAAGAATTAATTGAAGAACTTGATAGGAAAATAAAAGGAGTAGATTTTAACAAAACTGTTCCTAAAGTAATCTATCAAAAGGGTCCTTTTATTCATAAAAGTTCATCCGCAGAAACAATAGATAGGCTTGGAACTCTTAAAGAAGAAAGTAACTTCGAAATAGATTGGAAAAGTCTAAATGCTCAGTGGAAACACCCTGATAACAACATTAAAAGAAAATGGTATGTAAATGCCTATTCTTTAGATCAACGAAAGTCTTTCAAGAACAATTGGATTAAAGATCTAAAAAGACTTAAATGTGATATAGAATTCTTTAGATGGTTTGAATTAACAGGGCAGATTCCAAATCAAAAAGAATCTTTACAAATGATTATTAACAAATGGTATACTAAAAATAAAGGTACAATAGAAGCCACTATTCCGCCTTTAGATGAAATAGTGATACCAGTTCAAACTGAGGTCATAACAGCTTCCCCCTTCAAAAGAGAAAGCATTCACCTCGATAAAGAACCAATAAATAAAGATTTGAACAAAATAATTGTCCAAAATAATTATACGAACAATCTTTTACATGTTGTAGCTAATCAATTAAAAGACACTAACAGATTAGGAATCCCAACAAAATCAACAGTAGCACCTACTATAGAAACACACCCTACTATCAAAATCCCTGAATTTTCAAAAGAAAAGTTCCCGCAATTAAAAGACAAATTTGATTTTACAAATGAACTTCTAGCAGAACAACTTAAAACAAAACTGAGTATATCAAAAATCCATACAGAACAAACTAGTAATAATATAGATAAAACTATAGAACTGCATAAATTACAAAACCAATTAACTTCATTAAATAAAACATATGAAGCAATACTAAAGGATGAATCCATCCCGGATAGAGAATCAAAGTTAAAAATAATAGAGAAAGCTTCTAACGAATGCTCAGACTCTATTAATAAGATAAAACCTCTTGTAACATTAAAAACTATTTCTGCTAATACTCCTGAAGTAAGTAGAATAATGGGAAATCCTAGACATCCTAATAAGAAAAATTATTATGGGAGACCAACATTCCCAGATGTTCAATTTGAAGAAGACATCTATCTATCCTACTCCAGTCATGATGGAACTGGAATTTCTGAATGGAATATTGATGGCCTAGCAGAAGGCCAAATCTACAAAAAACTCCACGAAATAGGAATTGCGGTAACAGCCTATAAAATGAAAAATGCGTCAGATAAAAACGCTGCAACTCTAGTAGTATCAGGATTTACCGGTTCCTTAAAAAATTGGTGGGATAATTACCTTTCAGAAGACGACAAAAATCAAATTCTTAATGCTACGACCATAGCAACTATAATAAAAACTGAAAATAATAATCAAACAACTGAACTGGTAGCTAAAGAAGATGCCACAGCAACATTAATCTACTGTATAGCCAAACATTTTATCGGTGAACCAAAACTATTCCAAGATAGAAGTCTTGAACTTCTTAATAATCTTAGCTGCCCAAAATTAACAGATTTTAGGTGGTATAAAGATATGTTTATAGAAAAGGTATTGGTCAGAGAAGACTGTAATAAACCTTTCTGGAAAGAAAGATTCATTAGTGGATTACCCAGGCTTGTTTGCCGAAAAGGTAAGAAATAAGATTAAAAATAGATTTAATGGCTCAATTCCATATGATAACCTAACGTATGGAGATCTAATAAGCTTTATAAATGTCACAGGTTTAGAACTATGTACAGACCTAAAGCTAAAAAGCCTTATTAAAAAGGACAGGCTACAATCCAAAGCTGAACTTGGTAGTTTTTGCCAGGACTTCGGTTACAAAACAATTGCAGCTCCTTCAAAAAGAGTATCAAAGAAAAACAAACATAAATCTTCTGATAAACCTAGAAGACGCCATAAGCGTAAAGAAAAGAAAGAGGGCGAAACCTCTAAGAATAAAAGGTTTAAAAGGAAGAAAAATTATGGTGATAAATGCTGGTCTTGTGGAAAAACAGGGCATAGAGCCAGTGACTGTAAGGTCACAAAAAAGAAAATAAATAAAGTAAATTCTTTAGAACTTGATGAAAATACTAAAGAAAAACTTTACGCTATTCTAGAAGATAATGACAACAGTTCATCGTCTTCATCATCTTCACCCACTGACAGTTATTCGGATAGTGACAATGAACTTATCAATGTCGCATATGATTCAGACAGTAGCAGCTCAATAGAAAACAATTGTAGCTGTACTGGCGCAATTTGCGTGTGTAGCCAAAACTCACTTAGAGTAATATCAGAAGACTCCAAAGAGGTCTTATTCGACATCATCGAACACATTGATGACAATGACTTAAAGAAAAAGTATCTAATTGAATTAAAAAATATTATGGTTAAACAAAAGGGAAATCGACCACAGATAGAACCTTTTGATATGAAGAAAGTAATGGATAGATTCTCCGTTAAAACAGAAGAACCCACTACAGTCCAACATCTTCAAACTGAACTTAAATCAGTAAAAGAAGAATTAAAAGATATTAAGCTTAGACTTAATAAAATCGAAATGGAAAATATTACTGATAAAATATTATCCCAAGTAAATAAGGGGAAAACGATTAATCAAGAATTCCTCAACGAATAAGAAGATGGTAATGATTCTGACAATACTTCAAAATTAAATGATTCAATTATAGAAGAATCGAAAGATGATTCAGCAGCCCTAGTCAAACTTACTAAAGTAAAGGCTAAAAGTTATCATCTCCCCATAACCTTAAAAGTGCAAGATATGACTTTTAACAAATTAGCATTATTAGATTCAGGTGCAGATAAGAACTGCATAATGGAAGGAATAATACCATTAAAGTATTTAGAGAAAACTACACAAAGATTATACTCTGCAACAGGAGAATTATTAAAGATAAATTACAAATTATCTAAAGCACATATCTGTAATGACGGAATATGTTTTATTAATGATTTTATAATAACTAGAGATATAAACGAAGAAATAATTCTTGGTATTCCTTTCCTGACTCAAATAAAACCTCATTACGACGACTTAAGTGCCCTCTGCACTAATGTATTAGGAAAAGAAATACGATTTCCTTACCTAAATCCAATCTCTAAAGAAGAAAGTGATTACATTAAATCACAAACAATTTTTAAAATAAACCTATTATCTCAACAAGTGAATTATTTAAAAAATGATATTAAAGTTCGCAAAATTGAACAAACTTTAAAAACCCCCGGAGTAGAAGATAAGATTAAACTATTTCAGCAAAAACTCGAGCTAGAAGTTTGTTCCGATTTACCTACAGCCTTTTGGGAAAGAAAAAGGCACATAATCCACCTACCTTACATAAAAGAATTTAATGAACAAAATATACCTACTAAGGCAAGACCTATTCAGATGAATCATGACTTAATGGAAGTCTGTAAAACAGAAATAGGTGATCTTCTCCAAAAGAAGATTATTAGGCCTTCTAAATCCCCTTGGAGCTGTGCAGCTTTCTACGTTAACAACAACGCAGAAAAGGAAAGAGGAGCTCCTAGGTTAGTAATTAACTATAAACCTTTAAATAAGGTATTACAATGGATTAGGTACCCGATACCTAATAAAAGAGATTTATTAAAAAGAACTTATAAAGCTAATATTTATAGCAAATTCGATATGAAATCAGGATTTTGGCAAATTCAAATTGCTGAAGAAGATAAATATAAAACGGCCTTTAATGTCCCATTTGGACAATATGAATGGAACGTAATGCCTTTTGGGTTAAAAAATGCCCCATCAGAATTCCAAAATGTGATGAATAACATATTTAACACTTATAGTAACATGTCAATAGTTTATATTGACGATGTATTAGTATTCTCAGAGGACATAGATTCTCACTTTAAACACCTTAATATTTTTTTTAAAATAATAAAACACAATGGTTTAGTAGTCAGTGCTAAGAAGATTAAGTTATTCCAAACAACCATTAGATTCTTAGGGCACGACTTATATCAAGGTACTTATAAACCAATCTGTAGAGCCATTGAGTTCTCCTCTAAGTTTCCCAACGAAATCACAGATAAAACACAATTACAAAGGTTCTTAGGAAGCCTTAACTACGTAGCAGATTTTATTCCTAACATTAGAAAAATCTGTGAACCCCTCTACAAGCGTCTTAGAAAAAACCCAGTCCCCTGGAGTCTAGAACAAACAAACACAGTCAAAAGAGTCAAGTCCATTGTTCAAAAACTCCCGTGTCTAGGGATTCCAAATCCTGAAGCATTTATGATAGTCGAAACCGACGCTTCTGATGAAGGGTACGGTGGTATTCTAAAACAACGAATTTCTTCAGAATCTCCCGAGCAGTTAGTTCGTTTCACTTCTGGTATCTGGAATCCGGCTCAAAAGAATTATAGTACAGTCAAAAAAGAAATTTTGTCTATAGTACTATGTATTACAAAGTTTCAAGACGATTTAATAAACAAAGAATTTTTATTAAGAGTTGATTGTAAGTCAGCTAAAGAGATTTTACAAAAGGATGTTAAAAACCTTATTTCAAAACAAATTTTTGCCAGATGGCAAGCTTTACTATCTAGTTTTGACTTTGAAATTGAATTTATAAAAGGGGAACAAAACTCTTTGCCTGATTTTCTAACCAGAGAATTCTTACAGGGAAAAAATGAGACCACAAAAAGGTCCCTTCAGGGCCTCTCCGAAAAGGGAGAATAAGTATTCTGTTCTTGCAGAATACCCACAATTACCAGTGAGACCAATGTTACTACCACCAGTGAGACCACCCGTGAGATCACTACTAGATATAATGGTTACCCCTCCGAGAGTACCCACTACTGATAAAACCTCTGCCATGACAGTTCTTGGATCTATCCCACAAAGAACAGGTCCATTTCAACAGGCTTCCTCAAAAGCCTCCACCAGCCAGGCGGTAAAAACCTTGACAAGTGCTGATTACGAAATGAAGGTTCCTGAAACCTTCGCCCAAGCAGTTAATCCTCACACACCCTCAAAAGCGGAAGATAAAAGACCGGTTTCCTCAGAGAAGGAAACGTTTGAGTTAATTGCAAAAGAACCAGTTAAAGTCTTAGCCCTAGACAAAGGCTATGAAAACCTTGACCTAGCAGACCTAATTCGTCCCTGTTACACGGACAGAAATTATGTTGATACATGTGATCCCCTAAAAACAAGAAGATACTACGAATTAATTCTTACAGATACTAAGTCTGTTACTTTCGAACACACTCTCTATGATGAAAGAGATCCTACTAGTATTAGGATTTCAAAAATAACCATCAACAAAATTTTAAGCCCATTTGAATGGAATATGGATCATTTGCACACCCCTATAGCTTTATCAGTCCAGTATAGGCCCCAAACCTATAATTACAGAGATTACATAGATGCCTGGTTTAACTTTCTCTACCTACGACCAAAGACCCATACTTGGTTCGTTAAATACAGTGAGCAAGCCCAGAGATCTATATTACCCAGGTGGTTCTACGACTGGTGGAAAATCTTTGGAGGAACAGAGCAAACGATGCCCCGTAGCTTCCACAAGTACTATGAGAGATTCCTACTAGAACAAGAAATCTCTACCCTTCCTGACCATATAAAATTATGCAAATATTATTTTGCGAAACGAATCTCTTTTATAATTAATTGGTCATTCGAAGTAGAACAGATTGACAAAATCAAATATTTGGTAAAGATACCCAAAATAAAAGGATGGATTCCGGAAGTTAAAGAAACTAGGAAATCCAGACCGGCTCAGACAAACTCAACAACGGAATCAGGTAACTCAAAAAATGAGTTAAAAAAGAAACTACTCAGCATGCTTGCAAGCATAGAATCAACAGATCCAACTCAAATACAGGCAATGATAGACACAATCTCAAATTCATCCTCTGCAGAAAGCAGACAAAACGGAGACATGGAAGAATTAGACGGGAAGATAGCCCTAGCCTATACTCAGTCTAATCGATAAATAGTATCTTGCCCCTTCAGAAAAAGCAAAAGACAGTTGCCCCTTCAGAAAGGCAAAAAACAAATGACCTTTCGAGAAAGCGACATCTGCCCTTCAGGAAAAGCAAAAGACAATTGCCTCTTCAGAAAAGCAAAGAACAAATGACTTTTCGAGACAAAGATCTGACCATCCATTACGGACGATCAAGATTAACTCAACTATCTCTTAGAAGTCTATATAAAGTCTTCAAATGTAATATAGAGGGCAGACCGAAAATAGCCCTTCTCTTTTCATATATGTTTTCCCTTCCCTCTCTGTAAAGTTCCTCGTACTGCAGTTTTCAATGTTATAAATAAAAGTAAGTTTCTTAAACTTGTGTTTATTTCCTTTAAATTCCGCATATTTTTATCTGTACTTACGATCCTTCCACTTGGTATCAGAGCCATGTTAACTAAATCCATGAGAGGCTAAACTCTCAATTGTCTTTAAGGTTTTCATGTTATCTATCTCATGCTCTAGATCTTAATTGTTATATACTATTCATTCCAGTATATATTTATTGTTCAATCCTGTTATCTAGTGTGAAGTTCATAGTGTGAGGGTCTCTGAAAGAGAGTTAGCTGAACCTTATTAACTGCCGTCAGTTGCCGTCGTCGTTATAGGCCAGGAAGAGCCGCAGTTAGACAGGACACAACAGGACACAGTAAACACGTTCAGCTTCCAACCCCCAAGAAAACTTAGAACTAAGATAACTTAAATAGGATAAACAGTAAACAATATATTGCTAAGAATAGTACAAAACTATTAAGAGAAATAGTACTGAAAAGGATAACAGAAAAGAAACCTTAAGGACAATACCCCTCTCTTTAACTTCAAAAGAAACCTTTAATCTCATATGAAACACAGAACCTTTAGCATCATAGAATCTTATAATAAATTAAGGTGGAAATTCTTGAAGCACCTTCGAGATACGAATAAAAGAATTAGTAATTCCCGACTCAACATTAGATCAACAAGATCTATCATTAGAGAAAACAAAATAAAGAACGTAGCTTTATGGTTATTAAAAGATGAAATAGATTTTAATAAAAGAAATATCAACAGGTATCTTGAGCAAAGGCAAATGATAGTGAGCAATATACGAAGTATTAATCGATTCTATTAGCAGATGCTCTTCTCAATATTAAAATCTTAAATGAAGCAACAACCTTCTTTTCAATATATTAGAAATATAAATTATGAAAGATGGATACTTAATAAAGAATTAAGAAAGATAAACAGAAAAATAGAGTGTGCTAAACACAATCTAAGAGTTTGTAAAACCCTTGCTTCAAATAAGAATATTAGCAAACTACCTCTATTAAACATAGTAAAGGAAATTAATTATTATAACAACAATTTAAAGAATTGTAAATCACTAAAAAATACATATCTTGACAATTTGGGTATGCTAAAAACCTGTATTAGCTGGTACACCTGTCAATATTAATATGAATAATTCAGAAAGAAATAACACGCTAAATAGTGTTAATATTTCGGCAGTAGCAGATATTGCCAAAATAGAAAATGATTTACAAAATTGGAGTATTCCTAGAGAATCCTTTAGCACTATATATCATACAGGCAAGTTTGATTTTATTAAAAGTTATAATATCAAAACTTGTGAATCAACAATCGCTATTAATAACTCAATCGAAACCATTAAGTTATTAGCAGCACATGACATACAACAATATAGGAGAAAATATAATTTCCTACATATTGGACTAGTACAAGTAGCTGTCAAACCTTTATACAGATTAGGTTTAGACACACCCCTTTGTCTCTTGTTAAGAGATGACAGATTATTAAATTTTGACGATTCATTATTAGGAGTCCTACAAAGTAACCTAGCTCAAGGCCCGGTCTACTTTAACTGTTATCCAAAAGTTTAAGGATCGTAAACTGAGATGAATCAAAATCGTATATAGTTATATACTATTCATTGTTATAAATCTCTTGTATAATTTGCATACAAAGGGAGATAGCTTTTGACGATTCATTATTAGGAGTCCTACAAAGTAACCTAGCTCAAGGCCCGGTCTACTTTAACTGTTATCCAAATTATTCGGTTGACATAAATGACCAGAATATTTTAGATACTTTGACTCTTAATATTAAAACAAAAAATATGAATAGTAAAATTAATACAAGAGAGATAGCTGTAATATACCGAGTATATTATAGGCTAATGAAAACCACTTTAGCCCCGAAGGCTAAAATTGAAAGCAATAAGGGAGTTACAATGCTCATGGAAGCAAACCAAGAGCATAGTAATACCTTCGTCCCTAGAATGATTCGATGGGATGAAATATTATCCAAAGATGAATGGCGTTTTGAAGCCATAACTCAACCTAAATACGAACTAGAAAGTTCACACATCGAACAAGTAATTCAACACCCAACTGGGGCAGTAGACTTAAAATTTTTAAGGTCTAACTCAATAAGCGATGCTTCTTCCAGTTAAAGTAAATATTAGCTAGTTCGTTAAATACAGTGAGCAAGAGAGATTAAAACAACATTTCTTCGTTGATATTAAAACAAACTATCAAAATTATAGTTTAAGGGCCTTTGCCAACAAGAGAAGAGTTCGACCTCGATCGAATGACGACGGGTTAATATTTTGACAAGTTCAAAATAACACCCTTTAAGATCAAGGGCCTTCGCCTAAAGGAGAGGAGTTCGACCTCGATCGAACGATGACGGGTTACTATTTTGATAAGTTCGAAATAACACCCTTTAAGGCCAAGGTCCTTTTCCAAAAAGAGAAGAGTTCGACCTCGATCGAATTACAATGGGCTACTATTTCGATAAGTTCGAAATTACACCCTTTAAGGCCAAGGGCCTTTGCCAACAAGAGTAGAGTTTGACATCAATCGAACGACAACGGGTTACTATTTCGATAAGTTCAAAATAACAACCTTTAAGGCCAAGGGCCTTCGCCAACAATAGTAAAGTTCGACCTCGATCGAACGACGACGGGTTACTATTTCGATAAGTTCGAAATTACACCTTTTGAGGACAAGAAATTTCGCCAACAAGAAAATAGTTCAACCTCGATTGAACGAGGACGGGTTACTATTTCGATAAGTTCAAAATAACACCCTTTAAGGTCAAGGGCCTTCGCCAAAAGGAGAGGAGTTCGACCTTGATCGAACGACGACGGGTCACTATTTTGATAAGTTCGAAATAACACCCTTTAAGGCCAAGGTCCTTTGCCAAAAAGAGAAGAGTTCGACCTCGATCGAATGACAATGGGTTACTATTTCGATAAGTTCGAAATTACACCCTTTAAGGCCAAGGGCCTTTGCCAACAAGAGTAGAGTTCGACCTCGATCGAACGACAACGAGTTACTATTTCGATAAGTTCAAAATAACAACCTTTAAGTCCAAGGGTCTTCGCCAACAAGAGTAAAGTTCGACCTCGATCGAACGACGACGGGTTACTATTTCGATAAGTTCGAAATTAAACCTTTTAAGGACAAGAGATTTCGCCAACAAGAAAATAGTTCGACCTCGATCGAATGAGGACAGGTTACTATTTCGATAAGTTCAAGATAACACCTTTTAAGGCCAAGTTCTTCGCCCAAAGGACAAGAGTTCGACCTCAATTGAATGAAGATGGTTTACTATTTTGATATGTTCGAAATAACACCCGTAAAGGCCAAGGGCCTTTGCCAACAAGAGAAGAGTTTGACCTAGATCGAACGACGACGGGTTAATATTTCGATAAGTTCGAAATAACACCATTTAAGTCCAAGGGCCTTCGCCAACAAGAGAAGAGTTCGACCTCGATCGAACGACGACGGGTTACTATTTTGATAAGTTTGAAATAACACCGATTAAGGCCAAAGGCCTTCCCCAACAAGAGTAGAGTTCGACCTCGATCGAACGACGACGGGTTAATATTTCGATAAGTTCGAAATAACACCATTTAAGTCCAAGGGCCTTCGCCAACAAGAGAAGAGTTCGACCTCGATCGAACGACGACGGGTTACTATTTTGATAAGTTTGAAATAACACCGATTAAGGCCAAAGGCCTTCCCCAACAAGAGTAGAGTTCGACCTCGATCGAACGACGACGGGTTACTATTTCTTTAAGTTCGAAATAACACCCTTTAAGGCCAAGGGCCTTCGCCAAAAAGAGAAGAGTTCGACCTCGATCAAACGTCGATGGGTTACTATTTCGATAAGTTCGAAATAACACCCTTTAAAAGGGCATTCTCCAAAAAGAGAAGAGTTCGACCTCGCTCGAAAGACGACAGGTTACTATTTTGACAAGTTCAAAATAACACCCTTTAAGGTCAAGGGCCTTCGCCAAAAGGAGAGGAGTTCGACCTCGATCGAACGACGACGTGTTACTATTTAGATATGTTCGAAATAACACCCTTTAAGGCCAAGGTCCTTTTCCAAAAAGAGAAGAGTTCGACCTAGATCGAATGAAAATGGGTTACTATTTCGATAAGTTCGAAATTACACCCTTTAAGGCCAAGGGCCTTTGCCAACAAGAGTAGAGTTCGACCTCGATCGAACGACAACGGGTTACTATTTCGATAAGTTCAAAATAACAACCTTTAAGGCCAAGGGCCTTCGCCAACAAGAGTAAAGTTCGACCTCGATCGAACGACGACGGGTTACTATTTCGATAAGTTCGAAATTACACCTTTTAAGGACAAGAGATTTCGCCAACAAGAAAATAGTTCGACCTCGATCGAATGAGGACGGGTTACTATTTCGATAAGTTCAAAATAACACCTTTTAAGGCCAAGGTCCTTCGCCAAAAGGACAAGAGTTCGACCTCAATCGAATGAAGACGGGTTACTATTTTGATATGTTCGAAATAACACCCGTTAAGGCCAAGGGCCTTCGCCAACAAGAGAAGAGTTCGACCTCGATCGAACGACGACGGGTTACTATTTCTTTAAGTTCGAAATAACACCTTTTAAGGCCAAGGGCCTTAGCCAAAAATAGATGAGTTCGACCTCGATCAAACGTCGATGGGTTACTATTTCGATAAGTTCGAAATAACACCCTTTAAATGGGCCTTCTCCAAAAAGAGAAGAGTTCGACCTCGATTGAAAGACGACGGGTTACTATTTTGATAAGTTCAAAATAACACCCTTTAAGGTCAAGGGCCTTCACCAAAAGGAGAGGAGTTCGACCTCGATCGAACGACGACGGGTCACTATTTTGATAAGTTCGAAATAACACCCTTTAAGGCCAAGGGCCTTTGCCAACAAGAGTAGAGTTTGACATCAATCGAACGACAACGGGTTACTATTTCGATAAGTTCAAAATAACAACCTTTAAGGCCAAGGGCCTTCGCCAACAAGAGTAAAGTTCGACCTCGATCGAACGACGACGGGTTACTATTTCGATAAGTTCGAAATTACACCTTTTAAGGACAAGAAATTTCGCCAACAAGAAAATAGTTCAACCTCTATTGAACGAGGACGGGTTACTATTTCGATAAGTTCAAGATAAAACCTTTTAAGGCCAAGTTCTTCGCCAAAAGGACAAGAGTTCGACCTCAATCGAATGAAGACGGTTTACTATTTTGATATGTTCGAAATAACACCCGTTAAGGCCAAGGGCCTTTGCCAACAAGAGAAGAGTTTGACCTAGATCGAACGACGACGGGTTAATATTTCGATAAGTTCGAAATAACACCATTTAAGTCCAAGGGCCTTCGCCAACAAGAGAAGAGTTCGACCTCGATCGAACGACGACGGGTTACTATTTTGATAAGTTTGAAATAACACCGATTAAGGCCAAAGGCCTTCCCCAACAAGAGTAGAGTTCGACCTCGATCGAACGACGACGGGTTACTATTTCTTTAAGTTCGAAATAACACCCTTTAAGGCCAAGGGCCTTCGCCAAAAAGAGAAGAGTTCGACCTCGATCAAACGTCGATGGGTTACTATTTCGATAAGTTCGCAATAACACCATTTAAAAGGGCCTTCTCCAAAAAGAGAAGAGTTCGACCTCGATCGAAAGACGACAGGTTACTATTTTGACAAGTTCAAAATAACACCCTTTAAGGTCAAGGGCCTTCGCCAAAAGGAGAGGAGTTCGACCTCGATCGAACGACGACGTGTTACTATTTAGATATGTTCGAAATAACACCCTTTAAGGCCAAGGTCCTTTGCCAAAAAGAGAAGAGTTCGACCTCGATCGAATGACAATGGGTTACTATTTCGATAAGTTCGAAATTACGCCCTTTAAGGCCAAGGGCCTTTGCCAACAAGAGTAGAGTTCGACCTCGATCGAACAACAACGGGTTACTATTTCGATAAGTTCAAAATAACAACCTTTAATGCTAAGGGCCTTCGCCAACAAGAGTAAAGTTCGACCTCGATCGAACGACGACGGGTTACTATTTCGATAAGTTCGAAATTACACCTTTTAAGGACAAGAGATTTCGCCAACAAGAAAATAGTTCAACCTCGATCGAATGAGGACGGGTTACTATTTCGATAAGTTCAAAATAACACCTTTTAAGGCCAAGGTCCTTCGCCAAAAGGACAAGAGTTCGACCTCAATCGAATGAAGACGGGTTACTATTTTGATATGTTCGAAATAACACCCGTTAAGGCCAAGGGCCTTCGCCAACAAGAGAAGAGTTCGACCTCGATCGAACGACGACGGGTTACTATTTCTATAAGTTCGAAATAACACCCTTTAAGGCCAAGGGCCTTAGCCAAAAATAGATGAGTTCGACCTCGATCAAACGTCGATGGGTTACTATTTCGATAAGTTCGAAATACCACCCTTTAAATGGGCCTTCTCCAAAAAGAGAAGAGTTCGACCTCGATTGAAAGACGACGGGTTACTATTTTGATAAGTTCAAAACAACACCCTTTAAGGTCAAGGGCCTTCGCCAAAAGGAGAGGAGTTCGACCTCGATCGAACGACGACGGGTCACTATTTTGATAAGTTCGAAATAACACCCTTTAAGGCCAAGGTCCTTTGCCAAAAAGAGAAGAGTTCGACCTCGATCGAATGACAATGGGTTACTATTTCGATAAGTTCGAAATTACACCCTTTAAGGCCAAGGGCCTTTGCCAACAAGAGTACAGTTCGACCTCGATCGAACGACAACGGGTTACTATTTCGATAAGTTCGAAATAACAACTTTAAGGCCAAGGGCCTTCGCCAACAAGAGTAAAGTTCGACCTCGATCGAACGACGACAGGTTACTATTTCGATAAGTTCGAAATTACACCTTTTAAGGACAAGAGATTTCGCCAACAAGAGAAGAATTCGTCCTCGATCGAACGAGGACGAGTTACTATTTCGATAAGTTCAAAATAACACCTTTTAAGGCCAAGGTCCTTCGCCAAAAGGACAAGAGTTTGACCTCAATCGAATGACGACGGGTTACTATTTTTATATGTTCGAAATAACACCCGTTAAGGAAAAGGGCCTTCGCCAACAAGAGAAGAGTTCGACCTCGATCGAACGACGACGTGTTACTATTTCGATAAGTTTGAAATAACACCCATTAAGGCCAAGGGCCTTCCCCAACAAGAGTAGAGTTCGACCTCGATCGAACAACGACGGGTTACTATTTCGAAAAGTTTGAAATAACACCCTTTAAGGCCAAGGGCCTTCGCCAAAAATAGAAGAGTTCGACATCGATCGAACGACGACGGGTTACTATTTCAATAAGTTCAAAATAACACCTTTTAAGGCCAAGGTCCTTTGCCAAAAGGAGAAGAGTTCGACCTCAATCGAATGACGATGGGTTACTAATTGATATGTTCGAAATAACACCCGTTAAGGCCAAGGGCCTTCGCCAACAAGAGAAGAGTTCGACCTAGATCGAACGACGACGGTTTAATATTTTGATAAGTTCGAAATAACACCCTTTAAGTCCAAAGGCCTTCGCCAACAAGAGAAGAGTTCGACCTCGATCGAACGACCACGGGTTACTATTTTGACAAGTTCAAAATAACACCCTTTAAGGTCAAGGGCCTTCGCCAAAAGGAGAGGAGTTCGACCTCGATTGAACGACGACGGGTTACTATTTTGATAAGTTTGAAATAACACCCTTTAAGGCCAAGGTCCTTTGCCAAAAAGAGAAGAGTTCGACCTTGATCGAATGACAATAGGTTACAATTTCAATAAGTTCGAAATTACACCCTTTAAGGCCAAGGGCCTTTGCCAACAATAGAAGAGTTCGACCTTGATCAAACGTCGATGGGTTACTATTTCGATAAGTTCGAAATAACACCCTTTAAAAGGGCCTTCTCAAAAAAGAGAAGAGTTCGACCTCGATCAAAAGACGACGGGTTACTATTTTGAGAAGTTCAAAATAACACCCTTTAAGTTCAAGGGCCTTCGCCAAAAGGAAAGGTGTTCGACCTCGATCGAACGACGACGGGTTACTATTTTGATAAGTTTGAAATAACACCCTTTAAGGCCAAGGTCCTTTGCCAAAAAGAGAAGAGTTCGACCTCGATCGAATGACAATAGGTTACTATTTCGATATGTTCGAAATTACACCCTTTAAGGCCAAGGGCCTTTGCCAACAAGAGTAGAGTTCGACCTCGATCGAACGACAACGAGTTACTATTTCGATAAGTTCGAAATAACAACCTTTAAGGCCAAGGGCCTTCGCCAACAAGAGTAAAGTTCGACCTCGATCGAACAACGACGGGTTACTATTTCGATAAGTTCGAAATTACACATTTTGAGGACAAGAGATTTCGCCAACAAGAGAAGAGTTCGTCCTCGATCGAACGAGGACGAGTTACTATTTCGATAAGTTCAAAATAACACCTTTTAAGGCCAAGGTCCTTCGCCAAAAGGACAAGAGTTCGACCTCAATCGAATGAAGACGGGTTACTATTTTGATATGTTCGAAATAACACCCGTTAAGGCCAAGGGCCTTCGCCAACAAGAGAAGAGTTCGACCTCGATCGAACGACGACGGGTTACTATTTCTATAAGTTCGAAATAACACCCTTTAAGGCCAAGGGCCTTAGCCAAAAATAGATGAGTTCGACCTCGATCAAACGTCGATGGGTTACTATTTCGATAAGTTCGAAATACCACCCTTTAAATGGGCCTTCTCCAAAAAGAGAAGAGTTCGACCTCGATTGAAAGACGACGGGTTACTATTTTGATAAGTTCAAAACAACACCCTTTAAGGTCAAGGGCCTTCGCCAAAAGGAGAGGAGTTCGACCTCGATCGAACGACGACGGGTCACTATTTTGATAAGTTCGAAATAACACCCTTTAAGGCCAAGGTCCTTTGCCAAAAAGAGAAGAGTTCGACCTCGATCGAATGACAATGGGTTACTATTTCGATAAGTTCGAAATTACACCCTTTAAGGCCAAGGGCCTTTGCCAACAAGAGTACAGTTCGACCTCGATCGAACGACAACGGGTTACTATTTCGATAAGTTCGAAATAACAACTTTAAGGCCAAGGGCCTTCGCCAACAAGAGTAAAGTTCGACCTCGATCGAACGACGACAGGTTACTATTTCGATAAGTTCGAAATTACACCTTTTAAGGACAAGAGATTTCGCCAACAAGAGAAGAATTCGTCCTCGATCGAACGAGGACGAGTTACTATTTCGATAAGTTCAAAATAACACCTTTTAAGGCCAAGGTCCTTCGCCAAAAGGACAAGAGTTTGACCTCAATCGAATGACGACGGGTTACTATTTTTATATGTTCGAAATAACACCCGTTAAGGAAAAGGGCCTTCGCCAACAAGAGAAGAGTTCGACCTCGATCGAACGACGACGTGTTACTATTTCGATAAGTTTGAAATAACACCCATTAAGGCCAAGGGCCTTCCCCAACAAGAGTAGAGTTCGACCTCGATCGAACAACGACGGGTTACTATTTCGATAAGTTTGAAATAAAACCCTTTAAGGCCAAGGGCCTTCGCCAAAAATAGAAGAGTTCGACATCGATCGAACGACGACGGGTTACTATTTCAATAAGTTCAAAATAACACCTTTTAAGGCCAAGGTCCTTTGCCAAAAGGAGAAGAGTTCGACCTCAATCGAATGACGATGGGTTACTAATTGATATGTTCGAAATAACACCCGTTAAGGCCAAGGGCCTTCGCCAACAAGAGAAGAGTTCGACCTAGATCGAACGACGACGGTTTAATATTTTGATAAGTTCGAAATAACATCCTTTAAGTCCAAAGGCCTTCGCCAACAAGAGAAGAGTTCGACCTCGATCGAACGACGACGGGTTACTATTTTGACAAGTTCAAAATAACACCCTTTAAGGTCAAGGGCCTTCGCCAAAAGGAGAGGAGTTCGACCTCGATTGAACGACGACGGGTTACTATTTTGATAAGTTTGAAATAACACCCTTTAAGGCCAAGGTCCTTTGCCAAAAAGAGAAGAGTTCGACCTTGATCGAATGACAATAGGTTACAATTTCGATAAGTTCGAAATTACACCCTTTAAGGCCAAGGGCCTTTGCCAACAATAGAAGAGTTCGACCTCGATCAAACGTCGATGGGTTACTATTTCGATAAGTTCGAAATAACACCCTTTAAAAGGGCCTTCTCAAAAAGAGAAGAGTTCGACCTCGATCGAAAGACGACGGGTTACTATTTTGATAAGTTCAAAATAACACCCTTTAAGTTCAAGGGCCTTCGCCAAAAGGAGAGGTGTTCGACCTCGATCGAACGACGACGGGTTACTATTTTGATAAGTTTGAAATAACACCCTTTAAGGCCAAGGTCCTTTGCCAAAAAGAGAAGAGTTCGACCTCGATCGAATGACAATAGGTTACTATTTCGATAAGTTCGAAATTACACCCTTTAAGGCCAAGGGCCTTTGCCAACAAGAGTAGAGTTCGACCTCGATCGAACGACAACGGGTTACTATTTCGATAAGTTCGAAATAACAACCTTTAAGGCCAAGGGCCTTCGCCAACAAGAGTAAAGTTCGACCTCGATCGAACAACGACGAGTTACTATATCGATAAGTTCGAAATTACACCTTTTGAGGACAAGAGATTTCGCCAACAAGAGAAGAGTTCGTCCTCGATCGAACGAGGACGAGTTACTATTTCGATAAGTTCAAAATAACACCTTTTAAGGCCAAGGTCCTTCGCCAAAAGGACAAGAGTTCGACCTCAATCGAATGACGACGGGTTTCTATTTTGATATGTTCGAAATAACACCCGTTAAGGCCAAGGGCCTTCGCCAACAAGAGAAGAGTTCGACCTAGATCGAACGACGACTGGTTATTATTTCGATAAGTTCAAAATAACACCATTTAAGTCTAAGGGCCTTCACCAACAAGAGAAGAGTTCGACCTCGATCGAACGACGAAGGGTTACTATTTTGATAAGTTTGATATAACACCCATTAAGGCCAAGGGCCTTCCCTAACAAGAGTAGAGTTCGACCTCGAGCGAACGACGACAGGTTACTATTTCTTTAAGTTCGAAATTACACCCTTTAAGGCCAAGGGCCTTTGCCAATAAGAGTAGAGTTCGACCTCGATCGAACAACAATGGGTTACTATTTCGATAAGTTCAAAATAACAACCTTTAGGTCCAAGGTCCTTCGCCAACAAGAAAATAGTTCGACCTAGATTGAACGAGGACAGGTTACTATTTCGATAAGTTCAAAATAACACCTTTTAAGGCCAAGTTCTTCGCCAAAAGGACAAGAGTTCGACCTCAATCGAATGAAGACGGGGTACTATTTTGATATGCTCGAAATAACACCCGTTAAGGCCAAGGGCCTTCGCCAACAATAGAAGAGTTCGACCTAGATCGAACGACGACGGGTTAATATTTCGATAAGTTCTAAATAACACCCTTTAAGGCCAAGGGCCTTCACCAACATGAGAAGAGTTCGACCTCGATCGAACGACGATGGGTTACTATTTCGATAAGTTTGAAATAACACCCAATAAGGCCAAGGGCCTTCCCCAACAAGAGTAGAGTTCGACCTCGATCGAACAACGACGGGTTACTATTTCTTTAAGTTCGAAATAACACCCTTTAAGGCCAAGGGCCTTTGCCAACAAGAGAAGAGTTCGACCTCGATCGAACGACGACGGGTTACTATTTCGATAAGTTCGAAATTACACCCTTTTAGGCCAAGAGATTTTGCCAACAATAGAAGAGTTCGACCTCGATCGAACGAGGACGTGTTACTATTTCGATAAGTTCAAAATAACACCTTTTTAGGCCAAGGTCCTTCGCCAAAAGGAGAAGAGTTTGACCTCAATTGAATGACGACGGGTTACTATTTTGATATGTTCGAAATAACACCCGTTAAGGCCAAGGGCCTTCACAAACAAGAGAAGAGTTCGACCTAGATCGAACGACGACGTGTTAATATTTCGATAAGTTCTAAATAACACCCATTAAGGCCAAGGGCCTTCGCCAACATGAGAAGAGTTCGACCTCGATCGAACAAAGACGTGTTACTATTTCGATAAGTTTGAAATAACACCCATTAAGGCCAAGTGCCTTCCCCAACAAGAGTAGAGTTCGACCTCGATCGAACAACGACGGGTTACTATTTCGATAAGTTCGAAATAACACCCTTTAAGGCCAAGGGCCTTTGCCAACAAGAGAAGAGTTCGACCTCGATCGAACGACCACGGGTTACTATTTCGATAAGTTCGAAATTGAACCCTTTAAGGCCAAGAGATTTTGCCAACAATAGAAGAGTTCGACCTCGATCGAACGAGGACGGGTTACTATTTCGATAAGTTCAAAATAACACCTTTTTAGGCCAAGCTCCTTCACCAAAAGGAGAAGAGTTCGACCTCAATCGAACGACGACGGGTTACTATTTTGATAAGTTTGAAATAACACCCATTAAGGCCAAGGGCCTTCCCTAACAAGAGTAGAGTACGACCTCGAGCGAACGACGACAGGTTACTATTTATTAAGTTCGAAATAACACCCTTTAAGGCCAAGGGCCTTTTCCAAAAAGAGAAGAGTTCGACCTCGATCGAACGACGACGGGTTACTATTTTGATAAGTTTGAAATTACACCCTTTAAGGCCAAGAGATTTTGCCAACAAGAGAAGAGTTCGACCTCGATCGAACGACGACGGGTTACTATTTTGATAAGTTTGAAATAATACCCATTAAGGCCAAGGGCCTTCCCTAACAAGAGTATAGTTCGACCTCGATCGAACGACGACGGGTTACTATTTCTTTAAGTTCGAAATTACACCATTTAAGGCCAAGGGCCTTTGCCAATAAGAGTAGAGCTCGACCTCGATCGAACGACAACGGGTTACTATTTCGATAAGTTCAAAATAACAACCTTTAAGGCCAAGGGCCTTTGCCAACAAGAGTAAAGTTCGACCTCGATCGAACGACGATGGGTTACTATTTCGATAAGTTCGAAATTACACCATTTAAGGACAAGAGATTTCGCCAATAAGAAAATAGTTCGACCTCGATCGAACGAGGACGGGTTACTATTTCGATAAGTTCAAAATAACACCTTTTAAGGCCAAGGTCCTTCGCCAAAAGGACAAGAGTTCGACCTCAATCGAATGAAGATGGGTTACTATTTTGATATGTTCGAAATAACACCCGTTAAGACCAAGGGTCTTCGCCAACAAGAGAAGAGTTCGACCTAGATCGAACGACAACGGGTTAATATTTCGATAAGTTCGAAATAACACCCTTTAAGGCCAAGGGCCTTCGCCAATATGAGAAGAGTTTGACCTCGATCGAACGACGACGGGTTACTATTTTGACAAGTTCAAAATAACACCCTTTAAGGTCAAGGGCCTTCGCCAAAAGGAGAGGAGTTCGACCTCGATCGAACGACGACGGGTTACTATTTTGATAAGTTAGAAATAACACCCGTTAAGGCCAACGGCCTTCGCCAACAATAGAAGAGTTCGACCTAGATCGAACGACGACGGGTTAATAATTCGATAAGTTTGAAATAACACCCTTTAAGGCCAAGGGCCTTCGCCAACATGAGAAGAGTTCGACCTCGATCGAACGACGACGGGTTACTATTTCTTTAAGTTCGAAATTACACCCTTTAAGGCCAAGGGCCTTTGCCAATAAGAGTAGAGTTCGACCTCGATTGAACGACAACGGGTTACTATTTCGATAAGTTCAAAATAACAACCTTTAAGGCCAAGGGCCTTCGCCAACAAGAGTAAAGTTTGACCTCGATCGAACGATGACGGGTTACTATTTTGATAAGTTCGAAATTACACCTTTTAAGGACAAGAGATTTTGCCAACAAGAAAATAGTTCGACCTCGATCGAACGAGGACGGGTTACTATTTCGATAAGTTCAAAATAACACCTTTTAAGGCCAAGGTCCTTCGCCAAAAGGACAAGATTTCGACCTCAATCGAATGAAGACGGGTTACTATTTTGATATGTTCGAAATAACACCCGTTAAGGCCAACGACCTTCGCCAACAATAGAAGAGTTCGACCTAGATCGAACGAC
This sequence comes from Nicotiana sylvestris, assembly GCF_000393655.2. NCBI lineage: Eukaryota > Viridiplantae > Streptophyta > Magnoliopsida > Solanales > Solanaceae > Nicotiana > Nicotiana sylvestris. The sequence continues at coordinate 70,341,317 of NC_091057.1, forward strand.
GACGGGTTAATAATTCGATAAGTTCGAAATAACACCCTTTAAGGCCAAGGGCCTTCGCCAACATGAGAAGAGTTCGACCTCGATCGAACGACGACGGGTTACTATTTCGATAAGTTTGAAATAACACCCAATAAGGCCAAGGGCCTTCCCCAACAAGAGTAGAGTTCGACCTCGATCGAACAACGACGGGTTACTATTTCTTTAAGTTCGAAATAACACCCTTTAAGGCCAAGGGCCTTTGCCAACAAGAGAAGAGTTCGACCTCGATCGAACGACGACGGGTTACTATTTCGATAAGTTCGAAATTACACCCTTTAAGGCCAAGAGATTTTGCCAACAATAGAAGAGTTCGACCTCGATCGAACGAGGACGTGTTACTATTTCGATAAGTTCAAAATAACACCTTTTTAGGCCAAGGTCCTTCGCCAAAAGGAGAAGAGTTTGACCTCAATTGAATGACGACGGGTTACTATTTTGATATGTTCGAAATAACACCCGTTAAGGCCAAGGGCCTTCACCAACAAGAGAAGAGTTCGACCTAGATCGAACGACGACGGGTTAATATTTCGATAAGTTCTAAATAACACCCATTAAGGCCAAGGGCCTTCGCCAACATGAGAAGAGTTCGAGCTCGATCGAACAAAGACGTGTTACTATTTCGATAAGTTTGAAATAACACCCATTAAGGCCAAGTGCCTTCCCCAACAAGAGTAGAGTTCGACCTCGATCGAACAACGACGGGTTACTATTTCGATAAGTTCGAAATAACACCCTTTAAGGCCAAGGGCCTTTGCCAACAAGAGAAGAGTTCGACCTCGATCGAACGACCACGGGTTACTATTTCGATAAGTTCGAAATTGAACCCTTTAAGGCCAAGAGATTTTGCCAACAATAGAAGAGTTCGACCTCGATCGAACGAGGACGGGTTACTATTTCGATAAGTTCAAAATAACACCTTTTTAGGCCAAGCTCCTTCGCCAAAAGGAGAAGAGTTCGACCTCAATTGAATGACGAATTGTTACTATTTTGATATGTTCGAAATAACACCCGTTAAGGCCAAGGGCCTTCGCCAAAAAGAGAAGAGTTCGACCTAGATCGAACGACGACGGGTTAATATTTCGATAAGTTCGAAATAACACCCGTTAAGTCCAAGGGCCTTCGCCACCAAGAGAAGAGTTCGACCTCGATCGAACGACGACGGGTTACTATTTTGATAAGTTTGAAATAACACCCATTAAGGCCAAGGGCCTTCCCTAACAAGAGTAGAGTACGACCTCGAGCGAACGACGACAGGTTACTATTTATTAAGTTCGAAATAACACCCATTAAGGCCAAGGGCCTTTTCCAAAAAGAGAAGAGTTCGACCTCGATCGAACGACGACGGGTTACTATTTTGATAAGTTTGAAATTACACCCTTTAAGGCCAAGGGCCTTCCCTAACAAGAGTATAGTTCGACCTCGATCGAACGACGACGGGTTACTATTTCTTTAAGTTCGAAATTACACCATTTAAGGCCAAGGGCCTTTTGCCAATAAGAGTAGAGCTCGACCTCGATCGAACGACAACGGGTTACTATTTCGATAAGTTCAAAATAACAACCTTTAAGGCCAAGGGCCTTTGCCAACAAGAGTAAAGTTCGACCTCGATCGAACGACGACGGGTTACTATTTCGATAAGTTTGAAATAACACCCATTAAGGCCAAGGGCCTTCCCTAACAAGAGTAGAGTACGACCTCGAGCGAACGACGACAGGTTACTATTTATTAAGTTCGAAATAACACCCTTTAAGGCCAAGGGCCTTTTCCAAAAAGAGAAGAGTTCGACCTCGATCGAACGACGACGGGTTACTATTTTGATAAGTTTGAAATTACACCCTTTAAGGCCAAGGGCCTTCCCTAACAAGAGTATAGTTCGACCTCGATCGAACGACGACGGGTTACTATTTCTTTAAGTTCGAAATAACACCCTTTAAGGCCAAGGGCCTTCGCCAATATGAGAAGAGTTTGACCTCGATCGAACGACGACGGGTTACTATTTTGATAAGTTAGAAATAACACCCTTTAAGGTCAAGGGCCTTCGCCAAAAATAGAAGACTTCGACCTCGATCGAACGTCGATGGGTTACTATTTCGATAAGTTCGAAATAACACCCTTTAAAAGGGCCTTCTCCAAAAAGAGAAGAGTTCGACCTCGATCGAAAGACGACGGGTTACTATTTTGATAAGTTCAAAATATCACCCTTTAAGGTCAAGGGCCTTCGCCAAAAGGAGAGGAGTTCGACCTCGATCGAACGACGACGGGTTACTATTTTGATAAGTTCGAAATAACACCCTTTAAGGCCAAGGACCTTTGCCAAAAGAGAAGAGTTCGACCTCGATCGAATGACAATGGGTTACTATTTCGATAAGTTTGAAATAACAACCGTTAAGGCCAAGGGCCTTCCCCAACAAGAGTAGAGTTCGACCTCGATCGAACAACGACTGGTTACTATTTCGATAAGTTCGAAATAACACCCTTTAAGGACAAGGGCCTTTGCCAACAAGAGAAGAGTTCGACCTCGATCGAACGACGACAGGTTACTATTTCTTAAGTTCGAAATAACACCCTTTAAGGCCAAGTGCCTTCCCCAACAAGAGTAGAGTTCGACCTCGATCGAACAACGACGGGTTACTATTTCGATAAGTTCGAAATAACACCCTTTAAGGCCAAGGGCCTTTGCCAACAAGAGAAGAGTTCGACCTCGATCGAACGACGACGGGTTACTATTTCGATAAGTTCGAAATTGAACCCTTTAAGGCCAAGAGATTTTGCCAACAATAGAAGAGTTCGACCTCGATCGAACGAGGACGGGTTACTATTTCGATAAGTTCAAAATAACACCTTTTTAGGCCAAGCTCCTTCGCCAAAAGGAGAAGAGTTCGACCTCAATTGAATGACGAATTGTTACTATTTTGATATGTTCGAAATAACACCCGTTAAGGCCAAGGGCCTTCGCCAAAAAGAGAAGAGTTCGACCTAGATCGAACGACGACGGGTTAATATTTCGATAAGTTCGAAATAACACCCGTTAAGTCCAAGGGCCTTCGCCACCAAGAGAAGAGTTCGACCTCGATCGAACGACGACGGGTTACTATTTTGATAAGTTTGAAATAACACCCATTAAGGCCAAGGGCCTTCCCTAACAAGAGTAGAGTTCGACCTCGAGCGAACGACGACAGGTTACTATTTCTTAAGTTCGAAATAACACCCTTTAAGGCCAAGTGCCTTCCCCAACAAGAGTAGAGTTCGACCTCGATCGAACAACGACGGGTTACTATTTCGATAAGTTCGAAATAACACCCTTTAAGGCCAAGGGCCTTTGCCAACAAGAGAAGAGTTCGACCTCGATCGAACGACCACGGGTTACTATTTCGATAAGTTCGAAATTGAACCCTTTAAGGCCAAGAGATTTTGCCAACAATAGAAGAGTTCGACCTCGATCGAACGAGGACGGGTTACTATTTCGATAAGTTCAAAATAACACCTTTTTAGGCCAAGCTCCTTCGCCAAAAGGAGAAGAGTTCGACCTCAATTGAATGACGAATTGTTACTATTTTGATATGTTCGAAATAACACCCGTTAAGGCCAAGGGCCTTCGCCAAAAAGAGAAGAGTTCGACCTAGATCGAACGACGACGGGTTAATATTTCGATAAGTTCGAAATAACACCCGTTAAGTCCAAGGGCCTTCGCCACCAAGAGAAGAGTTCGACCTCGATCGAACGACGACGGGTTACTATTTTGATAAGTTTGAAATAACACCCATTAAGGCCAAGGGCCTTCCCTAACAAGAGTAGAGTACGACCTCGAGCGAACGACGACAGGTTACTATTTATTAAGTTCGAAATAACACCCTTTAAGGCCAAGGGCCTTTTCCAAAAAGAGAAGAGTTCGACCTCGATCGAACGACGACGGGTTACTATTTTGATAAGTTTGAAATTACACCCTTTAAGGCCAAGGGCCTTCCCTAACAAGAGTATAGTTCGACCTCGATCGAACGACGACGGGTTACTATTTCTTTAAGTTCGAAATTACACCATTTAAGGCCAAGGGCCTTTGCCAATAAGAGTAGAGCTCGACCTCGATCGAACGACAACGGGTTACTATTTCGATAAGTTCAAAATAATAACCTTTAAGGCCAAGGGCCTTCGCCAACAAGAGTAAAGTTCGACCTCGATCGAACGACGACGGGTTACTATTTCGATAAGTTCGAAATTACACCTTTTAAGGACAAGAGATTTTGCCAACAAGAGAAGAGTTCGTCCTCGATCTAACGAGGACAAGTTACTTTTTCGATAAGTTCAAAATAACACCTTTTAAGGCCAAGGTCCTTCGCCAAAAGGACAAGAGTTCGACCTCAATCGAATGACGACGGGTTACTATTTTGATATGTTCGAAATAACACCCGTTAAGGCCAATGGCCTTCACCAACAAGAGAAGAGTTCGACCTCGATCGAACGACGATGGGTTAATATTTCGATAAGTTCGAAATAACACCATTTAAGTCCAAGGGCCTTTGCCAACAAGAGAAGAGTTCGACCGCGATCGAATGACGATGGGTTACTATTTTGATAAGTTTTAAATAACACCCATTAAGGCCAAGGGCCTTCCCCTACAAGAGTAGAGATCGACCTCGATCGAACGACGACGGGTTACTATTTCTTTAAGTTCGAAATAACACCCTTTAAGGCCAAGGGCCTTCGCCAAAAATAGAGGAGTTCGACCTCGATCAAACATCGATGGGTTACTATTTCGATAAGTTCGAAATAACACCCTTTAAGGCCAAGGTCCTTTGCCAAAAAGAGAAGAGTTCGACCTCGATCGAATGACGATGGGTTACTATTTTGATAAGTTCGAAATTACACCCTTTAAGGCCAAGGGACTTCGCCAAATCGAGAAGAGTTTGACCTTAATTTAACGACGACAGGTTACTATTTTGATAAGTTGAAAATAACACCCTTTAAGGCTAAGGGCCTTCGCCAACAAGAGAAGAGTTCGACCTCGATCGAACGACGACGGGTTAATATTTCGATAAGTACGAAATAATGCCCTTTAAAGCCAAGGGCCTTCACCAAAAAGAGAAAAGTTCGACCTCGATCAAACGACGACGAGTTACTATTTCGATAAGTTCAAAATAACACCCTTTAAGGCCATGGGCCTTCGCCAATAAAAGAAGAGTTCGACCTCGATCAAACGCTGTCGGGTTAATATTTTGACAAGGTCAAAATAACACCCATTAAGGCCAAAGGCCTTCGCTAAGAAGAAAAGAGTTCGACCTCCATCGAACGACGACGGGTTACTATTTTGATAAGTTCTAAGTAATACCCTTTAAGGCCAAGGGCCTTCGCCAACAAGAGTAGAGTTCGACCTCGATCGAACGACAATGGGTTACTATTTCGATAAGTTCGAAATTACACCCTATAAGGCCAAGGGCCTTTGCCAACAAGAGTAGAGTTCGACCTCGATCGAACGACAACGGGTTACTATTTCTATAAGTTCAAAATAACAACCTTTAAGGCCAAGGGCCTTCGCCAAAAAGAGTAAAGTTTGACCTCGATCGAACGACTACGGGTTACTATTTTGATAAGTTCTAAATTACACCTTTTAAGGACAAGAGATTTCGCCAACAAGAGAAGAGTTCGACCTCGATCGATTGAGTACGGGTTACTACTTCGATAAGTTCAAAATAACACCTTTTAAGGCCAAGGTCCTTCGCCAAAAGGACAAGAGTTCGACCTCAATCGAATGACGACGGATTACTATTTTGATAAGTTCGAAATAACACCCGTTAAGGCCAAGGGCCTTCACAAACAAGAGAAGTTTTTGACCTAGATCGAACGATGACGTGTTAATATTTCGATAAGTTCGAAATAACACCCTTTAAGGCCAAGGGCCTTCGCCAACATGAGAAGAGTTCGACCTCGATCGAACGACGACGGGTTACTATTTCGATAAGTTTGAAATAACACCTTTTAAGGCCAAGGTCCTTCTCCAAAAAGAGAAGAGTTCGACCTCAATCGAATGAAGACGGGTTACTATTTTGATATGTTCGAAATAACACCCGTTAAGTCCAAGGGCCTTCGCCAACAAGAGAAGAGTTCGACCTCGATCGAACGAGGACGGGTTACTATTTCGATAAGTTCAAAATAACACCTTTTAAGGCCAAGGTCCTTCTCCAAAAAGAGAAGAGTTCGACCTCAATCGAATGAAGACGGGTTACTATTTTGATATGTTCGAAATAACACCCGTTAAGGACAAGGGCCTTCGCCAACAAGAGAAGAGTTCGACCTAGATCGAACGACGACGGGTTAATATTTCGATAAGTTCGAAATACCACCATTTAAGTCCAAGGGCCTTCGCCAAAAATAGAGGAGTTCGACCTCGATCAAACGTCGATGGGTTAATATTTCGATAAGTTCGAAATAACACCCTTTAAGGCCAAGGGCCTTCGCCAACATGAGAAGAGTTCGACCTCGATCGAACGACAACAGGTTACTATTTCGATAAGTTTGAAATAACACCTTTTAAGGCCAAGGTCCTTCTCCAAAAAGAGAAGAGTTCGACCTCAATCAAATGACGATGGGTTACTATTTTGATATGTTCGAAATAACACCCGTTAAGGCCAAGGGCCTTCGCCAACAAGAGAAGAGTTCGACCTAGATCGAACGACGACAGGTTAATATTTCGATAAGTTCGAAATACCACCCTTTAAGTGCAAGGGCCTTTGCCATCAAGAGAAGAGTTCGACCTCGATCGAACGACGACGGTTTACTATTTTGATAAGTTTTAAATAATACCCATTAAGGCCAAGGGCCTTCCCCTACAAGAGTAGAGTTCGACCTCGATCGAACGACGACGGGTTACTATTTCTTTAAGTTCGAAATAACACCCTTTAAGGCCAAGGGCCTTCGCCAAAAATAGAAGAGTTCGACCTCGATCAAATGTCGATGGGTTACTATTTCGATAAGTTCGAAATAACACCCTTTAAGGACAAGGTCCTTTCCCAAAAAGAGAAGAGTTCGACCTCGATCGAATGACGATGGGTTACTATTTCAATAAGTTCGAAATTACACCCTTTAAGGCCAAGGGACTTCGCCAAATCGAGAAGAGTTTGACCTTAATTTAACGACGACAGGTTACTATTTCGATAAGTTGAAAATAACACCCTTTAAGGCTAAGGGCCTTCGCCAACAAGAGAAGAGTTCGACCTCGGTTGAACGACGACGGGTTAATATTTCGATAAGTACGAAATAAGGCCCTTTAAAGCCAAGGGCCTTCACCAAAAAGAGAAAAGTTCGACCTCGATCGAACGACGACGAGTTACTATTTCGATAAGTTCAAAATAACACCCTTTAAGGCCATGGGCATTCGCCAATAAAAGAAGAGTTCGACCTCGATCAAACGCTGTCGGGTTAATATTTTGACAAGGTCAAAATAACACCCATTAAGGCCAAAGGCCTTCGCTAAGAAGAGAAGAGTTCGACCTCCATCGAACGACGACGGGTTACTATTTTGATAAGTTCTAAGTAACAACCTTTAAGGCCAAGGGCCTTCTCCAACAAGAGTAGAGTTCGACCTCGATCGAACGACAATGGGTTACTATTTCGATAAGTTTGAAATTACACCCTATAAGGCCAAGGTCCTTTGCCAACAAGAGTAGAGTTCGACCTCGATAGAACGACAACGAGTTACTATTTCGATAAGTTCGAAATAACAACCTTTAAGGCCAAGGGCCTTCGCCAAAAAGAGTAAAGTTTGACCTCGATCGAACGACTATGGGTTACTATTTTGATAAGTTCTATATTACACCTTTGAAGGACAAGAGATTTTGCCAACAAGAGAAGAGTTCGACCTCGATCGATTGAGGACGGGTTACTACTTCGATAAGTTCAAAATAACACCTTTTAAGGCCAAGGTCCTTCGCCAAAAGGACAAGAGTTCGACCTCAATCGAATGACGGCGGATTACTATTTTGATAAGTTCGAAATAACACCCGTTAAGGCCAAGGGCCATCGCAAACAAGAGAAGAGTTTGACCTAGATCGAACGATGACGAGTTAATATTTCGATAACTTCGAAATAACACCCTTTAAGGCCAAGAGATTTCGCCAACAAGAGAAGAGTTCGACCTCGATCGAACGAGGACGGGTTACTATTTTGATAAGTTCAAAATAACACCTTTTAAGGCCAAGGTCCTTCTCCAAAAAGAGAAGAGTTCGACCTCAATCGAATGACGACGGGTTACTATTTTGATATGTTCGAAATAACACCCGTTAAGGCCAAGGGCCTTCGCCAACAAGAGAAGAGTTCGACCTAGATCGAACGACGACGGGTTAATATTTCGATAAGTTCGAAATACCACCCTTTAAGTCCAAGGGCCTTCGCCAACAAGAGAAGAGTTCGAAATCGATCGAACGACGACGGGTTACTATTTTGATAAGTTTTAAATAACACCCATTAAGGCCAAGGGCCTTCCCCTACAAGAGTAGAGTTCGACCTCGATCGAACGACGACGGGTTACTATTTCTTTAAGTTCGAAATAACACCCTTTAAGGCCAAGGGCCTTCGCCAAAAATAGAAGAGTTCGACCTCGATCAAACGTCGATGGGTTACTATTTCGATAAGTTCGAAATAACACCCTTTAAGGCCAAGGTCCTTTCCCAAAAAAAAGAGTTCAACCTCGATCGAATGACGATGGGTTACTATTTCGATAAGTTCGAAATAACACCCTTTAAAAGGGCCTTCTCCAAAAAGAGAAGAGTTCGACCTCGATCGAAAGACGACGGGTTACTATTTTGATAAGTTCGAAATTACACCCTTTAAGGCCAAGGGACTTCGCCAAATCGAGAAGAGTTTGACCTTAATTTAACGACGATAGGTTACTATTTCGATAAGTTGAAAATAACACCCTTTAAGGCTAAGGGCCTTCGCCAACAAGAGAAGAGTTCGACCTCGATCGAACGACGACGGGTTAATATTTCGATAAGTACGAAATAACGCCCTTTAAAGCCAAGGGCCTTCACCAAAAAGAGAAAAGTTCGACCTCGATCGAACGACGACAAGTTACTATTTCGATAAGTTCAAAATAACACCCTTTAAGGCCATGGGCCTTCGCCAATAAAAGAAGAGTTCGACCTCGATCAAACGCTGTCGGGTTAATATTTTGACAAGGTCAAAATAACACCCATTAAGGCCAAAGGCCTTCGCTAAGAAGAGAAGAGTTCGACCTCCATCGAACGACGACGAGTTACTATTTTGATAAGTTCTAAGTAACACCCTTTAAGGCCAAGGGCCTTCTCCAACAAGAGTAGAGTTCGACCTCGATCGAACGACAATGGGTTACTATTTCGATAAGTTCGAAATTACACCCTATAAGGCCAAGGGCCTTTGCCAACAAGAGTAGAGTTCGACCTCGATCGAACGACAACGGGTTACTATTTCGATAAGTTCGAAATAACAACCTTTAAGGCCAAGGGCCTTTGCCAAAAAGAGTAAAGTTTGACCTCGATCGAACGACTACGGGTTACTATTTTGATAAGTTCTATATTACACCTTTGAAGGACAAGAGATTTCGCCAACAAGAGAAGAGTTCGACCTCGATCGATTGAGGACGGGTTACTACTTCGATAAGTTCAAAATAACACCTTTTAAGGCCAAGGTCCTTCGCCAAAAGGACAAGAGTTCGACCTCAATCGAATGACGGCGGATTACTATTTTGATAAGTTCGAAATAACACCCGTTAAGGCCAAGGGCCATCGCAAACAAGAGAAGAGTTTGACCTAGATCGAACGATGACGGGTTAATATTTCGATAACTTCGAAATAACACCCTTTAAGGCCAAGAGATTTCGCCAACAAGAGAAGAGTTCGACCTCGATCGAACGAGGACGGGTTACTATTTTGATAAGTTCAAAATAACACCTTTTAAGGCCAAGGTCCTTCTCCAAAAAGAGAAGAGTTCGACCTCAATCGAATGACGACGGGTTACTATTTTGATATGTTCGAAATAACACCCGTTAAGGCCAAGGGCCTTCGCCAACAAGAGAAGAGTTCGACCTAGATCGAACGACGACGGGTTAATATTTCGATAAGTTCGAAATACCACCCTTTAAGTCCAAGGGCCTTCGCCAACAAGAGAAGAGTTCGAAATCGATCGAACGACGACGGGTTACTATTTTGATAAGTTTTAAATAACACCCATTAAGGCCAAGGGCCTTCCCCTACAAGAGTAGAGTTCGACCTCGATCGAACGACGACGGGTTACTATTTCTTTAAGTTCGAAATAACACCCTTTAAGGCCAAGGGCCTTCGCCAAAAATAGAAGAGTTCGACCTCGATCAAACGTCGATGGGTTACTATTTCGATAAGTTCGAAATAACACCCTTTAAGGCCAAGGTCCTTTCCCAAAAAAAAGAGTTCAACCTCGATCGAATGACGATGGGTTACTATTTCGATAAGTTCGAAATAACACCCTTTAAAAGGGCCTTCTCCAAAAAGAGAAGAGTTCAACCTCGATCAAAAGATGACGGGTTACTATTTTGATAAGTTCAAAATAACACCCTTTAAGGTCAAGGGCCTTCGCCAAAAAGAGAGGAGTTCGACCTCGATCGAACGATGACGGGTTACTATTTTGATAAGTTCGAAATAACACCCTTTAAGGCCAAGGTCCTTTGCCAAAAAGTGAAGAGTTCGACCTCGATCGAATGACGATGGGTTACTATTTTGATAAGTTCGAAATTACACCCTTTAAGGCCAAGGGACTTCGCCAAATCGAGAAGAGTTTGACCTTAATTGAACGACGACAGGTTGCTATTTCGATAAGTTGAAAATAACACCCTTTAAGGCTAAGGTCCTTCGCCAACAAGAGAAGAGTTCGACCTCGATCGAACGACAACGGGTTACTATTTCGATAAGTTCGAAATAACAACCTTTAAGGCCAAGGGCCTTTGCCAACAAGAGTAGAGTTCGACCTCAATCGAACGATGATGGGTTACTATTTCGATAAGTTCGAAATTACACACTTTAAGGCCAGGAGATTTCGCCAACAAGAGAAGAGTTCGACCTCGATCGAACGAGGATGGGTTACTATTTTGATAAGTTCAAAATATAACCTTTTAAGGCCAAGGTCCTTCGCCAAAAGAAGAAGAGTTCGACCTTAATCGAATGACGACGGGTTAATATTTCGATAAGTTCAAAATAACACCCTTTAAAGCCAAGAGCCTTCACCAACAAGAGAAGAGTTCGACCTCAATCGAACGATGACGGGTTACTATTTCGATACGTTTGAAATAACAACCATTAAGGCCAAGGGCCTTCCCCAACAAGAGTAGAGTTCGACCTCGATCGAACGAGGACAGGTTACTATTTTGATAAGTTCAAAATAACCCCATTTAAGGTCAAGGGCCTTCTCCAAAAGGAGAGGAGTTCGACCTCGATCGAACGACGACGGGTTACTATTTTGATAAGTTCCAAATAACACCATTTAAGGCCAAGGTCCTTTGCCAAAAAGAGAAGAGTTCGACCTCGATCAAATGACGATGGGTTACTATTTTGATAAGTTCGAAATTACACCCTTTTAGGCCAAGGGCCTTCGCCAAATCGAGAAGAGTTTGAAATTAATCGAACGGCGACATGTTACTATTTCGATAAGTTCAAAATAACACCCTTTAAGGCTAAGGGACTTCGCCAACAAGAGAAGAGTTCGACCTCGATCGAAAGACGACGGGTTAATATTTCGATAAGTTCGAAATAACGCCCTTTAAAGCCAAGGGCCTTCACCAAGAAGAGAAGAGTTCAACCTCGATCAAACAACGACGGGTTACTATTTCGATAAGTTCGAAATTACACCCTTTAAGGCCAAGAGATTTCGCCAACAAGAGAAGAGTTGGACCTCGATCGAACGAGGACGGGTTACTATTTCGATAAGTTCAAAATAACACCTTATAAGGCCAAGGTCCTTCACTAAAAGGAGAAGAGTTCGACCCTAATCGAATGACGATGGGTTACTATTTTGATATGTTCGAAATTACACCCATTAAGGCCAAGGGCCTTCGCCAACAAGAGAAGAGTTCGATCTAGATCGAATGACAACAGGTTACTATTTCAATAAATTCAAAATAACACCCTTTAAGGCCAAGGGTCTTCGCAAACAAGAGAAGAGTTCCACCCAGATTGAATAACGGCGGATTACTATTTCGATAAGTTCGAAATAATACCCTTTAAGGACAAGGGCCTTCGCTAAAAAGAGAAGAGTTTGACCTCGATCGAACGACGAGGAGTTACTATTTCAATAAGTTCGAATAACACCCTTTAAGGACAAGGGCCTTCGCCAACAAGAGAAGAGTTCGAACGAGGACGGGTTACTATATCGATAAGTTCAAAATAACACCTTTTAAGGCCAAGGTCCTTCGCCAAAAGGAGAAGAGTTCGACCTCAATCGAATGACGACGAGTTACTATTTTGATATGTTCAAAATAACGCCCGTTAAGGCCAATGGCCTTCGCCAACAATATAAGAGTTCGACCTAGATCGAACGAAGACGGGTTAATATTTCTATAAGTTCAAAATAACACCCTTTAAGGCCAAGGGCTTTTGCCAACAAGAGAAGAGTTCGACCTCGATCGAACGACGACGGGCTACTATTTTGATAAGTTTGAAATAACACCCATTAAGGCCAAGGGCCTTCCCCAACAAGAGTACAGTTTGACCTCGATCGAACTACGACAGGTTACTATTTCGATAAGTTCGAAATAACACCCTTTAAGGCCAAGGTCCTTCGCCAAAAAGAGAAGAGTTCGAGCTCGATCAAACGACGACGGGTTACTATTTCGATAAGTTCGAAATAACACCCTTAAAAAGGGCTTTCACCAAAAAGATAAGAGTTCCATGTCGATCGAAAGACGACGAGTTACTATTTTGATAAGTTCAAAATAACACCCTTTAAGGTCAAAGGCCTTCGCCAAAAGGAGAGGAGTTCAACCTCAATCGAACAACGACGGGTTACTATTTTTATAAGTTCCAAATAACACCCTTTGAGGCCAAGGTCCTTCGCCAAAAAGAGAAGAGTTCGACCTCGATCGAATGACGATGGGTTAATATTTCGATAAGTTTTAAATTACACCATTTAAGGCCAAGGTCCTTCGCCAAAACGAGAAGTGTTTGACCTTGATCGAACGACGACAGGTTACTATTTCGATAAGTTCAAAATAACACCCTTAAAGGCTAAGGGCCTTCGCCAACAAGAGAAGAGTTCGACCTCGATCGAACGACGACGGGTTATGTCACGACCCAAACTGAAGGGCCATGACTAGCACCCGACCACACTTGTCGAGCACCAACGTACATTTCATCTAACCTTCATTATTATCTTTTAAGGCTAAAGAGATCAATATAAATGGTAGATCTAGATCATGGACAACCAGCAATAAAATATGACGGCATGAACATACATAGCAGGGGATGACCAGACAATCAAGAAACTACATATAAGGTATGAGCTACCACGCTACTATGAAAGACTATACAACAAAAACTAGCCGACAAGGCATACCAAACTATACATGAGCCGACACCTGTCTATGAGCCTCTAAAAGAACATAAGTGTTGCAACATAGCCGGAACAGGGCCCCGACATACCCATAATGTCTATAACAAAAATTGCATACCAAGACCAAGGCAAGTCCGGAGAAGGGATCTCGCCAATCACCGCTGAACTGGACAGTCTACTGTGGTGGGGGAGCTGCACCTGTCTGTCTATCAGGACCTGCAGCACGACATGCAGCGTCCACAAATAAAAGGACGTCAGTACGAATAAAGTACTGAGTATGTAAGGCAAGGAACCATAAATACGATCAGTAATGTAAGCAAGGATAAAGAATATACCACCTGTAACATCTTAGTACCTCTGAGGGCTACTTACATGAAATGCATGATACATATGTATAAATACATAAACCTTTAAAGCATTCGCCTCTGTGGGCATCATCATCATCATATCGTACCCGGCCATAATAGGCTCGGTAGAATCGTACCCGGCCACGTGGAGCTCGGTAAAACCCAACTGATCAGTGGTTGCACAATAGGTGTCGTACCCGGCCAACTATAGCGTGGCTCGGTAGAGTAAAATAGATACATATATATAATGCATGCTCGACTCATGGAATCACATTCTAAACCTTTCGGAGTGACGTAAGGTCGGTATCCTCTATACACGTTATTAGGACTAACTCTTCACTATGAACCTTATAAGAATCAGGAAGTACCAATAACATTGATAACATAAGAATAAGAGAAGCAACATTAACATCAATCGTTCCATAAGAGGGAAAACAATGTAAGTACTGCTAGCTTCTAAGAGTAGAGTATCTTTGGAAGCTCGTTCATTACATTATGTACAATCGGAGTCGTGCAAAAGAAGGAAAGGGATAGCCTCACATACCTTGTATATACTTCCCCAATCTCAAGCTATGCAATTGTCAAAACTCCTTAGTCTACAATAAGAGAAACGATACTATCGTTATCATTTAAGCGTCATAACTATTATGTATCGACCACAACCTATTTTACGATGAAACGGACAGCACCTCCCCTATATATATGACCTCACACCATTCAAAATAGTCACCAAACAGCCCAAACAACATCAATAATAAACATATTGAGCCTCCCAATATAGTCCACACACAGCCTAATCACTCCATACATACGACGACCACCATAGTCGTGTCAAACAATCTGGAAATGTTACGAATAACTATCAGCCCATAACCCTACATATATATGGTGTTTCCCCACACCCTTCCTCCTCCAAAACTCCACAAGATAGTAGTAAAATACGCAGCCCAACAACAACGCAAAACAGTCCACAAAACAATAACATTACTACCAAACCTTTCGATATATATCTCACAAGTTCTAGCTTCAATGGCTTAGCCGCAACTTGGATAATCTTAAATACATATAGAGTAAGAGGTTCCTTACCTTTATACAGAAAGAACAACTCCAATTTGACCTTAAATTTCCATGAAATATCCCTCCAATGCTGCCACACAACAAAAAAAATGAAACTAGCGATCAATTAGTGTTTTTCGGCACTAGAATCACTTTAGAAGGCTTGAAATCACCTAGGATTGATATTAAGAACATCAAGAGACTTACTAGCACCACGGAATTCCCGACACTTGATTTGTGTTGTTTGCCCTTTTTTTGGGTCTTGAATCTTGAGAGAACCTTGAGAGGATGTTCCTAGGGTTCTAAGGTCTGAAAATAGTGAAAAGAAATGACTTAAAACGGGTTGTAGTCATCCTATATAGGTCCAAATATCTTAAACCGACTTAGTGGGCCCCATAGAGAGGTGTTTGGCGCAGTCTCGCGAAAACGCGAATATCTCTCTACTCCGAGATCGTATCGATGAACGGTTTAATGCGTTAGAAACTAGACTCATAGATCTTTAAATTGGTTGGTATATCACCCCGTAATTCCTTGTAAATTAGGAGAAAAGATTAGAAACATTTGACCTAATGTTTAAGTAAAATTATGAACCTAAGTTGCGACAACTTTTGTCGACTTTTGTTTCATAACTCGTTTGACTTCAAGACTTATGATACGGATATTATATGATTAAAATACCTTAATAAATGACCTCTTGAGTGTATTAAGCACCGCTAGATTACCTGAAAATACGAGTTACAACATCCTTGATTCGTTTAACTTCTAATACTGGTTAATCACCCTTATACACTCTTGTATCACTTAAGACCAATAGGATTGACTTCTTATCATCTCAAAGATAATTCCTTCTTGGATTTATGTTAACTAATATATGGCATGAACTAACACATGTGGATATGGGTTGTAACACCCTCCCCCCCTTAGGAACATTCGTCCTCGAATGTAAGGGTTTATGGGGAGTTTAAATCATCGTGGATTCCAATGGAAATTTCCGATCAATTTTCCCCTATAAAATGGTCACTAGCAAAACTTGCAAGTAATTAAGCCCAACATATGGTTTCACAAGTCTACACAAAGCATTATGCGTATTTACATTATCTACATATCATCATTTTGTATTAAGGAGGAGTATTCTCAAATTATTGCTTACCTCATAGAGCCGTTTCTTCTTCCAATGTATCCTGTCTTCCACCAGCATCCTTGTTATCTTCATTCTGGAATAAGTAAGGGTATTTTGACTTCATCTCCTTTTCTGCTTCCCATGTCATTTCTTCCATATTTTTGTTCCTCCACAATACTTTGACGGAAGCTACATCTTTTGTTCTCAGCTTGCGGACTTGCCGATCTAATATCGCCACTGGCACTTCTTCATATGATAGGTCCTCTGTAACTTGTACATCTTTGATAGGGACGACTCGAGAAGGGTCTCCAATACATTTTCTCAACATAGATACATGGAATACCGGGTGGACAAATTCCAATTCGGATGGCAATTCTAACTCATAAGCAACCTGTCCAATCCGTCGAAGAATTTTATACGGCCCGATATACCTTGGACTCAGCTTACCTTTCTTCCCAAAACGCATAATACCCTTCATTGGTGAGATCCTCAGGAAAACCCAATCACCAACCTCAAACTCTAGATCACGACGTCGGACATCAGAATAAGATTTTTGCCTGCTTTGTGCCGTCCTCAATCGCTCCTGTATCACTTTCACCTTCTCAATAGCTTGGTGAATCAAATCTGGCCCATATAATTCTGTTTCACCGACTTCGAACCATCCAACTGGTGATCTACATCTCCTCCCGTATAGTGCCTCGTATGGGGCCATTTTAATACTGGAATGGTAGCTATTGTTATAGGCGAATTCTATGAGTGGAAGATGATCATCCCAATTCCCCTTAAAATCTAGAACACATGCTCGTAGCATATCTTCCAGTGTCTGAATGGTACGTTCAGCCTGTCCGTCAGTCTGCGGATGAAATGCAGTGCTGAGATTTACTTGTGTGCCTAAACCCTTCTGGAAAGACCTCCAAAAGTTAGCCGTAAATTGAGCTCCTCGGTCTGATATAATAGATATGGGCACACCATGAAGCCTAACAATCTCCTTGATATACAACTTTGCATAATCTTCAGCCGCGTAAGTTGTCTTCACTGGCAGAAAATGGGCACATTTTGTAAGTCGATCAATTATCACCCAGATGGAGTCAAACTTATGATAAGAGCGAGGTAATCCAATAATGAAGTCCATATTAATCACCTCCCACTTCCAGGTCGGAATCTCTATATTTTGAAGCAATCCACCGGGTTTCTGATGTTCTATCTTTACTTGTTGACAATTGGGACACTGGGCTACAAATTCAGCAATAGACTTCTTCATATTATCCCACCAATACTGCTCCTTGACATCATGATACATCTTTGTCGAGCCGGGATGGATGGAATATCGGGATTGATGAATCTCATTCATAATCTTCTCTCGCAACCCTGCCACATTAGGCACACACAATCGGCTCTGGTATCTCAGTGCCCCATCTTTTCCGATCCTAAAAGCCATACTTTTACACTGTTGAATGCTTTCTCTTAATCGTACTAAGATAGGATCTTCATATTGTCGTGCTTTTACCTCGGCTACCAAAGATGATTCTGATGTATTCTGTACAGTAACACCTCCGTCATCAGAGTCTAACAATCTGATTCTCATATTGGCTAGCTGATGAAGCTCTTTAATCAACCCCCATCTACCTGCCTCAATATGTACTAAGCTTCCCATTGATTTACGGCTGAGAGCGTCTGCCACAACATTGGCTTTACCGGGATGATACAATATCTCGACGTCGTAGTCTTTCAATAATTCAAGCCACCTACGCTGCCTCAAATTCAACTCTTTCTGCTTGAAGATGTATTGTAAACTCTTGTGATCTGTGTAGATGTCAACATGGACGCCGTATAAGTAGTGCCGCCATATCTTCAAAGCATATATTACTGCAGCCAATTCCAAATCATGGGTTGGATAATTCTTTTCATGCTTCTTCAATTGTCTTGATGCATAAGCAATCACATTCCCATGCTGCATCAATACGCACCCCAAACCTATACCTGAGGCATCACAATATACCACATAACCTTCTGTTCCTTCAGGAAGAGTGAGCACTGGTGCAGATGTCAATCGATTCTTCAACTCCTGAAAACTACGTTCACAAGTGTCAGACCACTGGAATTTGGTAGCTTTTTGTGTTAACTTAGTCAATGGTGATGATATAGAGGAAAATCCTTCTACAAACCGCCTATAATATCCTGCTAGCCCTAGGAAGCTGCGGACTTCTGATGGTGTTGTAGGTCTCGGCCAATTCTTTACTGCATCGATCTTCTGAGTGTCGACACTAATACCCTCATCAGATATCACATGGCCAAGGAATGCTACTGAGTTCAGCCAGAATTCACATTTGGAGAGCTTAGCATATAACTTACGATCCTGAAGCGTCTGTAATACTATCCGCAAGTGGCCCGCATGTTCCACCTCCGAACGAGAATACACTAGAATGTCATCAATGAATACAATCACGAACACATCAAGATAGGGCCTGAATATAGTATTCATGAGATCCATAAAAGCTGCTGGGGCATTTGTTAGCCCGAACGACATCACCAAGAACTCAAAGTGCCCATATCTTGTCCGGAAGGCCGTCTTTGGAATATCCTTCTCCCTAACCCTCACCTGATGATACCCTGAACGTAAATCAATCTTAGAGAAATACTTGGCACCCTGGAGTTGGTCAAACAGGTCATCAATTCTTGGAAGTGGATACTTGTTCTTTATAGTAGACTTATTCAACTATCGATAGTCGATACACATCCGTAACGACCCGTCTTTCTTCCGCACGAATAGGACTGGTGCACCCCAAGGTGAAGTGCTAGGCCTAATAAAGCCCTTATCCAGCAAGTCCTTCAACTGCACCTTCAACTCTCGCAACTCTGTCGGGGCCATTCTGTATGGAGGAATAGAGATCGGTTGAGTGTCAGGCAACACATCAATGCTAAACTCAATTTCCCTTTCAGGAGGAAGGCCCGGGAGTTCATCTGGGAAAACATCTGGGAATTCGTTAACCACAGGGATTGATTGTAAAGTAGGCGGTTTCGCCTCCGCATCCCTAACGCGAACGAGATGATAAATGTAACCTTTTGAGATCATTTTCCTTGCCTTAAGATAGGAAATAAACCTACCTTTCGGTGTAGCAATGTTCCCTTTCCATTCAATGACGGGTTCACCCGGAAATTGGAACCTAACCATCTTCGTACGACAGTCAACATTTGCATAGCATGAGGCCAACCAGTCCATTCCCATTATCACATCAAAATCAACCATTTCTAACTCAAATAAATTTGCCGAGGTTTGACGACTACAAATCATCACAGTGCAACCTCTATATACCCTTCTAGCAATCACAGAATCTCCTATCGGAGTAGATACCGCGAGGGGTTTACTTATCAATTCAGGTTCAATGCCAAACTTATTAGCCACAAAGGGTGTAACATATGATAATGTAGATCCCGGATCAATCAGCGCATATACATCATAAGAAAATACAGATATAATACCTGTAACAACATCTGGAGACGACTCGAGATCCTGTCGACCTACTAGAGCATAGGTTCGATTTTGAGCACCACTCGAACTCGGCACTGCACCTCTACCCCTACCACGACCTGTCGACTGCTGAAAACCCCGTGCTGGAGGTCGAACTGATGAGGAAGAACCAGACACAGATCCAGTCGGCTGAGCCATACCATCACCTCCTCTATTAGGACAATCCCGCATCATATGGCCAGGCTGCCCGCACGAATAGCATGCATCAGAACCTCGACGACACAGTCCAAAGTGGGCCTTGCCGCACTGATCACAATGTGGTGTTGGGGGTCTCATCTGACTAGTATCCCTGTGATGTTGCGAGCCAGATGCCCGCGAACTCTGACCTGGACCAGAATAGGATCGATCATATCGAGGCCTCTGAAACTGTGGAGGAGCACTAGCTACAGGTGGCGCCGAACTCCTCGAAAACTGTGGCCTGATGCGGCCTCTGAAGTCATCAGAATACCCTGCAAATCTCGCCCTCTTATGCTGGCCTCTATCCTGCTCCCTAACTGCCCTCTGCTGGCGCTTACGATCCTCTAGGGTCTGGGCATAAGCTTGAATACGAGAAATATCCATGCCCTCCACCAAGGAGGCTGTCGTACACTCATTTATTAGATGTGGTCCCAACCCATTCACGAACATATGCACCCTATCACTCATCTCGGCCACCATATGGGGAGCATACCTTGCCAAAGAATCAAACTGCATACTGTACTCTCGCACACTCATATTACCTTGTCTAAGGTTCAAGAACTTATCAGCTCTAGCTCGTCGTATCTCAACTGGCAAGTAGTGACGAAGAAAGGCCTCAGAAAATTCCTTCCACACAGCTGGAGGAGGGTTCGGACCCCTGGATCTCTCCCAACTATCATACCAGAGAACTGCTAAATCCCGTAGCCGATAAGAAGCCAACTCTACTGCCTCTGTATCACTAACATGCATAACCCGAAGTGTACGATGAACCTGGTCAATAAAAGTCTGTGGGTCCTCCTTGGGGTCTGATCCGGTAAACACTGGAGGGTCTAAATTAATAAAATCACGAACTCTTGTACTAACTGGTTTCTCAGCAGCACCTGTATTCTGCCTCTGAGCCTGAGCAGCTACCAAGCTAGTCAATAACTGCAAAGCACTCTGCATATCCTGGTCTGGAGTGCCAGACGGAGGAACTGGAGGCGCTGGGTGCCTTCTAATATCCTCTGGAGGAGATGGAGTAGATGAGGTATGAGAGGGCATCTCACTTTGAGCCTCACTTTGTCCTGCTCTGACTTGGGGCACCTGACTGGTACCCTCTCCCGCTGCTGTATCAAGCCGTCTACTAATCGTTTGCTTCCTAGTCGAAGGCATCACTGAAAAAAACAAGGTGAATATTAGAGACAAACACTTACGACTCAACTCTACGCACGATCTAGATTCAGGAAAAAGGTAACAACCCTAGATGTCATGTAGCCTCCTGATTATAAATGTGGCGCGCTACACATCCATAATCAAGACTCTACTAGACACGGCTCATAGACAACCCCTAGGACAGACTTGCTCTGATACCAAGTTTGTCACGACCCAAACTGAAGGGCCATGACTAGCACCCGACCACACTTGCCGAGCACCAACGTACATTTCATCTAACCTTCATTATTATCTTTTAAGGCTAAAGAGATCAATATAAATGGTAGACCTAGATCATGGACAACCAGCAATAAAATATGACGGCATGAACATACATAGCAGGGGATGACCAGACAATCAAGAAACTACATATAAGGTATGAGCTACCACGCTACTATGAAAGACTATACAACAAAAACTAGCCGACAAGGCATACCAAACTATACATGAGCCGACACTTGTCTATGAGCCTCTAAAAGAACATAAGTGTTGCAACATAGCCGGAACAGGGCCCCGACATACCCATAATGTCTATAACAAAAATTGCATACCAAGACCAAGGCAAGTCCGGAGAAGGGATCTCGCCAATCACCGCTGAACTGGACAGTCTACTGTGGTGGGGGAGCTGCACCTGTCTGTCTATCAGGACCTGCAGCACGACATGCAGCGTCCACAAATAAAAGGACGTCAGTACGAATAAAGTACTGAGTATGTAAGGCAAGGAACCATAAATACGATCAGTAATGTAAGCAAGGATAAAGAATATACCACCTGTAACATCTTAGTACCTCTGAGGGCTACTTACATGAAATGCATGATACATATGTATAAATACATAAACCTTTAAAGCATTCGCCTCTGTGGGCATCATCATCATCATATCGTACCCGGCCATAATAGGCTCGGTAGAATCGTACCCGGCCACGTGGAGCTCGGTAAAACCCAACTGATCAGTGGTTGCACAATAGGTGCCGTACCCGGCCAACTATAGCGTGGCTCGGTAGAGTAAAATAGATACATATATATAATGCATGCTCGACTCATGGAATCACATTCTAAACCTTTCGGAGTGACGTAAGGTCGGTATCCTCTGTACACGTTATTAGGACTAACTCTTCACTATGAACCTTATAAGAATCAGGAAGTACCAATAACATTGATAACATAAGAATAAGAGAAGCAACATTAACATCAATCGTTCCATAAGAGGGAAAACAATGTAAGTACTGCTAGCTTCTAAGAGTAGAGTATCTTTGGAAGCTCGTTCATTACATTATGTACAATCGGAGTCGTGCAAAAGAAGGAAAGGGATAGCCTCACATACCTTGTATATACTTCCCCAATCTCAAGCTATGCAATTGTCAAAACTCCTTAGTCTACAATAAGAGAAACGATACTATCGTTATCATTTAAGCGTCATAACTATTATGTATCGACCACAACCTATTTTACGATGAAACGGACAGCACCTCCCCTATATATATGACCTCACACCATTCAAAATAGTCACCAAACAGCCCAAACAACATCAATAATAAACATATTGAGCCTCCCAATATAGTCCACACACAGCCTAATCACTCCATACATACGACGACCACCATAGTCGTGTCAAACAATCTGGAAATGTTACGAATAACTATCAGCCCATAACCCTACATATATATGGTGTTTCCCCACACCCTTCCTCCTCCAAAACTCCACAAGATAGTAGTAAAATACGCAGCCCAACAACAACGCAAAACAGTCCACAAAACAATAACATTACTACCAAACCTTTCGATATATATCTCACAAGTTCTAGCTTCAATGGCTTAGCCGCAACTTGGATAATCTTAAATACATATAGAGTAAGAGGTTCCTTACCTTTATACAGAAAGAAAAACTCCAATTTGACCTTAAATTTCCATGAAATATCCCTCCAATGCTGCCACACAACAAAAAAAAACGAAACTAGCGATCAATTAGTGTTTTTCGGCACTAGAATCACTTTAGAAGGCTTGAAATCACCTAGGATTGATATTAAGAACATGAGGGAGTATTTACAGAACATAAACCCTTTAAAACAACCTCCCACACGGGCTGGAACGACACAAAAATGAGCAACAACAAGAAGAACAAGAGACTTACTAGCGCCACGGAATTCCCGACACTTGATTTGTGTTGTTTGCCCTTTTTTTGGGTCTTGAATCTTGAGAGAACCTTGAGAGGATGTTCCTAGGGTTCTAAGGTCTGAAAATAGTGAAAAGAAATGACTTAAAACGGGTTGTAGTCATCCTATATAGGTCCAAATATCTTAAACCGACTTAGTGGGCCCCATAGAGAGGTGCTTGGCGCAGTCTCGCAAAAACGTGAATATCTCTCTACTCCAAGATCGTATCGATGAACGGTTTAATGCGTTAGAAAGTAGACTCATAGATCTTTAATTTAGTGGGTAGATCACCCCGTAATTCCTTGTAAATTATGAGAAAAGATTAGAAACATTTGACCTAATGTTTAAGTAAAATTATGAACCTAAGTTGCGACAACTTTTGTCGACTTTTGTTTCATAACTCGTTTGACTTCAAGACTTATGATACGGATATTATATGATTAAAATACCTTAATAAATGACCTCTTGAGTGTATTAAGCACCGCTAGATTACCTGAAAATACGAGTTACAACATCCTTGATTCGTTTAACTTCTAATACTGGTTAATCACCCTTATACACTCTTGTATCACTTAAGACCAATAGGATTGACTTCTTATCATCTCAAAGATAATTCCTTCTTGGATTTATGTTAACTAATATATGGCATGAACTAACACATGTGGATATGGGTTGTAACAGGTTAATATTTCGATAAGTTCGAAATAACGCCTTTTAAAGCCAAGGGCCTTCACCAAAAAGAGAAGAGTTCGACCTCGATCAAACGACGACGAGTTACTATTTTGATAAGTTCAAAATAACACCCTTTATGGCAGAGGGCCTTCGCCAATAAAAGGAGAGTTCGACCTCGATCGAACGCTGATGGGTTAATATTTTGACAAGTTCAAAATAACACCCATTAAGGACAAAGGCCTTCACCAAAAAGAGAAGAGTTCGACCTCCATCGAACGACGACGGGTTACTATTTTGATAAGTTCGAAATAACACCCTTTAAGGCCAAGGGCCTTCGCCAACAAGAGTAGAGTTCGACCTCGATCGAACGACAATGGGTTACTATTTCGATAAGTTCGAAATTACACCCTTTAAGGCCAAGGGCCTTTGCCAACAAGAGTAGAGTTCGATCTCGATCGAACGACAACGGGTTACTATTTCGATAAGTTCGAAATAACAACCTTTAAGGCCAAGGGCCTTCGCCAACAAGAGTAGAGTTCGACCTCGATCGAACGACGACGGGTTACTATTTCGATAAATTCGAAATTACACCCTTTAAGGCCAAGAGATTTCGCCAACAAGAGAAGAGTTCGACCTAGATCGAACGACGATGGGTTAATATTTCGATAAGTTCGAAATAACACCCTTTAAGGCCAAGGGCCTTCGCCAACAAGAGAAGAGTTTGACCCTGATCAAACGACGACGGGTTAATATTTCGATAAATTCGAAATTACACCCTTTAAGGCCAAGAGATTTCGCCAACAATAGAAGAGTTCGACCTCGATCGAATGAGGATGGGTTACTATTTTGATAAGTTCAAAACAACACCTTTTAAGTCCAAGGTCCTTCGCCAAAAGGAGAAGAGTTCGACCTTAATCGAATGACGACGGGTTACTATTTTGATATGTTTAAAATAACACCCGTTAAGGCCAAGGGCCTTCGCCAACAAGATAAGAGTTCGACCTAGATCGAACGACGATGGGTTAATATTTCGATAAGTTCGAAATAACACCCTTTAAGGCCAAGGGCCTTCGCCAACAAGAGAAGAGTTCGACCTCGATCGAACGACGATGGGTTACTATTTTGATAAGTTTGAAATAACACCCATTAAGGCCAAGGGCCTTCCCCAACAAAAGTAGAGTTCGACCTCAATCGAACGATGACAGGTTACTATTTCGATACGTTCAAAATAACACCCTTTAAGGCCAAGGGTTTCGCCAAAAAGAGAAGAGTTCGACCTCGATCAAACGACGACGGGTTACTATTTCAATAAGTTCGAAATAACATCCTTTAAAAGGGCCTTCACCAAAAAGAGAAGAGTTCGACCTCGATCGAAAGACGACGGGTTACTATTTTGATAAGTTCAAAATAACACCCTTTAAAGTCAAGGGCCTTCGCCAAAAGGAGAGGAGTTTGACCTCGATCGAATGACGATGGGTTACTATTTTGATAAATTCCAAATAACACCCTTTAAGGCCAAGGTCCTTTGTTAAAAAGAGAAGAGTTAGACCATGATCGAACGACGACAAGTTACTATTTCAATAAGTTCAAAATAACACCCTTAAAGGCTAAGGGCCTTCGCCAGCAAGAGAAGAGTTCGACCTCGATCGAACAATGACGGGTTAATATTTCGATAAGTTCGAAATAACGCCCTTTAAAGCCAAGGGCCTTCACCAAAAAGAGAATAGTTCGTCCTCGATCGAACTACGACGGGTTAATATTTCGAAAAGTTCGAAATAACGCCCTTTAAAGCCAAGGGCCTTCACCAAAAAGAGAAGAGTTCGACCTCGATCAAACAATGACGAGTTACTATTTCGATAAGTTCTAAATAACACCTTTTAAGGCCAAGGGCCTTCGCCAATAAAAGAAGAGTTCAACCTCGATCGAACGCTGACGGGTTAATATTTTGACAAGTTCAAAATAACACCCATTAAGGACAAAGGCCTTCGCCAAGAAGAGAAGAGTTCGACCTCCATCGAACGACGACGGGTTACTATTTTGATATGTTCGAAATAACACCCTCTAAGGCCAAGGGCCTTCTCCAACAAGAGTAGAGTTGTACCTCAATCGAACGACAATCGGTTACTATTTCGATAAGTTTGAAATTACACCCTTTAAGGCCAAGGGCCTTTGCCAACAAGAGTAGAGTTCGACCTCGATCGAACGACAATGGGTTACTATTTCGATAAGTTCGAAATAAAAACCTTTAAAGCCAAGGGCCTTCGCCAACAAGTGTAGAGTTTGACGTCGTTCGAACGACGACGGGTTACTATTTCGATAAGTTCGAAATTACACCCTTTAAGGCCAAAAGATTTCGCCAACAAGAGAAGAGTTCGAACTCGATCGAACGAGGACGGGTTACTATTTCGATAAGTTCAAAATAACACCTTTTATGGCCAAGGTCCTTCGCCAAAATGAGAAGAGTTCGACCTCAATCGAATGGCGACAGTTTACTATTTTGATATGTTCGAAATAACACCCGTTAAGGCCAAGGGCCTTCACCAACAAGAGAAGAGTTTGACCTAGATCGAACGATGACGGGTTACTATTTCGATAAGTTTCAAATAACACCCATTAAGGCCAAGGGGCTTCCCCAACAAGAGTAGAGTACGACCTCGATCGAACGACGACGGGTTACTATTTCGATATGTTCGAAATAACACCCTTTAAAAGAGCCTTCACCAAAAAAAGAAGAGTTTGACCTCAATCGAAAGACGACAGGTTACTATTTTGATAAGTTCAAAATAACACCCTTTAAAGTCAAGGGCCTTCGCCAAAAGGAGAGGAGTTCGACCTCGATCGAACGTCGACGGGTTACTATTTTGATAAGTTCCAAATAACACCCTTTAAGGCCAAGGTCCTTTGCCAAAAAGAGAAGAGTTCGACCTCAATCGAATGACGACAGGTTACTATTTTGATATGTTCGAAATACGTTAAGGCCAAGGGCCTTCGCCAACAAGAGAAGAGTTCGACCTAGATCAACGATGACGGGTTACTATTTCGATAAGTTTCAAATAACACCCATTAAGGCCAAGGGCCTTCCCCAACAAGAGTAGAGTTCGACCTCGATCGAACGACGACGGGTTACTATTTCGATATGTTCGAAATAACACCCTTTAAAAGGGCCTTCACCAAAAAAAGAAGAGTTTGACCTCGATCGAAAGACGACGGTTTACTATTTTGATAAGTTCAAAATAACACCCTTTAAAGTCAAGGGCCTTCGCCAAAAGGAGAGGAGTTCGACCTCGATCGAATGACGACGGGTTACTATTTTGATATGTTCGAAATAACACCCGTTAAGGCCAAGGGCCTTCGCCAACAAGAGAAGAGTTCGACCTAGATCGAACGATGACGGGTTACTATTTCGATAAGTTCAAATAACACCCATTAAGGCAAAGGGCCTTCCCCAACAAGAGTAGAGTTCGACCTCGATCGAACGACGACGGGTTACTATTTCGATATGTTCGAAATAACACCCTTTAAAAGGGCCTTCACCAAAAAGAGAAGAGTTTGACCTCGATCGAAAGACGACGGGTTACTATTTTGATAAGTTCCAAATAACACCCTTTAAGGCCAAGGTCCTTTGCCAAAAAGAGAAGAGTTCGACCTCGATCGAATAACGATGGGTTACTATTTCGATAAGTTCAAAATTACACCCTTTAGGGCCAAGGGCCTTCGTTAAATCGAGAAGAGTTTGACATTAACCGAACGACGACAGGTTACTATTTCGATAAGTTCAAAATAACACCCTTTAAGGCTAAAGGCCTTCGCCAACAAGAGAAGAGTTCGACCTCGATCGAACGACGACGGGTTAATATTTTGATAAGTTCGAAATAGCGCCCTTTAAAGCCAAGGGCCTTCGCCAAAAAGAGAAGAGTTCGACCTCGATCAAACAACGACGAGTTAATATTTCGATAATTTCAAAATAAATCCCTTTAAGGCCAAGGGCCTTCGCCAATAAAAGAATAGTTCGACCTCGATCGAATGCTGACGGGTTAATATTTTGAGAAGTTCAAAATAACATCTATTAAAACCAAAGGCCTTTGCCAAGAAGAGAAGAGTTCGACCTCCATCGAACGATGACGGGTTACTATTTTGTTAAGTTCGAAATAACACCCTTTAAGTCCAAGGGCCTTCGCCAACAAGACTAGAGTTCGACCTCGATCGAACGACAATGGGTTACTATTTCGATAAGTTCGAAATTACACCCTTTAAGGCGAAGGGCCTTTGCCAACAAGAGTAGAGTTCGACTTCGATCGAACGACAATCGGTTACTATTTCGATAAGTTCGAAATAACAACCTTTAAAGCCAAGGGCCTTCACCAACAATAGTAGAGTTCGACCTTGATCGAACGACGACGGGTTAATTTTTCGATAAGTTCGAAATTACACCCTTTAAGGCCAAGAAATTTCGCCAACAAGAGAAGAGTTCGAATTCGATCAAACGAGGACGGGTTACTATTTCGATAAGTTCAAAATAACACCTTTTAAGGCCAAGGTCCTTCGCCAAAAAGAGAAGAGTTCGACCTCAATCGAATGACGACAGGTTACTATTTTGATATGTTCGAAATAACACCTGTTAAGGCCAAGGGCCTTCGCTAACAAGAGAAGAGTTCGACCTAGATCGAACGACGACGGGTTACTATTTCCATAAGTTTGAAATAACACCCCATAAGGCCAAGGGCCTTCCCCAACAAGAGTAGAGTTCGACCTCGATCGAACGACGACGGGTTACTATTTCGATAAGTTTGAAATAACACCCTTTAAGGCCAAGGGCCTTCGTGAGTTCGACCCTGATCAAACGACGACGGGTTACTATTTCGATAAGTTCGAAATTACACCCTTTAAGGCCAAGAGATTTCGCCAACAATAGAAGAGTTCGACCTCGATCGAATGAGGATGGGTTACTATTTTGATAAGTTCAAAACAACACCTTTTAAGTCCAAGGTCCTTCGCCAAAAGGAGAAGAGTTCGACCGTAATCGAATGACGACGGGTTACTATTTTGATATGTTCAAAATAACACCCATTAAGGCCAAGGGCCTTCGCCAACAAGAGAAGAGTTCGACCTAGATAGAACGACGATGGGTTAATATTTCGATAAGTTCGAAATAACACCCTTTAAGGCCAAGGGCCTTCGCCAACAAGAGAAGAGTTCGACCTCGATCGAACGACGATGGGTTACTATTTTGATAAGTTTGAAATAACACCCTATAAAGCCAAGGGCCTTCGCCAACAAGAGAAGAGTTCGACCCTGATCAAACGACAATGGGTTACTATTTCGATAACTTCGAAATTACACCCTTTAAGGCCAAGAGATTTCGCCAACAATAGAAGAGTTCGACCTCGATCGAATGAGGATGGGTTACTATTTTGATAAGTTCAAAACAACACCTTTTAAGTCCAAGGTCCTTCGCCAAAAGGAGAAGAGTTCGACCTTAATCGAATGACGACGGGTTACTATTTTGATATGTTCAAAATAACACCCGTTAAGGCCAAGGGCCTTCGCCAACAAGAGAAGATTTCGACCTAGATCGAACGATGATGGGTTAATATTTCGATAAGTTTGAAATAACACCCTTTAAGGCCAAAGGCCTTCGCCAACAAGAGAAGAGTTCGACCTCGATCGAACAACGATGGGTTACTATTTTGATAAGTTTGAAATAACACCCATTAAGGCCAAGGGCCTTCCCCAACAAGAGTAGAGTTCGACCTTAATCGAACGATGACAGGTTACTATTTCAATACGTTCAAAATAACACCCTTTAAGTCCAAGGGCTTTCGCCAAAAAGAGAAGAGTTCGACCTCGATCAAACGACGATGGGTTACTATTTAAATAAGTTCGAAATAACATCCTTTAAAAGGGCCTTCACCAAAAAGAGAAGAGTTCGACCTCGATCGAAAGACGACGGGTTACTATTTTGATAAGTTCAAAATAACACCCTTTAAAGTCAAGGGCCTTTGCCAAAAGGAGAGGAGTTTGACCTTGATCGAATGATGATGGGTTACTATTTTGATAAGTTCCAAATAACACCCTTTAAGGCCAAGGTCCTTTGCCTAAAAGAGAAGAGTTCGACCTCGATCGAACGACGATGAGTTACTATTTCAATAAGTTCGAATAACATCCTTTAAGGCCAAGGGCCTTCGCCAAAAAGAGAAGAGTTAGACCTTGATCAAAATAATAGAATAACGGCGGGTTACTATTTCGATAAGTTCAAAATAATACCCTTTGAGGTCAAGGGCCTTTGCTAAAAAGAGAAGAGTTCAACCTCGATCGAACGACAATGGGTTACTATATCGATAAGCTCGAAATATCACCCTTTAAGGCCAAGAGCCTTCGCCAATAAGAGAAGAGTTCGACCTCGATCGAACGAGGACGGGTTACTATTTAGATAAGTTCAAAATAACACCCTTTAAGGACAAGGGCCTTCGCAAACAAGAGAAGAGTTCCACCTAGATAGAATAACGGCGGGTTACTATTTCAATAAGTTCAAAATAACAACTTTTAAGGCCAAGGGCCTTTGCCAACAAGACAATAGTTCGACCATGGTAAAACAACGACGGGTTACTATTCGATGAGTTTGAAATAACATTCTTTAAGGGCAACGACCTTCAATAAAAAGAGAAGAGTTCGACCTCGATCGAATGTTGATAGTTTACTATTTCGATAAGTTCGAAATAACAACCTTTAAAGCTAAGGGCCTTCGCTAACGAAAGAAGAGTTCGACCTCGATCTAACGACGATGGGTTACTATTGCGATAAGTTCAAAATAACACCCTCTAAGGCCAAGGTCCTTCACAAAAAAGAGAAGAGTTTGACCTCTATCGAACAACGACAACTTACTATTTCGATAAGTTTGAAATAACACCCTTTAAGACCAAGAGCCTTCGCCAAAAAGAGAAGAGTTCAACGTTGATCGAACGACGATGGGTTACTATTTCAATAAGTATGAAATAACACCCTTTAAGGCCAAGGGCCTTCGCCAACAAGAGAAGAGTTAGACCTTCGATCAAACGATGGCGGGTTACTATTTCAATAAGTTCGAAATAACACCCTTTAAGGACAAAGATAAGAGTTCGACCTCGATTGAACGACGACGGTTTACTATTTCGATAAGTTCAAAATAACACCCTTTAACGCCAAGCGCCTTCGCCTACAAGAGAAGACTTCGACCTCGATCGAACAATGACGGGTTACTATTTCGATAAGTTTGAAATAACATCCTTTAAGGCCAAGGGCCTTCACCAACAAGAGAAGAATTCGACCTCGATTGAACGACGATGGGTTACTATTTCGATAAGTTCGAAATAACACCCTTTAAGGTCAAGGACCTTCGCCAACAAGAGAAGAGTTCGACCTCGATCGAACGACGACGGTTTACTATTTCGATAATTTCGAAATAAAACCCTTTAAGGCCAAGGGCCTTCTCCAAAAAGAGAAGAGTTCGACCTCGATCGAATGAAAACGGGTTACTATTTCGATAAGTTCGAAATAATACCCTTTAAGTCCAAGGGCCTTCGCCAAAAAGAGAGGAGTTCAACCTCGATTGAACTACGATGGGTTACTATTTTGATAAGTTTAAAATAGCACCCTTTAAGGCCAAGGGCCTTCGCCAGTAAGAGAACAGTTTGACCTCGATCGAAAGACGACGGGTTACTATTTCGATAAGCTTGAAATAACATCCTTTAAGGCCAAGGGCCTTCACCAACAAAAGAAGCATTTGACCTCGATCAAATAACGACGAGTTAATATTTTGATAAGTTCAAAATCAAATCCTTTAAGGCCAAGGGCCTTCGACAACAAGAGTAGAGTTCGACCTCGAAAGAATGACGACGGGTTACTATTTTTATAAGTTCGAAATTACGCCCTTTAAGGCCAACAGCCTTCGCCAACAATAGAAGTGTTCGACCTCGATCGAATGACGACGGGTTACTATTTAAATAAATTGAAAATAATACCCTTTAAGGCCAAGGGCCTTCGCCAAAAAGAGAAGAGTTTGACCTAGATCGAACGACGACGGGTTACGATTTTGATAAGTTCGAAATAACACCCATTAAGGCCATGGGCCTTCGCCAACAAGAGAAGAATTCGACCTCGATCAAACGACGATGGGTTACTATTTCGATAAGTTCGAAATAACACCCTTT
This sequence comes from Nicotiana sylvestris, assembly GCF_000393655.2. Lineage (NCBI taxonomy): Eukaryota > Viridiplantae > Streptophyta > Magnoliopsida > Solanales > Solanaceae > Nicotiana > Nicotiana sylvestris. The sequence continues at coordinate 70,373,328 of NC_091057.1, forward strand.
AAGGTCAAGGGCCTTCTCCAACAAGAGAAGAGTTCGACCTCGATCGAAAGACGACGGGTTACTATTTTGATAAGTTCAAAATAACACCCTTTAAAGTCAAGGGCCTTCGGAAAAAAGAGAAGAGTTCGACCTCGATTGAATGACGATGGGTTACTATTTCGATATGTTCGAAATTACACCTTTTAAGGCCAAGGGCCTTCGCCAAAATGAGAAGAGTTCGACTTTGATCGAACGACGACATGTTACTATTTCGATAAGTTCAAAATATTACCTTTTAAGAACAAGGGCCTTAGCCAACAAGAGAAGAGTTCGACCTCGATCGAATGATGACGGGTTACTATTTCGATAATTTCGAAATAATGCCCTTTAAGGCCAAGGGCCTTTGCCAACAAGAGAAGTGTTCGACCTCAATCGAACTATGATGGGTTAATATTTTGACAAGTTCAAAATAACACCCTTTAAGGCCAAGGGCCTTCGCCAAGAAGAGAAGAGTTCGACCTCCATCGAATGATGACGGGTTACTATTTTGATAAGTTTGAAATAACAACCTTTAAGGCCAAGGGCCTTCGCCAACAAGAGATGAGTTTGACCTCGATCGAACGACGATGGGTTACTATTTTGATAAGTTCAAAATAACACACTTTAATGCCAAGGGCCTTTGCCTAACAGAGAAGAGTTCGACCTCGATCAAACGATGACGAGTTACTATTTTGATAAGTTCGAAATAACACCCTTTTAAGGCCAAGGGCCTTCGCCAAAAAGAGAAGAGTTCGACCTCGATTGAATGATGACGGCTTAATATTTCGATAAGTTCGAAATAACACCCTTTAAGGCAAAGGGCCTTCGCCAAAAAGAGAAGATATCGACTTCGATCGAACGACGATTGGTTACTATTTCGATAAGTCCGAAATAACACCCTTTAAGGCCAAGGGCCTTCGCCAAAAAAGAGAAGAGTTCGATCTCGATTGAATGACGACAGCTTAATATTTCGATAAGTTCGAAATAACACCCTTTAGGGCCAAAGGCCTTCGCCAAAAAGAGAAGATATCGACTTCGATCGAACGACGATGGGTTACTATTTCGATAAGTCTGAAATAACACCCTTTAAGGCCAAGGGCCTTCGCCAAGAAGAGAAGAGTTCGACCTCCATCGAATGATGACGGGTTACTATTTTGATAAGTTCGAAATAACAACCTTTAAGGCCAAGGGCCTTCGCCAACAAGAGATGAGTTCGACCTCGATCGAACGACGATGGGTTACTATTTCGATAAGTTCAAAACAACACACTTTAATGCCAAGGGCCTTTGCCTAAAAGAGAAGAGTTTTACCTCGATCAAACGATGACGAGTTACTATTTTGATAAGTTCAAAATAACACCCTTTTAAGGCCAAGGGCCTTCGCCAAAAAGAGAAGAGTTCGACCTCGATTGAATGACGGCGGCTTAATATTTCGATAAGTTCGAAATAACACCCTTTAAGGCAAAGGGCCTTCGCCAAAAAGAGAAGATATCGACTTCGATCGAACGACGATGGGTTACTATTTCGATAAGTCTGAAATAACACCCTTTAAGGCCAAGGGCCTTTTCCAAAAAAGAGAAGAGTTCGATTTCGATTGAATGACGACGGCTTACTATTTCGATAAGTTCGAAATAACTCCCTTTAAAGCGAAGGGCCTTCACAAAAAAAAGAAGAGTTCGACCTCGATCGAACGACAACGAGTTACTATTTTGATAAGTTCGAAATAGTACCCTTTAAGGTCAAGGGCCTTCGCCAACAAGAGAAGTGTTTGACCTCGATCGAACGATGATGGGTTAATATTCTGACAAGTTCAAAATAACACCCTTTAAGGCGAAGGGCCTTCTCCAAAAAGAGAAGAGTTCGACCTCGATCGAACGACAACGGGTTACTATTTCGATTCGAAATAATACCCTTTAAGGCTAAGGGCCTTCACCAAAAAGAGAGTAGTTCAACCTCGATTGAACGACGATGGGTTACTATTTTGATAAGTTCGAAATAGCACCCTTTAAGGCCAAGGGCCTTCGCCAGTAAGAGAAGAGTTCGACCTCGATCGAAAGACGACGGGTTACTATTTCGATAAGTTTGAAATAACACCCATTAAGGCCAAGGGCCTTCACCAAAAAGAGAAGAGTTTGACCTCGATCGAACGACGACGAGTTACTATATCGATAAGTTCGAAATAACACCCTTTAAGGCAAAGGGCCTTCGCCAAAAAGAGAAGATATCGACTTCGATCGAACGACGATGGGTTACTATTTCGATAAGTCTGAAATAACACCCTTTAAGGCCAAGGGCCTTCGCCAAAAAAGAGAAGAGTTCGATTTCGATTGAATGACGACGGCTTACTATTTCGATAAGTTCGAAATAACTCCCTTTAAAGCGAAGGGCCTTCACAAAAAAAAGAAGAGTTCGACCTCGATCGAACGACAACGAGTTACTATTTTGATAAGTTCGAAATAGTACCCTTTAAGGTCAAGGGCCTTCGCCAACAAGAGAAGTGTTTGACCTCGATCGAACGATGATGGGTTAATATTCTGACAAGTTCAAAATAACACCCTTTAAGGCGAAGGGCCTTCTCCAAAAAGAGAAGAGTTCGACCTCGATCGAACGACAACGGGTTACTATTTCGATTCGAAATAATACCCTTTAAGGCTAAGGGCCTTCACCAAAAAGAGAGGAGTTCAACCTCGATTGAACGACGATGGGTTACTATTTTGATAAGTTCGAAATAGCACCCTTTAAGGCCAAGGGCCTTCGCCAGTAAGAGAAGAGTTCGACCTCGATCGAAAGACGACGGGTTACTATTTCGATAAGTTTGAAATAACACCCATTAAGGCCAAGGGCCTTCACCAAAAAGAGAAGAGTTTGACCTCGATCGAACGACGACGAGTTACTATATCGATAAGTTCGAAATAACACCCTTTAAGGCAAAGGGCCTTCGCCATAAAGAGAAGAGTTCGACCTCGATCGAATGACGACGGGTTACTATTTTCACAATTTTGAAATAACACCCTTTAAGGATAAGGGCCTTCGCCAAAAAAAGAAGAGTTCGACCTCGATCGAACGATGACGGGTTACTATTTAGATAAGTTCAAAATAACACCCTTTAAGGCCAAGGGCATTCGCCAAGAACAAAAGAGTTCGACCTCCATCGAATGATGACGGGTTACTATTTTGATAAGTTCGAAATAACAACCTTTAAAGCCAATGGCCTTCGCCAACAAGAGAAGAGTTTGACCTTGATCGAACGACGATGGGTTACTATTTCGATAAGTTCAAAATAATACCCTTTAGTGCAAAGGGCCTTCGCCTAAAAGAGAAGAGTTCGACCTCGATCAAACGACGACGAGTTACTATTTCGTAAAGTTCGAATATCACCCTTTAAGGCCAACGGCGTTCGCTAAAAAGAGAAGATTTCGACCTCGATCGAATGACGACGGGTTACTATTTCAACAAGTGCGAAATAACACCCTTTATGCCAAGGGCCTTCGCCAACAAGAGAAGAGTTCGACCTCGATCGAATGACGGCGGGTTACTATTTCAATTAGTTCGAAATAACACCCTTTAAGGCCAAGGGCCTTCGCAAACAAGAGAAGAGTTCCACCTAGATAGAATAACGGTGGGTTTCTATTTCGATAAGTTCGAAATAATACCCTTTAAGGCCAAGGGCCTTCGCTAAAAAAGAAGAGTTTGACCTCGATCGAATGACGACGGGTTACTATTTCGATAAGTTCGAAATAACACCCTTTATGGCCAAGGGCCTTCGCTAAAAAAGAAGAGTTCTACCTCGATCGAACGACAATGGGTTACTATTTCGATAAGTTTGAAATAACACCCTTTAGGGCCAAGGGCCTTCGCCAACAAAAGTAGAGTTCGATCTCGATCGAACGACGACGGGTTACTATTTCGATAAGTTCGAAATAACACCCTTTAAGGCCAAGGGCCTTCGCCAAAAAGAGAAGATTTCGAACTCGATCGAAAGACGACGGGTTACTATTTCGATAAGTTTGAAATAACACCCATTAAGGCCAAGGGCCTTCCCCAACAAGAGTAGTGTTCGACCTCGATCGAACGATGACGGGTTACTATTTCGATAAGTTCAAAATAACACACTTTAGGGCCAAGGGCCTTCACCAAAAAGAGAAGAGTTTGACCTCGGTCGAACGACGACGTGTACTATTTCGATAAGTTCGAAATAACACCCTTTAAGGCCAAGGGCCTTCGCCAACAAGAGAAGAGTTTAACCTCGATCGAACGACGATGGGTTACTATTTCAATAAGTTCAAAATAACACCATTTAATGCAAAGGTCCTTCGCCTAAAAGAGAAGAGTTCGACCTCGATCGAACGACGATGAGTTACTATTTCGATAAGTTCGAATAACACTCTTTAAGGCCAAGAGCCTTCGCCAACAAGAGAAGTGTTCGACCTCGATCGAAAGACGATGGGTTACTATTTCAATAAGTCGAAAATAATACCCTTTAAGGCCAAGGGCCTTCGCCAAAAAGAGAAGAGTTTGACCTAGATCGAACGACGATGGGTTACGATTTTGATAAGTTCGAAATAACACCCATTAAGGCCATGGGCCTTCGCCAACAAGAGAAGAATTCAACCTCGATCAAACAACGATGGGTTACTATTTCGATAAGTTCGAAATAACACCCTTTAAGGTCAAGGGCCTTCTCCAACAAGAGAAGAGTTCGACCTCGATCGAAAGACGACGGGTTACTATTTTGATAAGTTTAAAATAATACCCTTTAAGGTCAAGGGCCTTTGGAAAAAAGAGAAGAGTTCGACCTCGATTGAATGACGATGGGTTGCTATTTCGATAAGTTCGAAATTACACCTTTTAAGGCCAAGGGCCTTCGCCAACAAGAGAAGAGTTCGACCTCGATCGAATGACGGCAGGTTACTATTTCAATAAGTTCGAATTAACACCCTTTAAGGCCAAGGGCCTTCACAAACAAGAGAAGAGTTCCACCTAGATAGAATAACGGTGGGTTTCTATTTCGATAAGTTCGAAATAATACCCTTCAAGGCCAAGGGCCTTCGCTAAAAAAGAAGAGTTTGACCTCGATCGAATGACGACGGGTTAATATTTCGATAAGTTCGAAATAACACCCTTTATGGCCAAGGGCCTTCGCTAAAAAAAGAAGAGTTCTACCTCGATCGAACGACAATGGGTTACTATTTCGATAAGTTCGAAATAACACCCTTTAGGGCCAAGGGCCTTCGCCAACAAAAGTAGAGTTCGATCTCGATCGAACGACGACGGGTTACTATTTCGATAAGTTCGAAATAACACCCTTTAAGGCCAAGGGCCTTCGCCAAAAAGAGAAGATTTCGAACTCGATCGAAAGACGACGGGTTACTATTTCGATAAGTTTGAAATAACACCCATTAAGGCCAAGGGCCTTCCTCAACAAGAGTAGAGTTCGACCTCGATCGAACGACAACGGGTTACTATTTCGATAAGTTCAAAATAACACACTTTAAGGCCAAGGGCCTTCACCAAAAAGAGAAGAGTTGGACCTCGGTCGAACGACGACGTGTACTATTTCGATAAGTTCGAAATAACACCCTTTAAGGCCAAGGGCCTTCGCCAACAAGAGAAGAGTTTAACCTCGATCGAACGACGATGGGTTACTATTTCAATAAGTTCAAAATAACACCATTTAATGCAAAGGTCCTTCGCCTAAAAGAGAAGAGTTCGACCTCGATCGAACGACGATGAGTTACTATTTCGATAAGTTCGAATAACACTCTTTAAGGCCAAGAGCCTTCGCCAACAAGAGAAGTGTTCGACCTCGATCGAAAGACGATGGGTTACTATTTCAATAAGTCGAAAATAATACCCTTTAAGGCCAAGGGCCTTCGCCAAAAAGAGAAGAGTTTGACCTAGATCGAACGACGATGGGTTACGATTTTGATAAGTTCGAAATAACACCCATTAAGGCCATGGGCCTTCGCCAACAAGAGAAGAATTCAACCTCGATCAAACAACGATGGGTTACTATTTCGATAAGTTCAAAATAACACCCTTTAAGGTCAAGGGCCTTCTCCAACAAGAGAAGAGTTCGACCTCGATCGAAAGACGACGGGTTACTATTTTGATAAGTTCAAAATAACACCCTTTAAGGTCAAGGGCCTTTTGAAAAAAGAGAAGAGTTCGACCTCGATTGAATGACGATGGATTACTATTTCGATAAGTTCGAAATTACACCTTTTAAGACCAAGGGCCTTCGCCAAAACAAGAAAAGTTCGACTTTGATCGAACGACGACAAGTTACTATTTCGATAAGTTCAAAATATTACCTTTTAAGGCCAAGGGCCTTCGCCAACAAGAGAAGAGTTCGACCTCGATTGAATGATGATGGGTTACTATTTCGATAAGTTCGAAATAACGCCCTTTAAAGCCAAGGGCCTTCACCAAAAAAAGAAAAGTTCAACCTCGATCGAACGACGACAAGTTACTATTTTGATAAGTTCGAAATAACACCCTTTAAGGCCAAGGGCCTTCGCCAACAAGAGAAGTGTTCGACCTCGATCGATCTATGACGGGTTAATATTTTGACAAGTTCAAAATAACACCCTTTAAGGCCAAGGGCCTTCGCCAAGAAGAGAAGAGTTCGACCTCCATCGAATGATGACGGGTTACTATTTTGATAAGTTCGAAATAATAACCTTTAAGGCCAAGGGCCTTCGCCAACAAGAGATGAGTTCGACCTCGATCGAACGACGATGGGTTACTATTTCGATAAGTTCAAAATAACACACTTTAATGCCAAGGGCCTTTGCATAACAGAGAAGAGTTCGACCTCGATCAAACGATGACGAGTTACTATTTTGATAAGTTCGAAATAACACCCTTTTAAGGCCAAGAGCCTTCGCCAAAAAGAGAATAGTTCGACCTCGATTGAATGATGACGGCTTAATATTTCGATAAGTTCGAAATAACACCCATTAATGCCATGGGCCTTCGCCAAAAAATGAAGAATTCGACCTCGATCAAAGGACGATGGGTTACTATTTCGATAAGTTCGAAATAACACCCTTTAAGGCCAAGGGCCTTTGCCAAGAAGAGAAGAGTTCGACCTCCATCGAATGATGACGGGTTACTATTTTGATAAGTTCGAAATAACAACCTTTAAGGCCAAGGGACTTCGCCAACAAGAGATGAGTTCGACCTTGATTGAATGTCGACGGCTTAATATTTCGATAAGTTCGAAATAACACCCTTTAAGGCAAAGGGCCTTTGCAAAAAAGAGAAGATATCGACTTTAATCGAACGACGATGGGTTACTATTTCGATAAGTCTGAAATAACACCCTTTAAATCCAAGGGCCTTCGCCAAAAAAGAGAAGAGTTCAATCTCGATTGAATGACGACGGCTTAATATTTCGATAAGTTCGAAATAACACTCTTTAAGGCCAAGGGCCTTTGCCAAAAAGAGAAGATATCGACTTCAATCGAACGACGATGGGTTACTATTTCGATAAGTCCGAAATAACACCCTTTAAGGCCAAGGGCCTTTGCCAAAAAGAGAAGAGTTCGATCTCGATCGAATGATGACGGGTTACTATTTCGATAAGTTCAAAATAACACCCTTTAAGGTCAAGGTCCTTCTACAACAAGAGAAGAGTACGACCTTGATCGAACGATGACGGATTACTATTTCGATAAGTTCAAAATACTACCCTTTAAGGCCAAGGGCCTTCGCCAACAAGAGATGAGTTCGACCTCGATCGAACGACAACGGGTTACTATTTCGATAAGTTCGAAATAACGCCTTTAAAGCCAAGGGCCTTCACAAAAAAGAGAAGAGTTCGACCTCGATCGAACGACGACGAGTTACTATTTCGATAAGTTCGAAATAGCACCCTTTAAGGTCAAGGACCTTTGCCAACCAGAGAAGTGTTTGACCTCGATCGAACGATGATGGGTTAATATTATGACAAGTTCAAAATAACACCCTTTAAAGTGAAGGGCCTTCGCCAAAAAGAGAAGAGTTCGACCTCGATCGAACGACAACGGGTTACTATTTCGATTCGAAATAATACCCTTTAAGGCTAAGGGCCTTCGCCACAAAGAGAGGAGTTCAACCTCGATTGAACGACGATGGGTTACTATTTTGATAAGTTCGAAATAGCACCCTTTAAGGACAAGGGCCTTCGCCTATAAGAGAAGTGTTCGACATCGATCGAAAGACGACGGGTTACTATTTCGATAAGTTTGAAATAACACCCATTAAGGCCAAGGGCCTTCCCCAACAAGAGTAGAGTTCGACCTCGATCGAACGATGACGGGTTACTATTTCGATAAGTTCAAAATAGCACCCTTTAAGGTCAAGGACCTTTGCCAACAAGAGAAGTGTTTGACCTCGATCGAACGATGACGGGTTACTATTTTGATAAGTTCGAAATAACAACCTTTAAGGACAAGGGCCTTCGCCAACAAGAGAAGAGTTTGACCTCGATTGAACGACGATGGGTTACTATTTCGATAAGTTCAAAATAACACCCTTTAATGCAAAGGGCCTTCTCCTAAAAAAGAAGAGTTCGACCTCGATCGAACGATGACGAGTTACTATTTCGAAAAGTTCGAAATAACACCCTTTAAGATCAAGGGCCTTCGCCAACAAGAGAAGTGTATGACCTCTATCGAACTATGACGGGTTAATATTTTGACAAGTTCAAAATAACACCCTTTAAGGCCAAGGGCCTTCGCCAAGAAGAGAATAGTTCGACCTCCATCAAATGATGACGGGTTACTATTTTGATAATTTTGAAATAACAACCTTTAAGGCCAAGGGCCTTCGCCAACAAGAGATGAGTTCGACCTCGATCGAACGACGATGGGTTACTATTTTGATAAGTTCAAAACAACACACTTTAATGCCAAGGGCCTTTGCCTAAAAGAGAAGAGTTTGACCTCGATCAAACAATGACGAGTTACTATTTTGATAAGTTCGAAATAACACCCTTTTAAGGCCAAGGGCCTTCGCCAAAAAGAGAAGAGTTCGACCTCGATTGAATGACGATGGCTTAATATTTCGATAAGTTCGAAATAACACCCTTTAAGGCAAAGGGCCTTCGCCAAAAAGAGAAGATATCGACTTCGATCGAACGACGATGGTTTACTATTTCGATAAGTTCGAAATAACACCCTTTAAGGCCAAGGGCCTTTGCCAAAAAGAGAAGATATCGGCTTTGATCGAACGACGATGGGTTACTATTTTGATAAGTTCGAAATAACAACCTTTAAGGCCAAGGGCCTTCGCCAACAAGAGATGAGTTCGACCTCGATTGAATGTCGACGGCTTAATATTTCGATAAGTTCGAAATAACACTCTTTAAGGCCAAGGGCCTTTGCCAAAAAGAGAAGATATCAACTTCAATCGAACGACGATGGGTTACTATTTCGATAAGTCCGAAATAACACCCTTTAAGGCCAAGGGCCTTTGCCAAAAAGAGAAGAGTTCGATCTCGATCGAATGATGACGGGTTACTATTTCGATAAGTTCAAAATAACACCCTTTAAGGCCAAGGTCCTTCTACAACAAGAGAAGATTATGACCTTGATCGAACGATGACGGATTACTATTTCGATAAGTTCAAAATACTACCCTTTAAGGCCAAGGGCCTTCGCCAACAAGAGATGAGTTCGACCTCGATCGAACGACGACGGGTTACTATTTCGATAAGTTCGAAATAACGCCCTTTAAAGCCAAGGGCCTTCACAAAAAAGAGAAGAGTTCGACCTCGATCGAACGACGACGAGTTACTATTTCGATAAGTTCGAAATAGCACCCTTTAAGGTCAAGGGCCTTTGCCAACAAGAGAAGTGTTTGACCTCGATCGAACGATGATGGGTTAATATTATGACAAGTTCAAAATAACTCCCTTTAAAGTGAAGGGCCTTCGCCAAAAAGAGAAGAGTTCGACCTCGATCGAACGACAACGGGTTACTATTTCGATTCAAAATAATACCCTTTAAGGCTAAGGGCCTTCGCCACAAAGAGAGGAGTTCAACCTCGATTGAACGGCGATGGGTTACTATTTTGATAAGTTAGAAATAGTACCCTTTAAGGCCAAGGGCCTTCGCCTGTAAGAGAAGTGTTCGACATCGATCGAAAGACGACGGGTTACTATTTCGATAAGTTTGAAATAACACCCATTAAGGCCAAGGGCCTTCCCCAACAAGAGTAGAGTTCGACCTCGATCGAACGATGACGGGTTACTATTTCGATAAGTTCAAAATAACAACCTTTAAGGCCAAGGGGCTTCGCCAAGAACAAAAGAGTTCGACCTCCATCGAACGATGACGGGTTACTATTTTGATAAGTTCGAAATAACAACCTTTAAGGACAAGGGCCTTCGCCAACAAGAGAAGAGTTTGACCTCGATTGAACGACGATGGGTTACTATTTCGATAAGTTCAAAATAACACCCTTTAATGCAAAGGGCCTTCTCCTAAAAAAGAAGAGTTCGACCTCGATCGAACGATGACGAGTTACTATTTCGAAAAGTTCTAAATAACACCCTTTAAGATCAAGGGCCTTCGCCAACAAGAGAAGTGTATGACCTCTATCGAACTATGACGGGTTAATATTTTGACAGGTTCAAAATAACACCCTTTAAGGCCAAGGGCCTTCGCCAAGAAGAGAATAGTTCGACCTCCATCAAATGATGACGGGTTACTATTTTGATAATTTTGAAATAACAACCTTTAAGGCCAAGGGCCTTCGCCAACAAGAGATGAGTTCGACCTCGATCGAACGACGATGGGTTACTATTTTTTATAAGTTCAAAACAACATACTTTAATGCCAAGGGCCTTTGCCTAAAAGAGAAGAGTTTGACCTCGATCAAACGATGACGAGTTACTATTTTGATAAGTTCGAAATAACACCCTTTTAAGGCCAAGGGTCTTCGCCAAAAAGAGAAGAGTTCGACCTCGATTGAATGACGACGGCTTAATATTTCGATAAGTTCGAAATAACACCCTTTAAGGCAAAGGGCCTTCGCCAAAAAGAGAAGATATCGACTTCGATCGAACGATGATGGTTTACTATTTCGATAAGTTCGAAATAACACCCTTTAAGGCCAAGGGCCTTTGCCAAGAAGAGAAGAGTTCGACCTCCATCGAATGATGACGGGTTACTATTTTGATAAGTTCGAAATAACAACCTTTAAGGCCAAGGCCCTTCGCCAACAAGAGATGAGTTCGACCTCGATTGAATGTCGACGGCTTAATATTTCGATAAGTTCGAAATAACACTCTTTAAGTCCAAGGGCCTTTGCCAAAAAGAGAAGATATCGACTTCAATCGAACGACGATGGGTTACTATTTCGATAAGTCCGAAATAACACCCTTTAAGGCCAAGGGCCTTCGCCAAAAAGAGAAGAGTTCGATCTCGATCGAATGATGACGGGTTACTATTTCGATAAGTTCAAAATAACACCATTTAAGGCCAAGGTCCTTCTACAACAAGAGAAGAGTACGACCTTGATCGAACGATGATGGATTACTATTTCGATAAGTTCAAAATACTACCCTTTAAGGCCAAGGGCCTTCGCCAACAAGAGATGAGTTCGACCTCGATCGAACGACGACGGGTTACTATTTCGATAAGTTCGAAATAACGCCCTTTAAAGCCAAGGGCCTTCACAAAAAAGAGAAGAGTTCGACCTTGATCGAACGACGACGAGTTACTATTTCGATAAGTTCGAAATAGCACCCTTTAAGGTCAAGGGCCTTTGCCAACAAGAGAAGTGTTTGACCTCGATCGAACGATGATGGGTTAATATTATGACAAGTTCAAAATAACACCCTTTAAAGTGAAGGGCCTTCGCCAAAAAGAGAAGAGTTCGACCTCGATCGAACGACAACGGGTTACTATTTCGATTCGAAATAATACCCTTTAAGGCTAAGGGCCTTCGCCACAAAGATAGGAGTTCAACCTCGATTGAACGACGATGGGTTACTATTTTGATAAGTTCGAAATAGCACCCTTTAAGGCCAAGGGCCTTCGCCTGTAAGAGAAGTGTTCGATTTCGATCGAAAGACGACGGGTTACTATTTCGATAAGTTTGAAATAACACCCATTAAGGCCAAGGGACTTCCCCAACAAGAGTAGAGTTCGACCTCGATCGAACGATGACGGTTTACTATTTCGATAAGTTCAAAATAACAACCTTTAAGGCCAAGGGGCTTCGCCAAGAACAAAAGAGTTCGACCTCCATCGAACGATGACGGGTTACTATTTTGATAAGTTCGAAATAACAACCTTTAAGGACAAGGGCCTTCGCCAACAAGAGAAGAGTTTGACCTCGATTGAACGACGATGGGTTACTATTTCGATAAGTTCAAAATAACACCCTTTAATGCAAAGGGCCTTCTCCTAAAATAGAAGAGTTCGACCTCGATCGAACGATGACGAGTTACTATTTCGAAAAGTTCGAAATAACACCCTTTAAGACCAAGGGCCTTCGCCAACAAGAGAAGTGTTCGACCTCGATCGAACTATGACGGGTTAATATTTTGACAAGTTCAAAATAACACCCTTTAAGGCCAAGGGCCTTCGCCAAGAAGAGAAGAGTTCGACCTCCATCAAATGATGACGGGTTACTATTTTGATAATTTCGAAATAACAACCTTTAAGGCCAAGGGCCTTCGCCAACAAGAGATGAGTTCGACCTCGATCGAACGACGATGGGTTACTATTTTGATAAGTTCAAAACAACACACTTTAATGCCAAGGGCCTTTGCCTAAAAGAGAAGAGTTTGGCCTCGATCAAACGATGACGAGTTACTATTTTGATAAGTTCGAAATAACACCCTTTTAAGGCCAAGGGCCTTCGCCAAAAAGAGAAGAGTTCGACCTCGATTGAATGACGACGGCTTAATATTTCGATAAGTTCAAAATAACACCGTTTAAGGCAAAGGGTCTTCGCCAAAAAGAGAAGATATCGACTTCGATCGAACGACGATGGTTTACTATTTCGATAAGTTCGAAATAACACCCTTTAAGGCCAAGGGCCTTTGCCAAGAAGAGAAGAGTTCGACCTCCATCGAATGATGACGGGTTACTATTTTGATAAGTTTGAAATAACAACCTTTAAGGCCAAGGGCCTTCGCCAACAAGAGATGAGTTCGACCACGATTGAATGTGGACGGCTTAATATTTCGATAAGTTCGAAATAACACTCTTTAAGGCCAAGGGCCTTTGCCAAAAAGAGAAGATATCGACTTCAATCGAACGACGATGGGTTACTATTTCGATAAGTCCGAAATAACACCCTTTAAGGCCAAGGGCCTTCAGCAAAAAGAGAAGAGTTCGATCTCGATCGAATGATGACGGGTTACTATTTCGATAAGTTCAAAATAACACCCTTTAAGGCCAAGGTCCTTCTACAACAAGAGAAGAGTACGACCTTTATCGAACGATGACGGATTACTATTTCGATAAGTTCAAAATACTACCCTTTAAGGCCAAGGGCCTTCGCCAACAAGAGATGAGTTCGACCTCGATCGAACGACGACGGGTTACTATTTCGATAAGTTCGAAATAACGCCCTTTAAAGCCAAGGGCCTTCACAAAAAAGAGAAGAGTTCGACCTCGATCGAACGACGACGAGTTACTATTTCGATAAGTTCGAAATAGCACCCTTTAAGGTCAAGGGCCTTTGCCAACAAGAGAAGTGTTTGACCTCGATCGAACGATGATGGGTTAATATTATGACAAGTTCAAAATAACACCCTTTAAAGTGAAGGGCCTTCGCCAAAAAGAGAAGAGTTCGACCTCGATCGAACGACAACGGGTTACTATTTCGATTCGAAATAATACCCTTTAAGGCTAAGGGCCTTCGCCACAAAGAGAGGAGTTCAACCTCGATTGAACGACGATGGGTTACTATTTTGATAAGTTCGAAATAACACCCTTTAAGGCCAAGGGCCTTCGCCTGTAAGGGAAGTGTTCGACATCGATCGAAAGACGACGGGTTACTATTTCGATAAGTTTGAAATAACACCCATTAAGGCCAAGGGCCTTCCCCAACAAGAGTAGAGTTCGACCTCGATCGAACGATGACGGGTTACTATTTCGATAAGTTCAAAATAACAACCTTTAAGTCCAAGGGGCTTCGCCAAGAACAAAAAAGTTCGACCTCCATCGAACGATGACGGGTTACTATTTTGATAAGTTCGAAATAACAACCTTTAAGGACAAGGGCCTTCACCAACAAGAGAAGAGTTTGACCTCGATTGAACGACGATGGGTTACTATTTCGATATGTTCAAAATAACACCCTTTAATGCAAAGGGCCTTCTCCTAAAAAAGAAGAGTTCGACCTCGATCGAACGATGACGAGTTACTATTTCGAAAAGTTCGAAATAACACCCTTTAAGACCAAGGGCCTTCGCCAACAAGAGAAGTGTTCGACCTCGATCGAACTATGACGGGTTAATATTTTGACAAGTTCAAAATAACACCCTTTAAGGCCAAGGGCCTTCACCAAGAAGATAAGAGTTCGACCTCCATCAAATGAGGACGGGTTACTATTTTGATAATTTCGAAATAACAAACTTTAAGGCCAAGGCCCTTCGCCAACAAGAGATGAGTTCGACCTCGATCGAACGACGATGGGTTACTATTTTGATAAGTTCAAAACAACACACTTTAATGCCAAGGGCCTTTGCCTAAAAGAGAAGAGTTTGACCTCGATCAAACGATGACGAGTTACTATTTTGATAAGTTCGAAATAACACCCTTTTAAGGCCAAGGGCCTTCGCCAAAAAGAGAAGAGTTCGACCTCGATTGAATGACGACGGCTTAATATTTCGATAAGTTCGAAATAACACCCTTTAAGGCAAAGGGCCTTCGCCAAAAAGAGAAGATATCGACTTCGATCGAACGACGATGGTTTACTATTTCGATAAGTCCGAAATAACACCCTTTAAGGCCAAGGGCCTTCGCTAAAAAAGAGAAGAATTAGATCTCGATTGAATGACGACGGCTTAATATTTCGATTAGTTCCAAATAACACTCTTTAAGGCCAAGGGCTTTTGCCAAAAAGAGAAGATATTGACTTCGATCGAACGACGATGGGTTACTATTTCGATAAGTCCGAAATAACACCCTTTAAGGCCAAGGGCTATCGCCAAGAAGAGAAGAGTTCGACCTCCATCGAATGATGACGGGTTACTATTTTGATAAGTTCGAAATAACAACCTTTAAGGCTAAGGGCCTTCGCCAACAAGAGATGAGTTCGACCTCGATTGAATGACGACGGCTTAATATTTCGATAAGTTCGAAATAACACCCTTTAAGGCAAAGGGCCTTTGCCAAAAAGAGAAGATATCGACTTTGATCGAACGACGATGGGTTACTATTTCGATAAGTCTGAAATAACACCCTTTAAGGCCAAGGGCCTTCGCCAACAAGAGAAGAGTTCGACCTCGATCGAATGACGGCGGGTTACTATTTCAATTAGTTCGAAATAACACCCTTTAAGGCCAAGGGCCTTCGCAAACAAGAGAAGAGTTCCACCTAGATAGAATAACGGTGGGTTTCTATTTCGATAAGTTCGAAATAATACCCTTTAAGGCCAAGGGCCTTCGCTAAAAAAGAGATGAGTTCGACCTCGATCGAACGACGACGGGTTACTATTTCGATAAGTTCGAAATAACGCCCTTTAAAGCCAAGGGCCTTCACAAAAAAGATAAGAGTTCGACCTCGATCGAACGACGACGAGTTACTATTTCGATAAGTTCGAAATAGCACCCTGTAAGGTCAAGGGCCTTCGCCAACAAGAGAAGTGTTTGACCTCGATCGAACGATGATGGGTTAATATTCTGACAAGTTCAAAATAACACCCTTTAAGGTGAAGGGCCTTCGCCAAAAAGAGAAGAGTTCGACCTCGATCGAACGACAACGGGTTACTATTTCGATTCGAAATAATACCCTTTAAGGCTAAAGGCCTTCGCCACAAAGAGAGGAGTTCAACCTCGATTGAACGACGATGGGTTACTATTTTGATAAGTTCGAAATAGCACCCTTTAATGCAAAGGGCCTTCGCCTAAAAGAGAAGAGTTAGACCTCGATCTAACGACGACGAGTTACTATTTCGATAATTCGAATAACACCCATTAAGGCCAAGGGCCTTCCCCAACAAGAGTAGAGTTCGACCTCGATCGAACGATGACGGGTTACTATTTCGATAAGTTCAAAATAACAACCTTTAAGGCCAAGGGGATTCGCCAAGAACAAAAGAGTTCGACCTCCATCGAACGATGACGGGTTACTATTTTGATAAGTTCGAAATAACACCCTTTAAGTCCAAGGGCTATCGCCAAGAAGAGAAGAGTTCGACCTCCATCGAATGATGACGGGTTACTATTTTGATAAGTTCGAAATAACAACCTTTAAGGCCAAGGGCCTTCGCCAACAAGAGATGAGTTCGACCTCGATTGAATGACGACGGCTTAATATTTCGATAAGTTCGAAATAACACCCTTTAAGGCAAAGGGCCTTTGCCAAAAAGAGAAGATATCGACTTTGATCGAACGACGATGGGTTACTATTTCGATAAGTCTGAAATAACACCCTTTAAGGCCAAGGGCCTTCGCCAAAAAAAGAAGAGTTCGATCTCGATCGAATGATGACGGGTTACTATTTCGATAAGTTCAAAATAACAACCTTTAAGGCCAAGGGGATTCGCCAAGAACAAAAGAGTTCGACCTCCATTGAACGATGACGGGTTACTATTTTGATAAGTCCGAAATAACACCCTTTAAGGCCAAGGGCTATCGCCAAGAAGAGAAGAGTTCGACCTCCATCGAATGATGACGGGTTACTATTTTGATAAGTTCGAAATAACAACCTTTAAGGCCAAGGGCCTTCGCCAACAAGAGATGAGTTCGACCTCGATTGAATGACGACGGCTTAATATTTCGATAAGTTCGAAATAACACCCTTTAAGGCAAAGGGCCTTTGCCAAAAAGAGAAGATATCGACTTTGATCGAACGACGATGGGTTACTATTTCGATAAGTCTGAAATAACACCCTTTAAGGCCAAGGGCCTTCGCCAAAAAAAGAAGAGTTCGATCTCGATCGAATGATGACGGGTTACTATTTCGATAAGTTCAAAATAACACCCTTTAAGGCCAAGGTTCTTCGCCAACAAGAGAAGAGTACGACCTTGATCGAACGATGACGGATTACTATTTCGATAAGTTCAAAATACTACCCTTTAAGGCCAAGGGCCTTCGCCAACAAGAGATGAGTTCGACCTCGATCGAACGACGACGGGTTACTCTTTCGATAAGTTCGAAATAACGCCCTTTAAAGCCAAGGGCCTTCACAAAAAAGATAAGAGTTCGACCTCGATCGAACGACGACGAGTTACTATTTCGATAAGTTCGAAATAGCACCCTTTAAGTTCAAGGGCCTTCGCCAACAAGAGAAGTGTTTGACCTCGATCGAACGATGATGGGTTAATATTCTGACAAGTTCAAAATAACACCCTTTAAGGTGAAAGGCCTTCGCCAAAAAGAGAAGAGTTCGACCTCGATCGAACGACAACGGGTTACTATTTCGATTCGAAATAATACCCTTTAAGGCTAAAGGCCTTCGCCACAAAGAGAGGAGTTCAACCTCGATTGAACGACGATGGGTTACTATTTTGATAAGTTCGAAATAGCACCCTTTAATGCAAAGGGCCTTCGCCTAAAAGAGAAGAGTTAGACCTCGATCTAACGACGACGAGTTACTATTTCGATAATTCGAATAACACCCATTAAGGCCAAGGGCCTTCCCCAACAAGAGTAGAGTTCGACCTCGATCGAACGATGACGGGTTACTATTTCGATAAGTTCAAAATAACAACCTTTAAGGCCAAGGGGATTCGCCAAGAACAAAAGAGTTCGACCTCCATCGAACGATGACGGGTTACTATTTTGATAAGTTCGAAATAACAACCTTTAAGGCCAAGGGCCTTCGCCAACAAGAGAAGAGTTTGACCTCGATCGAACGACGATGGGTTATTATTTCGATAAGTTCAAAATAACACCCTTTAATGCAAAGGGCCTTCGCCTAAAAGAGAAGAGTTCGACCTCCATCGAACGATGACGGGTTACTATTTTCATAAGTTCGAAATAACAACCTTTAAGGCCAAGGGCCTTCGCCAACAAGAGAAGAGTTTGACCTCGATCGAACGACGATGGGTTACTATTTCGATAAGTTCGAAATAACGCCCTTTAAAGCCAAGGGCCTTCTCCTAAAAGAGAAGAGTTCGACCTCGATCGAACGATGACGAGTTACTATTTTGAAAAGTTCGAAATAACACCCTTTAAGGCCAAGGGCCTTCGCAAACAAGAGAAGTGTTTGACCTCGATCGAACGATGATGGGTTAATATTATGACAAGTTCAAAATAACACCCTTTAAAGTGAAGGGCCTTCGCTAAAAAAAGAAGAGTTCAACCTCGATCAAACGACAATGGGTTACTATTTCGATAAGTTCGAAATAACACCCTTTAAGGCCAAGGGCCTTCGCCAACAAAAGTAGAGTTCGACCTCGATCGACTGACGACGGGTTACTATTTCGATAAGTTTGAAATAACACCCTTTAAGGCCAAGGGCCTTCGCAAAAAAGAGAAGATTTCGAACTCGATCGAAAGACGACGGTTTACTATTTCGTTAAGTTTGAAATAACACCCATTAAGTCCAAGGGCCTTCCCCAACAAGAGAAGAGTTTAACCTCAATCGAACGACGATGGGTTACTATTTCGATAAATGCAAAATAACACCATTTAATGCAAAGGGCCTTCGCCTAAAGGAGAAGAGTTCGACCTCGATTGAACGACGAGGAGTTACTATTTCGATAAGTTCGAATAACACTCTTTAAGGACAAGGGCCTTCGCCAACAAGAGAAGAGTTCGACCTCGATCGAGTGACGATGGGTTACTATTTCGATAAGTTCGAAATAATGCCCTTTAAAGCCAATGGTCTTCACCAAAAAGAAAAAAATTCGACCTCGGTCGAACGACGACGAGTTACTATTTCGAAAAGTTCGAAATAACACCCTTTAAGGCCAATGGCCTTCTCCAACAAGAGAAGTGTTCGACCTCGATCGAACTATGACGGGTTAATATTTTGAAAAGTTCAAAATAACACCCTTTAAGTCCAAGGGCCTTCGCTAAGAAGAGATGAGTTCGATCTCCATTGAACGATGACGGGTTACTATTTTGATAAGTTTGAAAAAACAACCTTTAAGGCCAAGGGCCATCACCAACAAGAGAAGAGTTTGACCTCGATCGAACGACGATGGGTTACTATTTCGATAAGTTCAAAATAACACCCTTTAATGCAAAGGGCCTTCACCTAAAAGAGAAGAGTTAGACCTCGATCGAACGACGACGAGTTACTATTTCGATAATTCGAATAACACCCTTTAAGGCCAATGGCATTCGCTAAAAAGAGAAGAGTTCGACCTCGATCGAATGACGACGGGTTACTATTTCAACAAGTGCGAAATAACACCCTTTAAGGCCAAGGGCCTTCGCCAACAAGAGAAGAGTTCGACCTCGATCGAATGACGGCGGGTTACTATTTCAATAATTTCGAAATAACACCCTTTAAGGCCAAGGGCCTTCGCAAACAAGAGAAGAGTTCCACCTAGATAGAATAACGGCGGTTTACTATTTCGATAAGTTCGAAATAATATCCTTTAAGGCCAAGGGCCTTCGCTAAAAAAAGAAGAGTTCAACCTCGATCGAACGACAATGGGTTACTATTTCGATAAGTTCGAAATAACACCCTTTAAGGCCAAGGGCCTTCACCAAAAAAAGAATATTTACTCGATCGAAAGACGACGGGTTATTATTTCGAAAAGTTTGAAATAACACCCATTAAGGCCAAGGGCCTTCCCCAACAAGAGTAGAGTTCGACCTCGATCGAAAGACTACGGGTTACTATTTCGATAAGTTCAAAATAACACCCTTTAAGGCCAAGGGCCTTCAGCAAAAAGAGAAGAGTTTGACCTCGATCGAACGACCATGGGTTACTAATTCGATAAGTTCGAAATAACGCCCTTTCAAGCCAAGGGCCTTAACCAAAAAGAGAATAGTTCGACCTCGATCGAACAACGAAGAGTTACTATTTCGAAAAGTTCGAAATAACACCCTTTAAGGCCAAGGGCCTTCGCCAACAAGAGAAGTGTTCGACCTCGATCGAACTATGACGGGTTAATATTTTAATATGTTCGAAATAACAACCTTTAAGGCCAAGGGCCTTCGCCAACAAGAGAAGAGTTTGGCCTCGATTGAACGATGGCGGGTTACTATTTCGATAAGTTCAAAATAACACCCTTTAATGCAAAGGGCCTTCTCCTAAAAGAGAAGAGTTCGACCTCGATCGAACGATGATGAGTTACTATTTCGAAAAGTTCGGAATAACACCCTTTAAGACCAAGGGCCTTCGCCAACAAGAGAAGTGTTCGACCTCGATCGAACTATGACGGGTTAATATTTTGATAAGTTCAAAATAACACCCTTTAAGGCCAAGGGCCTTCGCTAAGAAGAGAAGAGTTCGACCTCTATCGAACGATGACGGGTTACTATTTTGATAAGTTCGAAATAACAACCTTTAAGTCCAAGGGCCTTCGCCAACAAGAGAAGAGTTTGACCTCGATCGAACGACGATGGGTTACTATTTCGATAAGTTCGAAATAACGCCCTTTAAAGCCAAGGGCCTTCACCAAAAAGAGAAGAGTTCGACCTCGATTGAACGACGACGAGTTACTCTTTCGAAAAGTTCAAAATAACACCCTTTAAGGCCAAGGGCCTTCTCTAAGAAGAGAAGAGTTCGGCCTCCATCGAACGATGACGGGTTACTATTTTGATAAGTTTGAAATAACAACCTTTAAGGCCAAGGTCCTTCGCCAACAAGAGAAGAGTTTGACCTCGATCGAACAATGATGGGTTACAATTTCGATAAGTTCAAAATAACACCATTTAATGCAAAGGGCCTTAGCCTAAAAGAGAAGAGTTCGACCTTGATCGAACGACGAGGAGTTACTATTTCGATAAGTTCGAATAACACCCTTTAAGGACAAGGGACTTCGCCAACAAGAGAAGAGTTCGACCTCGATCAAATGACGACGGGTTACTATTTCTATAAGTTCGAAATAACGCCCTTTAAAGCCAAGGGCCTTCAAGAAAAAGAGAAGAGTTCGACCTCGATCGAACGACTACGGGTTACTATTTCGATAAGTTCGAAATAACACCCTTTAAGTCCAAGGGCCTTCGCCAAAAAGAGCAAATTTCGAACTCGATCGATAGAAGACGGGTTAATATTTCGATAAGTTTGAAATAACACCCATTAAGGCCAAGGGCCTTCCCCAACAATAGTAGAGTTCGACCTCGATCGAATGACGACTGGTTACTATTTCGATAAGTTCAAAATAACACCCTTTAAGGCCAAGGGCCTTCACCAAAAAGAGTAGAGTTTGACCTCGATCAAACGACGACGAGTTATTATTTCAATAAGTTCGAAATAAAACCCTCTAAGGCAAAGGGACTTCGCCATAAAGAGAAGAGTTCGACCTCGATCGAATGATGACGGGTTACTATTTTGACAATTTTGAAATAACACCTTTTAAGGCTAAGGGCCTTCGCCAAAAAAAGAAGAGTTCGACCTCGATCGAACGATGACAGGTTACTATTTCGATAAGTTCAAAATAACACCCTTTAAGGCTAAGGGCCTTCACCAAGAACAGAATAGTTCGTCCTCCAACGAACGATGACGGGTTACTATTTTGATAAGTTCGAAATAACAACCTTTAAGGCCAAGGGCCTTCGCCAACAAGAGAAGAGTTTGACCTCGATCGAACGACGATGGGTTACTATTTCGATAAGTTCAAAATAACGCCCTTTAAAGCCAAGGGCCTTCACCAAAAAGAGAAGAGTTCGACCTCGATTGAACGACGACGAGTTACTCTTTCGAAAAGTTCAAAATAACACCCTTTAAGGCCAAGGGCCTTCTCTAAGAAGAGAAGAGTTCGGCCTCCATCGAACGATGACGGGTTACTATTTTGATAAGTTTGAAATAACAACCTTTAAGGCCAAGGTCCTTCGCCAACAAGAGAAGAGTTTGACCTCGATCGAACAACGATGGGTTTCAATTTCGATAAGTTCAAAATAACACCATTTAATGCAAAGGGCCTTAGTCTAAAAGAGAAGAGTTCGACCTCGATCGAACGATGACGAGTTACTATTTCGAAAAGTTCGAAATAACACCCTTTAAGACCAAGGGCCTTCGCCAACAAGAGAAGTGTTCGACCTCGATCGAACTATGACGGGTTAATATTTTGATAAGTTCAAAATAACACCCTTTAAGGCCAAGGGCCTTCGCTAAGAAGAGAAGAGTTCGACCTCTATCGAACGATGACGGGTTACTATTTTGATAAGTTCGAAATAACAACCTTTAAATCCAAGGGCCTTCGCCAACAAGAGAAGAGTTTGACCTCGATCGAACGACGATGGGTTACTATTTCGATAAGTTCGAAATAACGCCCTTTAAAGCCAAGGGCCTTCACCAAAAAGAGAAGAGTTCGACCTCGATTGAACGACGACGAGTTACTATTTCGAAAAGTTCAAAATAACACCCTTTAAGGCCAAGGGCCTTCTCTAAGAAGAGAAGAGTTCGACCTCAATCGAACGATGACGGGTTACTATTTTGATAAGTTCGAAATATCAACCTTTAAGGCCAAGGTCCTTTGCCAACAAGAGAAGAGTTTGACCTCGATCGAACAACGATGGGTTACAATTTCGATAAGTTCAAAATAACACCATTTAATGCAAAGGGCCTTAGCCTAAAAGAGAAGAGTTCGACCTCGATCGAACGACGAGGAGTTACTATTTCGATAAGTTCGAATAACACACTTTAAGGACAAGGGACTTCTCCAACAAGAGAAGAGTTCGACCTCGATCAAATGACGACGGGTTACTATTTCTATAAGTTCGAAATAACGCCCTTTAAAGCCAAGGGCCTTCAAGAAAAAGAGAAGAGTTCGACCTCGATCGAACGACTACGGGTTACTATTTCAATAAGTTGGAAATAACACCCTTTAAGTCCAAGGGCCTTCGCCAAAAAGAGAAAATTTCGAACTCGATCGAAAGAAGACGGGTTAATATTTCGATAAGTTTGAAATAACGCCCATTAAGGCCTAGGGCCTTCCCCAACAAGAGTAGAGTTCGACCTCGATCGAACGATGACTGGTTACTATTTCGATAAGTTCAAAATAACACCCTTTAAGGCCAAGGGCCTTCACCAAAAAGAGAAGAGTTTGACCTCGATCGAACGACGACGAGTTACTATTTCAATAAGTTCGAAATAACACCCTCTAAGGCAAAGGGCCTTCGCCATAAAGAGAAGAGTTCGACCTCGATCGAATGATGACGGGTTACTATTTTGACAATTTTGAAATAACACCCTTTAAGGCTAAGGGCCTTCGCCAAAAAAAGAAGAGTTCGACCTCGATCGAACGATGACAGGTTACTATTTCGATAAGTTCAAAATAACACCCTTTAAGGCTAAGGGCCTTTACCAAGAACAGAATAGTTCGACCTCCATCGAACGATGACGGGTTACTATTTTGATAAGTTCGAAATAACAACCTTTAAGGTCAAGGGCCTTCGCCAACAAGATAAGAGTTTGACATCGATCGAACAACGATGGATTACTATTTCGATAAGTTCAAAATAACACCATTTAATGCAAAGGGCCTTAGCCTAAAAGAGAAGAGTTCGACCTCGATCGAACGACGAGGAGTTACTATTTCGATAATTTCGAATAACACTCTTTAAGGACAAGGGCCTTCTCCAACAAGAGAAGAGTTCGATCTCGATCGAATGACGATGGGTTACTATTTCGATAAGTTCGAAATAACGCCCTTTAAAGCCAAGGGTCTTCACCAAAAAGAAAAGAGTTCGACCTCGATCGAACGATGACGAGTTACTATTTCGAAAAGTTCGAAATAACACCCTTTAAGGCCAAGGGCCTTCGCCAACAAGAGAAGTGTTTGACCTCGATCGAACTATGACGGGTTAATATTTTGACAAGTTCAAAATAATACCCTTTAAGTCCAAAGGCCTTAAGCAAAAAGAGAAGAGTTTGACCTCGATCGAACGATGATGGGTTACTAATTCGATAAGTTCGAAATAACGCCCTTTCAAGCCAAGGGCCTTAACCAAAAAGAGAAGAGTTCGACCTCGATCGAACGACGACGAGTTACTATTTCGAAAAGTTCGAAATAACACTCTTTAAGGCCAAGGGCCTTCGCCAACAAGAGAAGTGTTCGACCTCGATCGAACTATGACGGGTTAATATTTTAATATGTTCGAAATAACAACCTTTAAGGCCAAGGGCCTTCGCCAACAAGAGAAGAGTTTGACCTCGATCGAACGATGACGGGTTACTATTTCGATAAGTTCAAAATAACACCCTTTAATGCAAAGGGCCTTCTCCTAAAAGAGAAGAGTTCGACCTCGATCGAACGATGACGAGTTACTATTTCGAAAAGTTCGAAAAAACACCCTTTAAGACCAAGGGCCTTCACCAACAAGAGAAGTGTTCGACCTCGATCGAACTATGACGGGTTAATATTTTGACAAGTTCAAAATAACACCCTTTAAGGCCAAGGGCCTTCGCTAAGAAGAGAAGAGTTCGACCTCCATCGAACGATGACAGGTTACTATTTTGATAAGTTCGAAATAACAACCTTTAAGTCCAAGGTCCTTCACCAAAAAGAGAAGAGTTTGACCTCGATCGAACGACGACGATTTACTATTTCAATAAGTTCGAAATAACACCCTCTAAGGCAAAGGGTCTTCGCCATAAAGAGAAGAGTTCGACCTCGATCGAATGATGACGGGTTACTATTTTGACAACTTTGAAATAACACCCTTTATGGCTAAGGGCCTTCGCCAAAAAAAGAAGAGTTCGACCTCGATCGAACGATGACAGGTTACTATTTCGATAAGTTCAAAATAACACCCTTTAAGGCTAAGGGCCATCACCAAGAACAGAATAGTTGGACCTCCATCGAACAATGACGGGTTACTATTTTGATAAGTTCGAAATAACAACCTTTAAGGCCAAGGGCCTTCTCCAACAAGAGAAGAGTTTGACCTCGATCGAACAAAGATGGATTACTATTTCGATAAGTTCAAAATAACACCATTTAATGTAAAGGGCCTTAGCCTAAAAGAGAAGAGTTCGACCTCGATCGAACGACGAGGAGTTACTATTTCGATAAGTTCGAATAACACTCTTTAAGGACAAGGGCCTTCGCCAACAAGAGAAGAGTTCGACCTCGATCGAATGACGATTGGTTACTATTTCGATAAGTTCGAAATAACGCCCTTTAAAGCCAAGGGTCTTCACCTAAAAGAGAAGAGTTCGACCTCGATTGAACGACGACGAGTTACTATTTCGAAAAGTTCAAAATAACACCCTTTAAGGACAAGGGCCTTCGCTAAGAAGAGAAGAGTTTGACCTCCATCGAACGATGACGGGTTACTATTTTGATAAGTTCGAAATAACAACCTTTAAGGCCAAGGGCCTTCGCTAACAAGAGAAGAGTTTGACCTCGATCGAACAACGATGGGTTACTATTTCGATAAGTTCAAAATAACACCATTTAATGCAAAGGGCCTTAGCCTAAAAGAGAAAAGTTCGACCTCGATCGAACGACGAAAAGTTACTATTTCGATAAGTTCGAATAACACCCTTTAAGGACAAGGGACTTCGCCAACAAGAGAAGAGTTCGACCTCGATCAAATGACGACGGGTTACTATTTCTATAAGTTCGAAATAACGCCCTTTATAGCCAAGGGCCTTCAAGAAAAAAAGAAGAGTTCGACCTCCATCGAACGATGACGGGTTACTATTTTCATAAGTTCGAAATAACAACCTTTAAGGCCAAGGGCCTTCGCCAACAAGAGAAGAGTTTGACCTCGATCGAACGACGATGGGTTACTATTTCGATAAGTTCGAAATAACGCCCTTTAAAGCCAAGGGCCTTCTCCTAAAAGAGAAGAGTTCGACCTCGATCGAACGATGACGAGTTACTATTTTGAAAAGTTCGAAATAACACCCTTTAAGGCCAAGGGCCTTCGCCAACAAGAGAAGTGTTCGACCTCGATCGAACTATGACGGGTTAATATTTTGACAAGCTCGAAATAACACCCTTTAAGGCCAAGGGCCTTCGCTAAGAAGAGAAGAGTTCGACCTCCATCGAACGATGACGTGTTACTATTTTGATAAGTTCGAAATAACAACCTTTAAGGCCAAGGGCCTTCGCCAACAAGAGAAGAGTTTGACCTCGATCGAACGACGATGGGTTACTATTTCGATAAGTTCGAAATAACGCCCTTTAAGGCCAAGGAAATTCACCAAAAAGAGAAGAGTTCGACCTAGATTGAACGACGACGGGTTACTATTTCGAAAAGTTCAAAATAACACCCTTTAAGGACAAGGGCCTTTGCTAAGAAGAGAAGAGTTTGACCTCCATCGAACGATGACGGGTTACTATTTTGATAAGTTCGAAATAACAACCTTTAAGGCCAAGGGCCTTCGCCAACAAGAGAAGAGTTTGACCTCGATCGAACGACGATGGGTTACTATTTCGATAAGTTCGAAATAACGCCCTTTAAAGCCAAGGGCCTTCTCCTAAAAGAGAAGAGTTCGACCTCGATCGAACGACGACGAGTTACTATTTCGATAAGTTCGAATAACACCCTTTAAGGACAAAGGACTTCGCCAACAAAAGAAGAGTTCGACCTCGATCAAATGACAACGGGTTACTATTTCTATAAGTTCGAAATAACGCCCTTTATAGCCAAGGGCCTTCAAGAAAAAGAGAAGAGTTCGACCTCGATTGAACGACGATGGGTTACTATTTCGATAAGTTCGAAATAACACCCTTTAAGTCCAAGGGCCTTCGCCTAAAAGAGAAGATTTCGAACTCGATCGAAAGAAGACGGGTTAATATTTTGATAAGTTTGAAATAACACCCATTAAGGCCAAGGGCCTTCCCCAACAAGAGTAGAGTTCGACCTCGATCGAACGACGACTGGTTACTATTTCGATAAGTCCAAAATAACACCCTTTAATGCATAGGGCCTTCGCCTAAAAGAGAAGAGTTCGACCTCGATCGAACGACGACGAGTTACTATTTCGATAAGTTCGAATAACACCCTTTAAGGCCAATGGCCTTCGCTAAAAAGAGAAGAGTTCGACCTCGATCGAATGACGACGGGTTACTATTTCAACAAGTGCGAAATAACACCCTTTAAGGCCAAGGGCCTTCGCCAACAAGAGAAGAGTTCGACCTCGATCGAATGACGGCGGGTTACTATTTCAATAAGTTCGAAATAACACCCTTTAAGGCCAAGGGCCTTCGCAAACAAGAGAAGAGTTCCACCTAGATAGAATAATGGCGGTTTACTATTTCGATAAGTCCGTAATAATACCATTTAAGGCCAAGGGCCTTCGCTAAAAAGAGAAGAGTTCAACCTCGATCGAACGACAATGGGTTACTATTTCGATAAGTTCGAAATAACACCCTTTAAGGCCAAGGGCCTTCGCCAACAAAAGCAGAGTTTGACCTCGATCGAACGACGACGGGTTACTATTTTGATAAGTTCGAAATAACACCCTTTAAGGCCAAGGGCCTTCGCCAAAAAAGAATATTTACTCGATCGAAAGACGACGGGTTACTATTTCGATAAGTTTGAAATAACACCCATTAAGGCCAAGGGCCTTCCCCAACAAGAGTAGAGTTCGACCTCGATCGAACAACAACGGGTTACTATTTCGATAAGTTCAAAATAACACCCTTTAAGGCCAAGGGCCTTCACCAAAAAGAGAAGAGTTTGACCTCGATCGAACGACGATGGGTTACTAATTCGATAAGTTCGAAATAACGCCCTTTCAAGCCAAGGGCCTTAACCAAAAAGAGAAGAGTTCGACCTCGATCGAACGACGACGAGTTACTATTTCGAAAAGTTCGAAATAACACCCTTTAAGGCCAAGGGCCTTCGCCAAAAAGAGAAGTGTTCGACCTCGATCGAACTATGACAGGTTAATATTTTGATATGTTCGAAATAACAACCTTTAAGGCCAAGGGCCTTCGCCAACAAGAGAAGAGTTTGACCTCGATCGAACGATGATGGGTTACTATTTCGATAAGTTCAAAATAACACCCTTTAATGCAAAGGGCCTTCTCCTAAAAGAGAAGAGTTCGACCTCGATCGAACGACGACGAGTTACTATTTTGAAAAGTTCGAAATAACACCCTTTAAGGCCAAGGGCCTTCGCCAACAAGAGAAGTGTTCGACCTCGATCGAACTATGACGGGTTAATATTTTGACAAGTTCAAAATAACACCCTTTAAGGCCAAGTACCTTCGCTAAGAAGAGAAGAGTTCGACCTCCATCGAACGATGACGGGTTACTATTTTTATAAGTTCGAAATAACAACCTTTAAGGCCAAGGGCCTTTGCCAACAAGAGAAGAGTTTGACCTCGATCGAACGACGATGGGTTACTATTTCGATAAGTTCGAAATAACGCCCTTTAAAGCCAAGGGCCTTCACCAAAAAGAGAAGAGTTCGACCTCGATTGAACGACGACGAGTTACTATTTCGAAAAGTTCAAAATAACACCCTTTAAGGACAAGGGCCTTCGCTAAGAAGAGAAGAGTTTGACCTCCATCGAACGATGACGGGTTACTATTTTGATAAGTTCAAAATAACAACCTTTAAGGCCAAGGGCCTTCTCCAACAAGAGAAGAGTTTGACCTCGATCGAACAACGATGGGTTACTATTTCGATAAGTTCGAAATAACGCCCTTTAAGGACAAGGGACTTCGCCAACAAGAGAAGAGTTCGACCTCGATCAAATGACGACGGGTTACTATTTCTATAAGTTCGAAATAACGCTCTTTATAGCCAAGGGCCTTCAAGAAAAGAGAAGAGTTCGACCTCGATCGAACGACGACGGGTTACTATTTCGATAAGTTCGAAATAACACCCTTTAAGTCCAAGGGCCTTCGCCAAAAGAGAAGATTTCGAACTCGATCGAAAGAAGACGGGTTAATATTTTGATAAGTTTGAAATAACACCCATTAAGGCCAAGGGCCTTCCCCAACAAGAGTAGAGTTCGACCTCGATCGAACGACGACTGGTTACTATTTCGATAAGTCCAAAATAACACCCTTTAAGGCCAAGGGCCTTCTCCAAAAAGAGAAGAGTTTGACCTCGATCGAACGACGACGAGTTACTATTTCAATAAGTTTGAAATAACACTATTTAAGGCAAAGGGCCTTCACCATAAAGAGAAGAGTTCGACCTCGATCGAATGATGACGGGTTACTATTTTGACAATTTTGAAATAACACCCTTTAAGGCTAAGGGCCTTCGCCAAAAAAAGAAGAGTTCGACCTCGATCGAACGATGACAGGTTACTATTTCGATAAGTTTAAAATAACACCCTTTAAGGCTAAGGGCCATCACCAAGAACAGAATAGTTGGACCTCCATCGAACGATGACGGGTTACTATTTTGATAAGTTTGAAATAACAACCTTTAAGGCCAAGGGCCTTCGCCAACAAGAGAAGAGTTTGACCTCGATCGAACGACGATGGTTTACTATTTCGATAAGTTCGAAATAACGCCCTTTAAAGCCAAGGGCCTTCACCAAATTGAGAAGAGTTCAACCTCGATCGAATGACGATGAGTTACTATTTCGATAAGTTCGAAATAACACCCTTTAAGGCCAAGGGCCTTCGCCAACAAGAGAAGTGTTCGACCTCGATCGAACTATGATGGGTTAATATTTTGACAAGTTTAAAATAACACCCTTTAAGGCCAAGGGCCTTCGCTAAGAAGAGAAGAGTTCGACCTCCATCGAACCATGACGGGTTACTATTTTGATAAGTTTGAAATAACAACTTTAATGCCAAGGGCCTTCGCCTAAAAGAGGAGAGTTCGACCTTGACCGAACGATGACGAGTTACTATTTTGATAAGCTCAAAATAACACCCTTTAAGGCCAAGGGCCTTCGCTAAAAAGAGAAGAGTTCGACCTTAATTGAATGACGACGGCTTAATATTTTGATAAGTTCGAAATAACACCTTTTAAGGCCAAGGGCCTTCGCCAAAAAGAGAAGATATCGACTTCGATCGAATGACGATGGGTTACTATTTCGATAAGTCCGAAATAACACCCTTTAAGGCCAAGGGCCTTCGACAAAAAGAGAAGAGTTCGATCTCGATCGAATAATGACGGGTTACTATTTCGATAAGTTCGAAATAACACCCTTTAAGGCCAAGGTCCTTCGCCAAAAGGAGAAGAGTATGACCTTGATCGAACGATGACGGTTTACTATTTCGATAAGTTTAAAATATTACCCTTTAAAGCCAAGGGCCTTCGCCCACAAGAGAAGAGTTCGACCTCGATCGAACAACGACGGGTTACTATTTCGATAAGTTCGAAATAACGCCTTTTAAAGCCAAGGGCCTTCACCAAAAAGAGAAGAGTTCGACCTCGATCGAACGACGATGAGTTACTATTTCGATAAGTTCGAAATAATACCCTTTAAGGCCAAGGGCCTTCGCCAACAAGAGAAGGGTTCGACCTCGATCAAACGATGATGGGTTAATATTTTAATAAGTTCAAAATAACACCCTTTAAGGCGAAGGGCCTTCGCCAAAAAGAGAAGAGTTCGACCTCGATCGAACGACAACGGGTTACTATTTCGATAAGTTCGAAATAATAAACTTTAAGGACAAGGGCCTTCGCCAAAAAGATAGGAGTTCAACCTCGATTTAACGACGATCGGTTACTATTTTGATAAGTTCGAAATAACACCCTTTAAGGACAAGGGCCTTCGCCAAAAAAAGAAGATTTCGAACTCGATCGAAAGACGACGGGTTACTATTTCGATAAGTTTGAAATAACACCCATTAAGGCCAAGGGCCTTCCCCAACAAGAGTAGAGTTTGACCTCGATCGAACGACGACGGGTTATTATTTCGATATGTTCAAAATAACACCCTTTAAGGCCAAGGGCCTTCACCAAAAAGAGAAGAGTTTGACCTCGATCGAACTACGACGAATTACTATTTCGATAAGTTCGAAATAACACCCTTTAAGGCAAAGGGCCTTCGTCATAAAGAGAAGAGTTCGACCTCGATCGAATGACGATGAGTTACTATTTTGACAATTTTGAAATAACACCCTTTAAGGCTAATGGCCTTCGCCAACAATAGAAGTGTTCGACCTCGATCGAACTATGACGGGTTAATATTTTGATAAGTTCAAAATAACACCCTTTAAGGCCAAGGGCCTTCGCCAAGAACAGAAGAGTTCGACCTCCATCTAACGATGACGGGTTACTATTTTGATAAGTTCGAAATAACAACCTTTAAGACCAAGGGCCTTCGCCAACAAGAAAAGAGTTTGACCTCGATCGAACGACGATGGGTTACTATTTCGATAAGTTCGAAATAACACCCATTAAGGCCAAGGGCCTTCCCAACAAGAGTAGAATTCGACCTCGATCGAACGACGACTGGTTACTATTTCGATAAGTCCAAAATAACACCCTTTAAGGCCAAGGGCCTTCACTAAAAAGAGAAGAGTTTGACCTCGATCGAACGACGACGAGTTACTATTTCAATAAGTTTGAAATAACACTATTTAAGGCAAAGGGCCTTCGCCATAAAGAGAAGAGTTCGACCTCGATCGAATGATGACGGGTTACTATTTTGACAATTTTGAAATACCACCCTTTAAGGCTAAGGGCCTTCGCCAAAAAAAGAAGAGTTCGACCTCGATCGAACGATGACAGGTTACTATTTCGATAAGTTCAGAATAACACCCTTTAAGGCTAAGGGCCATCACCAAGAACAGAATAGTTCGACCTCCATCGAACGATGACGGGTTACTATTTTGATAAGTTCGAAATAACAACCTTTAAGGCCAAGGGCCTTCGCCAACAAGAGAAGAGTTTGACCTCGATCGAACGACGATGGTTTACTATTTCGATAAGTTCGAAATAACGCCCTTTAAAGCCAAGGGCCTTCACCAAATTGAGAAGAGTTCAACCTCGATCGAATGACGACGAGTTACTATTTCGATAAGTTCGAAATAACACCCTTTAAGGCCAAGGGCCTTCGCCAACAAGAGAAGTGTTCGACCTTGATCGAACTATGATGGGTTAATATTTTGACAAGTTTAAAATAACACCCTTTAAGGCCAAGGGCCTTCGCTAAGAAGAGAAGAGTTCGACCTTCATCGAACCATGACGGGTTACTATTTTGATAAGTTCGAAATAACAACTTTTAAGGCCAAGGGCCTTCTCCAACAAGAGATGAGTTCGACCTCGATCAAACGACGATGGGTTACTATTTCGATAAGTTCAAAATAACACACTTTACTGCCAAGGGCCTTCGCCTAAAAGAGGAGAGTTCGACCTCGACCGAACGATGACGAGTTACTATTTTGATAAGCTCGAAATAACACCCTTTAAGGCCAAGGGCCTTCGCCAAAAAGAGAAGAGTTCGACCTTAATTGAATGACGATGGCTTAATATTTTGATAAGTTCGAAATAACACCTTTTAAGGCCAAGGGCCTTCGCCAAAAAGAGAAGATATCGACTTCGATCGAATGACGATGGGTTACTATTTCGATAAGTCCGAAATAACACCCTTTAAGGCCAAGGGCCTTCGACAAAAAGAGAAGAGTTCGATCTCGATCGAATAATGACGGGTTACTATTTCGATAAGTTCGAAATAACACCCTTTAAGGCCAAGGTCCTTCGCCAAAAGGAGAAGAGTATGACCTTGATCGAACGATGACGGTTTACTATTTCGATAAGTTTAAAATATTACCCTTTAAAGCCAAGGGCCTTCGCGCACAAGAGAAGAGTTCGACCTCGATCGAACAACGACGGGTTACTATTTCGATTAGTTCGAAATAACGCCCTTTAAAGCCAAGGGCCTTCACCAAAAAGAGAAGAGTTCGACCTCGATCGAACGACGATGAGTTACTATTTCGATAAGTTCTAAATAATACCCTTTAAGGCCAAGGGCCTTCGCCAACAAGAGAAGGGTTCGACCTCGATCAAACGATGATGGGTTAATATTTTAATAAGTTCAAAATAACACCCTTTAAGGCAAAGGGCCTTCGCCAAAAAGAGAAGAGTTCGACCTCGATCGAACGACAACGGGTTACTATTTCGATAAGTTCGAAATAATACACTTTAAGGCCAAGGGCCTTCGCCAAAAAGATAGGAGTTCAACCTCGATTGAACGACGATCGGTTACTATTTTGATAAGTTCGAAATAACACCCTTTAAGGACAAGGGCCTTCGCCAAAAAAAGAAGATTTCGAACTCGATCGAAAGACGACGGGTTACTATTTCGATAAGTTTGAAATAACACCCATTAAGGCCAAGGGCCTTCCCCAACAAGAGTAGAGTTTGACCTCGATCGAACGACGACGGGTTATTATTTCGATAAGTTCAAAATAACACCCTTTAAGGCCAAGGGCCTTCACCAAAAAGAGAAGAGTTTGACCTCGATCGAACGACGACGAATTACTATTTCGATAAGTTCGAAATAACACCCTTTAAGGCAAAGGGCCTTCGTCATAAAGAGAAGAGTTCGACCTCGATCGAATGACGACGAGTTACTATTTTGACAATTTTGAAATAACACCCTTTAAGGCTAATGGCCTTCGCCAACAAGAGAAGTGTTCGACCTCGATCGAACTATGACGGGTTAATATTTTAATAAGTTCAAAATAACACCCTTTAAGGCCAAGGGCCTTCGCCAAGAACAGAAGAGTTCGACCTCCATCGAACGATAACGGGTTACTATTTTGATAAGTTCGAAATAACAACCTTTAAGACCAAGGGCCTTCGCCAACAAGAAAAGAGTTTGACCTCGATCGAACGACGATGGGTTACTATTTCGATAAGTTCGAAATAACGCCCTTTAAAGCCAAGGGCCTTCCCCAACAAGAGTAGAGTTTGACCTCGATCGAACGACGACGGGTTACTATTTCGATAAGTTCAAAATAACACCCTTTAAGGCCAAGAGCCTTCGCCAAGAACAGAAGAGTTCGACCTCCATCGAACGATGACGGGTTACTATTTTGATAAGTTCGAAATAACAACTTTTAAGGCCAAGGGCCTTCGCCAACAAGAAAAGAGTTTGACCTCGATTGAAGACGATGGGTTACTATTTCGATAAGTTCGTAATAACGCCCTTTAAAGCCAAGGGCCTTCCCCAACAAGAGTAGAGTTTGACCTCGATCGAACGACGATGGGTTACTATTTTGATAAGTTCAAAATAACACCCTTTAAGGCCAAGGGCCTTCACCAAAAAGAGAAGAGTTTGACCTCGATCGAACGACGACGAGTTACTATTTCGATAAGTTCGAAATAACACCCTTTAAGGCAAAGGGCCTTCGCCATAAAGAGAAGAGTTCGACCTCGATCGAATGACGACGGGTTACTATTTTGATAATTTTGAAATAACACCCTTTAAGGCTAATGGCCTTCGCCAACAAGAGAAGTGTTCGACCTCGATCGAACTATGACGGGTTAATATTTTGATAAGTTCAAAATAACACCCTTTAAGGCCAAGGGCCTTCGCCAAGAACAGAAGAGTTTGACCTCCATCGAACGATGACGGGTTACTATTTTGATAAGTTCGAAATAACAACCTTTAAGGCCAAGGGCCTTCGCCAACAAGAAAAGAGTTTAACCTCGATCGAACGACGATGGGTTACTATTTCGATAAGTTCGAAATAACGCCCTTTAAAGCCAAGGGCCTTCCCCAACAAGAGTAGAGTTTGACCTCGATCGAACGACGACGGGTTACTATTTCGATAAGTTCAAAATAACACCCTTTAAGGCCAAGGGCCTTTGCCAAGAACAGAAGAGTTCGACCTCCATCGAACGATGACGGGTTACTATTTTGATAAGTTCGAAATAACAACCTTTAAGGCCAAGGGCCTTCGCCAACAAGAAAAGAGTTTGACCTCGATCGAACGACGATGGGTTACTATTTCGATAAGTTCGATATAACGCCCTTTAAAGCCAAGGGCCTTCACCAAAAAGAGAAGAGTTTGACCTCGATCGAACGATGACGAGTTACGATTTCGATAAGTTCGAAATAACACCCTTTAAGGCAAAGAGCCTTCGCCATAAAGAGAAGAGTTCGACCTCGATCGAATGACGACGGGTTACTATTTTGATAATTTTGAAATAACACCCTTTAAGGCTAATGGCCTTCGCCAACAAGAGAAGTGTTCGACCTCGATCGAACTATGACGGGTTAATATTTTGACAAGTTCAAAATAACACCCTTTAAGGCAAGGGCCTTCGCTAAGAAGAGAAGAGTTCGACCTCTATCGAACGATGACGGGTTACTATTTTGATAAGTTCGAAATAACAACCTTTAAGGCCAAGGGCCTTCGCCAACAAGAGAAGAGTTTGACCTCGATCGAACAACGATGGGTTACTATTTCGATAAGTTCAAAATAACACCCTTTAATGCAAAGTGCCTTCGCTTAAAAGAGAAGAGTTCGACCTCGATCGAACAACGACGAGTTACTATTTCGATAAGTTCAAAATATTTCCTTTTAAGGCCAAGGGCCTTCGCCAACAAGAGAAGAGTTCGACCTCCATCGAAACATGACGGGTTACTATTTTGATAAGTTCGAAATAACAACCTTTAAGACCAAGGGCCTTCGCCAACAAGAAAAGAGTTTAACCTCGATCGAACGACGATGGGTTACTATTTCGATAAGTTCGAAATAACGCCCTTTAAAGCCAAGGGCCTTCACCAAAAATACAAGAGTTTGACCTCGATCGAACGACGACGAGTTACTATTTCGATAAGTTCGAAATAACACCCTTTAAGGCAAAGAGCCTTCGCCATAAAGAGAAGAGTTCGACCTCGATCGAATGACGACGGGTTACTATATTCATAATTTTGAAATAACACCCTTTAAGGCTAATGGCCTTCGCCAACAAGAGAAGTGTTCGTAGTCGATCGAACTATGACGGGTTAATATTTTGATAAGTTCAAAATAACACCCTTTAAGGCCAAGGGCCTTCGCCAAGAACAGAAGAGTTCGACCTCCATCGAACGATGACGGGTTACTATTTTGATAAGTTCGAAATAACAACCTTTAAGGCCAAGGGCCTTCGCCAACAAGAAAAGAGTTTAACCTCGATCGAACGACGATGGGTTACTATTTCGATAAGTTCGAAATAACGCCCTATAAAGCCAAGGGCCTTCCCCAACAAGAGTAGAGTTTGACCTCGATCGAACGACGACGGGTAACTATTTCGATAAATTCAAAATAACACCCTTTAAGGCCAAGGGCCTTCACTATGAACAGAAGAGTTCGACCTCCATCGAACGATGACGGATTACTATTTTGATAAGTTCGAAATAACAACCTTTAAGGCCAAGGGCCTTCGCCAACAAGAAAAGAGTTTGACCCCGATCGAACGATGATGGGTTACTATTTCGATAAGTTCGAAATAACGCCCTTTAAAGCCAAGGGCCTTCACCAAAAAGAGAAGAGTTTGACCTCGATCGAACGACGACGAGTTACTATTTCGATAAGTTCGAAATAACACCCTTTAAGGCAAAGAGCCTTCACCATAAAGAGAAGAGTTCGACCTCGATCGAATGACGACGGGTTACTATTTTGATAATTTTGAAATAACATCCTTTAAGGCTAATGGCCTTCGCCAACAAGAGAAGTGTTCGACCTCGATCGAACTATGATGGGTTAATATTTTGACAAGTTCAAAATAACACCCTTTAAGGCTAATGGCCTTCGCCAACAAGAGAAGTGTTCGACCTCCATCGAACTATGACGGGTTAATATTTTGACAAGTTCAAAATAACACCCTTTAAGGCCAAGGGCCTTCGCCAACAAGAGAAGAGTTTGACCTCGATCGAACGACGATGGGTTACTATTTCGATAAGTTCGAAATAACGCCCTTTAAAGCCAAGGGCCTTCACCAAAAAGAGAAGAGTTCGACCTCGATCGAATGACGACGAGTTACTATTTCGAAAAGTTCAAAATAACACCTTTTAAGGCCAAGGGCCTTTGCTAAGAAGAGAAGAGTTCGACCTCCATCGAACGATGATGGGTTACTATTTTGGTAAGTTCGAAATAACAACCTTTAAGGCCAAGGGCCTTCGCCAACAAGAGAAGAGTTTGACCTCGATCGAACAACAATGGGTTACTATTTCGATAAGTTCAAAATAACACCCTTTAATGCAAAGGGCCTTCGCTTAAAAGAGAAGAGTTCGACTTCAATCGAACAACGACGAGTTACTATTTCGATAAGTTCAAAATATTTCCTTTTAAGGCCAAGGGCCTTCGCCAACAAGAGAAGAGTTCGACCTCGATCGAACGATGACGGGTTACTATTTAGATAAGTTCGAAATAACACCCATTAATTCCAAGAGTCTTCACCAAAACGAAAAGAGTTCAACCTCGATCGAACGACGACGAGTTACAATTTCGATAAGTTCGAAATAACGCCCTTTAAAGCCAAGGGCCTTCGCCAATAAGAGAAGTGTTCAACCTCGATTGAACGATGACGGGTTAATTATTTGACAAGTTCAAAATAACACTCTTTTAGGCCAAGTGCTTTCGCCAAGAAGAGAAGAGTTCGACCTCCATCGAACGATGACGGGTTACTATTTTGATAAGTTCGAAATAACAACCTTTAAGGCCAAGGGCCTTCGCCAACAAGAGAAGAGTTTGACCTCGATCGAACGACGATGGGTTACTATTTCGATAAGTTCGAAATAACGCCCTTTAAAGCCAAGGGCCTTCACCAAAAAGAGAAGAGTTTGACCTCGATCGAACGACGACGAGTTACTATTTCGATAAGTTCGAAATAACACCCTTTAAGGCAAAGGGCCTTCGCCATAAAGAGAAGAGTTCGACCTCGATCGAATGACGACGGGTTACTATTTTGATAATTTTGAAAGAACACCCTTTAAGGCTAATGGCCTTCGCCAACAAGAGAAGTGTTCGACCTCGATCGAACTATGACGGGTTAATATTTTGACAAGTTCAAAATAACACCCTTTAAGGCCAAGGGCCTTCGCTAAGAAGAGAAGAGTTCGACCTCTATCGAACGATGACTGGTTACTATTTTGATAAGTTCGAAATAACAACCTTTAAAGCCAAGGGCCTTCGCCAACAAGAGAAGAGTGTGACCTCGATCGAACGACGATGGGTTACTATTTCGATAAGTTCAAAATAACGCCCTTTAAAGCCAAGGGCCTTCACCAAAAAGAGAAGAGTTCGACCTCGATCGAACGACGACGAGTTACTATTTCGAAAAGTTCAAAATAACACCTTTTAAGGCCAAGGGCCTTTGCTAAGAAGAGAAGAGTTCGACCTCCATCGAACGATGACGGGTTACTATTTTGGTAAGTTCGAAATAACAACCTTTAAGGCCAAGGGCCTTCGCCAACAAGAGAAGAGTTTGACCTCGATCGAACAACGATGGGTTACTATTTCGATAAGGTCAAAATAACACCCTTTAATGCAAAGGGCCTTCGCTTAAAAGAGAAGAGTTCGACCTCGATCGAACAATGACGAGTTACTATTTCGATAAGTTCAAAATATTTCCTTTTAAGGCCAAGGGCCTTCGCCAACAAGAGAAGAGTTCGACCTCCATCGAACGATGACGGGTTACTATTTTGATATGTTCGAAATAACAACCTTTAAGACCAAGGGCCTTCGCCAACAAGAAAAGAGTTTGACCTCGATCGAACGACGATGGGTTACTATTTCGATAAGTTCGAAATAACGCCCTTTAAAGCCAAGGGCCTTCCCCAACAAGAGTAGAGTTTGACCTCGATCGAACGACGATGGGTTACTATTTCGATAAGTTCAAAATAACACCCTTTAAGGCCAAGGGCCTTCGCCAAGAACAGAAGAGTTCGACCTCCATCGAACGACGATGGGTTACTATTTCGATAAGTTTGAAATAACGCCCTTTAAAGCCAAGGGCCTTCCCCAACAAGAGTAGAGTTTGACCTCGATCGAACGACGACGGGTTACTATTTCGATAAGTTCAAAATAACACCCTTTAAGGCCATGGGCCTTCACCAAAAAGAGAAGAGTTTGACCTCGATCGAACGACGACGAGTTACTATTTCGATAAGTTCGAAATAACACCCTTTACGGCAAAGGGCCTTCGCCATAAAGAGAAGAGTTCGACCTCGATCGAATGACGACGGGTTACTATTTTGATAATTTTGAAATAACACCCTTTAAGGCTAATGGCCTTCGCCAACAAGAGAAGTGTTCGACCTCGATCGAACTATGACGGGTTAATATTTTGATAAGTTCAAAATAACACCTTTTAAGGCCAAGGGCCTTCACCAAGAACAGAAGAGTTCGACCTCCATCGAACGATGACGGGTTACTATTTTGATAAGTTCGAAATAACAACCTTTAAGGCCAAGGGCCTTCGCCAACAAGAAAAGAGTTTGACCTCGATCGAACGACGATGGGTTACTATTTCGATAAGTTCGAAATAACGCCCTTTAAAACCAAGGGCCTTCCCCAACAAGAGTAGAGTTTGACCTCGATCGAACGACGACAGGTTACTATTTCGATAAGTTCAAAATAACACCCTTTAAGGCCTAGGGCCTTCGCCAAGAACAGAAGAGTTCGACCTCCATCGAACGACGATGGGTTACTATTTCGATAAGTTCAAAATATTTCCTTTTAAGGCCAAGGGCCTTCGCCAACAAGAGAAGAGTTCGACCTCCATCGAAAGATAACGGGTTACTATTTTGATAAGTTCGAAATAACAACCTTAAAGGCTAATGGCCTTCGCCAACAAGAGAAGTGTTCGACCTCGATCGAACCATGACGACAGGTTACTATTTCGATAAGTTCGAAATAACACCCTTTAAGGCAAAGGGCCTTCGCCATAAAGAGAAGAGTTCGACCTCGATCGAATGACGAAGGGTTACTATTTTGATAATTTTGAAATAACACCCTTTAAGGTTAATGGCCTTCGCCAACAAGAGAAGTGTTCGACCTCGATCGAACTATGACGGGTTAATATTTTGATAAGTTCAAAATAACACCCTTTAAGGTGAAGGGCCTTCGCCTAGAACAGAAGAGTTCGACCTCCATCAAACGATGACGGGTTACTATTTTGATAAGTTCGAAATAACAACCTTTAAGACCAAGG
Organism: Nicotiana sylvestris; assembly: GCF_000393655.2. Classification (NCBI taxonomy): domain Eukaryota; kingdom Viridiplantae; phylum Streptophyta; class Magnoliopsida; order Solanales; family Solanaceae; genus Nicotiana; species Nicotiana sylvestris. Next base: position 70,413,674 of record NC_091057.1, read on the forward strand.
GCCTTCGCCAACAAGAAAAGAGTTTGACCTCGATCGAACGACGATGGGTTACTATTTCGATAAGTTCGAAATAACGCCCTTTAAAGCCAAGGGCCTTCCCCAACAAGAGTAGAGTTTGACCTCGATCGAACGACGACGGGTTACTATTTCGATAAGTTCAAAATAACACCCTTTAAGGCCAAGGGCCTTTGCCAAGAACAGAAGAGTTCGACCTCCATCAAACGATGACGGGTTACTATTTTGATAAGTTCGAAATAACAACCTTTAAGGCCAAGGGCCTTCGCCAACAAGAAAAGAGTTTGACCTCGATCGAACGACGATGGGTTACTATTTCGATAAGTTCGAAATAACACCCTTTAAGGCAAAGGGCCTTCGCCATAAAGAGAAGAGTTCGACCTCGATCGAATGACGACGGGTTACTATTTTGATAATTTTGAAATAACACCCTTTAAGGCTAATGGCCTTCGCCAACAAGAGTAGAGTTTGACCTCGATCGAACGACGACGGGTTACTATTTCGATAAGTTCAAAATAACACCCTTTAAGGCCAAGGGCCTTCGCCAAGAACAGAAGAGTTCGACCTCCATCGAACGATGATGGGTTACTATTTTGATAAGTTCGAAATAACAACCTTTAAGGCCAAGGGCCTTCGCCAACAAGAGAAGTGTTCGACCTCGATCGAACTATGACGGGTTAATATTTTGATAAGTTCAAAATAACACCCTTTAAGGCGAAGGGCCTTCGCGTAGAACAGAAGAGTTCGACCTCCATCGAACGATGACGGGTTACTATTTTGATAAGTTCAAAATAACAACCTTTAAGACCAAGGGCCTTCGCCAACAAGAAAAGAGTTTGACCTCGATCGAACGACGATGGGTTACTATTTCGATAAGTTCGAAATAACGCCCTTTAAAGACAAGGGCCTTCCCCAACAAGAGTAGAGTTTGACCTCAATCGAACGACAACGGGTTACTATTTCGATAAGTTCAAAATAACACCCTTTAAGGCCAAGGGCCTTCGCCAAGAACAGAAGAGTTCGACCTCCATCGAACGATGATGGGTTACTATTTTGATAAGTTCGAAATAACAACCTTAAAGGCCAAGGGCCTTCGCTAAGAAGAGAAGAGTTCGACCTCTATCGAACGATGACGGGTTACTATTTTGATAAGTTCGAAATAACAACCTTTAAGGCCAAGGGCCTTCGCCAATAAGAGAAGAGTTTGACCTCGATCGAACGACGATGGGTTACTATTTCGATAAGTTCGAAATAACGCCCTTTAAAGCCAAAGGCCTTCACCAAAAAGAGAAGAGTTCGACCTCGATCGAACGACGACGAGTTACTATTTCGATAAGTTCGAAATAACACCCTTTAAGGCAAAGGGCCTTCGCCATAAAGAGAAGAGTTTGACCTCGATCGAATGACGACGGGTTACTATTTTGATAATTTTGAAATAACACCCTTTAAGGCCAAGGGCCTTCGCCAAGAACAGAAGAGTTCGACCTCCATCGAACGATGACGGGTTACTATTTTGATAAGTTCGAAATAACAACCTTTAAGGCCAAGGGCCTTCGCCAACAAGAAAAGAGTTTGACCTCGATCGAACGACGATGGGTTACTATTTCGATAAGTTCGAAATAATGCCCTTTAAAGCCAAGGGCCTTCCCCAACAAGAGTAGAGTTTGACCTCGATCGAACGACGACGGATTACTATTTCGATAAGTTCAAAATGACACCCTTTAAGGCCAAGGGCCTTCGCCAAGAACAGAAGAGTTCGACCTCCATCGAACGATGACGGGTTACTATTTTGATAAGTTCGAAATAATAACCTTTAAGGCCAAGGGCCTTCGCCAACAAGAAAAGAGTTTCACCTCGATCGAACGACGATGGGTTACTATTTCGATAAGTTCGAAATAACGCCCTTTAAAGCCAAGGGCCTTCCCCAACAAGAGTAGAGTTTGACCTCGATCGAACGACGACGGGTTACTATTTCGATAAGTTCAAAATAACACCCTTTAAGGCCAAAGGCCTTCACCAAAAAGAGAAGAGTTTGACCTCGATCGAACGACGACGAGTTACTATTTCGATAAGTTCGAAATAACACCCTTTAAGGCAAAGGGCTTTCACCATAAAGAGAAGAGTTCGACCTCGATCGAATGACGACGGGTTACTATTTTGATAATTTTGAAATAACACCCTTTAAGGCTAATGGCCTTCGCCAACAAGAGAAGTGTTCGACCTCGATCGAACTATGATGGGTTAATATTTTGATAAGTTCAAAATAACACCCTTTAAGGCGAAGGGCCTTCGCGTAGAACAGAAGAGTTCGACCTCCATCGAACGATGACGGGTTACTATTTTGATAAGTTCAAAATAACAACCTTTAAGACCAAGGGCCTTCGCCAACAAGAAAAGAGTTTGACCTCGATCGAACGACGATGGGTTACTATTTCGATAAGTTCGAAATAACGCCCTTTAAAGACAAGGGCCTTCCCCAACAAGAGTAGAGTTTGACCTCAATCGAACGACGACGGGTTACTATTTCGATAAGTTCAAAATAACACCCTTTAAGGCCAAGGGCCTTCGCCAAGAACAGAAGAGTTCGACCTCCATCGAACGATGATGGGTTACTATTTTGATAAGTTCGAAATAACAACCTTAAAGGCCAAGGGCCTTCGCTAAGAAGAGAAGAGTTCGACCTCTATCGAACGATGACGGGTTACTATTTTGATAAGTTCGAAATAACAACCTTTAAGGCCAAGGGCCTTCGCCAATAAGAGAAGAGTTTGACCTCGATCGAACGACGATGGGTTACTATTTCGATAAGTTCGAAATAACGCCCTTTAAAGCCAAAGGCCTTCACCAAAAAGAGAAGAGTTCGACCTCGATCGAACGACGACGAGTTACTATTTCGATAAGTTCGAAATAACACCCTTTAAGGCAAAGGGCCTTCGCCATAAAGAGAAGAGTTCGACCTCGATCGAATGACGACGGGTTACTATTTTGATAATTTTGAAATAACACCCTTTAAGGCTAATGGCCTTCGCCAACAAGAGAAGTGTTCGACCTCGATCGAACTATGACGGGTTAATATTTTGATAAGTTCAAAATAACACCCTTTAAGGCGAAGGGCCTTCGCCTAGAACAGAAGAGTTCGACCTCCATCGAACGATGACGGGTTACTATTTTGATAAGTTCGAAATAACAACCTTTAAGACCAAGGGCCTTCGCCAACAAGAAAAGAGTTTGGCCTCGATCGAACGACGATGGGTTACTATTTCGATAAGTTCAAAATAACGCCCTTTAAAGCCAAGGGCCTTCCCCAACAAGAGTAGAGTTTGACCTCGATCGAACGACGACGGGTTACTATTTCGATAAGTTCAAAATAACACCCTTTAAGGCCAAGGGCCTTCGCCAAGAACAGAAGAGTTCGACCTCCATCGAACGATGACGGGTTACTATTTTGATAAGTTCGAAATAACAACCTTTAAGGCAAAGGGCCTTCGCCAACAAGAAAAGAGTTTGACCTCGATCGAACGACGATGGGTTACTATTTCGATAAGTTCGAAATAACGCCCTTTAAAGCCAAGGGCCTTCCCCAACAAGAGTAGAGTTTGACCTCGATCGAACGACGACGGGTTACTATTTCGATAAGTTCAAAATAACACCCTTTAAGGCCAAGGGCCTTCACCAAAAAGAGAAGAGTTTGACCTCGATCGAACGACGACGAGTTACTATTTCGATAAGTTCGAAATAACACCCTTTAATGCAAAGGGCCTTCGCCATAAAGAGAAGAGTTCGACCTCGATCGAATGACGACGGGTTACTATTTTGATAATTTTGAAATAACACCCTTTAAGGCTAATGGCCTTCGCCAACAAGAGAAGTGTTCGACCTCGATCGAACTATGACGGGTTAATATTTTGATAAGTTCAAAATAACACCCTTTAAGGCGAAGGGCCTTCGCGTAGAACAGAAGAGTTCGACCTCCATCGAACGATGACGGGTTACTATTTTGATAAGTTCAAAATAACAACCTTTAAGACCAAGGGCCTTCGCCAACAAGAAAAGAGTTTGACCTCGATTGAACGACGATGGGTTACTATTTCGATAAGTTCGAAATAACACCCTTTAAGGCAAAGGGCCTTCGCCATAAAGAGAAGAGTTCGACCTCGATCGAATGACGACGGGTTACTATTTTGATAATTTTGAAATAACACCCTTTAAGGCTAATGGCCTTCGCCAACAAGAGAAGTGTTCGACCTCGATCGAACTATGACGGGTTAATATTTTGATAAGTTCAAAATAACACCCTTTAAGGCGAAGGGCCTTCGCCTAGAACAGAAGAGTTCGACCTCCATCGAACGATGACGGGTTACTATTTTGATAAGTTCGAAATAACAACCTTTAAGACCAAGGGCCTTCGCCAACAAGAAAAGAGTTTGGCCTCGATCGAACGACGATGGGTTACTATTTCGATAAGTTCAAAATAACGCCCTTTAAAGCCAAGGGCCTTCCCCAACAAGAGTAGAGTTTGACCTCGATCGAACGACGACGGGTTACTATTTCGATAAGTTCAAAATAACACCCTTTAAGGCCAAGGGCCTTCGCCAAGAACAGAAGAGTTCGACCTCCATCGAACGATGACGGGTTACTATTTTGATAAGTTCGAAATAACAACCTTTAAGGCAAAGGGCCTTCGCCAACAAGAAAAGAGTTTGACCTCGATCGAACGACGATGGGTTACTATTTCGATAAGTTCGAAATAACGCCCTTTAAAGCCAAGGGCCTTCCCCAACAAGAGTAGAGTTTGACCTCGATCGAACGACGACGGGTTACTATTTCGATAAGTTCAAAATAACACCCTTTAAGGCCAAGGGCCTTCACCAAAAAGAGAAGAGTTTGACCTCGATCGAACGACGACGAGTTACTATTTCGATAAGTTCGAAATAACACCCTTTAATGCAAAGGGCCTTCGCCATAAAGAGAAGAGTTCGACCTCGATCGAATGACGACGGGTTACTATTTTGATAATTTTGAAATAACACCCTTTAAGGCTAATGGCCTTCGCCAACAAGAGAAGTGTTCGACCTCGATCGAACTATGACGGGTTAATATTTTGATAAGTTCAAAATAACACCCTTTATGGCCAAGGGACTTCGCCAAGAACAGAAGAGTTCGACCTCCATCGAACGATGACGGGTTACTATTTTGATAAGTTCGAAATAACAACCTTTAAGGCCAAGGGCCTTCGCCAACAAGAAAAGAGTTTGACCTCGATCGAACGACGATGGGTTACTATTTCGATAAGTTCGAAATAACGCCCTTTAAAGCCAAGGGTCTTCCCCAACAAGAGTAGAGTTTGACCTCGATCGAACGACGACGGGTTACTTTTTCGATAAGTTCAAAATAACACCCTTTAAGGCCAAGGGCCTTTGCCAAGAACAGAAGAGTTCGACCTCCATCGAACGATGACAGGTTACTATTTTGATAAGTTCGAAATAACAACCTTTAAGGCCAAGGGCCTTCGCCAACAAGAGAAGAGTTTGACCTCGATCGAAAAACGATGGGTTACTATTTCGATAAGTTCAAAATAACACCGTTTAATGCAAAGGGCCTTTGCTTAAAAGAGAAGAGTTCGACTTCAATCGAACAACGACCAGTTACTATTTCGATAAGTTCAAAATATTTCCTTTTAAGGCCAAGGGCCTTCGCCAACAAGAGAAGAGTTCGACCTCGATCGAACGACGACGGGTTACTATTTAGATAAGTTCGAAATAACAACCTTTAAGACCAAGGGCCTTTGCCAACAAGAAAAGAGTTTGACCTCTATCGAACGACGATGGGTTACTATTTCGATAAGTTCGAAATAACGCCCTTTAAATCCAAGGGCCTTCCCCAACAAGAGTAGAGTTTGACCTCGATCGAACGACGACGGGTTACTATTTTGAAAAGTTCAAAATAACACCTTTTAAGGCCAAGGGCCTTCGCCAAGAACAGAAGAGTTCGACCTCCATCGAACGATGACGGGTTACTATTTTGATAAGTTCGAAATAATAACCTTTAAGGCCAAGGGCCTTCGCCAACAAGAGAAGAGTTTGACCTCGATCGAACGACGATGGGTTACTATTTCGATAAGTTCGAAATAACGCCCTTTAAAGCCAAGGGCCTTCACCAAAAAGAGAAGAGTTTGACCTCGATCGAACGACGACGAGTTACTATTTCGATAAGTTCGAAATAACACCCTTTAAGGCAAAGGGCCTTCGCCATAAAGAGAAGAGTTCGACCTCGATCGAATGACGACGGGTTACTATTTTGATAATTTTGAAATAACACCCTTTAAGGCTAATGGCCTTCGCCAACAAGAGAAGTGTTCGACCTCGATCGAACTATGACGGGTTAATATTTTGACAAGTTCAAAATAACACCCTTTATGGCCACGGGCCTTCGCTAAGAAGAGAAGAGTTCGACCTCTATCGAACGATGACGGGTTACTATTTTGATAAGTTCGAAATAACAACCTTTAAGGCCAAGGGCCTTCGCCAACAAGAGAAGAGTTTGACCTCGATCGAACGACGATGGGTTACTATTTCGGTAAGTTCAAAATAACGCCCTTTAAAGCCAAGGGCCTTCACCAAAAAGAGAAGAGTTCGACCTCGATCGAACGACGACGAGTTACTATTTTGAAAAGTTCAAAATAACACCTTTTAAGGCCAAGGGCCTTTGCTAAGAATAGAAGAGTTCGACCTCCATCAAACGATGACGGGTTACTATTTTGGTAAGTTCGAAATAACAACCTTTAAGGCCAAGGGCCTTCGCCAACAAGAGAAGAGTTTGACCTCGATCGAACAACGATGGGTTACTATTTCGATAAGTTCAAAATAACACCCTTTAATGCAAAGGGCCTTCGCTTAAAAGAGAAGAGTTCGACCTCGATCGAACAATGACGAGTTACTATTTCGATAAGTTCAAAATATTTCCTTTTAAGGTCAAGGGCCTTCGCCAACAAGAGAAGAGTTCGACCTCCATCGAACGATGACGGGTTACTATTTTGATAAGTTCGAAATAACAACCTTTAAGACCAAGGGCCTTTGCCAACAAGAAAAGAGTTTGACCTCTATCGAACGACGATGGGTTACTATTTCGATAAGTTCGAAATAACGCCCTTTAAATCCAAGGGCCTTCCCCAACAAGAGTAGAGTTTGACCTCGATCGAACGACGACAGGTTACTATTTCGATAAGTTCAAAATAACACCCTTTAAGGCCAAGGGCCTTCGCCAAGAACAAAAGAGTTCGACCTCCATCGAACGACGATGGGTTACTATTTCGATAAGTTCGAAATAACACCCTTTAAAGCCAAGGGCCTTCCCCAACAAGAGTAGAGTTTGACCTCGATCGAACGACGACGGGTTACTATTTCGATAAGTTCAAAATAACACCCTTTAAGGCCATGGACCTTCACCAAAAAGAGAAGAGTTTGACCTCGATCGAACGACGACGAGTTACTATTTCGATAAGTTCGAAATAACACCCTTTAAGGCAAAGGGACTTCGCCATAAAGAGAAGAGATCGACCTCGATCGAATGACGACGGGTTACTATTTTGATAATTTTGAAATAACACCCTTTAAGGCTAATGGCCTTCGCCAACAAGAGAAGTGTTCGACCTCGATCGAACTATGACGGGTTAATATTTTGATAAGTTCAAAATAACACCCTTTAAGGCCAAGGGCCTTCGCCAAGAACAGAAGAGTTCGACCTCTATCGAACGATGACGGGTTACTATTTTGATAAGTTCGAAATAACAACCTTTAAGGCCAAGGGCCTTCGCCAACAAGAGAAGAGTTTGACCTCGATCGAACGACGATGGTTTACTATTTCGATAAGTTCGAAATAACGCCCTTTAAAGCCAAGGGCCTTCACCAAAAAGAGAAGAGTTCGACCTCGATCGAACGACGACGAGTTACTATTTCGAAAAGTTCAAAATAACACCTATTAAGGCCAAGGGCCTTTGCTAAGAAGAGAAGAGTTCGACCTCCATCGAACGATGATGGGTTACTATTTTGGTAAGTTCGAAATAACAACCTTTAAGGCCAAGGGCCTTCGCCAACAAGAGAAGAGTTTGACCTCGATCGAACAACGATGGGTTACTATTTCGATAAGTTCAAAATAACACCCTTTAATGCTAAGGGCCTTCGCTTAAAAGAGAAGAGTTCGACTTCAATCGAACAACGACGAGTTACTATTTCGATAAGTTCAAAATATTTCCTTTTAAGGCCAAGGGCCTTCGCCAACAACAGAAGAGTTCGACCTCGATCGAACGATGACGGGTTACTATTTAGATAAGTTTGAAATAACACCCATTAATTCAAAGAGTCTTCACCAAAACGAAAAGAGTTCAACCTCGATCGAACGACGACGAGTTACAATTTCGATAAGTTCGAAATAACGCCCTTTAAAGTTAAGGGCCTTCGCCAATAAGAGAAGTGTTCAACCTTGATTGAACGAAGACGGGTTAATTTTTTGACAAGTTCAAAATAACACTCTTTAAGGCCAAGTGCTTTCGCCAAGAAGAGAAGAGTTCGACCTCCGTCGAACGATGACGGGTTACTATTTTGATAAGTTCGAAATAACACCCTTTAAGGCCAAGGGCCTTCGCCAACAAGAGAAGAGTTTGACCTCGATCGAACGACGATGGGTTACTATTTCGATAAGTTCGAAATAACGCCCTTTAAAGACAAGGGCCTTCACCAAAAAGAGAAGAGTTTGACCTCGATCGAACGACGACGAGTTACTAATTCGATAAGTTCGAAATAACAACCTTTAAGGCAAAGGGCCTTCGTCATAAAGAGAAGAGTTCGACCTCGATCGAATGACGACGGGTTACTATTTTGATAATTTTGAAATAACACCCTTTAAGGCTAATGGCCTTCGCCAACAAGAGAAGTGTTCGACCTCGATCGAACTATGACGGGTTAATATTTTGACAAGTTCAAAATAACACCCTTTAAGGCCAAGGGCCTTCGCTAAGAAGAGAAGAGTTCGACCTCTATCGAACGATGACGGGTTACTATTTTGATAAGTTCGAAATAACAACCTTTAAGGCCAAGGGCCTTCGCCAACAAGAGAAGAGTTTGACCTCGATAGAACGACGATGGGTTACTATTTCGATAAGTTCGAAATAACGCCCTTTAAAGCCAAGGGCCTTCACCAAAAAGAGAAGAGTTCGACCTCGATCGAACGACGACGAGTTACTATTTCCAAAAGTTCAAAATAACACCTTTTAAGGCCAAGGGCCTTTGCTAAGAAGAGAAGAGTTCGACCTCCATCGAACGATGACGGGTTACTATTTTGGTAAGTTCGAAATAACAACCTTTAAGGCCAAGGGCCTTCGCCAACAAGAGAAGAGTTTGACCTCGATCGAACAACGATGGGTTACTATTTCGATAAGTTCAAAATAACACCCTTTAATGCAAAGGGCCTTCGCTTAAAAGAGAAGAGTTCGACCTCGATCGAACAATGACGAGTTCCTATTTCGATAAGTTCAAAATATTTCCTTTTAAGGCCAAGGGCCTTCACCAACAAGAGAAGAGTTCGACCTCCATCGAACGATGATGGGTTACTATTTTGATAAGTTCGAAATAACAACCTTTAAGACCAAGGGCCTTCGCCAACAAGAAAAGAGTTTGACCTCGATCGAACGACGATGGGTTACTATTTCGATAAGTTCGAAATAACGCCCTTTAAAGCCAAGGGCCTTCCCCAACAAGAGTAGAGTTTGACCTCGATCGAACGACGACGGGTTACTATTTCGATAAGTTCAAAATAACACCCTTTAAGGCCAAGGGCCTTCGCCAAGAACAGAAGAGTTCGACCTCCATCGAACGACGATGGGTTACTATTTCAATAAGTTCGAAATAACGCCCTTTAAAGCCAAGGGCCTTCCCCAACAAGAGTAGAGTTTGACCTCGATCGAACGACGAAGGGTTACTATTTTGATAAGTTCAAAATAACACCCTTTAAGGCCATGGGCCTTCACCAAAAAGAGAAGAGTTTGACCTCGATCGAACGACGACGAGTTACTATTTCGATAAGTTCGAAATAACACCCTTTAAGGCAAAGGGCCTTCGCCATAAAGAGAAGAGTTCGACCTCGATCGAATGACGACGGGTTACTATTTTGATAATTTTGAAATAACACCCTTTAAGGCTAATGGCCTTCGCCAACAAGAGAAGTGTTCGACCTCGATCGAACTATGACGGGTTAATATTTTGATAAGTTCAAAATAACACCCTTTAAGGCCAAGGGCCTTCGCCAAGAACAGAAGAGTTCGACCTCCATCGAACGATGACGGGTTACTATTTTGATAAGTTCGAAATAACAACCTTTAAGGCCAAGGGCCTTCGCCAACAAGAAAAGAGTTTGACCTCGATCGAACGACGATGGGTTACTATTTCGATAAGTTCGAAATAACGCCCTTTAAAGCCAAGGGCCTTCCCCAACAAGAGTAGAGTTTGACCTCGATCGAACGACGACGGGTTACTATTTCGATAAGTTCAAAATAACACCCTTTAAGGCCAAGGGCCTTCACCAAAAAGAGAAGAGTTTGACCTCGATCGAACGACGACGAGTTACTATTTCGATAAGTTCGAAATAACACCCTTTAAGGCAAAGGGCCTTCGCCATAAAGAGAAGAGTTCAACCTCGATCGAATGACGACGGGTTACTATTTTGATAATTTTGAAATAACACCCTTTAAGGCTAATGGCCTTCGCCAACAAGAGAAGTGTTCGACCTCGATCGAACTATGACGGGTTAATATTTTGACAAGTTAAAAATAACACCCTTTAAGGCCAAGGGCCTTCGCTAAGAAGAGAAGAGTTCGACCTCTATCGAACGATGACGGGTTACTATTTTGATAAGTTCGAAATAACAACCTTTAAGGCCAAGGGCCTTCGCCAACAAGAGAAGAGTTTGACATCGATCGAACGACGATGGGTTACTATTTCGATAAGTTCGAAATAACGCCCTTTAAAGCCAAGGGCCTTCACCAAAAAGAGAAGAGTTCAACCTCGATCGAACGACGACGAGTTACTATTTCGAAAAGTTCAAAATAACACCTTTTAAGGCCAAGGTCCTTTGCTAAGAAGAGAAGAGTTCAACCTCCATCGAACGATGATGGGTTACTATTTATGTAAGTTCGAAATAACAACCTTTAAGGCCTAGGGCCTTCGCCAACAAGAGAAGAGTTTGACCTCGATCGAACAACGATGGGTTACTATTTCGATAAGTTCAAAATAACACCCTTTAATGCAAAGTGCCGTCGCTTAAAAGAGAAGAGTTCGACTTCAATCGAACAACGACGAGTTACTATTTCGATAAGTTAAAAATATTTCCTTTTAAGGCCAAGGGCCTTCGCCAACAAGAGAAGAGTTCGACCTCGATCGAATGATGATGGGTTACTATTTAGATAAGTTCGAAATAACACCCACTAATTCCAAGAGCCTTCACCAAAACGAAAAGAGTTCAACCTCGATCGAACGACGACGAGTTACAATTTCGATAAGTTCGAAATAACGCCCTTTAAAGCCAAGGGCCTTCGCCAATAAGAGAAGTGTTCAACCTCGATTGAACGATGACGGGTTAATTTTTTGACAAGTTCAAAATAACACTCTTTAAGGCCAAGTGCTTTCGCCAAGAAGAGAAGAGTTCGACCTCCATCGAACGATGACGGGTTACTATTTTGATAAGTTCGAAATAACAACCTTTAAGGCCAAGGGCCTTCGCCAACAAGAGAAGAGTTCGACCTCGATCGAACGACGACGGGTTACTACTTTGATTAGTTTGAAATAACTCCCTTTAATGCCAAGGGCCTTCGCCAAAAAGAGAAGAGTTTGATATCGATCGAATGATGACGGGTTTCTATTTCGATAAGTTCGAAATAACACCCTTTAAGGCCAAGTCCTTCGCCAACAAGAGAAGAGTTTGACCTTGATCGAACGACGACGGTTTACTATTTCGATATGTTCGATATAACACCCTTTAAGTCCAAGGGCCTTTGCCAACAAGAGAAGAGTTCGACCTCGATCGAAAGATGACGGGTTACTATTTTGATAAGTTCAAAATAACACCCTTTAAGGTCAAGGGCCTTCTCCAATAGGAGAGGAGTTCGACCTCGATCGAATGACGACGAGTTACTATTTTATAAGTTCCAAATAACAACCTTTAAGGCCAAGGGCCTTCGCCAAATAGGGAAGAGTTCGACCTCGATCGAATGAGGATGGGTTACTATTTCGATAAGTTCGAAATTACACCCTTTAAGGCCAAGGTCCTTTTTCAAAACGAGAAGAGTTCGACCTTGATCGAACGATGACAGCTTACTATTTTGATAAGTTCAAAATATTACCCTTTAAGGCCAAGGGCCTTCGCCAAGAAGAGAATAGTTCGACCTCGATCGAACGTTGACGGGTTACTATTTCAATAAGTTCGAAATAACGCCCTTTAATGCCAATGGCCTTCAACAAAAAGAGAAGAGTTCGACCTCGATCGAACGACGACGAGTTACTATTTCATTAAGTTCGAAATAACACCCTTCAAGGCCAAGGGCCTTCGCCAATAAGAGAAGTGTTCGACCTCGATAGAATGATGATGGGTTAATATTTTGACAAATTCAAAATAACACCCTTCAAGGCCAAGGGCCTTCGCCAAGAAAAGAAGATTTCGACCTCCATCGAATGATGACGGGTTACTATTTTGATAAGTTCGAAATAACAATCTTTAAGGCCAAGGTCCTTCGCCAACAAGAGACGAGTTCGACCTCGATCGAACTACGATGGGTTACTATTTCGATAAGTTCAAAATAACACCCTTTAACGCCGAGGGCCTTCGCCTAAAAGAGAAGAGTTCGACTTTGATGGAACGACGACGAGTTACTATTTCGATAAGTTCGAAATAACACCCTTTAAGGCCAAGGGCCTTCACCAAAAAGAGAAGAGTTCGACCTTGATCGAACGACGACGAGTTACTATTTCGATGAGTTTGAAATAAAACCCTTTAAGGCCAAGTTCCTTCGCCAACAAGAGAAGTGTTCGACCTCAATCGAACGATGACGGCTTAATATTTTTGCAAGTTCAAAATAACACCCTTTAAGGCCAATGGCCTTCGCCAAAAAGAGAAGAGTTCGATCTCAATCGAATGATGATGGGTTACTATTTTGATAAGTTCAAAATAATACCCTTTAAGGATAAGGTCTTTCCCCAACAAGAGAAGAATTCGAACTTGAACGAACGACGACGGTTTACAATTTCGATAAGTTCGAAATAACACTCTTTAAGGCCAAGGGCCTTCGCCAACAAGTGAAGAGTTCGACCTCGATCGAACGACGACGGGTCACTATTTTGATAAGTTTGAAATAACACCCTTTAAGACCAAGGGCCTTCGCCAACAAGAGAAGAGTTCGACCTCGATCGAACGACGATGGGTTACTATTTCGATAAGTTCGAAATAACACCCTTTAAGGCCAAGGGCCTTCGCCAACAATAGAAGAGTTCGACCTCGATTGAACGACGACGATTTACTATTTCGATAAGTTCGAAATAACACCCTTTAAGCCCAAGGGCCTTCGCCAAAAGGAAAGGAATTCGACCTCGATCAAACAATGACAGGTTACTATTTCGATAATTTCGAAATAACACACTTTAAGGCCAAGGGCCTTCGCCAAAAAGAGAAGATATCGATTTCGATCGAACGATGATGGGTTACTATTTCGATAAATACGAAATAACACCCTTTAAGGCAAAGGGCCTTCGCCAAAAAGATAAGAGTTCGATCTCGATCGAATGATGATGGGTTACTATTTCGATAAGTTCGAAATAACACCCTTTAAAGGCAAGGTCCTTCGCCAACAAGAGAAGAGTTCGACCTTGATCAAACGACGGCGGTTTACTATTTCGATAAGTTCAAAATATTACCATTTAAGGCCAAGGGCCTTCGCTAACAAGAGAAGAGTTCGGCCTCCATCGAACGACGATGGGTTACTATTTCGATTAGTTCGAAATAACGCCCTTTAATGCCAAGGGCCTTCACCAAAAAGAGAAGAGTTCGACCTCGATCGAACGACGACGAGTTACTATTTCGATAAGTTCGAAATAACACCCTTTAAGGCCAAGGGCCTTCGCCAACAAGAGAAGTGTTCAACCTCGATCGAACGATGACGGGTTAATATTTCGATAAGTTCAAAATAACACACTTTAAGACCAAGAGTCTTCGCCAACAATAGAAGAGTTCGACCTCGATCGAACGACGATGGGTTACTATTTCGATAAGTTCAGAATAACACCCTTTAATGCCAAGGGCCTTTGCCAAAAAGAGAAGAGTTCGACCTCGATCGAACGACGACGGCTTAATATTTCGATAAGTTCGAAATAACACCCTATAAGGCCAAGGGCCTTCGCCAAAAAGAGAAGATATCGACTTCGGTCGAACGACGAAGGGTTACTATTTCGATAAGTCCGAAATAATACCCTTTAAGGCTAAGGGCCTTCGCCAAAAAGAGAAGAGTTCGATCTCGATCGAATGATGATGGGTTACTATTTCGATAAGTTCGAAATAACACCATTTAAGGACAAGGTCCTTCACCAACAAGAGAAGAGTTCGACCTTGATCGAACGACAACGGTTTACTATTTCGATAAGTTAGAAATAACACCCTTTGAGGCCAAGGGCCTTCGCCAACAAGAGAAGTATTCGAGCTCGATCGAACGACGATGGGTTACTATTTCGATAAGTTCAAAATAACACCCTTTAAAGCCAAGGGCCTTCGCCAACAAGAGAAGAGTTCGACCTCGATCGAACGATGACGGTTTACTATTTCAATAAGTTCGAAATAACACCCTTTATGGCCAAGGGACTTTGCGAAATAGAGAAGAGTTCGACCTCGATCGAACGACGACGAGTTACTATTTCAATAAGTTCGAAATAACACTCTTGTAGGCCAAGGGCCTTCGCCAAAAAGAGAGGAGTTCGACCTCGATCGAACGACGACGGGTTACTATTTTGATAAGTTTGAAATAACAACCTTTAAGGCCAATGGTCTTTGCCAGTAAGAGAAGAGTTCGACCTCGATCGAATGACGATGGGTTACTATTTCCATAACTTCGAAATAACACCTTTTAAGGTCAAGGGCCTTCGCCAAAAGGAGAAGAATTCGACCTCGATCGAATGACGACGGCTTAATATTTCGATAAGTTCCAAATAACACCCTTTAAGGCCAAGGGCCTTCGCCAAAAAGAGAAGAGTTCGACTTCAATCAAACGACGATGGGTTACTATTTCGATAAGTTTGAAATAGCACCCTTTAAGGCCAAGGGCCTTCGGAAAAAAGAGAAGAGTTGGACCTCGACCGAATGATGGCGGGTTACTATTTGGCTAAGTTCGAAATAACACCCTTTAATGACAAGGTCCTTCGCTAAAAAGAGAATTGTTCGACCTCGATGGAAGGACGACGTGTTACTATTTTGATAAGTTCGAAATAACACCCTTTAAGGCCAAGATCCTTCGCCAACAAGAGAAGAGTTCGACCTCGATCGAACGACGATGGGTTACTATTTCGATAAGTTCAAAATAACACCCTTTAATGCCAAGGGCCTTCGCCTAAAAGAGAAGAGTTCGACCACGATCGAACGACAACGAGTTACTATTTCGATAAGTTCGAAATAACACCTTTTAAGGCCAAGGGCCTTCGCCAACAAGACAAGATTTCGACCATGATCAAACGATGACGGGTTACAATTTCGATGAGTTTGAAATAACACTCTTTAAAGCCAACGGCCTTCGCCAAAAATAGAAGAGTTCGACATCGATCGAATGATGACGGGTCACTATATCGATAAGTTCGAAATAACAAATTTTAAAGACAATGGCCTTCACCAACAAAAGAAGAGTTTGACCCCGATCGAACGACGATGGGTAACTATTGCGATAAGTTCGTAATTACACCCTTTAAGGCCGAGGTCCTTCACCAAAAAGAGAAGAGTTCGACCTCGATCGAACGATGACAACTTACTATTTCGATAAGTTTGAAATAACACCCTTTAAGTCCAAGGGCCTTCGCCAAAAAGAGAAGAGTTCAACCTTGATCGAACGACGACGGGTTACTATTTCGATAAGTTCAAAATAACACACTTTAAGACCAAGAGTCTTCGCCAACAATAGAAGAGTTCGACCTCGATCGAACGATGACGACTTACTATTTCGATAAGTATGAAATAACACCTTTTAAGGCCAAGGGCCTTCGCCAACAAGAGAAGAGTTCGACCTCGATCGAACGACGGTGGGTTATTATTTCAATAAGTTCGGAATAACACCCTTTATGGACAAGGGCATTCGCCAACAAGAGAAGAGTTCGACCTCGATCGAACGACGACGGTTTACTATTTCGATAAGTTCGAAATAATACCCTTTAAGGCCAAGGGCCTTCGCCAACAAGATAAGAGTTCGATCTCAATCAAATGATTACGGGTTACTCTTATCACCGTTTAATGCCAAGGGCCTTCGCCTAAAAGAGAAAAGTTCGACCTCGATCGAATGACGATGAGTTACTATTTCGATAAGTCCGAAATAACACCCTTTAAGGCCAAGGGCCTTCGCCAAAAAGATAAGAGTTCGATCTCAATCAAATGATTACGGGTTACTATTTCGATAAGTTCGAAATAACACCCTTTAAGGCCAAGGTCCTTCGCCAACAAGAGAAGAATTCGACCTTGATCGAACGATGACGGTTTACTATTTCGATAAGTTCAAAATATTACCCTTTAAGGCCAAGGGCCTTCGCCAACAATAGAGGAGTTCGACCTCGATCGAACGACGACGGGATACTATTTCGATAAGTTCGAAATAACTCCCTTTAATGCCAAAGGCCTTCACTAAAAAGAGAAGAGTTCGATCTCGATCGAACGACGACGAGTTACTATTTCGATAAGTTCGAAATAACACCCTTTAAGGCCAAGGGCCTTCACCAAAAAGCGAAGAGTTCGACCTCGCGAATGACGACGAGTTACTATTTCGATAAGTTCGAAATAACACCCTTTAAGGCCAAGGGCCTTCGCCAACAAGAGAAGTGTTCGACCTCGATCGATTGATGATGGGTTAATATTTTGAAAAGTTCAAAATAACACCCTTTAAGGCCAAGGGCCTTCGCCAACAAGAGAAGAGTTCGACCTCGATCAAACGACGATGGGTTACTATTTCGATAAGTTCAAAATAACACCCTTTAATGCCAAGGGCCTTCGCCTAAAAGAGAAGAGTTCGACCTCGATCAAACGACAACGAGTTAATATTTCGATAAGTTCGAAATAACACCTTTTAAGGCCAAGGGCCTTCGCAAACAAGACAAGATTTCGACCATGATCAAAAGATGACGGGTTACAATTTCGATGAGTTTGAAATAACACTCTATAAGGCCAACGGCCTTCACCAAAAATAGAAGAGTTCGACATCGATCGAATGACGACGGGTCACTATATCGATAAGTTCGAAATAACAAATTTTAAGGACAATGGCCTTCACCAACAAAAGAAGAGTTTGACCTCGATCGAACGACGATGGGTTACTATTGCGATAAGTTCGAAATTACACCCTTTAAGGCCGAGGTCCTTCACCAAAAAGAGAAGAGTTCGACCTCGATCGAACGATGACGACTTACTATTTCGATAAGTTTGAAATAACACCCTTTAAGTCCAAGGGCCTTCGCCAAAAAGAGAAGAGTTCAACCTTGATCGAACGACGACGGGTTACTATTTCGATAAGTTCAAAATAACACACTTTAAGACCAAGAGTCTTCGCCAACAATAGAAGAGTTCGACCTCGATCGAACGATGACGACTTACTATTTCGATAAGTATGAAATAACACCTTTTAAGGCCAAGGGCCTTCGCCAACAAGAGAAGAGTTCGACCTCGATCGAATGACGGTGGGTTATTATTTAAATAAGTTCGGAATAACACCCTTTAAGGACAAGGGAATTCGCCAACAAGAGAAGGGTTTGACCTCGATCGAACGACGACGGTTTACTATTTCGATAAGTTCGAAATAATACCCTTTAAGGCCAAGGGCCTTCGCCAATAGGAGAGGAGTTCGACCTTGATCGAACGACGACAGGATACTATTTTTTAAGTTCAAAATAACACTCTTTAAGGCTAAGTGACTTCGTCAAAAAGAGAAGA
Organism: Nicotiana sylvestris; assembly: GCF_000393655.2. Classification (NCBI taxonomy): domain Eukaryota; kingdom Viridiplantae; phylum Streptophyta; class Magnoliopsida; order Solanales; family Solanaceae; genus Nicotiana; species Nicotiana sylvestris. The sequence goes on from NC_091057.1 coordinate 70,431,890, forward strand.
GTTCGACCTTGATCGAACGACGACAAGTTACTATTTCGATAAGTTCGAAATAACACCCTTTAAGGCCAAGGGCCTTCACCAAAAAGCGAAGAGTTCGACCTCGCGAATGACGACGAGTTACTATTTCGATAAGTTCGAAATAACACCCTTTAAGGCCAAGGGCCTTCGCCAACAAGAGAAGTGTTCGACCTCGATCGATTGATGACGGGTTAATATTTTGACAAGTTCAAAATAACACCCTTTAAGGCCAAGGGCCTTCGCCAAGAAGAGAAGAGTTCGACCTCCATCGAACGATGACGGGTTACTATTTTGATAAGTTCGAAATAACAACCTTTAAGGCGAAGGGCCTTCGCCAACAAGAGAAGAGTTCGACCTCGATCGAACGACGGTGGGTTATTATTTCAATAAGTTCGGAATAACACCCTTTAAGGACAAGGGAATTCGCCAACAAGAGAAGGGTTCGACCTCGATCGAACGACGACGGTTTACTATTTCGATAAGTTCGAAATAATACCCTTTAAGGCCAAGGGCCTTCGCCAATAGGAGAGGAGTTCGACCTTGATCGAACGATGACAGGATACTATTTTTTAAGTTCAAAATAACACTCTTTAAGGCTAAGTGACTTCGTCAAAAAGAGAAGAGTTCGACCTTGATCGAACGACGACAAGTTACTATTTCGATAAGTTCGAAATAACACCCTTTAAGGCCAAGGGCCTTCACCAAAAAGCGAAGAGTTCGACCTCGCGAATGACGACGAGTTACTATTTCGATAAGTTCGAAATAACACCCTTTAAGGCCAAGGGCCTTCGCTAACAAGAGAAGTGTTCGACCTCGATCGATTGATGACGGGTTAATATTTTGACAAGTTCAAAATAACACCCTTTAAGGCCAAGGGCCTTCGCCAAGAAGAGAAGAGTTCGACCTCCATTGAACGATGACGGGTTACTATTTTGATATGTTCGAAATAACAACCTTTAAGGCCAAGGGCCTTCGCCAACAAGAGAAGAGTTCGACCTCAATCAAACGATGATGGGTTACCATTTCGATAAGTTCAAAATATCACCGTTTAATGCCAAGGGCCTTCGCCTAAAAGAGAAAAGTTCGACCTCGATCGAACGACGATGAGTTACTATTTTGATAAGTCCGAAATAACACCCTTTAAGGCCAAGGGCCTTCGCCAAAAAGATAAGAGTTCGATCTCAATCAAATGATTACGGGTTACTATTTCGATAAGTTCGAAATAACACCCTTTAAGGCCAAGGTCCTTCGCCAACAAGAGAAGAATTCGACCTTGATCGAACGATGACGGTTTACTATTTCGATAAGTTCAAAATATTACCCTTTAAGGCCAAGGGCCTTCGCCAACAATAGAGGAGTTCGACCTCGATCGAACGACGACGGGATACTATTTCGATAAGTTCGAAATAACTCACTTTAATGCCAAAGGCCTTCACTAAAAAGAGAAGAGTTCGATCTCGATCGAACGACGACGAGTTACTATTTCGATAAGTTCGAAATAACACCCTTTAAGGCCAAGGGCCTTCACCAAAAAGCGAAGAGTTCGACCTCGCGAATGACGACGAGTTACTATTTCGATAAGTTCGAAATAACACCCTTTAAGGCCAAGGGCCTTCGCCAACAAGAGAAGTGTTCGACCTCGATCGATTGATGACGGGTTAATATTTTGAAAAGTTCAAAATAACACCCTTTAAGGCCAAGGGCCTTCGCCAACAAGAGAAGAGTTCGACCTCGATCAAACGACGATGGGTTACTATTTCGATAAGTTCAAAATAACACCCTTTAATTCCAAGGGCCATCGCCTAAAAGAGAAGAGTTCGACCTCGATCGAACGACAACGAGTTACTATTTCGATAAGTTCGAAATAAAACCTTTTAAGGCCAAGGGCCTTCGCAAATAAGACAAGATTTCGACCATGATCAAATGATGACGGGTTACAATTTCGATGAGTTTGAAATAACACTCTTTAAGGCCAACGGCCTTCGCCAAAAATAGAAGAGTTCGACATCGATCGAATGATGACGGGTCACTATATCGATAAGTTCGAAATAACAAATTTTAAGGACAATGGCCTTCACCAACAAAAGAAGAGTTTGACCTCGATCGAATGATGATGGGTTACTATTGCGATAAGTTCGAAATTACACCCTTTAAGGCCGAGGTCCTTCACCAAAAAGAGAAGAGTTCGACCTCGATCGAACGATGACGACTTACTATTTCGATAAGTTTGAAATAACACCCTTTAAGTCCAAGGGCCTTCGCCAAAAAGAGAAGAGTTCAACCTTGATCGAACGACGACGGGTTACTATTTCGATAAGTTCAAAATAACACACTTTAAGACCAAGAGTCTTCGCCAACAATAGAAGAGTTCGACCTCGATCGAACGATGACGACTTACTATTTCGATAAGTATGAAATAACACCTTTTAAGGCCAAGGGCCTTCGCCAACAAGAGAAGAGTTCGACCTCGATCGAACGACGGTGGGTTATTATTTCAATAAGTTCGGAATAACACCCTTTAAGGACAAGGGAATTCGCCAACAAGAGAAGGGTTCGACCTCGATCGAACGACGACGGTTTACTATTTCGAAAAGTTCGAAATAATACCCTTTAAGGCCAAGGTCCTTCGCCAATAGGAGAGGAGTTCGACCTTGATCGAACGACGACAGGATACTATTTTTTAAGTTCAAAATAACACTCTTTAAGGCTAAGTGACTTCGTCAAAAAGAGAAGAGTTCGACCTTGATCGAACGACGACAAGTTACTATTTCGATAAGTTCGAAATAACACCCTTTAAGGCCAAGGGCCTTCACCAAAAAGCGAAGAGTTCGACCTCGCGAATGACGACGAGTTACTATTTCGATAAGTTCGAAATAACACCCTTTAAGGCCAAGGGCCTTCGCCAACAAGAGAAGTGTTCGACCTCGATCGATTGATGACGGGTTAATATTTTGACAAGTTCAAAATAACACCCTTTAAGGCCAAGGGCCTTCGCCAAGAAGAGAAGAGTTCGACCTCCATCGAACGATGACGGGTTACTATTTTGATAAGTTCGAAATAACAACCTTTAAGGCCAAGGGCCTTCGCCAACAAGAGAAGAGTTCGACCTCGATCGAACGATGATGGGTTACTATTTCGATAAGTTCAAAATATCACCGTTTAATGCCAAGGGCCTTCGCCTAAAAGAGAAAAGTTCGACCTCGATCGAACGACGATGAGTTACTATTTCGATAAGTCCGAAATAACACCCTTTAAGGCCAAGGGCCTTCGCCAAAAAGAAAAGAGTTCGATCTCAATCAAATGATTACGGGTTACTATTTCGATAAGTTCGAAATAACACCCTTTAAGGCCAAGGTCCTTCGCCAACAAGAGAAGAATTCGACCTTGATCGAACGATGACGGTTTACCATTTCGATAAGTTCAAAATATTACCCTTTAAGGCCAAGGGCCTTCGCCAACAATAGAGGAGTTCGACCTCGATCGAACGACGACGGGATACTATTTCGATAAGTTCGAAATAACTCCCTTTAATGCCAAAGGCCTTCACTAAAAAGAGAAGAGTTCGATCTCGATCGAACGACGACGAGTTACTATTTCGATAAGTTCGAAATAACACCCTTCAAGGCCAAGGGCCTTCGCCAATAAGAGAAGTGTTCTACCTCGATCGAACAATGACCGGTTAATATTTTGACAAGTTCAAAATAACACCCTTTAAGGCCAAGGGCGTTCGCCAAGAAGAGAAGAGTTCGACCTCCATCGAACGATGACGGGTTACTATTTTGATAAGTTCGAAATAACAACCTTTATGGCCAAGGGCCTTCGCCAACAAGAGAAGAGTTCGACCTCGATCGAACGACGACGGGTTACTATTTCGATAAGTTCAAAATAACACCCTTTAATGCCATGGCCTTCGCCTAAAAGAGAAAAGTTCGACCTCGATCGAACGACGACGAGTTACTATTTCGATTAGTTCGAAATAACACCCTTTAAGGCCAAGGGCCTTCACCAAAAAGCGAAGAGTTCGACCTCGATCGAACGATGATGAGTTACTATTTCGATAAGTTTGAAATAACACCCTTTAAGGCCAAGGTCCTTCGCCAACAAGAGAAGTGTTCGACCTCAATCGAACGATGACGGGTTAATATTTTTACAAGTTCAAAATAACACCCTTTAAGGCCAAGGGCCTTCACCAAAAAGAGAAGAGTTAGATCTCGATCGAATAATTATAGGTTACTATTTCGATAAGTTCGAAATAACACCCTTTTAGGTCAAGGTCCTTCACCAACAAGAGAAGAGTTCGACCTTGATCGAACGATGACGGTTTACTATTTCGAGAAGTTCGAAATAACACCCTTTAAGGCCAAGGGCCTTCGCCAATAAGAGAAGAGTTCGACCTCGATCGAACGACGATGGGTTACTATTTTGATAAGTTTGAATTAACACCCTTTAAGGCCAAGGTCCTTCGCCAACAAGTGAAGTGTTCGACCTCAATCGAACGATGACGGGTTAATATTTTTACAAGTTCAAAATAACACCCTTTAAGGCCAAGGGCCTTCGCCAAAAAGAGAAGAGTTAGATCTCGATCGAATAATTATAGGTTACTATTTCGATAAGTTCGAAATAACACCCTTTAAGGCCAAGGGCCTTCGCTAACAAGAGAAGACTTCGACCTCGATCGAACGACGACGGTTTACTATTTCGATAAGTTCGAAATAACACCCTTTAAGGCCAAGGGCCTTCGCCAAGAAGAGAAGAGTTCGACCTTGATCGAACGATGACGGGTTACTATTTTGATAAGTTCAAAATAACACCCTTTAAGGCCAAAGGCCTTTGCCAAAAAGATAAGAGTTCGTCCTCGATCAAACGACGACGGGTTACTATTTTGATAAGTTCGAAAAATTATCCTTTAAGGCCAAGGCCCCTCGCCAACAAGAGAAGAGTTTGGCCTCGATCGAACGACGATGGGTTACTATTTCGATAAGTTCAAAATAACACCTTTTAAGGCCAAGGGCCTTCACCAACAAGACAAGAGTTCGACCATGATCAAACGACGACGGGTTACTATTTCGATGAGTTTGAAATAACACTCTTTAAGGCCAATGGCCTTCGCCAAAAAGAGAAGAGTTCGACCTCGATCGAATGAGGACGGGTCACTATATCGATAAGTTCAAAATAACAAACTTTAAGGACAAGCGCCTTCACCAACAAAAGAAGATTTCGACCTCGATCGAACGACGATGGGTTACTATTGCGATAAGTTTGAAATAACACCCTTTAAGGCCAAGGTCCTTCACCAAAATGAGAAGAGTTCGACCTCGATCGAACGATGACGACTTACTATTTAGATAAGTTTGAAATAATACCCTTTAAGTCCAAGGGCCTTCGCCAAAAAGAGAAGAGTTCAACCTTGATCGAACGACGATGGGTTACTATTTCAATAAGTATGAAATAACACCCTTTAAGGCCAAGGGCCTTCGCCAACAAGAGAAGAGTTCGACCTCGATCAAATGACGGTGGGTTATTATTTCAATAAGTTTGGAATAACACCCTTTAAGGACAAGCGCATTCGCCAACAAGAGAAGAGTTCGACCTCTATCGAATGACGACAGTTTACTATTTCGATAAGTTCAAAATAACACCCTTTAAGGCCAACGGCCTTCGCCAATAGGAGAGGAGTTCAACCTTGATCGAACGACGACAGGATACTATTTTTTAAGTTAAAAATAACACTCTCTAAGGCCAAGTGCCTTCGTCAAAAAGAGAAGAGTTCGACCTTGATCGAACGACGACGGGTTAATATTTCGATAAGTTCGAAATAATGCGCTTTAAAGCCAAAGGCCTTCACCAAAAATAGAAGAGTTTGACCTCGATCGAACGATGACGAGTTACTATTTCGATAAGTTCGAAATAACACCCTTTAAGGCCAAGGGCCTTCGCCAACAAGAGAAGTGTTCGACCTAGATCGATTGATGACGGGTTAAAATTTTGATAAGTTCGAAATAACAACCATTAAGGCCAAGGTCCTTCGCTAACAAGAGAAGAGTTCGACCTCGATCGAACGACGATGGGTTACTATTTCGATAAGTTCAAAATAACACCGTTTAATGCCAAGGGCCTTCGCCTAAAAGAGAAAAGTTTGACCTCGATCGAATGACGATGAGTTACTACTTCGATAAGTTCGAAATTACACCCTTTAAGGCCAAGGGCCTTCGCCAAAAAGAGAAAAATTCGACCTCGATGGAATGACGACGGCTTAGTATTTCGATAAGTTCGAAATAACACCCTTTAAGGCCAAGGGCCTTCGCCAAAAAGAGAAGATATCGATTTCGATCGAACGACGATGGGTTACTATTTCGATAAGTCCGAAATAACACCCTTTAAGGCCAAGGGCCTTCGCCAAAAAGATAAGAGTTCGATCTCGATCGAATGATTATGGGTTACTATTTCGATAAGTTCGAAATATTACCCTTTAAGGCCAAGGGCCTGCGCCAACAAGAGAGGAGTTCGACCTCGATCGAACGACGACAGGTTACTATTTTGATAAGTTCGAAATAACTCCCTTTAATGCCAAAGGCCTTCACTAAAAAGAGAAGAGTTCGACCTCGATCGAACGACGACGAGTTACTATTTCGATAAGTTCGAAATAACACCCTTCAAGGCCAAGGGCCTTCGCCAATAAGAGAAGTGTTCTACCTCGATCGAACGATTACCGGTTAATATTTTACCAAGTTCAAAATAACACCCTTTAAGGCCAAGGGCATTCGACAAGAAGAGAAGAGTTCGACCTCCATCGTACGATGACGGGTTACTATTTTGATAAGTTCGAAATAACAACCTTTAAGGCCAAGGGCCTTCGCCAACAAGAGAAGAGTTAGACCTCGATCGAACGACGACGGGTTACTATTTCGATAAGTTCAAAATAACACCCTTTAATGCCATGGCCTTCGCCTAAAAGAGAAAAGTTCGACCTCGATCGAACGACGACGAGTTACTATTTCGATTAGTTCGAAATAACACCCTTTAAGGCCAAGGGCCTTCACCAAAAAGCGAAGAGTTAGACCTCGATCGAACGACGACGAGCTACTATTTCGATAAGTTTGAAATAACACCCTTTAAGGCCAAGGTCCTTCGCCAACAAGAGAAGTGTTCGACCTCAATCGAACGATGACGGGTTAATATTTTTACAAGTTCAAAATAACACCCTTTAAGGCCAAGGGCCTTCGCCAAAAAGAGAAGAGTTAGATCTCGATCGAATGATTATAGGTTACTATTTCAATAAGTTCGAAATAACACCCTTTAAGGCCAAGGTCCTTTACCAACAAGAGAAGAGTTCGACCTTGATCGAACGATGACGGTTTACTATTTCGAGAAGTTCGAAATAACACCCTTTAAGGCCAAGGGCCTTCGCCAACAAGAGAAGAGTTCGACCTCGATCGAACGACGACGGGTTACTATTTTGATAAGTTTGAAATAACACCCTTTAAAGCCAAGGTCCTTCGCCAACAAGAGAAGAGTTCGACCTTGATCGAACGACGGCGGTTTACTATTTCGATAAGTTCAAAATATTACCATTTAAGGCCAAGGGCCTTCGCTAACAAGAGAAGACTTCGACCTCGATCGAACGACGACAGTTTACTATTTCGATAAGTTCGAAATAACGCCCTTTAATTCCAAGGGCCTTCGCCAACAAGAGAAGTATTCAACCTCGATCGAACGATGATGAGTTACTATTTCGATAAGTTCAAAATAACACCCTTTAAAGCCAAGGGCCTTCGTCAACAAGAGAAGAGTTCAACCTCGATCGAACGATGACGGTTTACTATTTCGATAAGTTCAAAATAACACCCTTTAAGGCCTAAGGACTTTGCGAAAAAAAAAAGAAGAGTTCGACCTCGATCGAACGACGACGAGTTACTATTTCGATAAGTTCAAAATAACACCCTTTAAGTCCAAGGGCCTTCGCCAAAAAGAGAGGAGTTTGACCTCGATCGAACAACGACGGGTTACTATTTTGATAAGTTTGAAATAAGAACCTTTAAGGCCAAGGGCCTTTGCCAGTAAAAGAAGAGTTCGAACTCGATCGAATGACGACGTGTTACTATTTCCATAACTTCGAAATAACAACTTTTAAGGTCAAGGGCCTTCGGCAAAAGGAGAGGAGTTTGACCTCAATCGAACAACGACGGGTTACCATTTCGATAAGTTCCAAATAACACCCTTTAAGTCCAAAGGCCTTCGCCAAAAATTGAAGAGTTATATCTCGATTGAACGATGATGGGTTACTATTTCGATGAGTTCGAAATAACACCCTTTAAGGCAAAAAGGCCTTCACCAATAGGATAGGAGTTCGATCTTAATCGAACGATGACAGGATACTAATTTTTAAGTTCAAAATAACACTCTTTAAAGCCAAGGGCCTTCGTCAAAAAGAGAAGAATTCGACCTCGATCGAATGACGATGGCTTAATATTTCGATAAGTTCGAAATAACACCCTTTAAGGCCAAGGGCCTTTGCCAAAAAGAGAAGAGTTCGACTTCGATCGAATGACGATGGATTACTATTTCAATAAGTTTGAAATAGCACCCTTTAAGGCCAAGGGCCTTCGGAAAAAAGAGAAGAGTTGGACCTCGACCGAATGATGGCGGGTTACTATTTGGCTAAGTCGAAATAACACCCATTAATGACAAGGTCCTTCGCTAAAAAGAGAATAGTTCGACCTCGATGGAACGACGACGTGTTACTATTTCGATTAGTTTGAAATAACACCCTTTAAGGCCAAGAACCTTCGCCAACAAGAGAAGAGTTCGACCTCGATCGAACGACGATGGGTTACTATTTCGATAAGTTCAAAATAACACCCTTTAAGGCCAAAGGCCGTCGCCAAAAAGAGAAGATTCCGGCCTCGATCGAACGACGATGGGTTACTATTTCGATAAGTTCAAAATAACACCTTTTAAGGCCAAGGGCCTTCGCCAACAAGACAAGAGTTCGACCATGATCAAACGACGACGAGTTACTATTTCGATGAGTTTGAAATAACACTCTTTAAGGCCAATGGCCTTCGCCAAAAAGATAAGAGTTCGACCTCGATCGAATGATGACGGGTCACTATATAAGTAAGTTCAAAATAACAAACTTTAAGGACAAGGGCCTTCACCAACAAGAGAAGAGTTCGACCTCGATCGAATGACGGTGGGTTATTATTTCAATAAGTTCGGAATAACACCCTTTAAGGACAAGGGCATTCTCCAACAAGAGAAGAGTTCGACCTCGATCGAACGACGACGGTTTACTATTTCGATAAGTTCGGAATAACACCCTTTAAGTACAAGGGCATTCTCCAACAAGAGAAGAGTTCGACCTCGATCGAACGACGACGGTTTACTATTTCGATAAGTTCAAAATAACACCCTTTAAGGCCAACGGCCTTCGCCAATAGGAGAGGAGTTCAACCTTGATCGAACGACGACAGGATACTACTTTTTAAGTTCAAAATAACACTCTTTAAGTCCAAGTGCCTTCGTCAAAATGAGAAGAGTTCGACCTTGATCGAACGACGACGGGTTACTATTTCGATAAGTTCGAAATAATGCGCTTTAAAGCCAAAGGCCTTCACCAAAAAGAGAAGAGTTCGACCTCGATCGAACGATGACGAGTTACTATTTCGATAAGTTCGAAATAACACCCTTTAAGGCCAAGGGCCTTCGCCAACAAGAGAAGTGTTCGACCTTGATCGATTGATGACGGGTTAATATTTTGACAAGTTCAAAATAACACCCTTTAAGGCCAACGGCCTTCGCCAAGAAGAGAAGAGTTCGACCTCCATCGAACGATGACGGGTTACTATTTTGATAAGTTCGAAATAACAACCATTAAGGCCAAGGGCCTTCGCTAACAAGAGAAGAGTTCGACCTCGATCGAACGACGATGGGTTACTATTTCGATAAGTTCAAAATATCACCGTTTAATGCCAAGGGCCTTCGCCTAAAAGAGAAAAGTTTGACCTCGATCGAACGACGATGAGTTACTACTTCGATAAGTTCGAAATTACACCGTTTAAGGCCAAGGGCCTTCGCTAAAAAGAGAAAAATTCGACCTCGATCGAATGACGACGGCTTAATATTTCGATAAGTTCGAAATAACACCCTTTAAGGCCAAGGGCCTTCGCCAAAAAGAGAAGATATCGATTTCGATCGAACGATGATGGGTTACTATTTTGATAAGTCCGAAATAACACCCTTTAAGGCCAAGGGCCTTCGCCAAAAAGATAAGAGTTCGATCTCGATCGAATGATTATGGGTTACTATTTCGATAAGTTCGAAATAACAACCTTTAAGGCCAAGGTCCTTCGCCAACAAGAGAAGAGTTCGACCTTGATCGAACGATGACGGTTTACTATTTCGATAATTTCAAAATATTACCCTTTAAGGCCAAGGGCCTTCGCCAACAAGAGAGGAGTTCGACCTCGATCGAACGACGACAGGTTACTATTTCGATAAGTTCGAAATAACTCCCTTTAATGCCAAAGGCCTTCACTAAAAAGAGAAGAGTTCAAACTCGATCGAACGACGACGAGTTACTATTTCGATAAGTTCGAAATAACACCCTTCAAGGCCAAGGGCCTTCGCCAATAAGAGAAGTGTTCTACCTCGATCGAACGATGACCGGTTAATATTTTGACAAGTTCAAAATAACACCCTTTAAGGCCAAGGGCATTCGACAAGAAGAGAAGAGTTCAACCTCCATCGAACGATGACGGGTTACTATTTTAATAAGTTCGAAATAACAACCTTTAACGCCAAGGGCCTTCGCCAACAAGAGAAGTGTTCGACCTCGATCGAACGACGACGGGTTACTATTTCGATAAGTTCAAAGTAACACCCTTTAATTCCAAGGGCCTTCGCCTAAAAGAGAAAAGTTCGACCTCGATCGAACGATGAAAAGTTACTATTTCGATAAGTTTGAAATAACACCCTTTAAGTCCAAGGGCCTTCACCAAAAAGAGAAGAGTTCGACCTCGATCGAACGATGACGAGTTACTAGTTCGATAAGTTTGAAATAACACCCTTTAAGGCCAAGTTCCTTCGCCAACAAGAGAAGTGTTCGACCTCAATCGAACGATGACGGTTTAATATTTTTACAAGTTCAAAATAACACCCTTTAAGGCCAAGGGCCTTCGCCAAAAAGAGAAGAGTTCGATCTCGATCGAATGATGATAGGTTACTATTTCGATAAGTTCGAAATAACACCCTTTAAGGCCAAGGTCCTTCACCAACAAGAGAAGAGTTCGACCAAGATCGAACGACGACGGTTTACTATTTTGAGAAGTTCGAAATAACACCCTTTAAGGCCAAGGGCCTTCGCCAACAAGAGAAGAGTTCGACCTCGATGGAACGACGACGGGTTACTATTTTGATAAGTTTGAAATAACACCCTTTAAGACCAAAAGCCTTCGCCAACAAGAGAAGAGTTCAACCTCGATCGAACGACGATGGGTTACTATTTCGATAAGTTCAAAATAACACCCTTTACGGCCAAGGGCCTTCGCCAACAATAGAAGAGTTTGACCTCGATCAAACGACGACGGTTTACTATTTCGATAAGTTCGAAATAATACCGTTTAATCCCAATGGCCTTCGCCAAAAGGAGAGGAATTCGACCTCGATCAAACAATGACGGGTTACTATTTTGATAATTTCGAAATAACACCCTTTAAGGCCAAGGGCCTTCGCCAAAAAGAGAAAATATTGAATTCGATCGAACGACGATGGGTTACTATTTCGATAAGTCCGAAATAACACCCTTTAAGGCCAAGGGCCTTCGCCAAAAAGATAAGAGTTCGATATCGATCGAATGATGACGGGTTACTATTTTTATAAGTTCGAAATAACACCTTTTAAAGCCAAGGTCCTTCGCCAACAAGAGAAAAGTTCGACCTTGATCGAACGACGACTGTTTACTATTTTGATAAGTTCAAAATATTACCATTTAAGGCCAAGGGCCTTCGCCAACAAGACAAGAGTTCGACCTCGATCGAACGATGACGGGTTACTAATTCGATAAGTTCGAAATAACGCGCTTTAATGCCAAGGGCATTCACCAAAAAGAGAAGAGTTCGACCTCGATCGAACGATAACGAGTTACTATTTCGATAAGTTCGAAATAACACCCTTTAAGGCCAAGGGCCTTCGCCAACAAGAGAAGTGTTCGACCTCGATCGAACGATGACGGGTTAATATTTTGACAAGTTCGAAATAACACCCTTTAAGGCCAAGGGCCTTCGCCAAGAAGAGAAGAGTTCGACCTCCATCGAACGATGACGGGTTACTATTTTGATAAGTTTGAAATAACAACCATTAAGGCCAAGGGCCTTCGCCAAGAAGAGAAGAGTTCGACCTCGATCGAACGACGATGGGTTAGTATTTTGATAAGTTCAAAATAACACCCTTTAGGGCCAAGGGCCTTCGTCTAAAAGATAGGAGTTCGACCTCGATCGAACGATGACAGGTTACTATTTTGATAAGTTCGAAATAAAACCCTTTAAAGCCAAGGGCCTTCGCCAAAACGAGAAGAGTTCGACCTCGATCGAATGACGACGGGTTACTATTTCGATAAGTTCGAAATAACACCCTTTAAGGCCATGGGCCTTCGCCAATAAGAGAAGAGTTCGACCTCGATCAAACGACGACGGGTTACTATTTCGATAAGTTCGAAATAACACCCTTTTAAGGCAAAGGGCCTTCGCCAAATAGAGAGGAGTTCGACCTCGATCAAACGATGACGGGTTACTATTTCGATAAGTTCGAAATAACACCCTTTAAAGTCAACGACCTTCGCCAAAAAGAGAAGAGTTAGACCTCGATCAAACGACGACGGGTTACTATTTCGATAAGTTCCAAATAACACCCTTTAAGGCCAAGGGCCTTCGCCAAAAATAGAAGAGTTTGACCTCCATTGAACGACGTTGGGTTACTATTTTGATAAGTTTGAAATTACACCCTTTAAGGCCAAAGGCCTTCACCAAAAACAAAGAAGTTCGACCTCGATCGAACGATGACGGGTTACTATTTTGATAAGTTCGAAATAACACCCTTTAAGGCCAAGGGCCTTCTCCAAAAAGAGAAGAGTTCGACCTCGATCGAACGACAACGAGTTACTATTTCGATAAGTTCGAAATAACACCCTTTAAGGCCAAGGGCCTTCGCCAAAAAAAGAAGGTTTCAACCTTGATCGAATAATGACGAGCCACTATTTTGATTATTTCGAAGTACTAAGGCCAAAAGCCATCAGGAAGAATGGAAGGAAAGAAAAATAACACCCTTTAATGCCAAGGGCTTTGCCTAAAAGAGAAAAGTTCGACCTCGATCAAACGACGACGAGTTACTATTTCGATAAGTTCGAAATAACACTCTTTAAGGCCAAGGTCCTTCACCAAAAAGAGAAGAGTTCGACCTCGATCGAACGACGACGAGTTACTATTTAGATAAGTTTGAAATAACATCCTTTAAGGCCAAGGTCCTTCGCCAACAAGAGAAGTGTTCGACCTCAATCGAACGATGACGGTATAATATTTTTACAAGTTCAAAATAACACCCTTTAAGGCCAAGGGCCTTCGCCAAAAAGAGAAGAGTTCGATCTCGATCGAATGATGATAGGTTACTATTTCGATAAGTTCGAAATAACACCCTTTAAGGCCAAGGTCCTTCACCAACAAGAAAATAGTTCGACCTTGATCGAACGATGACGATTTACTATTTCGAGAAGTTTGCAATAACACCCTTTAATGCCAAGGGCCTTCGCCAACAAGAGAAGAGTTCGACCTCGATCGAACGACGACGGGTTACTATTTTGATAAGTTTGAAATAACACCCTTTAAGACCAAGAGCCTTCGCCAACAAGAGAAGAGTTCGACCTCGATCGAACGACGATGGGTTACTTTTTCGATAAGTTAAAAATAACACCCTTTAAGGCCATGGGCCTTCGCCAAAAAGAGAAGAGTTCGACCTCGATCGAACGATGACGGGTTACTATTTCGATAAGTTCGAAATAACACCCTTTTAAGGCCAAGGGCCTTCGCCAAATAGAGAGGAGTTCGACCTCGATCAAATGACGATGGGTTACTATTTTGATAAGTTCGAAATAACATCCTTTAAGGCCAACGACCTTCGCCAAAGAGAAAAGTTCAACCTCGATCAAACGACAACGGGTTACTATTTCGATAAGTCCGAAATAACACCCTTTAAGGCCAAGGGCCTTCGCCAAAAAGATAAGAGTTCGATCTCGATTGAATGATGACGGGTTATTATTTTGATAAGTTCTAAATAACACCCTTTAAAGCCAAGGTCTTTCGCCAACAAGAGAAAAGTTCGACCTTGATCGAACGACGACGGTTTACTATTTCGATAAGTTCAAAATATTACCATTTAAGGCCAAGGGCCTTCGCCAAAAAGAGAAGAGTTCGACCTCAATCGAACGATGACGGGTTACTATTTTTATAAGTTCGAAATAACACCCTTTAAACCCAAGGTCCTTCGCCAACAAGAGAAAAGTTCGACCTTGATCGAACGACGACGGTTTACTATTTTGATAAGTTCAAAATATTACCATTTAAGGCCAAGGGCCTTCGCCAACAAGACAAGAGTTCGACCTCGATCGAACGACGACGGGTTACTAATTCGATAAGTTCGAAATAACGCCCTTTAATGCCAAGGGCCTTCACCAAAAAGAGAAGAGTTCGACCTCGATCGAACGATAACGAGTTACTATTTCGATAAGTTCGAAATAACACCCTTTAAGGCCAAGGCCTTCGCCAACAAGAGAAGTGTTCGACCTCGATCGAACGATGACGGGTTAATATTTTGACAAGTTCGAAATAACACCCTTTAAGGCCAAGGGCCTTCGCCAAGAAGAGAAGAGTTCGACCTCCATCGAACGATGACGGGTTACTATTTTGATAAGTTCGAAATAACAACCATTAAGGCCAAGGGCCTTCGCCAAGAAGAGAAGAGTTCGACCTCGATCGAACGACGATGGGTTAGTATTTTGATAAGTTCAAAATAACACCCTTTAGGGCCAAGGGCCTTCGTCTAAAAGATAGGAGTTCGACCTCGATCGAACGATGAAAGGTTACTATTTTGATAAGTTCGAAATAACACCCTTTTAAGGCCATGGGCCTTCGCCAAAAAGAGAAGAGTTCGACCTCGATCAAACGACGACGGGTTACTATTTCGATAAGTTCGAAATAACACCCTTTTAAGGCAAAGGGCCTTCGCCAAATAGGGAGGAGTTCGACCTCGATCAAACGACGACGGGTTACTATTTCGATAAGTTCGAAATAACACCCTTTAAAGCCAACGACCTTCGCCAAAAAGAGAAGAGTTCGACCTCGATCAAACGACGACGGGTTACTATTTCGATAAGTTCCAAATAACACCCTTTAAGGCCAAGGGCCTTCGTCAAAAAGAGAAGAGTTCGACCTCGATCGAACGACAACGAGTTACTATTTCGATAAGTTCGAAATAACACCCTTTAAGGCTAAGGGCCTTCGCCAAAAAAAGAAGGTTTCAACCTTGATCGAATAATGACGAGCCATTATTTTGATTATTTCGAAGTACTAAGGCCAAAAGCCATCAGGAAGAATGGAAGGAAAGAAAAATCTGGACTCGCCATGCTGGCGCCTTTTTCGCACCAAAGTCATAAATAGTTGAAATAAAGGTAAAGTACAATGCAAATAACGAAGAAAAGGCTCTCCTTTATACAAAGTCATTGTGCGGACTATCGCCGATTACATATGACCCAAGTCAACGATAAAAAAAATGGGGAAAAAAGAAGAATGAAAAGGAAAGGGGAAAGAAACAACAACAACAGATGGCGAATAACTATAAAAAACAAACAAACAACTGAAAGTAAGTACAGGCAAGGACAGCATTCTTCTTTCGGCGTCATCACTGCCATCATCATCGCTATCACCATCTCCAAGAAGCCCTCCATTACCACCATCCGCACCCCCATTAGCTTCAGGGGTCACCGCATCATGCCCACAATTGATGCAAGCCTCCTGCGCTTTCACTCGCGCTTCTTCATAGGCAGCCTTAGTCATAGTACCCGCCTCCCACAAACTCTTATATATATATCCCACTGGGCTTCAGTGTAAACCCAAAGCTCGTGTATATGGCAGGGAACAGCGGTCGAGGAAGACTCAATCTGAGCCAACACTTGCCCATTTTCTACCTCTAGTGCTGCAACCCGATCTCCTAGAAACCGATGCCTCTTGATCGATCTCGCTGATGCGCTCTTCGAGCCTTGCCTCCATGAGGGTAGCCGTCGCTCTTTACGACTCCTGTTTGGATTGAAGGATGCGGATGGTATTCTCCAGGGCTACCGCCCTCAACGAAGCCTCGGACCAAGCACTCTCGATGGTCTCTAACCTAGTGACCTTGTTCTCTAGCGCGGCCAATTTCCCCATCCATTCCACGCCCATCGCCTCGTCCTTGATCAAGTTCTGATCCATCTTCACCTGCATAGACCACAATCTCTCCTGCAGATGCTCACATTCTGCGGTGACCCCCTTGACCAACTTGAGCTCCTCATCCTTAATTTGAAGTTACTCCTAGAGCACACTCTTGTTGTTGATATCTTGCATCAACTCCTGGTCCCTTTTCTCTAACTCCTCACCAAGAGCCCGATTACCGGGGTTTGCCTTTAGCCACTTATGCATCTTGCGGCACTTGTTGCGGTAGCGACGATATTTCTCTAACATCCTCAAAAAATCTTGGCCCAAATGTTGGGCCTGCAAATGCTTTCCACTTCCACCATATATGTTTGAAAAATGCAAAGACAGGTTAAAATCGTATCATCAAGAAAGACGAGGGAAAAGCGAAAGTGAGAATAACGTACCCTCAAGCCCATAGCGGCCACCTCATCCAACATATCAACATCAGGAACATATCGAAGGGCCGCGTTCTTGGCTTCAGAGCACAATATGCTGAACTGCAGCACAAGATCCTCCGTGTCCCCCAAGAGATTGGTATCCGAAGGGATATCAAGAATACGAGCTGAGCCCCTCACATGAACCACCGAGTGAGTAAGGCCCTCCTCAAACATCCTGACATCATCAGGGTCGAGGTCCAACTCGGATTCATAATCGTCGACCACTACACATTTCCCTCTTTCGCCAGCCGAAGGGGGAGCACGACCAACTGCAGAAGATGAGGGTGCGTTCGAAATTATAACGGCGGACCTGGAGAACTAATTCTCTGCCATGACAGGTTGCTGATCACCGACAATGGCAAGAATTTCTAATTGATCCGAGGTAACGACTGGTTCCATCCCTATGGGGGGAGCCACGACAACACCCTCTCTAGAGCCCGTCGTGGGAGAGTTGTCCAGATGAATCACTGTTAGGGGAGGAATCTCAAACTCCACTCTCCGTCTCTTCGACGGCTGATCGCGGCCTACCCTACACTACTATTGAGTAGCGAGAGAGGGTCGAGGCAGCTTTTACTTGATTTAGGGTCAGGATCGATTTCCATAGGGAGCTAAAAGTTGGAGTCTGGTATCTATCTAATTTAGAAATAGGTATGTGTTCCAAATTACACTTCTAAATATTTTTGGGCTTTTGTTTTACTTCTACTTCTATCAAACAACAATGGTAAATTAAACTAGAATAAGCTAAGAGTAAAATGTTGTGGGTTGTTCAAATGGTTTAAAAGGCACTAGGGTAGTGACTTTCGCCTAGGTGGTCAATTGACAGATACTTGAGTCTAAGGCATGATTAACATATTTGGGGAGTATGATATAACCGTTGCACGAGTTTACCCACTCTACACCTCTCGGTGGTTCAAGTGATTTTGCCCGAATTGACTTTCTCAAGACCAATTGGGTATGAAAATTTGCACCAGCAATCACAGTTCAAGTCGGGTATTACTCTCTCGAGGTTTAGCCTTTTAATTGGGGCTATCAATCTCTTGAGTACGCCCCAATTCCTTGTTGGACCAATTTCAGAGACTAAAGCTCTCTTTCTCAAGAAGTGCTCAAGTCAACTAAACACAAACTAGTATTTGCAACCACTAATTCAGCAATTAAACATGAAATTATCCCAAATATATAACAACCATAGTCAATCTAGCCCTAAAACACAAGACCCATTAATTACCCACACTAAGGTTGAGCCACAACCCTAGCTTATGGGTTTAGCTGCTCATAATTAATGAAGAAAAACAAGACATAGATGAAGAAAAATTCATATTAATTAATTACTTAGATAAACAAGAAGATTCAATGTTGAAATGTAGATAAAATTGGGCAAAATAGCTAAAATATTCGAACCCATGAGCGCAGCTCTCAGCTAAAATTATCCGATGACCTAAAAATGGATAAAGAAGCTATTTATACTAAGCTGGAAAATTTGGACAAAAATATCCCTGCGGGGCTAGTGCGGACCGCACAAAATCACATGCGGCCGCACTAAGGCTCTAGACTTGAAAATCGAACTCTCTGAACTGGGGCAATACGGACAGCATAGGATGGACTGCGGCCGCAATGGCCTCTAGTACGGTCCGCATGAAATGGAGCGTGGACCGCATTGGCTTCAATCTCCAAAAATAGCAACTCTCTGATCCTTGGTTGTGCGGACGACACTAAATCGAGTGCGGCCGCAGTAACTTCAGTGCAGACCGCATTAAATCCCATGCGGCCGCATTGCCTGATTTGCCTAAGTTACATACTCTCTGAACCTCACTTGTGCGGACCGCACAGAATGGTGTGCGACCGCACTGGCCTTGTTTTGCGTGAGCTTTGTTTTGCCTTGATACTTGTGCAAGTTTCACTCCTTATTGAGCTGATCTTTGACATCTTGTCACTTTGTTGATCAAACCTGCAATCAAGCACAACTTGTGAGCCTTTGAGACTATTTTGTACACATTTCTAATCAAAACTTAAGTAATAAGGAGTATAAAATGTAGCAAAATCCCTAGTTATCAACGGCCCCTCCTCTTCCCCAGTAGACGGTGATTCACCCGTCGAGCGAACAACATAGGTCGGGACCTCGTCTTGAGAAATGGCCCTCGCAGGAGTAACCAAGGCCGGAGACTCAACTGAAGCAGCCCTCGATAAAGGTCAGGTGATCGGTACCACGACAGGGTGAGCAGATAAGGCCGGCTGAGAAAAGCTAACAGATGAGCCCTTGCTCTCCGAACTCTCCCTGACATCGACAAACAACACATAAGAAGCCAAGTAAAAAGAGAGGAAGAATAGCAGACAAAAATGTCATCTCACCTATAAGAGGCTTGCGTCCGAACCTTTCATGAAAGGTCGACCAAGTGAGAATGCACACTATGTGGGGAAGGATGGCACCCACCCAGTCATGAATACCTTCGACAGGCGGAGGGGGCAATCTCTCAGCTGCTAAAACATGATAAAGTTTAGTACCATAACAGAAAATGGTCGGGCATCTCACCTACGAAAGATACAAAAACTTACGTGCAAAGTTCCACTTCTCAGGGAATCTCGTTGGGTCCGCCACAATGTGCTCAGTCCGCACGTAAAAATAATTCTCGTAGAAACGACGGTTGGTCCTATCGTCCATCTTCACCACCAGACTCCTCCACCCCCGATG
This sequence comes from Nicotiana sylvestris, assembly GCF_000393655.2. NCBI lineage: Eukaryota > Viridiplantae > Streptophyta > Magnoliopsida > Solanales > Solanaceae > Nicotiana > Nicotiana sylvestris. The sequence continues at coordinate 70,451,524 of NC_091057.1, forward strand.
ACGCATGTGAATCATCGTACCGCGAATAAGTTGAGGGGCGAAGATGCTGAGCATATGGTCCAAAGGGACCTCACGACCGGCGAGTTTCGCGTAATTAAGCAACATAAGGAATAAATTGTACAAATACAGCGAAAGTTGGGTGGGGCATACCTTGCAAAAATGGCAAAAATCCACCACCAACAAAGGAAGAGGAAGTGTATACCCTACAAGGAAGGGGTAGGTGTAGAACACGCAGTACCCGGGGCGGTCGAAATGAACTATGACGTTCCCCATTGTCGACCGAATATCAACGTAATTGGGGATTCCCCACCTTTCTTTCAACTCTGCAATGTCTCTTTCTCTCATAATGGAGTGGACAGGTTCTGG